>NC_047668.1:47860339-48567839 GCF_011762505.2 Arvicanthis niloticus | reverse complement strand
GAAAGTGTGAAAGGATGGGGACTGAGAACCAAAACCATATCCTCAGCATTCACAAGCAGATGTAAAAGAAATGGGTGGTGCGGGGCAATTTCTAAACAGTTCAATCTGCAATGAATTTATGTGCAGATGTTTAACAACTGTTAAAGCTATTGTAAACTGTCTTCCATGAGATGAACACGCAAAGACCCTTGGCCTCAAATAAGAAATTTTATAACTATGTCTTGGAAGTTCCATCAAATCTAGACTATTGATTTGAACAAAATTCCAAATATAAAAAATGAAATTGACTATCCAGTCATAGTATTATGGAAGAGCATGGTGTTGTGAGAGGAGAAACTAAACAGGCAAGGGTTGGAGAGGTGGTAAATGGGTAAAAAGACTTGACTCAGTTGTATGAGGATCTGAGATCAAATCTCCAGAATCTTACACAAATGTGGCAGATTTGTGTAACACAAGTGTCTGTAATCACAGTGGAATTACAGGGAGATGGGAAGTGGGATAGAGACTCCCCAGAAGCTTGAGCTCCAGCCAGCCCAGTGTGTACAGCAGAAAAATAGTCAAAATGGAAGGTGAAGACCAAGACATGAAGTTGTCGTCCAACATCAATAATACACATAGATGTGTGCATGTGCGTGTACGTGTGTGTGTGTGTGTGTGTGTGTGTGTGTGTCTGAATAAAATTCCCTAAGTATCTATAGGTGATCTAGGAAAATAGCCACTTATAACTCCCAGCCTTGGGAACTCCTTCTGTCTTGATCAGCCTGAAACATGAAAGTAGATATTTTATGCAAAGTCAATGTTAGTAAGAACTCCTGTCAATGGTGTTTCTTGTCTGCTTTAAAATTCCATCACTTTTTCCAAAGTCTCTCCAGGGTCTCTCCCACACCAAGCCTGAGGCACAGGGACTGTCTTCCTTTTTTGCAGTTGAGCAGTTGGAGGTTTCCGTGCATGGGCTCTGCTCCACCCCATCCTGCTTTATCCCAAATTGAGTTTGAGACTTTTTTTGTTTTCACTCTTGCATAACATGAAAACAAGTGAACACATTTTACTCAAAATTTCCATCTCTGAATTCCCTAAGTGGTGTGAAAAATCCTGGAAAATCTCAGAGCCGAGGACGAAGCTAGGAAAAACCAGGAGAAGTGGAAACAGCAGAGAGGAATGCACCCCTGAATCTGTTTCAACACAATCAACCTTCCCTGAAGATGCCTCCTCTCCAGGGAAGCTGGGCTGCTGGAACAAATGAAGGGCTCACCTCTGCAGCTCAGTCATGGCCAGGAAATGCTTGACATTCACAATCCCTGCCTCTGCCACACCTTTGCCTCCAACAGGATAAAGACCTTATGAAAATAATACCCCCAAAGAAGTATTGGCTGTAAAGTCAGCAAGAAAACTGGAAAATTGAAATTAATATGGTCAATTTAATATGCACAAAACAGAACAGCATGTTAACTGGTACATTAGAATTCACTTCACGTACATTCATATATGTGCATAGACACATACATATTAATGTTATGCAAATATGAACACATCTATAGACAAGCAAATCTCTGTGTACAGCGTTGAACTCTGATAAAGATATGTTTTAAGATGTTTGGAGTAGTATGGTTTGAGTCTTTTAAAATATCAATACAGATAGGAGGAAGGCAAGGAAAATGCTTTCAAACCAGCTCTAACAGTTTTTCTGTGAGGTCTGTGTAGGCAACCTCTGAGACTATCTTAGTGGAAGACATCTGCAAACTAGCAAAACAGAGTCCTGCTGAACTCTCCACAAAGAGTAAGTACAGACACCAGGGACCCAAGAGCTGTAAGTTATCCAATGTTACCAAAATTTCTATTAAATTCAACTTAGAAGCCAACCCATGTATTTTAAAAGAGCCTAATTCACCAAGATAAAACATGAGCACCCGATTTTGCTCTGATAATGGCTGGCCACCAGTCCTGGCTCTCCTTACTTCCTGACTTTTCTCCCTAACCAGCACTTAAAATTTCCTGGGTGGGGTTCTTTTCAGCCTGTCTCTTCTCTCACCCAATCAAATTTCACCATACACTTTCAATTCAGCCAAGCATAAGACTCCAACTCAATCTCTAGTTTACATCTAAGCCCCTGCCAATCAGTCTCCGGTACTGGGCAGCAATAAAGGACTCAGCCAAGGAACGAGGCTGGCAATTCATTTTCAAGTTTCCTCTCTTTTTCCTGGGACCTTATGTTTTACCCCAGCAAAACTTTGCTGTCTTATTCCACTTTGTATCATTTTCCACAATTATGAGATAATGAGCCTGGGAGCCACTGGCTCAGAGTGACTTTGGTGGGCACTGAGCTTCCAGGATCCTGGTTTTCTCCAGTAAGCACACCTGAACCAAGAGATAGGTTCCACCACTTTCAGTGAATTCCTGGAAGAGCCTTGATCATCAGTGCAAGGTTGTATTTCATCATTGTCTGCTCCTTCAAGCAAGTCCTAAGGTCAGGCATTTAGACAAAAAAAAAAAAAAAAAAAAAAATCTTTCATGGCTTGAACAAACTGTTGAGATGTCTATTTAACATATCAAAGCAGACTTAGCCCCCAGTTCTCCCAGCATCCCTCAGTCCCTACCTGTTACAGGGTACGACTGACATAACTAGCCCTCTAAATTGAACTCTCCAGCCCAGGTGCTGGACTACTCTTTGCCCAAGGCTCTCCCCTATTTAATCTACAAATTTTGGTTACCTGACCCCCTTTCTCCCTTTGGCCTCTGGGCTGCAGTCCCTGGTTGTCTCTCTCAACTCTCTCTTCTCCTCCCCCTCCCTCCACATGGCCCAGCTCAGTCTGGTGATGTCCACTCTAAACTCTCTCAAAATGGCCCTGTCTATGCCTCTACCTATGCTTTTTCTTATATCTATAACACACTTTCTCTTCCACCATACCTAGGAGCAGTCATGTCTTTTCCTTTCTTTTTTGATTATTTTTTTTTCATTCAATCATTCCTTCAATCAAACAGGCAAATGTGTCAATACAAGGAAGATAAACAGACATCTGGAAGCACATCCTTCCCTCCAGTGAACATAAAAATAAAATTGAAGTAGTCACTTTAGAAGAAAAAATGATATTTTATGAAGATAACTGGTAAATGAGCCATACAAAAAGAAGAAAGAGAGAATGGTTTCTAAGAGTGGCACTGGTACAACACAAGAACTTAGGGACATGGGTTAGGTCTTGGGGTATCCCTGAGGCTATAAGAGTCAGGCAGAACTTCAAGAAGGAAGAGTCAAACAGAGACGGCATCTTGAGATCACTTTCTTTAGCCTTTCTCATACACATTCACAGAAGGTCCTAGAAGGGTGCTTGCACTCCCAAGATTTGAAATTTCTTGATATGAATATTAGTTTGTTAACATTCCATTGCTAAAGTTTTCCCTATGCATCTGCAGGGTCACGAGGATTGATAGATTCCAGAAAAGCAACCAGTAATTGGCAACTTTCAAAGAACTTACTGAAATATGGGACCTAATTTACCTCAAAGAGAAAATGACAAGATATCCAATCTCCATACAAATTTTGAGTTCTATTCTGGGAAGTCTTCAGAAATGTTTCTTAAGTGACTTCTAATAGAAAGCATTATTGTAGGAAGCACTTCTCAAGGACTTTCTTATTTGTAAGAATTCCTTTTTTGTCAGAGTTGGACAGGGTGGGGAAAGGAAAGAAGAGAGAAGAGGAAAGGAAAAAAACTTCAGGCTAATATAACTTCCAGAAATAACAAACACAATTTGCCATATTTTTATATAAATCATAGCAGTTGTTGGTACCTCTCAGTGCAAGGAAGAACATTCTAAATTAGTGCATGTCTATAAACAAGACTCAAAAGGCAAATGGATACAAACAATAAGTATTACTGTAGTAATTATATTTTGTAAACTGAGAAAAACAAAAAATTTGAGTATATGAAACAATTTTCGACATACACACTATATAATGAATTCAGTCATCATAAATGCATGGTGAGTGACTTTGCGTAAACTATGAGGAGTCTTTAAGCACCTACACAATTCTTCACAAAATAGCACAAGGTACCCAAATTTCTGAGGCAGTCCACAATGCTGGCATACAAACACAACATGATGAACATCTTGTATTCCAAGGAACATGTCAGAAAAGCTCAGAGTTGAGTGAAAGAGCTTTTTATTGAATTAAACTCAGTGAGGGCTTTGACACTGCTGTTTTGAACAGTTCTTCTTAAGAGAATGGGAAGAGGTGATAAAAGGTAGAGGCAGCTATTGCTCCATCAGGTGTGAGCTATGGTTTGTAGCATCTGCTTTGCAGAGGTGTAGCATCTTGGTGGAATGACACCTTTTTGGATGGACAAATGGTTTGATGTTTACTGCCCTTGTAAATGACCAATGTTCAGTTCTCAAGCCCTATGGAAGTTGACTCAGAAACACCTATCATAATTCTAGTTCCTGGGGATTTGAGGTCTCTGGCCTCCATGGGACACCTGGACTCACATATACACACTCACACACATACACATAATTAAAAATCAAAAAGTAAATCAAAGTAACTTCCTTTTCTGAGCACAATAATTGAGTTTATTTACCTGTCAACAGGACAGCACAGTGAGAGAGGTTTAACTTTCATCCTGAAGTATGCACACTTACTGATTTCTAATTCATGAAGAAATCTCATGAATTAACTTTGCAGAACCTCCCAAGATATTGCTATCACCTGGGGGCCTAGACTTGAAGATATGAGCCTATGGTGACATTTCATACTCAAACTATAACAAATAGACCATAGGCAATGACATATACATATAACAAAAAGAAAAAAAGATTATTTGTAACATAACAAAATGAATTTTTAGGCTGGGTATACTCTAATAACAGATGAGAATTAAATAAAACCTATGCCACTTGAAGAGGAGAATTTCTGAATAATGAGGTAAAATGAAATAAAAAAGTAAGAGGCTATAAAATGTTTTTTGATGAGCTTTCTTGGAAAAAACTTCAGATGTCTCTTCATGGGGGCAGGGTTAAACATCTATTGGCTGTTTAAGACGAGGGACACTGCTGATAGCTTTCTCAACTGATTTCCTCTAGTTTTGATTTTGAAGTAGTAGTAGCTGCTATCAAACACTTATGCTGCTTGAACAGGCTTATAAAATAATGCATGAGACATAGTAACATATTTTACAGAACATACACATATTTGCATGACCATGTGTGTCCTTGTGTGAGTGTGTGTGTGTGTGTGTGTGTGTGTGTGTGTGTGTGTGTGTGAGTGAGTGTTTATATAAAATTTAATTCTTGTAGCAACTCTTAAGCATTTAGTTAAGGTGAATGGCATCCAGAGGGATCAATTTGAAGATCACACAGGCACGTGGTGAGAGTCACACCTGTGAGCATCGGCTCCATACTCTGTGGTTCCAATATTTTCTCAAGGAAGACAAATGAAAACAACATTGGCATATTCTAAAATTTAAAGAATTTATCCATTGACTGATAATCCTTTACAAAAAGAGGGAGCTCGTGAAAGCTTTAAAAACTCCCAAAGTCTGTCTCCCAAACAATGGTTCAAGCATGTGATGTTTTTAATGTCTTCCAGATCATTAAGCAAAAAAAGCAACGATGTATCCTCTCTTTAAAAAAAAAATCATTAGTGCAGCAGTTTTCAACAAGGGGTGATTTTTGTACCCAGGGGACATTAGGTAATGTCTGGAGACATTTTTGTTTGTCACAAGAAGGACCACTACTGAAATCTAATGGGAGAGAAGCCAGGAAGCCAAACACCCTACAATGGACAGGGACAGCCCCCACAGCAAAGAATCCTCCAGTAACCAAATGTCAGTAGTGCTGACTTTAATTTGGGGTTGAGAAACCCCAAATTAAAATAATCTGTTTGAGTTTTAATGTTTTCCTTTTTATTTTAAGTCATGGAACGTCGTGCAGAGGACTAGAAGAGGGTGGAAGTATGGTGGGTGGGTGGCGGGGGAGGGGGGGGGAACTGCCATGCAGGACAAGTTCTGGGTTCCAAACAATTGCAAAACCAAAGTCCCCACTGAGTTCAAGTGAGCACACAGGAAGGACTAGGCAGGGCCCTTTGGAACCTGGCACTTCTAGCTGCCCCAGTACACAGGGTTGCTTCCTGCAGATCTTTCCTTTCTGCAGTTTTTCCATGATCAAGTTTTCTCGGAAGTGACACTCTCGTTGCATTTCTGTGCAGGTTATTCTGGGAACTGAGATTTGAATATAAGCACATTTGACTCTTGTACCTTAGTCATGTGGGATAAGTGTAGAGCAGAGGTAGGATTCCAAGTCTTGGGCATTTGCATTCAGCCTTCCTAGCCTTAGTTGTAATTGCCTTTCTAGATGCTGTTTGTCTGCAGCTCAAGGTTACTGAATGACTACAAAAAGCACAGAGTGGGAATTAGACAAAGCTAAGCTTAATCTTATCATATCTGTCTTTTGTCTACCGCCTGCCTTTTGGAACTCCGATGAATACCTTAGTTAAAACCCATTAAATGATGAATGAATGAATGAATGAATGAATGAACAAACCCAAGTTTGTGACAAGGTAGCTGTATGATTGGGGATGGGGTACATGTATGTTGTTATGGCAGCATGTGTACACAAGCACAGAAGCTAGAAACTAACCACAAGTGCCATGGACCTTAATTTTTGAAAGTCTCTCTCCTTGGAGCTTGCCACATAGACTAGGTTGGCTGGCTGGCCTGCCTTTAGTTCCCCAGTGCTGGAATTGTAAGTGTGTGCACACTGGCATATATTTTTAACACGTTTGAGGAAACTCAGTTCATGGTCTCATGCTTGTATGGCAAGCACAAAAATGAACTACCTTCCCAACCCATGGCAAAGTGTAAGTAAGATAAATACCTTTAAAAATCATTTCATGATTTGCAAAGCACTGTCCACATGGATTAAAGTTCTCAGCAGACAGTTGGCAAAGGGGTGTTGTGTATGTATGTATGTATGTATGCATGTATGTATGTATGTATGTATGTACGTATGTATGAATGAATATATGTATGTGTGCGTTTGTGTGACTATGAAACGGTACATGAGTAGAACTCAGAGGACAACTTGCATGTGTGCATATGCACGTGTTAGGTTAAAACAGCAATCTATATTTGTATTTATTCACGCTATTGAAAAAACTCCATTTTAGGTGCCATGAGGCAGATGGCCTGCCCTTCTTCAATTAAAGAACCGGACTGTTTCATGAAATTTGTTTGTTTAAACAGTTTTTCTCTCCCCCCTCTCTCTCTTTTGGCCTGGTGGGTGGTTAAAGAGAGCAAAATAACTTGTTCTTCAAACAAACAAATGTAAGAAATACTTGATGTTGCTTGACAGGACTTGTTAAACAATGACCAGGTCTGGTTGCTGATGGCCTTTGCATCCAATGGAGTGTGAGTGGCGCCTTCAGCCTCTCTTGACAGATGAAAATTTGTAAAGTGGAAAACATCAGGCTGACCTCTGCTTTGTTTTGCAAACTCAAGAAGACTCTGAGTGTAAGAGTCCTTGGCTTTCAGGAGGCTGAATTCAGCTTCAGGGCAAAGCCCTTCATTGTCTTTCAAGTCCTTTAGAGAAGCAACAACTTCATAAATTGTTATGTATTTTCCCTGCTTTGTTGGAGTTATAGAATTCATAGAGACAGGGTGAGCCAGAATATAGAAAGAATTGTTTTATTTAAACTTCTTTTGCCTTTGCTGCCACATGCCTCTGTCTCTTGCAGCTTGCCAGACTCGGTCACCTTGAATTTCAGACCAGTATTTTGTGTGAGACTGTAGACCTGTGGTTCACAAAATTTTCTCAGAACCTCAGTATTTTGCAAGCCATGTATATTACATGCTATGTGTTCAGTAAACAAGATGGAAGGCGGGGGAGGGACAAATAAGCAAGCAGGGAAAGAAAGAGAGAATGAATGGTAACTTGACCTTGGACTGACAACAACAAATAAGATCCTTCAATCTGGCCCCTCAGCTACGTGGCTGTTTACTTGAAATAGTTAATCTTTATAATGTAAATCATACACAGGTTCTAGTTTTATAAGTGATCACTCAGACCTTGATTTTCCCTGCCCTGCCTACATGTAGGTCAACTCTTCAGGAAGGTTTCACCTTCCCACCTCCCTCTCCAATCTCTTCAAGAACCAGAGTCCCTCCATTTCTCATGTATCAACATTCCTTTTTGAATGTTCTAGTCATTTATGGACACTGTTTCTGTCATCTGGTGGAAAATGCTAAGGGCTGGTGCTCGTGAGGACAGACTCAGGCATCACTCTGAACGTGAGAGATACACAGAAGTGCTAAGTTTGGGCAGTTTGCAATCCAAAACTGTGAGCCCAACATCTCTTCAAAAAGAAAACCAGAAGATGTTTCCAAACAAGGTTGCTCCCTGTGCAAGATGTACAAAACGTTAGTGGTATATTCCTGCTGGATTCTGAGACAAGCATAGACCATGGGAAAAAATACGTTGGTAGAATGTGAGCTCCTATGCCTATTTAATGGATCTTTGGGTGCTTTTTTTTATCACTTAACACATAGCCTTTGCCCATTAGTGATAGCCATGGGTCTCACTGGATCTGTCTGGTCCAACATGATATTCCTTACTATTGCTTCAGAAAAACAAACTGCTTTTATTTATAATAAGTTGGATATGTGGCTTCAAACTTGTCATTCTCCCTGGCTATTTCACCAAAGTACTATGTGGTGTTCAACAGCCTACCACAATGATATCAACTGAAGTAAGTTATCTACTCTTCTGTTTCAGAAGATTCAATAAGGAGTAGACATAAAGGGTTGTCATGGATAGAATACAAAGTGTGCTATCTCTGGGTGGAAAGATTTCAATTGTAGCTGATTTTGTTGGGTATAAACAAGAGTTTCATCTTCTACCAAGTGTCACAGTCCCATTACTGGGCAGCTCACATTATAGTGTAGGTTCTCAGATGACATGATAGTAAATTATAAATTTATTTAAAGGAAGCACTGGGGCCTATATAATTTCTTAAATTTAGACTAGACTTAAGAAAAAGATTCCAGAGAGCTGCATATAATTTGTTATGGTTTGGGTGTGAAATATGCCCAGAATTTCACATATTTAAACAGTTGGTCCCTGAAGAGTGGCACTGATTTAGTGTTCTTTGGAGCATTTTAGTCACAGGACCTAGCTGGTTGACATGGCATGATAACAGAAGGCTTTGAAAGTCATGGGTCATCCGCATTTCCTGTGTAGCTCTCTGTTTTATAATCCAGTTGCCATTAAGACACCTCATTCTCTGCAGCCGCCATGCCTTCCATGTCATAATGAATTGACACTCCATGAACTATTTGCCAAAATAAATGTTTCCTTCTTCAAGTTCATTCTGTCAGATTATTTCATCTTTTAATTAATACATTGTTCAATATAATAAAAGTGGTATTTTCATTATTATTTGTTTCAATGCTGGTCTTAGAACACCTAAGGGAAGTAATCTCCCTCTGAACCACATTCCCAGCCCTAGAAGTTTCTCTTTGAATTACTTACTAATCCAGTATGGCTGCAGGATGGGTCCTTATAGGAAAGAACTTGGCTCTGTGGAATCATTTGCAGATAGCAGCTGGGCATTAGTTAATGTGATTCTTATACAGTGACCCTGGGAGAGAGGGAGGGAGGGAGGGAGGGAGGGAGGGAGGGAGGGAGGGAGGGAGGGAGGGAGGGAGGAGGCAAGTCCAGTCACTCTTTTTTTCTCATTAATGTATTTATTTATTCACTTTATATCCCAATTGAAGTACCCTTCTCCTCCAAGTCCCCTCTTACATGGTCCCTCTTCCCAACCCCCTCCACTTCACCTTTGAGAAGGGGGAGATTCCTCCCAGAAACCAACCCACCCTGGCACCTCAAGTCACATCAGGACTACATTCATCCTCTCACACTGAGGCCAGACAAGACATCCCGGTTAGGGGAGCAGGATTCACAGGCAGGCAACAGTGAGGGTAGGCTCTTGCTCCTGTTGTTGGGGTACCCATATGAAGACCAAGTTGCACATCTACTACATATGTGTGTGGAGAGAGTGTTACATCCAGTCCTTAAATACTCTTTGTTTGGTTGGTGGTTCAGTCTCTGGGAGCTCCCAAGAGTCCAGGTTAGCTGACTCTATTGGTTTTCTTATACAGTCCCTACAGCTTCCAGGTTCCTCAATCCTTCCCCCAATTCTTCCACAAGACTTCCTGAGCTCAGTCTAATGTGAGCCTCTGCATCTGTTTTGGTCAGCTGCTGGGTGGACCCTCTAAGAGGACGATTATGGTAGACTCCTGTCTGTAAAACCAGGCTGACAGATACTTAAAGGTTAAAACAATGGAAAAATAGTGTCCAGGCATGACACTTTTGCTGATGTCTTGTTATGCTTGCAGACAGGAGCCTAGCATGGCTGCCCTCTGAGAGGCTCTACCAGTAGCTGACTGAGACAATTACAGATACAGCCAACCACTGAACTGGGATTGGGAACCCTGATGGAAGGGTTATGGGAAGAATTGAAGCAGCAGAATGGAATGGCAACCTTATAGGAAGAAAAACAGTATCAACTAACCCAGACCTCTCAGAGCTCCCAGAGGCTAAGCCACCAACCAAAGATCATATATGGGCTGGTTTGTGGCCCCCGGCACATATGTAGGTGAGGACTTGTGGAGCCTCAGTGGGAGAGGATGTGCCTAGTCTTGTAGAGACATGATGCCCCAGTGAAGGGAGATGCTGGAGTGGTGAGGTGGTGGTGGGTAGGTGCTTGAGCAGTGGGGAAGGAACACCCTCTCAGAGTCAAAGGGGAGGGAATATGGGGTGAAGAACTCTGTGAGGGGGCAGGCAAGGGAAACACCAATTTGAATGTAAATAAATAAATAATTTAATAAAAATAAATAACTGAGTGAATGAAAATGAAAAAAAAGGGCAGATTCAAGTGGGCCACAATTGGAGAGGATGTTCACAATTCCCGTGACTGATGTTCAGTCCTATGGCGATATCTAGTGCATAGGATGCTGAGATGTACAGTCTAGCTCTGTGCTCAGAGAGAACAGCAGAGTGGGTTTGTCTGTATGTTGAGTGATCTTCACTGCAATGATCAAATTTCTTCCAAAGGCAATGGTTTTCTAGGGACAATGTTGGTAGTGGTTAAGGTGGTGTGGTAGTGGTCATTACAGGGACTAAAGGGAGAAGAAGGTAAAGCAGAAGCCCAGCTCTGTTCTTTTCTCCAGTGTCTAATCATCAGATGGTTTGTAACTCTAACTTCCCAGCTTCTCATTGCTATACATTAAAGGCAACTCAGTGAACCTGAGTATCTTCATTGCAATAAAGCATGAGCCCAAAGCTGCATCTTCTATTGAGGCAATCTCAGCTATGCCTAGACTCCATGAAAGAGGGCAGCAGTTAGCAGATCCAGGATATTTCTCAGGGTGCTGGTGGCAGGCAATTTCACAGAAGGAGGCAGGCACTTTACAGATACCTATTCTAAAACAGAACTTATGACACTCCATAAACTTCTAGTGCTACTTCATAAGCTAGTTGTGAAATACCAAAGAAGTAGAGTCCACGTTCAAAAGGAACATTTTAATTTGGCAGTTGGAAAACAGTCAAGTGAATAACTGTAAGGAGCTGTAATGATTTCACAAAGAATCCATATAAAAGGAGTGCACGTCCACAAAAATCTGCATGTACTCACATATTTTTCAGCTTTCTCTCCTATTTTCATTCTAAAACCAGGACGTAAGTGGAAAATGTTATTAGCATCTGGGTAAGGCCCCTTGCCAGTCCTGAAAACCATCATCAATCACTGAGCTTCTCACCCCCAGGTTTTGATGAAGAGTGACTCATCAACACAAAGCCATCAGAGAGGTAGCTGGATTCTGAATTCTCCGGCTTTCCTTGCTTCACAAATTCTTTACTTGTGGAACATAAGACGACTTTAAGTGAATATGCATGTGTTTATGAAAGAGAAGTGGAGTAAGCAAAATGTACTGTAACTGAGAAGTGATATTTATGTTTAGGATTTCCTGTCCTTTGCAGTGTAGGGTTTAGTTTTTAAACACATTTTGCCCAAGGGGAAAAAGGACTCCAGAGAGCTGCAGGGGTTCCTTCCCATGGCTTGTACTTTCTAGTGTACTGGTAAGCACACAAGGTCACATAGTCTCCTGTTCTCTTCATCCCAAACATTCTCAATGGGTTGAGAGCAGTAGGCGGAGACATGGAAGAAGTACAGGGGAACCAAGGGGGAGATGCCTTAACTCTCTTCCCTTCCTCAGAAGGAACATTCCAGCTTAATTCTTGGTCTGTCACTGCACATGTCAACTAAATTTGACTTTAATTCATGTCAGCTGGTACTGAAGTTTTTCTTTAAAAGAAAAAAAAATCAGACAACAAAATACCTAGGAAAAAGGAGATTTTATTTTATTTTTTTTATTTTTGCAAAATTCTTCAGTTTTGTCTTAAAAACTGTGGAAATAGGAAAACAAAAGTATTGCCAATGAAATCAGCTTGGAGCCCATGTTCTCTTCCTTTTAGCTTTGTAGTCTCTTTCAGGAAGAGTCATGCTTTCCCTCTGAATGCCATTAACTCTTCCCCAGAAACATAGTGGATGGTGGGCTTATGAGTAAATGGGTGAACTTCTCTATGCTCATATTCAAAAAAGAGAATCGTGCAGCTCAGTTTCCATACATATGAGGAGACAGACACCTCCTGTTCTTCTGCAGACCAGCCCATCACATTGCTGGCTTCTGTGGTCTTTGGCACAGGTGACTGGAGAGTGTTTCCTTTAGCTTCCAGGGTGCACTCACACAGGCTGCTTCCTGTCCTGTGAGGAGGTGAGCAGTCTGTCATGCTCTCTGGGGTCAGCAGCTGCAGGAAGAATAAATGAAAACTCTCCCCATTGTCATCAGGTCTCAGTCACTGCCAAAGAACAATTGATCCCTGAAACTGCTTGCAGAGGAAGAGGCTTTCCAAGGACAGCAGAGGAAGTAGACTAAGCGAATCACCAGCCTCCCTCGGGACCGGGAGTAGTCTAGCAGCAGAGGGTAACAGCAGCAAGGCTGCAAACACAGCAGCTTGGAGAAGAGCAGAATGTCCTGGGACAGCCTCAAAGGGATGGAGAGAAATTGGGGTCTGGGAATCCCCAGTATATGTCCCTACACTTAGTAGGGCTACATGCTGCCTAAGTGTTAACAATGCCAGACAAAATCTAATTCTGACAAAGTCCATTCTTCCTTAAAACAATAACTACTCAGATAAACGATTACCGAGATGGGTAGTTAGCTTTTGTCTTCTCTGGGCAGTGTTTGAACATGGGAGTTCATGAAAGGACTCTGTAGAGAATTTGCCTAGACCTCAGAACCAGCTGACCTCGTCCACGTGAAAAACAGAAGGCATCCAATGATCAAATGAAAAAAATTCATGAGCTATTGACCAAATTTACTAGCAAAAGATTAATTTTTAGAAAATACTAAATTGCTTGTTTAAAACAAAGAGAGGCAGTTCCTAAAGGACAGGATAAAGCCTGACACGAAGCAGTGTTGGGAAAGATGATGGCAAAATCTGGCCATCTGTCAAAATCCCATCAACTAGAAATCACGAGTAGTATTTGGGACCACTGACATTGGAACGGGGTTTAATTACAGTGCAATGAAAACAGAGAATGGGCTAAGGTCTCTCTCGTATTGTGAGGGGGGGATGAGATGCCATTTTTAACTTGTTAGAAAGTTATAAATCTTGTTTTCAAATATTCATGGTCCTCAGTAATTCTTTTTATTAAAAAAGAGATTAAAAACAAGACTCTAAAGCAATTATAGTATAAGGCTAGCATAGTTTCTGAGTCTTAGAGTATTTTTCACTTGTGTTTCCTTAACATCTACAGTCTCTTGGGCGAGTACTTTGAGATTTTCTACAACTAAAAGAATATGCACAGTAATGGTATGGAGCTTCCTGGTGACTTTCATTAAATGTATACTTCTTATAAAACTATGCTTTCCAAATTTAAGGCACACGAGTAAGGAATGGGGAAGAAGGCATGAAAGGAAGAAGAAATGGAACAGCATAGAGAGAATAGGACAAAAAAATCCCACTGGGATACAATGACCTTGGGGAGAGCTATTTGGAGGGAGCAAATCTCTATAAAAACCAGCCAACAATGAGAGCTCTTAGGACAAAAACTGGTCATTTCAGGAGTACAAGTGGTTAATCTTCTGCAAATAGGAAAAGGGGAAATGTTTAAAGTAACGTAAAAGTTGAAGCTATGAAGAATCTGGAACTTTGTAGTTTCAAGTCTCTGGGCAACTCCCACAAGAATACTCAACAGATATACTACTATACTATATGACTGTAGTTAATGATACACCGAGTTCTTGAAAATTGCTAGCCACATAGATTTCACATATTCTCAACAGCAGCAATAAAGGAAGCGCTATGGTTTGGTGGGATTGCTGTTCAGGGCTGTTTTGCTGAGGTGTTTCCCAGTGTGGTGGTGTTGAAGTGGCTGGAGATTTAAATGGTCTGGGCTAAGTCAGGAAAGGAGGTCCTGTGGTTCCATCTTCATAGATGGATTCAAACTGTCTTGGTAGCCCAGAGCTGATAGCATTGAACCCATATAGTATAATAAAAAGAAAGGCTGGTTTCTTCCCAGTCTTTTACTTCCTGTCTCAGCTTCTGACCTTATCTTTCCAGGCTCTTATCACTGTATCGCCATTAGGCACAAGGGCAGAGTCTAGCAGATGGCTATTTCAACACACCTCCAGAACTTTGAGCTATCTATTACATATAAAATATATACTTTTATTTGTTAATTTAAAGCAAATAAAAATACAGAGGAAGGGACAAAGAAAGGAGGAAAGAAGAAAGGAAGGAAGGAAAAGATTTCAGCATACAGAATCTAGGCTCTTGTTATAATTCCTGATATATTTGTCATTGAAATATGATGCATATATAACTATGTAAATTAAAGCTTCTTGGGCATATCCAGTCTCACTTAGAATGCAGTCTTTTTAATATCTTCATTTTCTTTATGATGTCTCAAGCTAAAATATTTCACTTGTGTTTCCTTAACATCTACAGTCTCTTAGGTGAGTACTGTTTAGCTAAAATTCTAGTACTCAGGCTAGGCAGCCCATAAGAGAATTAACCTAACCATTCTAAAATAGCATGTGATTCCTCAGCTAAGGCAGGTGGTGCAGACCAGGAAGGATACAATCTGCTTTTCTTTGGTTTATTCTTCATGTTACATGAAAACTCTTAGTCTGGGAAACACACTTAAATGATTCAGGATAACCTTCAAGACAATAGTGTATTTTTAAAAAAAAAAAGAATTAGTGATATGAAATGTGTTAAACAATAACAATATAGGAGATGGATTTTCACAAGAATTCATGAAGTACAGTTGTAAATGTGATCTCTCTTGAGTATTACACACAGAACATACTGCAGAGTGAAGCCACCACAAACCCCAACAGATACCCGATCATCTGCTGGACATTTCACATCTTATTTATCTCTTCCTCCTGAGATTTTTTTCTTTAGGTGACCAGGCTGTATATGGAAGATAACTGTTATTAGTGGATTACTGTTATTGGGTTCTCATAGGGTCTCTGTAAAGTGTAGACTGGAGGATAATCTTATCTGTAATGGGCACAGGAGAACCCAGGAATCCTCCTAAATGTCTCTGGGTATTGAGGAATCAAAATGAAAAAGGGAAACCTCTGGAGGGAAGAATTTTCTTTAAGTCTTATTTGTTTTCCGTGTGTGTGTGTGTGTGTGTGTGTGTGTGTGTGTGTGTGTGTGTGTGTGTGTCTGTGTGTGTGTGTGTCTGTGTGTATGTGTCTGTGTGTCTGTGTGTGAGGGAAGATATAGATTGTTTGGTTTTGTATGCTTTGGGGAAGTACATAGTCAGGAAAATTATTTTTTAATTCAAATTTGATATACCTTAAGACATGCTTAACTACTAAATTTATTTACTTTCTGTATGCTATGATCAAAAAAACTTTATTGTGCCTACAAATATGTAATTTTTAAACACTTTCTTAGTACAGTAACACTATCAACTCTAGGATATCCTATAGGATAAGCAAGAAAGACAAATCTTTCATTAGTTTTAATAGATATGGAAACTGAAGACCACAATTTTAGCTTAAATAGCTGGAGGGCAATTGGAATAGGCACTTGGCACCATTATAAAGATGGCAAATTCTCTTTAGCATTCTTGCTTTGTAGACAAACCTTTGGAGTGGAAATCTAGACAAAGAAATTCCTAAAACAGAGATTTGAACAGACAGTGGCATCTCTGGACTGATTGGGTACATTAAGAGTCCTGGGACCACAGACACGGGTTACAGGCTTTAAAAATCCCCTAAGTTTGACTACCACTTAAGTAAAGGAAATTTGGAGATTTGGGTATGTGCACATGCATGTATATTTGTGCTTGTGCCGGGTACCTTTCTAGAGCTCAATCATTAATCATGTTGATCTGTTTGGGAAAGAAACATAGAACACTTTAAAGAGGAAGACATTGAGAACCTAGGATGGAAACCCACACCTCATGCAAAGGGTACACATTGTGAATGACAGTTTTGTCTTTTGAAACCTGTTTTGTCTTTATCTAAAGGTTGGAGTCATCCTACTCATTCAGAGTTATGAGAAAAATGAAGGTTAGGGCTACAGTAAGAGCAGAGGACCTAAATTCTTCTGTGCTAAGACACTGGCCTTGGACTTAATTTTTTTAGGTTGAAAGGGACATGAATGGATCTGATAGGGATGGATAAATAATTATGAGGTAAGAGAACACAGGAAAATAGTTTTTAAATCGATATTTGTATAGCTATGCCATATGAGAATGCATACATGTATCTATTTTTCTACCTAAGCCCCCTGTAGGCAGATTGTTCAACATTATCCAGTTAGAGCCAAGAAGTCACTCTGTAGGGATAAGCTTTCACACACATTCTTGTTTCTGTACATGACTACGACATTTAAAAATCACTCCTTTCTTGTTAAAAAAAAATGCCAAAGTGAAAGGAATAGAGTACTTTCTTACATCTTATTTGAGAATTAGCTTGGGACTAAAATGAATGAACAGTGAAATGCATTTACTTCAGATGAACTCTGGACATAAGAGCAAGAACCCAGACAAGCTCCCTGGACCCATCTTCTACCCCAGAAAGACTGGATTAAATGTGTTGAGGCTTTCCTTATTATACCGATCTCAAGCAAAAGTGATCTTATTCATCTCTCCACCCCACTGGGGATCTGTGAAATGCCTTCAGATGTCCCAGTTGTCTCAACAGAAGTATACTAGTGTTATCTTGAGAATAGAGACAGGGGACATTGATGAACAGCCATCAGTGAACCGGTTGATCCTCTGCAACAAAGAACAGTCTAGTCTGAGGCATCTACATTTAATATAAACTGACTCACTGACTCCCTTCTTCACTGAGAGAGAGGGAGAGGAGAGGAGAGGAGAGGAGAGGAGAGGAGAGGAGAGGAGAGGAGAGGAGAGGAGAGGAGAGGAGAGGAGAGGAGAGGAGAGGAGAGGAGAGGAGAGGAGAGAGAGAGAGAGTTTAGTTCTTGGGATAGATATATTGATAGGATGCAGATGTTCCAAGTGACCGACATTCTCATCTCTATTACTTTCTAGGTATGGTGTACAAATATATCAGATGAGATGACCAGGATAATACCATACCCAAAAATGCAATATGAATCTCACCATGTACAGCTCAGCTTGACCCCTGATCAAGCTCCACATGTTTCTGCAACACAATAAAATCTAAGTGGACAAAATCATGTTACTTCAGTACAACCCATAGTTAACAATGCATGACCATTTACGATGCATTCGAGTTCCTGGGCAATAAGTGTTCACACAATAAAAACCTTAAAAGATAATGGCATTCTGGCCAGTGATCTCTCAGTCATAGCTTACTGCAGGAAGTTAATAACTTTTCTGAGCAGATGGTCTAACTACCGGCTCTAAGAAATGATATTTTAATATTAAACTGAACATTATTCTCTTTGGGGAGAAATAATCTCTTTTAAAATGCCTACTCTCTGCTTTTAATGAGAAAACTGGCTATTTGAGAGTTGAAGGCAAAGAAATAATTATTTCTCATGATCTCCTTCAGTTTAGAAAGATGTTTCAGGATTTACAGCATGTCTGCATCTTGGCTGAGAGGTTTAGGGTGGAGGGTAGAGGGAAAATTCTAATTCCTCATGAGCAATAAACCCAAGTCTTAATGTATGAGGCTGGCTTGTTGAACCTTTTTTGATGTACCCTATAAGAGCCTGTTTGACTGCTGGTTCAAGAGCTAGAAGACTCTGCCCAAATATCACTTGGAATACTTTGGATGCATTCTTTATAAACATATCTTCTCATTTTCCTTTTTCTACCTTCCTGTCATATATCCAGGAGAGAGAGAGAGAGAGAGGAGAGAGAAACACATAGAGAGACACACAGACACACAGAGATGCACAGAGACAGAGAGAGATAGAAAGAGAGAAAGACAGACAGAGAAACAAAGAGAGAGTGGGAAAGAGAAAGGAAGAGGAGAAAGAGAGGGGGAGATAGAGGGGAGAGGGAGTGGGAGGTTTAAGTTCAGACTACACATATGGTACAAAACAAAACATGATATTTGTCTTTCAGAGTCTAGTTCATTTTGTTTATATAATAATCTCTAGTTCCTTCATTTTTTTCTGCAGATGTCAAGATTTCTTTCTTCTTTATGGGAGAGTAAAATCCTACTGTGTATACATGTCATTTTTCCTCATCTACTCCTCCAGTGATAGACACTGAAGCTGGTTTCGTTCTTCGCAGCTGTGAATGGAGTTGCAGCAAACACGAATATGCAAGTTTCTCTGCAGTGTGTTGACTCAGGGTCCTCCAAGTATACACAGAAAAATTGTGTAGTAGGTCACATGGTAGCTCTAATTTTAATTTTTGATGTGTCTCCAAACTGATTGCTGTGGTGGCCTCACTAGTTTACACACTTACCAGCACTGAATCAGGGTTCTTCTTTTCCTACACCCCTACCAGCAGTATTGTCAATAATTATTTTCTTGACGATAACCATTCTGACTGGGGTAGGATGAAATTTGAAGATAGTTTTAGTTTTTATTTCCCTGATGTCAAAAGATGTTGAAAACATTTTCATTGGCCATTCCCAGTTTAACAAATTTAATTAATTTGGAACAAATGTTCTGCCATGCCAGCAAGCAAGAGCTTGGGTTAGGCCCAGCAACTGAATGCATCCCCACAATCAACACCATGGTTGGGGCATATTTGGATGGCCAGAGCCTTCAAAGGCACAGGAAAAGCCCCAGGGTGGATGTCAGCACCTCTTCCCAGCTCTGCCTTTGACTTGGACTCCTCTGGTGCCAGCTTGAAGCTAGGTTCCTCACGTATACTGAGAAGATGTTTGTGGGTAGGGATGGGCTTCCCCAGGTGTCATATTCAGTCAGTCTGAGAGACAGCAAAAGGACACAGCAGGGGTTTACCACCTTGGAGCAGCTCTCCCTCTTCATCTCAGGAAGACTGTCTCTGAGGCTCTTTTGGTGTTTTCTGGGTCTTAATGTGGTTCTGAGAAATATTTCAAGGATTTCCGGAAGTGGAGAGTAGAGCAGAACTGGAGGGTGGGGCAGATGAGATGAGCAGAGTATAGTTTGCTTAGAGAATGGTAAGCAGTTCAGAGAGGCGGGGCATTCTGTATATACAGGGTGAAAATGGGAGTTATTTTTCAGTCAGTTGGAGTAAGATGGTACAAAGTGTTGACTTCCTGACAATGAATGTGGGCTTGGGATCATATTACTCATACTCGCTCCTTCATTAAATTCTGAGATCCTTAAGAACACATTGACCCACAGGTTTCCATCATGCCTGAAGCAGACACGGGCACAGAACATACTCCTTTACCTTTAGACAGTGGTGCTCCAGAGAAGAACGTCCTCAGTCTGCTGCAGGCTCTTTATCAGCTGGGTTCCATATGAAGTGGGCATAAGATCATGCCTCAGCATGGCTATGGAAGCCAAGAAGCAGGTGAGATGAATAGATCCCATGTAGAAGTTTTCACCACTCTCCCTAAAACACAGCTTCCAGTGTAAACCAAGGAGCAATTGCTAACACTTCCAGGCAGGCCCACACCCAGATGAGGTGGCTACTGCCATCTGTAGTCTATTTCTAAAGCAGCATTGGTGCCCATTTTCACCAAATCTGAATCCACATGGGGTACTGATGCTTTTCCTAGGATAGAATCACTGGGAGTTTTGATAGGGAATATGGGTAGACCAGAGTGGGCATGGGAGGCCAATCTGAGGTACCATAGATATATACAGAGAAACAAAGATACTTAATTGACTCTTAGTACAAAAGTGGGTTACTTTACTCAGAGTCACCGATCCCTATCCTTGAAATAGGGACCATAAACTTAATTTATTAGGAAACTGTAAGCATTCGATAAGATCACACATGCAAACAACACAGCATGTGGATGCCCTGAGAATGTGCAAAGGGCAAATGGGTGGCATCCATTAAGTGATTCAGTTGAATGCTTGACAACCAAATAGAATGCCAGGGCAGATCTGCCTAAGAAGTCTAAACCTCAGCTTCTTTTAAAGTCAGGTTGACTACCTGCATCCCCCATAGGATAGCCAGGTCCCCTTGTGTTCTTGTGTTTCCCAGAGTATTTCGCTTCTAGCACAGTATTTATAGTCAACAAGTTACAGAATGATACTTCAAATTAAAATCTGTTTGTTTTTCTTCCTAAATATCTCCTATCTATAAAGCAAGACTTTTCTCATGGTTACCCACCCTACTTCTGCATTTTAAGAAGAAAATAACTTGGGATTCTATAATTATTCTTCCTATTGAGTCTCTGATAGCTTCCAGTAACCCAGCCAGTGCCTAACATCTGGCACCTGACCCCCCTCCCCAACCAGGAGACAATTTCCCCATCCTGATGACTCCTGTCTGGTCTTGCAAAATGTGCTTCTGTTCCTTTTACAAGAACATGTTGGACCAACATTCCCGGAGACATCAACTCTCCGAACTAGGAGAACAAAACAAACTCAAGAGAATTTATCTCTGGCAATTTAATTTTTGTGGGTGAGAGATAACTTAAGAATGTCATGTAACCTTTAAGAACTCCACCTGGGAAGTTGTATCACCCTGTACAGCTCTGCACAAGATCTGTTCTGGGTGCTCTGAAAGCTCACAGAGGCACCCAGAATAAGAAAATCTCCCTGCAGGTTAAGAAACTAAAGCCTAGAGATAATGTTTTAAAGATGACACTGTAAATCTGTGAATAAACCTCCATTCTCTGACAATTTTGTCACATCTGACTCCTACATGAGTCAAAGAATTTCTTACCCATTTCCTTATAATAACACCATAGGCTATGCTCAATTGCTATTCTTATAAGCATCTGAAATATATAGTCTACACTATTCAACTCCCTTAAAATTCAGTAGCAAAGAAGCCATTCTGGTTAAATATGGACATCTTGGTTCAAAGCTATTTACTCTCATCCCCATTACAAGTCAAGCAGAGTGAAATAGGTGCAGAAAGGAGTTGGGCAAAGAACTGCAGGAGCAATGCAAAGGACTCCTTCAAGGGAGGCTGGAAAAAAGTCTGATGAGCCTTGAATGGCATAGTGGAAAAGGCAAATAATGTTTCTGTGTGACTGCTGACACAGTTTGAACATAAATGGGGTGGGGCTTCAATGATTGGCAGACAATAATGACAGCAGATACATGAGTCATTGAAACCAATACATGTCCGTTACCATGGGTAACACTACCATCAACACTTCAGTTGACACTGTGCCACACACATGTATATGGAAAACTTGTTTCTTATGCAAGATCTCAAGGCATTTTGACTCATCGTTAAATCGGCAGAAAGTTCTCTGAGTGTAAAACCACTGAGTTGTGCTTTCTTTGGATAGAGCCAGTTAGCTTAACTCTCAGAAAGGTTGCCTCTGATTCAGATGGCATAGGCTCAGATTCTAGATCTGCATTTACTGATTATCATTGCCTAGCATTTAATCTAAGCAGCAGTGTTCCAAAGAATTCTCAGCAAATACATGTGAAATGAAACTTAGGAATCACTTGTGTCTAATCTCCTACCCATCTTTTCTATTTTTAGGATTGGTTAGTGCCCTGCCCCCTCCCCCCACCCATTACCCCTGGCCCCTTGCCACTCTCATAGTCACTATGACCAAATACCTCTCAAAAACAACTTGAGGGAGGATATTATTTTAATTTTTGCTCAGGTTTCAGAAGGTTAAGTCCATGGCCACTTGATTCTGTGTCTCTAGAACAATTCTGACTCTGAACAATATGTAGAGTAAGCAAGCTGCTTCTTGGAGAAAAACGAATATGCAGAGAGAATAAAAGTGCCGTTCCTCAGTTGGCTTTCTTCTCCCTATTCCCCTTTTCTTCCATGTGTACCCTGTATCCATAGTGGTGTTGAAAGCATTTGGAGTCACTCTACTCTCTATCTCTTTATTCTCTAAAGGAATAGCCTTCATAGACAAAGCCTCATGATTACAAATTCAGTTGACACTGAATATTAACTGTTATATTTTGCTTAAAAATAAATAGAAAGAACTACAAGACTTGAAATGATCTTGAAGCTCTTAATGGATCTCAAGGTAAGCAGGATATTTAAAATATCATATGGATTGAGCTGACTGGAATAGTTCTTTTGACACTTTTTGTCACAGATTGTTTTTCTATAGGTCACTATGCTCAACATTAATGTTGGGCCAACATTAGCCCAAGTGAAGAGAACCGTACTGACATCCCTGGAATAATACAAAGAAACAGGAGAGAAAGACTCAAAATGAGCCCCAAACTGCTTTCCTTTGACCACTTTCTTTTTCTAGCTGCTGTCTTCACGGGTGTCTTGACAGTCCCCACTCCAGAACCACCCAGCCCCACTCTTCCAAATTCTGAACATTGAGAATTAGTGAGTTGTCAGCCCATGAGAAGTGCTATTTCATGCCATTAAGTTTTGTAGTGACTGATTGCACCTTCATGAAGAACCAAAATAGACCTTTATGTTTCACTTGAAAAACCTCTACCTTTGTCTATGCCTTCAAATTAATTGAGAAAGAGAAACACAGGGTCTAGGTAAAATCATTACTTCTCTTTAGATACTTTTCCCTCAAGAACAGTGGAAAATAAACCCTTATCTTGTATTGTATGATAATCAGTTACTCAGCAGGAAAACATACAAAACACTGCTTGGTTTAAATTTAATGAAATTGAGTTGCGGTTTACCACAGGGAAGAGTTAATCTCTAGGACACAATGAAACGTATAACTCATGTGCCCAGGCAGAGGAGCGCTGAGTTTTCTTATCTTCAGCGAGGCAAGGGGTGGGGCTTGGGAGTCATCGTACCCACTCTCCCACAGTCTTTTTACCTAGTATCACAGAAAAGATTCTGATGATAATTGTGCCCTGCATTCTTCTTCAGACTCCTTCCCAGTTTGACAAGCCCCAAGGAGGCAGCATCTAAGCAGCACAGGAAATGCAAGCCATCTGTACCAGAGCCTGGGAACACACTTTCCCCAGTCCCCTTGCTGGTGTGGTCCTGGCATGGGGCTGGGCCTCTGGAGAAGAGAATTAAAGAAACAAGTCCAGGGGAGAACATGGGATTCCACTTCCATTCATCTTCCCTATTTTGCAAACACCGCATTCTGCAAATCCCATGCCAGTAAAGCTCTTGGATCAGTCTTCAAATTCTTCTGGATCCTTCTGGGAGGAGATGTCAGGACTGGCCAAGAATCTAAGTGGAAACTGATGACAGAAGCTGACATTAATCAGCTACACAGTATGTTCTTCCCAGCAGGTTTCTTCCAATAAATCAAAGGCCAGCAAATCCGAGGGGTGTTTAGTCATGAGAGAGCAACTGTTTGCTGTTCTCTTCTCTTGCTAAATATGATGAATTTACTGTTTAATTGAATCCAACACTGGTGGCCGTGGGAGTGTTTGCTGTAGGTGTGAGATGCACTTAACATATAGGGTCACATTTCCTCATAGGCACCCTGTGCTGCACATGCTTCGGTGTTTACATCGATGTTTCCTTGACAAAAGAGATGCCTCTCTACCTAATGATCAGAAACAAACTCACTCACTTGAGTTGAAAGTTGAGGCTATTTTGATGACCAAATAACTCTTTTTATTTTCTGCATGAACTATTTAAGACATATAAATACATGGATGTATTAATGTCTGCTTAAAATCTAACAGACAACCAACAACTTTCAATACCAACGTGTGCAAAGGCAAAAAAAAAAAAAAAATATTGGGTTCAAAGAGTAGCATAGTCTTGGGTATGAAGCTGGATCTCTCTATGGACATGCCCTGTGATTAACTACATTAATTTATCTGGGGTCAGCTGAAATCTGTATCTGTGATTTGTGATTAGGATTAATGAAGAAACTGCATGGGAAGGAAGCTTTGACATTTTATGAGTGCTATGGACCACTTGAATTTCTTCTTTTCTTGCTGTTGAATTGTTATTTAGTTCTTTGCATATTCTAGACACCAACCCACTGTCAGATGTTTTAACTGATGAATCTTTTTCCCATTCTTTACGCTGCCTCTTTTTCTAGTCCTTTGCTCTTCAGAAATGTATCAGTTTCCAGAGGTCCTATTAATCAATTGCTGATCATAACACCTGTGCTACCAGTTCCTGTTCAGAAAGCCTTTTACTGTGCCTAGTAATTTAAGCATATTGCAAACGTTCCCCTTTAGCAGATTCAGGGTTCCAGACCTTATGTTAAGTCTCCCATAATCCATGTGGAGTTGAGTTTTGTGCAGGCTGAGGATCTTGTTTCATTCTTCTACATATAGCTACTCAGTTTGACCAGCACTGAAGAATAGAAATGACTGTCAAATACTTTTAAAACTTTCAATATCTGTAGCCATCTGGGCTACATATGCATTTAAAAAACTGTATTGAAATTTCATCCTACCCTAAGAAGAATAGCTAAGATTTAAAAAAAAAAAAAAAAAAAAAAAAAGAAAAGGATGAAAATGCTGGAGTGGCTGAGGAATGGGGAACACATAGTCATTGTTGGAGAATCTGCAAACTGGTAAAGCTCCTATGGAAATCAGTTTGGAGCCTCCTCAAAAAGCTGAAAATAGATCTTCCATTATAGTATGTTGAGCTATACCATACCTGACCATATTCTCAAATGACTCTATATTCTATTACAGAGACACTTGCTCAATCATGTTCACTGATATTCCATTCACTAGAGCCAAGGAATGGCCTATCAACTGATTAATGGGTAAAGAAAATATGGTACATATACACAATGGAATAGTATTCAGCTATAAAAAAAAAAATAAAAAGCAAAGTTGTAAAATTCTCAAGCCAGTGGGATGGAGCTAGAAACAAATCATTCTTAGTGAACTAAGCCAGATTCACAAATACAAATATGATCTCTCTCATATGTGGATGCTAACTTTAATTGGTTAGATATGTGTGTTTAAATTGTAGTACCCATAGAAAGCATGAAGTGAGTAAGGGACCATGGAGGTTATTTCAAGGAAAGAGTTTAGAACACAGTTAGTACAAAAGAGTAAAAAGACATAATGGAATAGGAAGGGCTAAATGGGGTCAAGGATGGGAGGGCAAGGATGCGAAGGTTTATTGAGGTGGATAGCTAGCATTCCAGACCTTAGAAAATACCATACCTACTACTGTAGAGTATGATAAAAATATGTGCATATACAAATGTAAAGGAAGTTTAAGTGGATTTTCTTTATAATGTGGAGAAGACAATACCTTTCCCAGACACCTAGGCTTTCAGTAAAAAGTCCAGAGCCAAGAATGAATTACTTCTTTTAAGATATTGTTTAGTGGGTTCCGATAGATGCCCCTCCCACACACAAACACACACAGTACAGGCATTACAGTCATTATTCTTGGGTATACTCCAGAACTTGATAGTAAGACTCTACTGATGAACATAATGCATATTTGAATCATATGACATGGAGAAATCAAGCTGGTACTCACCTGATAGCTTCATTCCTACTAGCTAACCTTCATCATGCTGAAAGGTTCTATTGATGTTACCAAGGAAGACAAGTAATCAATGGTCTTACCCATCTGTGAAACCTGCAGTCTACACTAGTGTATGGCAGTAACCAACCAAACTGTGAGTAGATTTAAGACCTGCTCCATATAACCTGGAACTCACATTTGGCACCATTACCTCAGGAAGAAACTCATGGATAATTAAGTCATATGACCCAGAAAAATATACGACTGTTATTCTGGTAAACACTAATAACCATCTCTGTAAAGTTTTATATTTATACCCATAGATTAGTGTATCTTTCAATCCTCGTCAAACAAGCTTCTTCTTGCAGTACATGATATTGGAGACACCCACAACTAATCAACATCCAGAGAACAAAAGACTAGAGACTATGGAGCTTTAAATGGGACATAAACAAACCCAGGGTGCACAAATTATCATGGAATATTATTAGAGTCAGAGATAGTTGATATTTGCTGTGAAACAGTAATTGATGGGCTAGGCAAGGTCATTACACACATGAATTCATTGTGGCTGTGATGACATACACAAGATCACGTCACTCAAAATGTCAGATAGAAAAGATGCTCACAAAGTTCCATCTTTAGCTAAGGAGCTATTAGCAATTGATGACTGCTGGGAGAGAGAGAGAGAGAGAGAAGAGAGAGAGAGAGAGAGAGAGAGAGAGAGAGAGAGAGAGAGAGAGAATTTTCTTCTGCTATGCAATCCCTGATAGACTGCCCATATGCCAGTATATGGTCCTATACTCATGAACATACTGGTAGCCTTTACTGGACTCACTAGATTTGAAAGAACAGCAAAAGAATTTGGGAAGGAAAACTAATGGGGGGGTGATAGAAATTTGAGGGGATGCTATGGATTTTATCTGAACATATTATATACATATGTAATATCCTCAATCAAATAAAAATCTCAACAGAAGTGCTATCGCAAAAAAGAATAAGATTAATATAATTTCTATCAGTAATAAAGCACATACTGAAGAACACAAAAATAGGAGGAGCTCACACGATAGGAAATTCTGATTATGAGACTGGAAAAAAACAAACTACAAGATCTCAACAACATCTCATCCAAACCTCTCCTCTAAATTTCATGTCATGGCGCAGATAAGTTGTTTGTTTCCAAGGCAAGACTCATAACAGACCCACACTAGGTCTATAATTATGGAAAAAAGTATGGAAGTAATTCAGCTACTTAGGGCCAATAAGAACTCCAGAGTCAGTTACTTGGATAAGTAAGAGAACATTATTCCTTGGGCGTGAATGATAATTTAACTCCAAATTTAGTGTGCATGGTTGTAAAAGATAATCCTAGTTGTGCTAACATCATTCCAACTTCGTTGGCTTCGATTCCCCCAAATGTCTTCTTTGATAAGGAAAAGAATATTATGTTTTGTACTTTTATCAACATAATTAGCACAGTCAAGATTACATATCTGTATTTTAAAAAATACTAATACATCTGGCTTGAAATTTTAGTCTTATACTTGTCCTGACACGTGACAGTCAATTGTCATATTTTAGTTCAGACACAGCAACTGAAGTTTAGCGAGGAAATGTGAATTGCTGAATATGGCCTATGAATAGACGTCCGTTAGAGAGAAAAATTGGCTCCTAGAACTGATAGAGACATTCTAGAAGAAATGGACTGCTCCTACCAGTGGGAGACACTTCTTTTTGAAAGGATGAATGGAAGAGGAGAGAGCCTATGAGGAAGAATATGGAGACTGCATAGGTGTTCGCAAAATAGCGGTTCACAGATTTTTCTTATGAGTTCTGCAAATTAATATAGCAAATGTATATTGTAGTGAGTAAGAATGCCAAGTGAATAAACAGATCACATGGGCTCTTTAGCTAAATGTTTCAAGGACAAGGCTCAAATTTAGTCTCTTCCCTTTCTTCTTTTCTTCTTCCTCCTCTTCTCCCTTTCTCTCCTATGAAGTACCAAAAGGGGAATTATGATAGTGGCTAAGACATTGAAAAATGCAATAATTTAAGTGGAGAGGGCTAGAAAGAAATATTCAAGAATGATGTCAGGATTAGAGAAATAGATAGTACTGTTGTCAGAGAGAATCAGAGACATTTCTAGAAACAAGGCCTGCTGAGCCAAAGGGAAATTAAATGAATATGCTGATGTTTACTTTCCCAGCTTTCTGTAGGAAATCGAAGATGGTTTTGTGAAAAGCAAGTAGGGAAAAGGTGAGCCTCTACCATTATTCTCTCAAAACTTTGATTCAAAACATTTGTTTTCAAACATAGTAAAGATTTGATATCTAACAGTTAAAATTTGCACAGTAAATTTTTTTTTCACAAATCATTTGAAGAAAATGCCTTGAGGACATGGAAAAGTGCCAAAAAAGAAAAAGAAAATGAAAAAAAAAAAAGAACAAGAAAGACGTTCAGCATAAAAACACACTGCTGGAATTTTAGGGGCTATTAGCCAGGATCTTCTCCACCAAGGTGATGTTCCCTCCCTCCCTCCCTCCCTCCATCCATCTGATCTTTCTGCTCTTAGGTGGCATGGATTTGGCTCTGGGTCTATAGGGGGAAAAGATGCCTTGAGGGCCTGATTTAATAGGATCTTGGATGCATTTCCATAATTACTTTGTACTGTCCTCTTTATAATAAAGTAACAGCAGAAAAGTTGTAGGTAAAGACTTGTTCTTACTTGAAAGATGCTTGAAAACAATCCTGGATGAGGTGAGGGTGGAACCAATAAAGACCAAGCATGTTGCCCCCTCTCAATAACTGGGGAACATATTTATTTACAGAGTTCTAAGCATATTCAAACTAGGAAAGGGAGGGGGGAAGAACAGAGGAAGAGGGGGAGGGGAAAAGGGAGAGATGGAGAGAGAGAGAGAGAGAGAGAGAGAGAGAGAGAGAGAGAGAGAGAGAGAGAGAGAGAAAGGACTCCCAAGGGTAATTTTGGCACTATGCAGATTCATTCTCTTCTTGCTCCCTATCTTCTAAGGAGAGCAGAACCCATGATAGCCATGGGTTCTAGAGTCTGGTGGGTTGGTGGGTTCTAGAGTCTGGTGGATTCTAGAGTCTGGCACAGTGAAGTTTCAGGACCTGGTTTGTCCTTGGAGACATGACAGGAAAAGCACAGGGATTCAGAGGACTCTCACTGAATAAAATTCCAGTGGCTGTGTGCCAAAGGGAAGAAAATAAATAATGAATGATGTAAGACCAAATGTGGACGTGTCCAATTCCTGTAGTTAGAGAACTGTGAGATAGTTCATTCCGTTGCTCCATTGGCCTTCACATTTGGAATGACTTCTGTGTCCCATTACCAATGCAGGATGGTATGGCTCACAGGCAAGAAGATCATATGGCCGTTTACTCACCATAGACCCTACAGACTGACCACTGAAGACCACCGCCCACATGAAGGGGAGGCAATAAAGACTGGGTGACTATGAAGAAGTGCAGAGGGATGAAAGATCGTCTATAGTGGGCATGGTAAGAAACAGACCCCGGGATACCTTGCATCACTCTGTCTTTCTCATCAGTTCCTAGGAAATGCTGCCACTTCCATAGATTTCAGAACTTGAACATCGAGTTTTACATCATGATCCTTACAATTAACAGGCTGCTTTGAATGAGAGCTGCACTAATAAGTAGGGAGAACTCTACTGCTCTCCTGCTCCAATACAATAAGAAAGGAGGGTCACCCGGAACTCTACTGAAGAGGGTGCTCAGCTCAGAACTCTGAGGGAGCAGTGGAGAAAAGGGAAACATGCTGAGTTCTGTGGCAAGAAAGCTGGACGAAAATACCAAAGAGACAGGCGGATAAGGGAGAGGAGGTGTGAAAGAAAGAAAACATCCATCCCCAGGCACAGCCACCACACCATCGTGTTTCACTTAGACTGGTCTAGGACGAGTGGGAAGATAAACAACTCCCACACAGGCTGACTAAGGGCTCCTGGACCTTAGTCCTGGAGAGGGGAACCACAGTCTGATTCTCACTCGGGCCATCCAGAGAAGAAAAGAAGCGGGATGCTGATGGAGACACCAATCCAGGTCAGAGTGGGGAGTATATAGTTACAGATACAACAACCTCTGGGCAGAAGGGGTGGGGAAAAGGACGGAACATCAGTGCTCCTTCATTCGTCATCCTGGTGACCTTGACCAGCCCCCTTGATTTTTACAGTGCTGACTGAGTCACTGGTTGGAGTATTTCTTGCTCTGTATCTAGTATACCTGGAAAACAAAGAACATGGCTTAGATTAAAGCCCTCACCCAGGTGTTAGCTGGGCCTAGTGAACTCCCAAAGTACTTTCTTTTTTAAGCTGCCTGTACCCACAAAGATCTATTGTAAAAACCCCAGTTGTGCTATAACACCCCACATATAACAAGACATTCATTAAACAAGTCAGTCACATTACTTCATGTATTTATTAAAATTCAGCACATACTCTTGCATAGATGGTACCTTGGATGTCATGAGGAGGACCCAGCTGTGAAGATCTCAGCCATCTAGGAGATCATGAACTGATGGGACAGATAGGTAGGCTAACAAGTGATTTCAACTTAGAGGAATTATGGCTCTTACATTAGGATTTTGGCCAAGATTAGGTAGGGTCGTACTGAAGCAAGTGGAAGGTGGATGGTGGGTAGGAGAGGGTTTACAGCAATCCAGGAATTGCCCCATGATGGCACAACCCAGTAGGAATAAGACTCCATCCCCCAAATTACTCCTGGTACTGTTTGTCTTCATAGCCCAGGATGGTTATTTACTGTCCCAGTCATGATGCCTGCACATCATGACTTAAGCTAATTTGATAAGCTCTTGGAACTAAACAGTGCCTTTGTTCTTTTTAAACTTAATTTTGCAATTTATTATTTTTGTATAGTGTGTGTGTGTGTGTGTGTGTGTGTGTGTGTGTGTGTACACATACCATGGCATATGTGGAGGTTGCTCTTTCTACTATGACATCTTGGGATTGAACTCAAGTCACTAAGTTTACAAGTGCTCTTACCTATGGAGTCATTGCACTAGCTCAGATATATCTCTTTTCATACCCGTCTTTATCATTTTTCATCCAGATTCAGTGTCCCTTTGGTGTCTTACTTGGAATGTAGAATATGGTACTGCACAAAAGTTATTGGACTAGCTGTATACCTACCGACTTTCCCCATCCACAACACATGTACATGCACATAAGATAACAGAGATATACGTGAGCTGAATTAGCCATACCAATGCCATGAGAGATGTAGCTTTTATGACATGAAAGTTACCGTCGAGAACTGTGAGTGGCAGAGGCAAGGCTGGTGAATGTGAACTTCTATCTGTGGATTCTCATTCTTCCTTCTTTATTCACCCCTAGTATTTCCACGCAAAAAAGAGTAAACTGTAGCTTGGAAGGTTCTATTCACAAAGTGCTGAATGTGCACGTAAGCAATCAGATGACTGAGAGCCAAGCAGGCCCCTGTTAAACTCTGTAGTGTGAGATAAGCCACTTCAGCATCTAACCTGCTTCTTGTAAAAACAGAGCTGGTAGTGATACCTGCTTTTTTTTCATTTTTTATTTTTTTAATGAACATTAAATGCAAACAAGTCTGACATAGGCTTTCTTTTCTTCTAAAGGGGTTTTCTCTTCTAAAATATCTGCAATTCTAGGTAATGGAGTGCTTTAAAAAATACATTTAAAAGGGGTTGGGGCGGGGGAAGTAACTTAACCACAGGAACCCAGTTCAAGCCTGCCTTTGAGGAAGCTCCCATAATGGACAGTTTAAATTTCTTCCTTTGGCTGACACAGTTGGAGGCCAGAGCCTGACACTTACCTTCTTCCATCTGTTTCTCTGCATGGACATATAAACTGCTGTGTGCTTTTGAGAGCAGTGGCCCTTATACACACACACACACACACACACACACACACACACACACACACATACACACACACCCCACACACACATTTCTCTGTAGTCCTGAGTGCTTTGCGCTCTGGTTAGGTTCTATCTAGCTGGGACCTCATGGTGTGCTGAGAAGATAGCTTCTTTCTGATGTCTCTGCTGTGTGGCCAGAGATGGCTGACACAAACTCTAAAGGCAGAAAAGTGATTTGCAGAGACCTCCTTTATGTCCAAGGTCCTGTATGCCCTCTGTATCTGTATGAACAGCTCAACAGAAGCCAGGTTTGCTGCTACCTTGGTGACTAGCACAGTTCTCTCCAGGCATGGACTTTAAGTCTGGTACCCAGTCCAAATGTTGACCTTTTCTCTCACTCCTTACCGGAGCCTAGAATTTGTTTCTTCACAGTTGTTCTGTTGCCTTGTCTTTGATGACACCAAGGAAACAGAAGTCCATTTGATTGTTGTTTTCAAGTTGCTCAGTGGCTACTTGGAAGCACACTTATTCTGGTAGAGTGATCTGAGTTTAGCTGCAGAAACTAGGATCTTGTCTTCCTTGCTCCACTCCTGTAAATAGCATTTTTCCCACATGCTCAGCAATTACTTTTTCTCTAAGAACAATGAACTGAAAATGTATAATATGGCTTTTAAACCTATCATTTAAAAGTTGAAACTATCAAGAATATTATGACCCTCTATTTACTAATAAATACAGTGAGGCCTAGAAGAATTGTTTCTTGATCATCTTCCAGCCAGAAGATGCCAGACTGGGTTGGAAAATAAATGCCCATTTTTCTTTATTTTCTCTTTCTTTCTTTCTTTCTTTCTTTCTTCCTTTCTTTCTCTCTTTCTATCTTTCTTTCTTTCTTTCAGAAAAAAATCTCATGTATCCTAAGTTGCCCTCAAACTTGGATGCAACAGAGTAGAGTCTTAAACTCTTGATTCTTCTATATCTACCTCCACCACCTTAAATGCTGATAGAATACATAGGTGTGTGTCACCAGCCAGAAATCCTTCTGTCTCCATCTCCCCAGCTCAGGCATTACAATTGCATGTCACTGTGTTAAGCTTTTTTGCAAGGGTGCTGTGGATGAAAATCATGTTCACATTCTTGCTTAGAAAACAACCTCACCAGACCCCACTAACCACTTTTAGTTTTTTCTAATATAACATTCAGGTATCTTCATTGTGGCATCTATAACACTTGAACACTTGTGTACATATTATATGCCAGGCAACACATCGTTAGAGGGTCATTCCATGAAGTTGGAGATCCCTTTGAAAGCATGGATCATGACTTAGTCAACACTATCCTCAGCCTAGGTATGAGAGATCTCCACTACTCCATGTCCTGAACATCCAGAAAATCCTAGGAATTTTCTAAGTTGCCCTCAAGGACCAAAACCCATGTTGAGTGAGCAGATTCTGCTGAGTAAAGATGATCAGGGGCAGTGTGATCAATCATGGTTCAAGAGAAATTCCAGTGTCCAATACATTATTTTCATCATTGACTGGATTAATGTAGATTCTCAGATGCTATAGATACAGTGGTTATTTATGACTCGTGTGGTATATTATAGAACCATTGAGAGGCACAGTGCAACTGTTCAGTATTCATCAACTCAAATACAAGTGTTTTTCCATACTTGAAAGTAAATTAGGAGCCTTTAATTATTCTCTCATGAAGTTAATATCATTTAATGGCAATTTTTCCCTAGACAAATTGTATAAAAGTCACCTTAGTATACAGAGTCTACAGAACACCTTCCAAAGTTGACTGAGTAATATTAATTGTTCCATTCAGAAAACTTTCACACTCCTCCAGAACAGAATGCTTTTGACTTTTGATATCAATTTTCTTAGATCCTAGAAACAAGAAATCTATCTATGATCCTCAATTCCAAAATCCTTGAACATCTTTTTCATTGTCATTATTAATTCATTAAGAATTTTCTACAATGTATTTTAAGTATCTATCACCCTGCTTCATTCCCGTAGATTTAAAATGCTAAATCTAAGTCCCTCTACCAACCACTTTAAGAAGTTTTTTTTTCTTTAAATTGTAGATATCTGCATTTCTACCTTCATGTATGTCTGTACAATTTGTATTTGGTGGCTGTAGAGATCACCATTGGATTCCCTAGCACAAGAGTTATAGACAGTTTTAATCTACTGTGTGTACTGGGTTTGGTTCCCAGGTCATTTGCAATAACAGTAAATGCTCTTAACCACTGAGCCATGTTTCCAACCCCCTTTGGTAGGTAGCTGTCTTTCCATATGACTGTGCTTGGGTCACCAGGGAGAGCAAGGGATGTTCCAAAGAAACAAGCATTGGGGGAAAAAGCCCATTCATCTCAATTTTATTTAAGCACTGTTTTTATTCTTCCTTAACTGAGTTGAAAATGAAATTTTCAAGAAAAATGACGTCTAGGCTGTGGAAATCCAGGCCCCAAGAGAGAAGAAGAAAATGAGTTTTCTGTGCTGATGACCGAAGCCACCAAGGCTGTTGAATTTGAATGGCTGCTGAATTATCTTTTGAGTGAGGACTGACAAGAGCCCGATGTGAAACTCTCATGTGATTCTACTGAAGACACTTCACTTATTTCTTACTGATTTCCAGAAGAACTGGGCCCCTTCTCAGAAATAACAGGCTTCACATGAAATACAGATTTATTTTTACTCTGAAAAGTTATTTATGGTCTTGGGTTTAGGGATTTAATAACCTATTCTGCAAGAGGGTGTCTAGAGAAGAAAGGTGGAGCCCCTGGAAAAAGGCCAGCCAATCACCCAGCAAGATGAGATAAAGGGGAGGCTGCCTCTTCTTTCTCATAGATGGCTTGTCCTGGCAGAGATTCTGACCAAAAGGGGGAGGCTGTCTCTTCTTCCTCACAGAGGGCTTGTCCTGGCAGAGATTCTGACCAACTACTGTGTGCACAGCAATGCATTAGTACCAAGTGCATATAAACTCACAAGCCCTACTCACAAAAATCTCTATATAGTAAAAACACAATAAATCATCTGATGGAAATTCTCAGGAAGGTTATCATGGATAATTGTTTTGGGTAAGGCCTATACATTAAAATTGCATTTTAGGATTTTATGTTTGAGGAAGGCATTGAATTAAATAATACAAATATAATAGCAAAAGTGACAGAGTTCAAATTACTTTTAAAAACAAAAAGAGGAAAAAAAATCACAGGGTATAAACTTCAAGGAAATAAGGCTCAAAGGGAAGGTTAGCAGATTTTTATTCTACTCAATATTTTTCTTTAAATGACTCATTGGCTAAAGCATTTTTTCCCAATAGTTATCGAGACAATGTTTCAAAATATCACACTTCAACCTAGTCTGAGTGTCTATCGTTGACTATCACATGCAAGCCTTCATGTACAAATAGCAACTGGCCAGTCTGTAAATGATCCTGGGTGTGTACACATAGCATGTGGTAGCATGTGCACCTGCATGGACATATATACAATGTATCAAGGGACTTCAAGTAACTTGAGCAAAGTTTTCCATTGTTTCTCACACTTACATACTATATTTCATAGGACTGCATAAAATGTGGGAGAAGGACCCCCAACTTCCACATATCCTTTATGAGAAAACACCATTCATTTAGGAAAAGACCACTTGTGAAGCAATCAGCTTTAGAATAATATATTGTAATATCTTTTTGCCACCTTAACCTTAGCATGTGGGATTCTGTATTTCAATTGAATGTCCAGTAGAAGGAGCCAAGAGATTTGGCCCAGTTACTTTGAAAGCTGTGTCCAATTTCACTAAAATGAGCAACTCAGGCACTGACAGTGAAATGACAGATTTAAGCTGTGCATTTGGACCCAACGGTAGCCCACATCATCCTAGCTCTGAGAAAATTTGCTTATAAGTAGAGTGGACATAGAAATTCTAGTATTGACATCCAGAAGAATGGTCAGAACCATCAAATATAAATAAGCTAAATCCAACAGGAATACACACAAAGATGTTGGCCGAAGACTTGTGGGGAGGGAGGTCATATTTGCAATTGTGGCTGGAATTAAATATAACTTCAAGGTGGACATAAAGTAAAAGATATCCAGGATGAGTTATGCTATGGGCATAGAGATGATGAAGTTACCTATGAATGTGGAGAACTGCAGGTGACCTAGGGTATTTAGGTCACAGGTGCAGCAGTGTAAGAAGGCTAGGGTACAGCTGAGCCAAGACTGAAAGAATTGTCCAGAGAAAAAATAAAGGGGTCTTGGCTAAAGAGATGTATCTGATTGTAGGCAAAATGGAGTGAGATTATGACTTGGCCGGATTTAGGGTATGGCAGCCTTATGGTTGTCCTTTAAATTCCCTGCTGCTACTCATGACCCTTTTGTAAAGCCTCATTTTAGTTTTGAATATCAGCTATGCATTTGAAAAGAAAAGAGGTGTGCACTAACTCTAAACTTTCTGGTTGAAAGTGACAGAAATCAAATTGACCTGGTAATTGGGAACCATTGAGAATGGATTGAAAGACTTCATTGGGCCACAGAGTTCAGTAGAGCTGCTGAAATCTGTTTCTTTTCCCAAGCCTTGGGTTTCAATGTCTTTTGCTTTATTTTTGTCATTTTATATTTATATGCTTTCTTATTTAATTTATTTTGTCCAGCAATGTGTTTTCTTCATGTTGCCAAGGATGAGGCTACTACAAACTCCACGCTTGCATAATCTTTTTGTGTATGACTTCTGATTAAGAGTAAATTTCTATTCCAAGCAGATTAAAATCAACTACCATGACTGACTCCAAGTTATCCCTTTAAGTGATGTGTTTATTCTTGAACCAACTGACATTGCCAAAGGAGTATACACTCTGGCCACCTCACTGACACAGGGAAGGAGTTGGGTAGAGGAGAAGTAATGTCACATCAATCCACACAATGGGCCAGGAGCAGTTGCCCACATGAAAAAAACAACTGTGATTTTTCCAGACAAAAGGAGAACAAAGCATGAACTTTCATACTGTAAGAGGTGTGTGTGACAAAGTGTCTTTTGTTGTTTCAATAGTTAGTCCAGAGTACTTTAGAAAGGGCAATACACCACAGAGGCCAGAAAGATTGTAGCATTGGGACAATAGTTTGGTAACACTAGAAAATGACAGATAAGAGATATGAAAGTATATACCTTCAATAAATACCCAAATCCTCTTCCTAGATACCAATGTCCAAATAAAAATAATAAGGCAAAACCATTAACAGCAGTTGAAACACAAAATACTTGTGAAGGGAAAGTAGTCTGGGACAGACATACAGACTAAAACAAAAGGAAGACTAAAAACAAAGGAATCATCCTTGAGTAGACAGATTCTGTACAATGAAATGATGGAAGATGTCATCAGTACACACTACTCTCCTTCAGGAAATCTCAGAGAACAAAACATCCTTCTCATGCTCAGTATTCAGAATCAACAGGAGAAAACCTAAGACCTTCCCTGTCACCTTCCAACTTGAGAGGCAAGGGACAATGACAGGCAAAGGACAAGCACTGTCCCAGCTGTTGCTCCTTTGAGGAAGACAAACATAAGTTTCTGGAAACCATAGGATAAATTTGAATTATAACCGAGAGGCCTGACCATTCTTTACTACTCTGCAGTTACAGGAGACCAGAAAGAACTAAAAATTTGAAGAAAGTTATGCATCCATGTTAAGCTCATATTATTTGCATTGCTTTGTGGTGCCAGGGATTAAACAGGCCTGCCTGCCTTGCACATGCTACATATACCATCAACCACCAAGGTATATCTTGACCACAAAAGCAGAAATTTTGAAAGCATAGTAGCTAAAAAGATTATACTTCCAACATGAAGATAGACAAGAAAGTCAGGAATGAACTTAGACATAGCTGTAAGTTCATTTCTGACATATATGGCTTTACAGAAAGAAAAATGGCAGACATTTATATGATTTATATTGGAACAACTATTTATTCATATAGTGAAAACTCAAAGAAACAGTACAAATTTACAGTTGTAAAGACAGACACTAAGCCCTTTTCCCTGCTATCTCCTAGGTGGTGAGCTATATCAACATGAAGCTGGCATCTTCTTCTCGGGTGTCAAGTGTCAGAAACTCATTGAAATTGATGATGAACACAAACTTTGAACGTTTCTATGAGAAGTGCAGAGCCACTGAGCTAGCTCTGGGAGAAGCCCGAAATGGTTCTGTGGTCTGAGTCAGTAGTGGGAAAGACAAACAAAATTTTCCTAGGAAGCAAGGCATCTTGACCCATGGCAGAATAAGCCAGCTGTTAAGTGTGTGGTAATCCTCTTATGGACCAAGGAGAACTGGAGAGTGGAAGTGCATTGTGGATATCAATCTGAGAGTTATCAACTTCACTGTTGGAGGCAGGTCTCTTCCTAGACTGACAGATATTATTGTTCTTCCAAGGTTGAGGCCCCAAAGAGCTATCAAACTCTGCAGAGTTTTTAATCTCTCTAAGGAGATGATGTCCATTGTCCATCAGTTGTTTTCACAAAGCCCTTAAACAAAGGAAGTAAAAAAACAACCCCCCTCGATTTAGCACCTTGTCACCTAGCATTTCCTGCAACACAAATGCTAATGTATTGCTCTGAAGAAATAAGGAACCAACAAAAACAAAGAGGATGTTGCAGAATATGCTAAAATTTCTGCCAAGAGCATGAAGGAATCTAAAGAAAAACATCAGGAACAAATTACCAAGAGATGAAGGCTGTCCCTACTGAGAGAAAGAGCTTTTACATCGAAGAAGTTTAGTTCTTAAAAAGCGAGAGTCTTCAAGAGTAACCAATGAGTGATCAGACCTCAACAGAAAAGGTTTACATTAAATCAGAAAAAGATATCAATCAACAATCTATTTTTATACTGTAAGGAACGGGAAAAGAACAACCTATATCCAAAAGCCACCAAAGGAAGAAAATAGAAACAAGTGAACATAAATAAAATAGAAAATGGAAAAGCTACAGAATACTGGTGCAGTTAAAGTTGTTCTTTGAGGATTCTTGAAATGGTTCAGTTGGTCAAGAACTTGCCTTTCAGTCCCTAAGATCTCAGTGCTTTATTCAGAGCCCACAGGAGAAAACTGTTCTGGTATCAACATGTGTAGTCCTAACGCTGTGGCTGTGGACACAGGTGGATCCTTCTGACTTACCTGCCTACAGCCTAGACTATCCCCAAAAGGCCAATGGTAGAACAAGGGGGTGAAGACTGACAGCTGAAGATTCCTCTAGCCTCCATATACACATGGATGCATGCAGCCATTTGCACACATAGGAACATACACAAAGAAAAATTTGTTCTTTATAAAGATAAATATACTTGAAAATAAAAAATTAGTATGTAGCCCATGCCTAAAATAAAATCTAAATAAATAAGTAAATTCATAATAAAGAGAAGCAAATGTACACAAAACAGTTCCTAATATTGGCCTCAATAGCTTGTTAAAGGTTTGCATCATTTCTGGTATAAATGACATTATTGTTTGTGGTGATTCATTGGTCCTTGGAAAAGAAATTTCTGTTTGCTAAAGGTACAGACACAGGCATAAACCATGGGTAGGCTTTCTGGGACTTACAAGGAGGAACTCATCTACTTGGAGAAGAGACTGAGTCACTAGAGGAAGCTTTAGAAACTCCTTTTCTAGTTCTGAAAGTATCATGACCTACTGCTTTCCTTCCCCTGGCTGGGGAAATCTCAAGTACATAGTCATTAGGGTGACCCTGGAAAGTCTGCAGGTTGTTTTCTTTATGCATACGGTACATAATGTGATCAGAAAGCACCACAGGGACTTAGAATGTGTGTCTAGGGTGAAAGTACTTCAGAGTAGATGTAAAGGAAAAGCTATCCAGGATGCGGAATTACCGGAATGAGATCAGAAGTACAGTGAATGTGGAGACTCACAGGCGACCCCAGGGTAGTTAGGGAATGGAAAAAGCACTGAAGGAAGACCAGGACAGCAGCTGGGACAAGAAAGAAGCAAGATGCATTTCTAGAAGTTGTCCTGAGTTGTACTGACTGGGTCTTGGCTAAAGAGATACAACTGATTGTAGGATGGATGAGTGGGATTATGACATGTAAGGTAGACTGCCTTCTTAGATGTTCTTTACATTCTCCTGCTGTTGCTCCTGAACCTTTCACAAATCCTCATTTACATTTTGAATATCAAGTGTGCATTTGGGAAAAAAATAGTTTGCATAAGCTCTCAATCTTCTGTAAGCAAAAGATAGAAATCTGACAGGCCAGGTAACTGGGGATCTCTGAGAGTGCCTTGAAACATTTGATTGGGTCAGAGAGTTTAATGGAGCTGCTGAAATCTGTTTCTCTTCCCATGCCTCAAGTCTCAATCTCTTTTCTTTTCTTTTTGTCATTTCATATTCATGTCTGAATATACTGCAGTTGGATGAGTTTTTCCATTACTCTTAAGTTTGAGTAGCATGGGTTGACCTGACACTAGCTAGAAAACATTTCAAAAAGTCAATTAAAAAAATGTTTTATACCACTCCTGGGCATATACCCAGAAGATGCTCCAAGTGAAGACCCCCAAACTCGGGAGACCCTTACTCAAGTCTCAGAAAGTCACAGCCACCCAAAAATTACAAGACACTGTACCTGGATGCAATCAGCAGAGGTTTATTAGGGAGAGTTGGCTAGCCAAGGTCAATTCAGTTCACTCATGCAGGAGTTAACAATAACAATAAAATAAATAAATAAAAATATAAATAAAAATAGTCTTGCCCTGTCACTAGCTCAACTATTTCTCAGTTGGTGCCCTGTCACTTGCCCTGTCATCGTGGTTACTAGCTTCCCAGCCCCACCTAGATGACTTGCATCTTTTTTTGTGGTCAGGAATATGTCTTCCTACTTTGGGCCTTTCCCACCTACAGGTGGGTTCTCTTCCCTGAGGCTTGAGGAATGTTAATTCAGCAAGTGTCCTCTGACTCAGGGATAATGTACTCTTCCCGGACTGTATCTTGGGGCAGTGAAGGCCTGAAATCTTACATTTAGTTCCGCTTTCTGGAACTTGCATTCTTTTGCTCAGGTCTAGGGATAAGGAAAAAAGCCTGTATATATTTTATAAAATGTTCCTTATAATTTTTCACTCTACACAACATATAACAAGGACATATGTTTCACTATGTTTATAGCAGCCTTATTTATAATAGCCAGAAGCTGGAAAGAACCCAGATGTTCTTCATCATAGAATGGATATAGAAAATATGGTACATTTACACAATGGAGTATTACTCAGATATTAAAAACAATGAATTTGAGAAATTCTTAGGCAAATGTATGGAACTAGAAAATGTCATCCTGAGTGAGTGAGGTAATTCAATCACGAAAGAACACACATGGTATGCACTCACTGATAAATGGTTATTAGTCCAAAAACTTGCAATACTCAAGATACAACTCACAGACCACATGAAGCTCATGAAGAAGGAAGACCAAAGTGTGGGTGCTTCAGTCCTTCTTAGAAGGAGTAACAAAATACTCAGGGGAGCAAATATGGAGACAAAATGTGGGACAGAAACTGAAGGAGCCATCTGGAGACTGTTCTACCTGGGTATCCATCCCTTGTGCAGTCACCAAAGGCAGACACTGATGTGGATGCCAGGAGATGCACGCCGACAGGAGTCTGGTATAGCTGTTTCCTTAGAGATCTGCCAGAGCCTGACATATCCAGAGGCAAATGCTCACAGCTACCCATTGAACTGATCATGGGATTTCCAATGGAGGAGTTAGAGAGAAGACAGAAGGGGCTGAAAGTGTGTGTGGCACCATGGAGAGAGCAACAATACCAACCAATCAGAGCTCCCAAGGTCTAAACCACCAGCCTGGAAGCACATAGGGAGGGACCCATGGCTCCAGGTGTATATATAGGAAAGGATGGCCTTGTCTGGCATAGGTGCAAGAGGAGGTCATTTGTCACATGAAGGCTGGATGCCCCAGTGTGGGGGAATTCGAGGGTGGGGAGGTGGGAGTGAGTGGGTGGGTGTTGACACATCCTCATAGAAACAGGAGGAGGGGTGATGGGATAGGGGGTTTCTGGGTGGGTAGGAATGGGGTAAGGGGATAGCATCTGAAATGTAAATAAAATACCCAATTAAAAATTTTTTTTTTACTATCTTTAAAGGTGTGTGTGTGTGTGTGTGTGTGTGTGTGTGTGTGTGTGTGTGTGATGGAGGACAAAAAGCATAGGATTTCCCTGGAGCTGGAGTTACAGACAGCTGTGGGTTGTCTATGTCAGCACCATGTCAGGTGCTGGGAACTGAACTTGTATTCTCTGCAAGAGGATACTGTGCTCTTAACCATTGAGCCATCTCAATGGCCCCCAATAAAATGTTTTACCTTCACCTTAATTTAAAAAAGCATTGTTCTGGTATTTATTTTCTATATTTTCGAGGGGTAAGTGAATGAACAGAGGACAAATGAATGAATGAAATGGGAAGCTTCGCCTGTACAGGTGTAACTTTGTTTACCATGTATCATTGTACAATCCCCAAAACAAAGTGAACAAAACAATTTCTAAGTGAAGTCAGTTGCTCTGCTTTCCATCAGATCTTATTTTCTTGAGTTTATTAGCCTTCCTTAAATGATACAGAAGCCCTGAATGATGGTTCTATAGAATACTTGGATATACTAGCAAGCAATAAATTTTAGTTAACACATTCCTCATGCCTAAACAAAACAAATGAAAAGAATTTGATTAAGCAGGGCACTGTGAAACACCAGTCATTTCTGGCGTTCCCCACACCTCAACTTGGCCAGAAGTGTGCAAACATCTCAGTGAGGAGGTTAACTCCTAGGAATACATACCTATCTTACAACACACACATACACACACACACACACACACACACACACACACACACACACACAGAGAGAGAGAGAGAGAGAGAGAGAGAGAGAGAGAGAGAGAGAGAGAGAGAGCTGATTTTGTCTTGATTTCAATTTCTTTCTAAATTAAGTGACAGTTTCTAAGTGGTAGGGCTACAACGCTTGTCTGAACACAGCAAGAACCAAAAAATATGTTAGCAAATATTTTGAAAATAACAATAATACCATTGTTCTGATAAGGCAGCCTTGAATACAAACTCCCAGCAATAAGTTCCCAAGGGATTAACTTCTCGAAATAACAGGAAAGTTTTGTGTAATGTGACCTGATACAACACCATATTTTCCATCAGTGGATCTGAGCTTTTATTAAATTATTGTAGGAGACATGGTGGTCTGTGAAAAGATGTTGTGAGAAAATCCATGGAAGGCAGATTGCTGACTTTACAAAGCCAAATCAAGGCCCATGTTATTATGATCTCAGACCAGTTAAGTTCTCTTGCACAGTTGCAGCCCTAAGTAAGCTTCTCTAGAATGTCTGGGAAATATCCAGCTTTAGAGTCTGGAAGTTAAACAGGTTGCCTGGACCATGTTGTGAACCCACATTGATAGATGGTGAATGGCATGTTTTCACAAATAACCATGCTTCTTTCTTTTAGCGACAGGTCTGATCTTTGTATTTTTATATCTTAAAGATATTATTTCCTGAGTGACTGGAAGCATATTTAACAACCTTACTCATTCTTCTTGCAATGTGTTTCCTATTTTTTTTCGTCTAGAACTTTCAGATTCCAGGTTTTGAGTTGAAGGCCATTACCTATTTCGAGTTTATTTTGTGAATGGTGAGAAAGAAAGGGATCTATTTTCATTCTTCTACACGAGGATATTGAGTTTTTACAGTGCCATTTTTTTGGAAAGGTTTTCTTTTATTTGGTTTGTATATTTTTATCTCTGTCAGAACTTAAGTAGCTTTATTTGTATGAGTTGATATCTGGGTGTCCACTCTATTCTATTAATCTATGTGTCTCTTTCTATGTGGTATTATTGTTTAGGATTATTTCACCTATGTGGAATCTTTCATGGTTTTTTTCACTAATCTTTGGATTTTTTTTCTATTTCTGTGAAGAACGGAGTTGCAATTTTGAATGGGATTGCATTGAATCTATAGATACATTTTGGTAGATTGGCCATTTTCATAATATTAATTTTGCCTATTCATGAACATGGGAGGAATCTTTCTATATGTTAGAGATCTTCATCTATTCTTTTCTTCTATGTTTTAAAGTACAGGTCTTTCATTTCTTTGTTTAGGTTTATTTCAAGGTATCTTTGGTAAATAAAAATGTTTCTTTAATCTCTTTTTTAGTATGCTTGCCTACTATACTATTGGTATATAAGGAGGCTAAAGAATTTTGCACATTAATTTTGTAGCTTGCTGCTTTACTGAAACAACAAAAGCTATAGGCATTTTTTGGTTGTTTACCAAAAATTAGATGACAAAACCCTGTGGCCAAAGATATCACACCATTTGGGTGCAATATGTAATCAAGCCAGGACTGATCTGGAAGCTTCCTCCCTGCTGGCTATTCAGGCTGTGGAAAAGATAAGACATTAATGATTTACCTAACTATCAACTCTATGTACTGTAATATCAACCTTCCAGGCAAGATGTGCCAACTGGTACAATGGTGGCATGATTGTAATAAGGTAAGCAATCACTCTCAGCCTAGATTTCTGGCATACTCTTAAAGAGGGAATACATGTTTTGCACTATAAATTCAGTCCAAACAAACAAACACATGGTGGGAAGATCATAGAATCTAAGAGAGAACTAAGAACTATTTTTTACTTAATAGATGTGGCATTAAACTTTATTATAAATACTTATGTATAGTTAAGTCCAATCCTCACCTTTAATCAGATATACATATCTCTGCAGTAAACACCTGTGAATACAGAGTCTAACTGACAACGAAAAGTACTTAGAATAAATGATGAGTGAGTTCTGAGATCTAGACAGTACATTCTCAACATTCTCTGAGCCCCACTGAGGCTCAGAGAACATTGCAGAAGAGGGAGTGGAAAGAATGTAAGAGCTAGAAGACAGAGGACTATGAAATGCTCTCTTCAGGACATGATACACTCATTGCAAATATGGTTTCATAATGGTTAAGGTTGCCTGCATGGAACCTGCACAATATTGTGCCTCTTGATATCTAATTATGGATCAGGAATGGACTAACAGGGTCCTACCCTCCCATATTGATCTGCTGGATATTAATACATTATAGGAAAGGACAATAAGCATCTTCAGTTGTGTATTCAATAATGAGGCCATGAAGCTTCAAAGGGTATTTTCAAGTCTCTTGACACATATACAGTCATAGTTCAAAACAGTGGGTCACAAAACTAAAGAAAAGGACAGGAATGAAGAAAAAGGAGACGGAACAGTAAGACAGGGTAGAGGAAAATGACTGCAGTGGGAAGTAGACAGGGGAAGATTGGGAGGGGGACAGTAAAAGTCGTACTCTACACACATGTACACAGTTGTCAAAGAACAAATTTAATCAACAAAATAAATGTTTTTTAAAGCTTTCATTGAGTGGCTCTTAGACTCAGCTGATCTTTGGAATCTGAAGTAAGTTTCTATTTGTTCTGATTTACATTCCTCTGCTGCTCCCATGTTAAGAATGGCATTTACATGAAAGTGTTCTTCTTCTTATTGATGTAAATTTATGAGTACATTAAGCAATTCCTCTTTGAAAATCCTTGAAAACTACATACTGGACATCTCAGGCTCTGGATCTGAAGCCAAGATAGCCTTTCCCTCTTGGTATGGATTTAATTCTATCCTTAAATCTGGGGAGAATAAACTCTAAAAAGGTTTTTTTTTTTTTTCAATAAAGACATACTTTCTCATCGTCTCTAAATCCAGTCAAACTTAAAATAAAGAGATATCTTAAAACCATACATGTTTTGGCCTAAGCATCATCAAAAGTTCAATCCATTTTTGTCTAGGACCCTCTGACGCCTTCATTCTAAACTATATGAGTATAACCTTGCCTAAAGAGTTCAAAGAAACAGGCTTATTAATGTTTTTCATTTTCAACATAAATTCAAAATAACATTCACAAGTAATAAGCATTTAATCTCTTAATGAGTGTAATTAGAAATATGCCCATCAACCTACCTTTTAAAAATAATGTTTGTTTAGTATGATTTAAAATGATTTCTTTCTAGGTAATCAGAAAGATGTTACTTTGATAAGCTTCACATCTGCAAGATCGTCCACTGCTGTCCTTGATCGTTATAAACTGCCTTGAATCATCATCATGGAAGTGGCAGGAGTAGCAGCAACAGCAGCAGCAACAACACTACCACCACCAACTACAATACCGTCATTCATCGCCACCACTACTACCACAGCCACCCCTGGCAGCAGCTGCTGCAGCACTATCTGATCTATAAACTTAGAACCTCAAACCTATTCCCAGAAAGCAGATTCTGGATTTTAATAAGATACCTATGTAAAACCAAAGAACATACATAGGCTGGACCTAGGCCTTCCCTCACATAAATAGCAGATGTGCAGTTTAGTCTTCAAGTGGGTCCCAAACAACTGGAATGAGAGCTATCCCAAAATCTGTTGCCTGTGCCTTGACTGCCTCAGTGGGAGAGGAAGCCTGTAGCCTTGCAGAGACTTGAAGTACTAGGGTGTGAGAATACCCATGGGAGGGCACCTGCTCAGAGAAGGGAAGGGGGATGGGGAAAGGATTTGAGAAGGGGTTGACCAGAAGGGGGCAGTGAGTGAGATGTTAAGTAAATAAGTAAAAAGAAAATTAATTGAATTTTAAAAGAAGATTTTTAGGTGATTTGTATGCATGTGACACTCTGCAAGCTCTGCTTTAAAGTCCAATGCTCTCTACAGAAAACCTCAAATTTAACACCTTAGAACAATGAACAAAAATATAAAAGACATGAGCTTTGAATTCAGAAAAAAATCTATGTTCAATTTTGGCTACATGTTTTAGAATGAGTTACTTAGTGTCTTCACTATATGTTAAAATTAATCAATTTCTGAAATATACCAAGTGCCTAATTTATTTTTTCCACCTGATCCTGGAGAAACTGAGTCAATGACGTCTTGGCTAACATGTTATATATAATATTTAATAATTAATTAACTAATTAAAATTACAATCAACAAAGAAGGAAGTATTTGGTGTATTAAGTTGATAAGATTATAGAGTTAATTTGTCATGGCACTATAACCAACCTAATATGGATGGTATAAAATTTGGTACCAAAATTTGGTGTCAGCCCCCAAAAGATACACAAATATCATTTGTTCACATGTGAGAAAGTGTTTGAAAGAGGTGCCTAAGGATCCCAATGTTGGAGGCAAGGAAGAAAGCAATGATAAAACAACCACTCATAGAGATATGAAAAAGAAGACTATGGATTTAATGAAGTTATGGTTCTAAGACTCAGGGCAAGGCATGAAGATGTTAATGGTTGCAACACTTGGCAAAGTGCTATGTGAAAGTATTAAGCTTAGGAAAGAACCAACTGGTTTAAATGCAATTTCTTGGTGGTGTCCAAGAAAGCAATGGAGCCCCAAATATGTCATGCTATATCAGAAATGACCTACAAGATCAAAAATAAAGACTCACTCAGACAACAGATCCAGAGGTCAAACAAAATAAACACTAAGGACGTCCTCTAAGAGAATAAAGTCAGGATCTAATCAAGGAATAGTCTCTTTTACTAAAAATATCCCAGGTGGATTACAGTCCTGTCTTTTCAGCGACTGATGAGTGTCCTTGTTTTTGATCCAGCACATCGGCATTGATAACAGTTATTGTCCTATCCAATTGTTACACTGTACAGGAATCCTTGAATTGAAAGAAACAATCTTCAAACCTGGTGAAGAAAGTGACATGCATGTGTGATATTTTAAATGGTACCCTTCTTGAGATGAAGGAGTAAGGCAATGTGCCAGAGGATGCCTCTTTTGAGTGGGGGGAAAAAAATGAAGCAATCATTTGATGATCAGAAGGGAGAACTTTGTCAGCACTCCCAGTTTGGCCAAAATTTGATTGCTTTCCCCTTCTAAGCTCATGGGGAATTGCATCTGTCTTCTTGAAATGGGAGAGGCATCTGATTAGAAATATGAGAAGAAACAAGTATTGCCTTTTTAATTTTTTTATAACAATGAAAAGCTGAGGTGAAATTATTTAGACTCTCTTCATTTCTTTCTGGTCACAAAGACTAAAGAACAGAATTGGATTTGTCTGGGTCCTGGGCATGGTTGAGAGACCCTCTCATTTGTGTTGAACATGCCATATGAAAATTAAATTGCACCTTTCTATTCAAGTCTCATATTAATGACTAATTTGCGATTATGGCTTAGTTCAAAACTGTTTCAATAAACAGGATAACCAGGCCTCGGCATTTTACAAAATATAATTATTTATCCTGCTGAGACTAAACAGTCAAACTTCCTAATGAGTTAAAACTCCTCTTCTACAATCTCTCTGCATTTTCTTACAAATTTCTTGAGGCTCCACAAATAACAGGGATTGTCATTATGAAGAATCACTCATCCTTCCCTGCTGTTTTCAGTTTAACAAATCCAATCTGTTGGGCTAATTTTAAATCAGGAGATGCTACAAGATGAGTCATGACTTTGTAATTGGGAAATATAACCAGGATTTGCCAAAGCCAAGAAAACCGGGCTGACAGAAACATAATTCTTTGGCGGCAACAAAGCAAATACCAGTCTGGTCGGAGTAGACAACAAAGAATACAGTATCTCTACTCCCTAGCAACACAAGCAACATGGCAGGGGTTGGGAGTCACAGATCACAGGACCTCAGAACAGGAGCTGGACCTGACCTCAGAATGAGCGTCTGGGGCATCTGCAATGAAGGGGCGGCTTTAAAAATGAAGGAGCTTGAAACAGCTCCATTGGCCCATTGTTTGTACAATCACTTAGCACGAACTTATTACAAAGGATGTTTTTAGCATGAACATCAACTGTTGGGAAAACGTGGTGTAAAGCTATAAAGATTTATTTTTCTGACCACTGAATCTATTTGCAACCAAAATAAAGAACTGCAGGCAAAGACCTTCCCAATTGTTTACTCAAAACCATGAACTTCTCCAGATCCACTCTCAATGTGTACACAGCTTAGAAAGTGAATCCATGAATCTATTGAAGGAGAAATGGGGGGGGGGGGGACCTAATCAGTTCTATTCATTTTAAATGTTTTAACAAAGGCTGTGACTTGCCTGACCCAGTTACCATGTAGCTGGCAATAATCCCAATGAAATTGTGGTGCCTCTACCCGCTGAGCCTGGGTTTCGTGGCCACAGTTTATGAGTAAGCTGAAGAGTGAGTGGAGTTTGCTCCATCTACGTCAGTGGATTACTAGAGACATGGGGCAGCTGCAAGCCTGTTCCCCGTGGGTTTGTACCACATAGTGGCCCATCCCTTCTTAGTCTGGGACCTTATCCTACAAAAACAGATTGCTTAGTGCAGCCACATGCTTGTTTGATGAAATCATCCCTGCTTTCTTCTGCAGGTTCTCAATAGCCCCTCACAGATCAGACTCACACAACACCTGCCAGGGCTCTGTCTCTGCTCTAGCTAATGCAAGAGGGCGTCAGCTTCCTGCTCTGTGTAGCAACTGGAGAGAAAATTTGCAATTAGATGTACATGCAACCAGCAGTGACCATTGATCGTAAAACAAGGTAGCTTTGAGTGAGCTGCCAGTATAGGGTATGTTACTGTACCAACAGCCTGGTGACTCTAAGGCTGTTGCAGTGATTTCATGTACACGCAGCTTTTGCACGTGAGAGTTTGTTCCACATTCTCCTGGGTATTAAAACCTCACCTGTCATTCATTATCTCAAGTCAATGTCACGACCTTCATGACAGTTTCAGATAGCTATCTAGAGAGAGCTATTTGGTCTTTCCTCTGCATTTTCTGCCTTGTCTCTTTACACATACTTCTGCTTATCTTCAATAGAATGTGAGCTACTTTGGAGAATAGATCAGAAGCCTAGGACCATACCATTTTTTGTACTATAAATGTTATTACTCAGAGAATTTTTAACAATTAGTCATTGAATTTATTAAGATAGGGAGAAAATAGAATTCTCTTCAGGAAGATACATGGAGATAGAAAGGGTTCAGTCTCTTGGATGACTTAGAATTTCAAGTCAGGAGAGATAAGATGAAAGTCATTATGGTGGCAAGGGAGTCTCAAGGTGGAGTTGGGAACCTGTTCATTGAGATGAAATATGAATGGAAAGTCTATATATGAGGAAGAAGAGAAGTCTGGGCTCTGAGCCTGGTGGGGACTTGAGAGAAATCCAACACAACAGAGACAAAAGGGACCACCAAATCTTTGACCCTTGAAAAATTGCAGGACTTGAGAACTCCATGTTTTCCAAGGGTCTACCTGATTTGTCAGTCTTCTTGACTCTGCAGCAAAACAGAATCACTTTTCTCAACAGATTGTCAAGTTTTTGTTCACTGATAACCAATGTGAAAGTATTCTCTTAAGGCAACTGAGCTTATGAGTTTCTGACATAGAATCCTGAAATACAGAATATGCTCATCTCAAGGGCTATTGCCTGATCCCTTCCTGCAAAATACACATCATGTTCCCACCCTGAGGGACCTCTCTCCTCTCCTGCTGACACCCATGCTCTAACAGGTCACTGTCATCTGATTTACTACCACACAATATCTTCCCCTTGCCTCTACTCCTTCCTAATTCGAGCTGTTTATATGAGCAATTTAACCATCAAATAACTTAATTTTGTCTTTTGTTGGCTTAAAAAATGTCAATAGACATTCTGAATGTTCAACTCTACGTTTTATGTATACTTAGAATTTAGTCACCATCGCTATTTCAATATGCAGGATAATAGAGGCCAAAAATTATGTGAATGATAGATAGTCATTTAGATAGTGTCTTAGTTAGGGCTTTATTGCTGTGAAGAGACACCATGACAATTGCAACTCTTAAAAAGGAAAATATTTAATTATGTCGGCTTACAGTTTCAGAGATCTAGTCCAATATTGCCATGACAGGAAGCATGGCAGAATGCAGGTAGACATGCTGCTGGAAAAGGAGCTGAGAGGTCTGCATCTTGATCCACAGACAACAGAAGGAAACTGCCACAGTGGGTTTGCCTTAAGCATAGGAGACCTCAAAGACCACCCCAACAATGACACACTTTTCCAAGAATGCTACACCTACTTCAACAAGGCCATACTTGCTGATAGTGCTACTCCCTATGGGCCATGCATTAAAACATATCATGAGTCTATAGGGATTAATACCTCTTCAAACATCCACAGATAAATAGATAAATAAATAGATAGATAGATGGATAGATAGATAGATAGATAGATAGATAGATGATGGATGGATAGATAGATAGATAGATAGATGATGGATGGATGGATAGATAGATAGATGTAGATGATGTAGATGTATAGCTATGAGTTGCCAACCCTTCCTAGGGTTGCATGACCTTTGAATAGGGTTCACTTAAGAACATCAGAAAGCACAGGTATTTACATTTTGATTCATAATAGCAGCAAAATTAAGTTATGAAGTAGCAATGAAAATAATTTTATGATTGGGGGGGTCACTACAACATGAGGATCTGTATTAAAGGGTTGTAGCATTAAGAAAGTTGAGAACCACTGCCATAGGTGGTCTTACAATCGGAGTCATGTCAAAAGATTATTTGCTAAATATGCATAGCATTTTTTCAGACTATACATTTAGTCATAGATCTGGGATCTCTCTCTCTCTTTCTCTCTCTCTCTCTGTCTCTTAAATTTACATAAGTTCATTCAAAAGTCTTGATTGACAGAACATTTCATGCATGATACCTAAAAAATAAAATAAGAACTTTTAAATAATGTATGAACACTATCAGCAGCGAGTGCCTTATCTCTTGCTTACTATGGACATTTTCTCTACTTATACTTATATACTTTCACATGAGTTCTGTCACTGTATTGATCTTTAACTCCAAACAGGGTTGCAGTGAAGCATCACATGTATAGCCCACTATCTCATTCTATTATTACTGAATCATGAGCACATGATCCAAGTGAAAGCCAGTTGCTGAAGTAGGTATGAGACCAAAACAGTCCAAGCATCCTCTTCCTATGGGATATAGCATATTTACAGAAATAATTTTCATTATTTTATATATTTCATTATAAAAACATAAAGCTTTTTATAATATATCTGAGTACCCTCCAATTTTTTCATTTTTCTTTTATTTATGAGTATTTTTTACTTTTAATATTTCATACCATTCTAAATTCTACTGTGTGTCAAAGACAGAATCCATCTGTTTATGACACTTATAAAACTCTCACAAATTGATTCCATTATTCAAAATCATTTCACATATAAGTTATGGAAACACAATTAAAACAGGGTGTTTTGAAGAGTTATAAAGAGAGATACAACTGAAGGATTATGTCTAAGGTTTCAGAATCAATGGAGTTTAATGTATAAAAGATGTGGGGTAAAATAAAGAGAAATAGTAAGAATGTGCTGTCTGTGAATGAGCTGTGTATCTGAAAGCTGAAAAGGGAGTTAGGAGAGGAAAGGGAAAGACAGCATATGTAGGATAAGCAATAGGTTCCAATAAAACTTTTGAGGATTGGATGAGTTAGCAGGAACCCTGTAGTGATAGCACCAAGGAGAGTCTTACCTAGTTGTGCTCAGTCTTGAGATGATCCCAGGGAGGGTTTGACCTTAATCAGAAGGGTGTAATGGATACTGGGATGTGATGTTTCAATAGGAACAGCCCACATACACTAATGTATTTGAATGTTTGGTTATAGGAAATGGCATTGTTAGGAGGTGTGGCCTTGTTGCAATAGGTATGACCTTGTTGGAGGAAGTCTGTCACTATAGAGACAAGCTCTGAGGTCTTATATGTTCAAGCTATGTCCAGTGTGGCACACAGTCTCCTACTGCTGCCTGTGTGAATCAAGATATAAGACTCCCAGCTCCTTGTCTGCCTGCATGCCACCATGCTTCTGGCTATGGCTATAAAGAACTAAACATTTGAGCCATCCTAAATTAAATGTTTGTAAGACTTGCTGTGGTTATGGTATCTCTTCACAGCAATAAAACCCAAACTAAGACATGGGAGTTCCATACTAGGAATGCCAGATAGCTTCAACTCTTTTTAAGGGGAACCTGAATGGCACATTTACATGTTTCCCATAGTGATGCCAAAAAGGTCCAGAAATTTGCTAAAGAAATAAGACTGACAGAAAAGGTTGAAAATGAACTTGGTTTGCAAGCAAGAGAACTCAGGTGCTATCTTTAGAATACAAGTTTAAAAAAAAAACAGGTTTTGTGGGACACAATTGTCATCCCAGTGCTGTGGAAGAAGATACAGGTAGATCCCCAGGGACTGCAGAATAGCAAACACAGCCTATATGATGAGTTCCAAGTATGTCTCAAGAAAGATTTACTGGTACCACATGAGGAATGGCATCTAAACTTTCCCTCTAACTTCCACATACTTAAACATACTCATGTATTTGTACACAGACAAAAAGTGTTCCCCTTCATCCTCACCTGACTCTTCCCCCCCCCACACACACACATACACACACGCACATACACACATGCACACGCACACAAAGAAAACTCAAAAGTTGTCTCAGTAGATGTAACAGAAACTGACATCATTGAACTTTATATTGTACTGTTCTCTGGAACAGATGTCCTCTTCATAAGATCTGCTGCTTCTCTGACCATGCTGTTCATTATGTATTGAAGAGTTAAAGCTTCCTCCTAGGAAGGCTCAAAATTCTCAAATCTTGAACCTTCTCTGGGAAGCCAAAGAAAAGATAGTCTAGCCAAAGCAGTAGGAATCGTGAGATGTTTCCCTCAGCTGGAAGGTGACATGTGAACATTTAAAAAATACATCATTCCTTAGCCTGATGTCACCATAAATCTTAAAATGGCTAGATAGAAACATCCTATCCAGAGCCATAAAACAGTGACAAACAACTCAATACTCTTTTAAAAGCCCCATAGGCACATTCTTCCTAATACAAGATCTCTCATCCAACTTTCCTACAACATAATGTTATGTTTATAAATTTTATACTAACAACTAAGAATGACACAGCCACCTGCAGAGTTAAGCAGTCTGGTATTTGTTCCTCTACTGAGACAGGCTGAACTACCTAGCTGTGGTCATACATGACTGAGCCATAGCCTTACCTCTGCCTACCAGCAGGAGGCTACCATCACATCAGGCATGTCAGCATGCTGACAAAAAGAAATAGCATCCCTTTTTTATTAGTTGGAATCTAAAGTATGAGAAGAAATGTGTTGTAGTCTAAGCCAGTCCTGCTTCTCTGGAAGTATCCCCACGTCTGGAATTGTTCATGCAAATAAAATCATAAATCAGTGAAGTGGCCCCTGATCCCCAAAGACAATTAATTCATACTTCTGACACCATGGCCTTGAGATGCTTTGAGCAAGCCTCTTTATATCTATGAGTGGGGATGGATAAAGTAATTATGACAAAGTGTATAAGAGGAAGGCACTACTAGTACATTACGAACATGATATATACACACATATATATGATATATATTTATACATATATCTACCTATATCCATATATGATTATCAGAAAAATAGATTCATATACTCATAGGATACACAAAGTCATTTATTTCATACTGTTTCACATATACTACAGTGTGATCTTGTATTATTATGGTGTCAATTTTAGAATCAATTAGAAGTTTCAAATTTCAAGGAACCTTCAAGCATACCTCAAAGTGATGATAGCTGGCTACTTGGTAATAAAGACAGATGACAAAACAAACCCTTAAACAAACAGAGCAGTTTTATCTGTAATCTCTCCTTTATGTATATGTATGTATGCATGTTCTTATGTATGTGGGCTCATATATGTACGGATTGTGTGTTTGTGTGTGTATGTGTGTGTGTGGACACACATGCTTGCATATGGCAAAGTAAGATCGAATGTGTCTCTCTCAATTGCTCTCACCTTACACATTGAAGTGGAGTCCCTTGCTGAACCCAGAAGTCACTATTTTGGTTAGTCTAGCTAGCCAGTTTGCTCTGAGAATTCTATGATGTCCTTATACTAGGACTATAGGCAGACTGCCATACCCACTCAGATTTTCTGTGGATTATTGGGAACTGAATTCTGTTTCTTATGCTTGCAAGGCAAACATTTCATTCACTGAAGTATCTCCTCAGCCCTGATAAGCCTAATCTTAAATTGATGAAATTTACACTATGAAATGAATACTGTGAATGTTACTAGTTTATCAGTAATTATAGAATGTCCACTATGCTACTGTTTTGAATATACTGCATCACTGAATCTGACATAACTCTACAGGTGACTTATCAATAATTCTACAGGTGACTTATCATCAACACATTTTAGACAATGTTAGTGAGGCATGAATTATTTAGCTAACTTTCACAGAGGTATAGATGACTAAAAAGCTATATTACATCCAGTTAACTTTATTTCAGTTAAAAATAAATTATGCTAGTTGTTTTAGATATATTTCCTTTCCAGATATCTTAATATTATCCATAAGCCAACAAAACTTAGTTTCCTTTTAAAGAGTATTGTGTGAATATTTGCTTTGTATCATTCATTGAGCCAGTATCAGGATTCCATTGATATATTAGACTAAGCTCTATTCACAATCTTGTGTGTATCTGATGTGGGTTGTAAGGTTTATTAATACTGTCAATCATTTAGAGCCATATTAAATTTAAAGCTTGAGTCAGAGCTATACAATGCAGAAAAATGCATGGTGAATGTGTGAGTATAAAGTTTCAGCTATGCATGACAAACATGTGCTAGAAATCTCCTGCACAACATAGAACCTAGTTAATAACACCATACAGCACACCTTAAAATAAACTAAGAAGACAGATCTCTGGACTCCTTTAAACTAAAGCACTTATTAATTCTAACAGTACATTACATATGATCATAATCTCTCTGTACAAACCTGCCAGCCAGCTTTTATGTTGTCCAAGGCAGGTATCATTCAGTCACCAACATCTACTTACCCAGACATCTGTAACATATTCTTTCTTCATGTGTACTTGTTGATCAATATTTGGAAAGGAATGAGTCATTTCCATTATAAGTTATTGAATGGATTCTGATATAACTTGTATCAAAGATGTTGATCTAGCCAAATATGAGCTCACTGATCTTAACAGGCAGGCAAAATCCCACTATGTTTTAATTAAACTCAAAAGTCCTAGAAAACTCTGGTAATTCTTATAAAAAGTATATCCTGACCTTTAAAATACTATGTATGGAAACTGTCATTCTGTATCTTAATGTTTCCTTCTAGACTGGAATTTTCACACTTTCAGACACGAGACAAAAGAGCAAGAAAAAAAATAACATTGACTAAATGACTGTCATGGCATATGTGGTGCCTTGACAGAGACCATTCATCCTTCATCATTCTCATCCAGGACAAGCAACACTATCCAGATTTCATATTGAAATATGTGAAGATTATGGTAATAATTATAGACAATCCTTCTTTTGTAATATTACACAGTTTATTTGAAGTATTTCAACAAAATACTTCTATTTCTAAGGTATTCGTGGGATTCACTGAGATACCCAAGGTATTTGTCACAAGAAAATTTAAGACTTTACAACCTAAGCAATTTTATAGAGACTAGAGATGCACAAGGTAGGGCCTTTCAAAGAATGTTCACATGTCCTTGAGATTCTTTGGCAGAGTGGATGATTTGCTGTCAGCTTTTACTTGCATGAATTAATCCAATGTCAGCTGCTATATCAACCCCCAAAATTAATACACATTGAAATAATATATGTGTTTCTTAGCCATGTTAACAGTATTGTATGGAATAAACAGGTCTGCTAGACTGTCCCTTATTCCTACAATATTTTTATAAACCAAAGGAACAGAGCCCCTCCACTTTCTACAGTTATTTACTCCACTTAAACAAACAAAGAAAGGAAACAAGCAAGGATGGACAAAGGGTTACAATGGGTATAGTCTTTCCACTCCCACGTTAGAAAGCACATGGCAACAGAGATATGCAATGGGGTGGGGACAAATCTCATGGAAGAATATGAAGTAAACTTCAAGAATACAGTCCTGCCAGGAGCAATGGAGGCTACAGACCTATTTTAATATTTACACTATTAATAGTATCTTCAACTTCATTATTTCACAAATTTGATGTAAGATGGTTTTGCTCCAATCTTTTGATTCAGAAACCCTTTGAAATCCTGTAAAACTGATTCCAGAGGATGGAGAAATGAACCACCAGTTAAGACAACTAGCTGCTCTTATTGAGGACCTGGTTTTGATTCCCAGCACCCGCATGATGGCTCACAGATGTCTGTAACTGCAGTTCTGGGGGGATTCCTGTGCCCTCTTCTGGCTTCCATGAGCAATTCATACATATGGCACACAAACATATTTGTAGGCAAACACTCATATACATGAAATAAAATTTAAAAAATTAAAAATGCTGATTCTAGAATTACCAAGGAGGTGTCTGCTAGATTTCTTGGGCACATCACTGTAGAGTAATAAGGGTATTTCTTCATATATTCACTGGTGAATAAGACCACCAAAGTCAATAAAGATAAAGAGCAAAAGTTACAAGCTTTTGAAGGAAATGAATAAAAGAAAGGAAACTACAGAAATCAAGGAAGATATTTGAAGGAGGAAGTGAGCAAAGGCATTGGATACCTAGGAGTTCAAACAAAATAACAGAACTCTTTCCTACCTTGTGACTTCAGTGAGTTGATCTTTCCAGACTTCTGAGAATTACATTTTATCTAACCCAAGAAACCTATAACAATTAAATATTTAAGATAATCACAATAAGGGTGTGAACATTTTTGTGTTGGAAAGACTGTTGACGTGGTAATTATTCAAAAGATTTCAGGATGAGGGAGATACTGGCTTTGGGTTAACATAAGGGATTTGGTTTGAGGCCCATTGCACTTGAATTCTCTACCAACAATTTGATATTACTTCACAGCTCTAAAGGGGGTTAAATCTACAGTTGACAAGTTAAATATTATTATCCTGTATGTGGTGCTAGGATATGCAAATGAGTGAGATTGCCTCGAGAGAATGTTTAGCCGAAGAAATAAACAGGGAATTATGTGTGTGATTAAATTAAGAAAAATTTTCTGTGATTTGTCTATGGTGGTGCTGGGAAAATGTCTGCGTGTATCATACAACTCCTGTTTGCTTTTTCGAACTGTATTGTTTTCACAGAATGCACTGGAGAATGCTACGGGGAAAGTTGGCTTGGACTGTAATCCCCTCCCACTGATGGGTAATTATTTTCCTTTGACTTCATTTCTTGGTAAAAGGCATCAGGCTGCTGTAGTCATTCCCTGAAGTGTTAGTACTTCTTTTCCTGGATCTCTTATCTCCAAAGGAGACTATGTACCCAGAGGGGGGGAAAAGGGGGTTCTTTCTTCATCCTCCCTGTGGACATCTTTCTTTCTCTCAGCCCCAACTTGGAGAGTTCATGAAAGAGGAGTGAGTCTTGCACAAACAAGATCAAATGTATGATGTATTTTTAAACTCACAATCTTTTTGACTCACAAACAAGAAAAAAAATACCAAAAATAATAATTCCAAAACAGGGTACGGCCAATACCATGGGCTATCTCCTTGGAATATTCTGTAAATAGTCTCCATATCAGAAGCAAAGAATGTGCAGTTGCAAGAAAAAAAAAAAAAAAAAAAAAGAAAACAGGTCCAGAGAAATCGCCATGCTGGCTTGTTATTCCTCTAGCAATGTCCTTGTTGGCATTGCTCAGCCCGATGTCAACAGGACACGTTTATTGCTTCACACAGCCAGACTCTGTCATGTGGAATCAGTTGACATGTGGGAGGTGTTTTATGCCTCTTTCCTTCATCTGGCCTCTCTCAAGCACTTGAAGACACTAGTTACTAAACCAAACACAAATAAATAGAGAGATGTCAGTCAGGACATCCTTCAGAATGTGTTGCACATGATTAAACTGTATTGAAATAAAGAATGGAATAATAAATTCATGAAAAAAGTCACTCATCTGAATCTAATATAGGAGCTGGCTATGAAGATTGTTGTTAATTTCATTGAACAGAAAAAAAAATATATAAGCCAGGCATAGTGGTGCATGCCTGTAAGCACAGAACTCAGGATACACAGGCAGAGGATCATGGATTCAAGGCTATCCTAGAGAATATGTTATAAGAACAAACTTCAAAAAAAATAACATCAAAGAAGAATATAAACTGACAGAAGAGACTTACTTGTGAAAATGTTCATGATGTCAGACACTGGAGAGAGCTAGAACACAATTTTTCTTTACCTCTTTCTCGTACCTTGGCAAGGCTTGAGAAGTAATACCACTCATTGTTTCTTAATATGAATGTGTAGGGGAGGGGCCTACAGGGAGTAGTGTGGGTAAGAAGAGAGGATAGAAGCTTCTCAAATGAGTCAAAGGCAGCACAGAATGATGGGAAATGCTCTGAATGGAACAATGATTAGTGTGTCTTACAGCAAGGTTCAGACACCACCTTCGGTGCAGATGTACATCTGTTAAAAAAACTGAATTTCAATAATAGTTGGCAAATTTCTGAGTCTATTATTAATAAACATTCAAGCATAACCCCGAGATAAATGTATTTACCTTTTTCTGTGCCTGCACCCAGTTTCACTGGGCCCTGGATACCTGTTCCTTACTCACATCTAGAAAATTGCTCTGTAAAACCATTCACATTCCTTATCACATTTTTTTTTTTTTGCCAAACTCTGTAGTAATTATTTTCCCAGAACAACTTAAGCCACACTTTTAAGTTGGAAGCCACTGGAGGCGATAAGCTCTAGCATGTGTCTATGCATGTTTATATTGTGTGAGTGCATCTGTGTGCTGCGCTCATGTATGTGTACGAATGCGAAGGCCCGAGGTTGGCAAGAGGAATCTACATACGTTGCTCCTCGTCTTGTTCATTGAGACAGAGTTTAAGTGAAACCTATATCAATAAAGGAGCTAGCCAGTGTGCCTCGTAAGTCCTCTGTCTCTGCTGTCTGAGAACTGGGGCTACAGGTGAGCCAACTTGGAATGTGTGTTTAGGGGATCCAAGTTCCAGACTTCACACTTAGATGGCATGTGCTTTATACCAACCTTAGGCCCATTTGTCACCTTAATTTTTTTTTCATGATGTATTTTTACCATTTTTGCTGTTAAGATGGTCAGAGAAAAACTATCCATCCATCCATCCATCCATCCATCCATCCATCCATCCATCCATCCCAGGTTACATGATTGCTTTAGACAATAAACAAGTTATCTGGGGACATATCTTTCTTCCCTAAGCAACCAATGACAAGTGCACGACTCTCATTATTTCCTACCTGCCACATAATGAGCCTTACTGCTTCTGCCCAAAGTTAGCCCATAGTGAGGTTCCAGACAAGAAACATACCCACATCTCACATCTCAGACCTTGTTACATTATTCAAATTAGGCCATCCCAAGATCTTCTTTTGCCTTGCCTTGCTTTACCACAAAAACAATACAAGCTTTGGGGATGCTTCCTTCTTTTGACTTACTGAGTCTGGTGTTCCAAATATGGTCCTGCCTGCTGCATATTTCCCCTTCTATGGAAAACTATCAATGGGAGACTCTTCTTTCAGTGGCGTTGACCTATGTCATCGCTCCATCTGCTCTATAAATCAACATCCCATGGGTACATTTTAACAGGACTCACTCTCTACTCCTGCCTCTCCTTTACCTCCTGAGCCTCTTCTCATTTTACATTTGTGTTTTAGTATATTCATTTGGAAATTTGGTTGCTTTGGCAAAAATAAAGACTTTGTTTTTAAATGGAAACAATGTAGAAAATTAAAAACAGTAATCTAATCCAGAGAAAAGCAGGTAATATTTTGATTACCATAATTTTAGGCATTATTTTACTATGCCAAATCTGTGATTTTATATATGCATACTTAAACAAATCGAAGACTACTCATCTTATCTCAAAAATATGTTAACAAAAGCTTTACATTTCTACAAAGCTCTATGTTGCTAATTTTAATAGCTAGAAATAAGGCATATCAAAATATTTACATGTTGATTATTTTTTGTTTCATTTTTATGATTTAGCCAATAATACAATAAACATTTATTTGTGTCTATTTTCAGTTTTGTATATTTATTCCTGTGGGTAAACTCCTCAAGGAAAATATGATAGCTCAGAGTGTCCATCACTTTTATAGATTAAAAAACCTAACACAAAATTTAATGTCAGAAGAATGTTATATTTTCTAATTTTCTATTTCCCCCCTACTTTTATAGTAAATTTGAGTAAACCATTCTTACCCTTTCATTAAAAATATCTTTTTCAGCAGCTTTGGCTAAGTTATCTATATAATCAGTTGAAAAACAGCCTTATTTTATTTTAATTTCATTGGTCAGGATTTAATGGGAGGACTTTTGTACATTGATCACTAGTATCTCCTATTTATGTCTCCGTCACATTCATTGCCTATTAGTTGTTTAGCTGTCTATTACACTGGTCTTAATCTACTTAGAAGTCAATTCTATGTCATTTATATGATTGACAAATATATGCCTTTGGTTGATTTTTTTTTCAATCTTAGGTATTATCATTAGAATCTAGAAGTTCAAACAGGAGCAGTTTTGTCAGTTTTTATTTTTTTTTTAGCTCCCTGGAAACTTATAGTCAGAAGGTCTCAACAGTTACATCATGAAATATCTTCTTCTGTCTTCTGGTAAGTTTTGTTGATCTTTGATCTGTTTCTGAATGAGAACACTCCTTTTCTTTTTAGTTTGCAGCCGTGTGATTATACACTTTCAGATTCATCTTGGCTCAAAGCCTGGAGGTTCACCTGCCCACAACTTTCTGTTTGTGTCAAGCATCCATGTAGCTTCTTTAACCACAAGGAGCTTTTGAGGGGTCTTCAGCTTTATTCAGTTCTTGTGTACATTAGCTCACCTGGCCCTCCCAAAACCTAGGAGGGATTTATTAGTCCTCTGTTTCCACCAAACTTTCAATGACCATATGGTGACCTTGTCCTGGAGAAATTGCAACCAACCATAGGTAGGTCCAAGTCAAAACTAAAGTTCATTCCAGAATTCTCAAAGCCATCTTCCTCTCACAACAAATAATTTCTGTAACCTTATATGTTTCTGTTACAAGGCTCCTACTGTGTGTTCTCTTTCACAGGCCAATGAGGCCTTTTCTCATTGTTGGCCTGTATTTTTTTCAGGTGTCTCATAGTCTTTTTAGAGTAATGATATCAGATTCATTTCCCTAAATTGAAGTTGTGTGCAGGCTCAGGATCCTATGATTCATAGAAGTCTTTATCTTCCATGATTATTCTCCACAGACTTCAGGGACACCAATGATCTGCCAGAAACTCAACTCTACCTCTTGCTGTCCTAAAGGGATGGCTTGTTTCCAGTTACCACTTCCCACTACAATCAGCTTTGCCTTTCTTTTCTTCCAACACCCTGTCCTTCCTGAGGCCCAGCTTGAATCTTATGTCCTTCATTTATCTCTTTCTGGAAACTTCCAGTAGACATTTCATGTCTTTCCCGCTTTATGTTCCACTGAGCACGATCTGTAACTCCCATAACTGACAAAGCTTTGCTTTGTAGCCAATGCCAGGGCCTTACTTTCCTTATCAGACTGTCAACTTCTGGAGTTGATGGATAGTCTCCTCTTTGTGTTTTTATTTCCCATCTCCCAATGCATAGAACAAGCATCGGTAACCTCTGAAAAATAAAGTAACTTGTGAATAAGTGAGTAATGAAGGAAAGCCTATTGAGGAATAAACTATAGGATGGCTTCCTTATTTGAGAGACTTCATTTTTCAAAAGACTTTGTCCTTTCCGTTTCTTTTTTTCTGTTTTCGCTTGCTTTGATGCCAATCAACACAAACACACCAGAAGACTGAGTCCTGAGAGTCCACTAGTAAAACACTATGGGTTAAGATATTACTCTTTGATTGGTGGTTTAGTCCCTGGGAACTTTGGGGTTCTGGTTGGTTGATATTGTTGTTCTACCTCTAGGGTTGCAAACCCCTTCAGCTTCGACAATCCTTGCCCTAACTCCTCCATTTGGGTGCCTGTACTCAGTCGGATGTTTGGCTGTATGCAACTGCATCTGTATTGGTCACGCTCTACCAGAGCCTCTCAGGGTACAGCTATACCAGGCTCCTGTCAGTAAGCACGTCTTAGCATCAGCAACAGTGTATGGTTTTGGTGTCTGCAGATGAGATGGATCCTTAGTTTGAGCTGTATCTGGACGGCCTTTCCTTCAGTCTCTGCTCTATTCTTTGATCTTATATTTCCTTTGGACAGGAAAAATTCTAGATTGATATTTTTGAGGTGAGTGGGTGGCCCCATCCTTCAACTGGGGACCATGCCTATCCACTGGATATGGTCTCTAGAGGTTCTCTCTCACCTTTGTTGGGTCCCTGGCATCTGGGACTTTTTAGTGGCTACCTCCAGTTCCTTCTCCCCCACTGCTAAACATACCTACTTTTAAATTTCTGACTCTCTGTACTTCTAAACTACCAACCAAAGAGTACACATGGAGGGACCCATGGCTCCAGCTGGATATGTAGCAGAGGATTGCCTTAGCGGGCATTACTGGGAGGGGAGCCCCTTGATTCTGTGGAGGCTCCCTGACACAGGGTAGGGGAATGCTATGGTGCTGAGGCACGAATTGGTGGCCAAATGGAAGAGCACCCTCATAGAGGCAAGGGAAGGGTTGTAATAGGGGGCTTGTAGAGAGAAAACCGAGGAGGATAACATTTGAAATGTAAATAAATAAAATAACCAATAAAACGTGAAAAAAAATGGTTGGTTCCTGAAAGAAAGAAATGGTGCTGTTGGGAACAATTATCCATCTGTCTCAAAGAAATGGACCCTTGCCTGTGGTGAATGAACGACTTGGCAATTTCCCATACATTGTACAATGGTTAGAGCAGTGTGTGATATATGAGAGTGTGGAAGTATTAGCTGGAGGTAGAATCTTAGACACATGAATACAACTGATTTCAACTCTCAGGGTTGGTCTTACAGTCCATGTAGGTCTATGTACAAATCTTTACATCTGTATTCTTTTCCTTGTCCATTATAGGCAGACTGCCTTTCTATATGGACCTGGGATTTCTGAACTGAAACCTAGAGGAAAATAGCATATGGTATGTCATCCTGCTGTCCAGGGAAGTCTTTGTCCTTGATGGACATCATCAGAGAGAAGAGCAGCATGTGACATGTGCAAAGAATGGAACACTCCAGAACTTCTTGCCCCAACAGTTAAACATTATTTTAGAGAGGGCTGAGTGCCAGTTTGCTAGAATTGAATACATCAGATTTCTAACATCTAATAACAGATGTTCTGGCTACAATTCATGAAATCATTTAATATTGCTTTATGCTGCGGTAATAAAAATGTCATCTGGCTCTACTCGACCCAGGTTGCATATCTTCCTCAAAGGGTCAAAATGATTTGATGCAGTTCTTGGATCAAAGGGGCTGATTGTGCCTGAATCTTATAGGCTAGTGGACAGAATATGATCTAAGAAGGCACATGTGCTGCTGCCCTAATGTGTGCTTTATATACAATAGTCCAAGGAATGCCTCTGACCCCTAAACTTGCACAGATTTTAATCCTAAGAGTAAGAATAGTTTAGGGGAGGCTCACATTTTCTATCCATCTCATATCTCACATCTGGCAGCATGAACATATGAGGAATGCTAAAATAGGTGGACCAAAGATACAGGATGTAACTGGCATGGTACCAGACTTTATCACCAAGATCTTGGAGCAGCATAAGTAAGTAGATATGATTTGGTCTCTCAAAATAAGCATTGCAAGATAGTTGGAATTATTCACTGAGGCAGGGGAAGAGAAAATGCATCTAATGAAGTCTGACTATAAATCAGGAGACTCTCCAACACCAAGAGATGGTGAAGCTGCCAAGATAACTTGAAGATTGAGATAACTAAGTTAATCAGGAAATACAGTCTAAAGTGGATAGCAATAAACCAAGGGGATTTCTTATCCTCGAAAAGCAAAAACAAAACAAAGGACAAGGTGGAGGTGCAGGATAGAAATGCTGGGATCCCTATGGACTGTTCTAGACACAAATTAAAGGAAATAAAGGGAAATTTGGAGTCTATAAAAATGAATCTGTTTCATAAGTTTTTAAAGTGAAAATTCCTCCACAGAAACCATGATACCTATGCTTCTTAAAAATCAAAGACTAATACTGAATACCAGTAATGGCATTACATGAGCTATTTAATCCTACAGCAATCTACTGTATGGGCTCAGAATCCTAGAGGGAAAGAATAGTGTCTCTTTCTTTCCCTTTTCATTGTCAACTTGACAGGGCCTGGAATCATCTAGAAGTTGTACATCTGGAGATAACTTTAAGGGTGTTCCTAGAGACATATAAGTGAGAGAGGAAGACAGACCTTAACTGAATGTGATGGTACCATCTTATAGGCTGGAGCCCTGAATTGAGTAAAAAAGAATTCAAGGAAGAAGTTGAGACAGTACAATCAACCACAGCATACACCTACCAAATGATCTCAAGTTGTGAGCTAACATAAGCTGCTCTTTCTTTAAGTTCGTTTGCCAAGTATTTTATCATAATGTTTAAAGAAAGTAAATAATATAGAAGAAACATAGATAAACCTTGAAGCCAAATTAATACCTGCAGCAATAATAACTTCAAAGGACTCTATTATCTCAGAAAACAGTAGCTAAAAGTTATTGTGAGGGTAGCATGGCATATTAAAACCTCTGTGCAGTGTGAAACAATTACCATAGTAAATAGATAACCTATTATCTAAATAGAACATATTATCTATATTAAATAGAACAGGATAAAAATCTCCCCAGCCTATTGACTTGCAAGGAATTTCAGAATATACCAAGAATACAATTAGCAAAAGAACAAATAATCCAACTAACAAATGGACAAGTGAATTATCTAGTTTAAAAATAACACACACATACCACCACCACCACCACCAACAACAACAACAACAATAACAACAACCACCACCACAACGACAAGAACTACAACAACCACTGCAAGCAGATGCTTAATGTGTGGAAAAATGTTCAACATCTTTAGCCATTAGGAAGATGCAAATTAATCCTACCTTAAGACTCTTTCAGTTCTCTTCTTTATTTTTGAGAATTTCATATATGTGTATGATAAAATATCATTTCCCTGCTTCAACTCCCTCTATGTCTTCCCATTATTCCTATTCATGGCTTCCCTGCCCCCTTTGGATACACTAAGTCCTGTTAGTCCTGCCCTTATGTGTATGGGTGGGGCCATCTTGTGGAGCATGGGAAAGCCATTAGGGCCATAATATCAATAAAAAATGATTATTTTTTGCTAGTAACTATCAACTGCCAATAGCTCCTTAAATGAAGTGGGATCTTGAGGTCATCACTCTATCTATGCCAAGATTTTGACTGCTGAGACTTAATAAGTGCAATAACCATGTCACATCCAGAAAATATCATCATTTCTCCTGTCTTCCAGATCTGACACTCTTTCTTCCTCCTCTCCTTCAAATGTTCCCTGAGATTGCTGGGGATGGGGTTTGTTTAAAGCTGAGCCCTTGGTCCATTATTCTCAGTGCTATGTTCAGTAACTCATCTATCTCTCCATGACTGCCGACACTGCAGGAAAAAGCTTCTCTGACAGAGGCTGACAGTACCTTGTGTCTGTTAGCCAAGAGATGAGCAGACTCAAGAAGTTTGAGGTCCTAACTTGAGATTCTGTTTTACCCCTGTCAGATAGCTATCATCAAAAAGACAAAAATATGGAAGCTGGTAAGGATATGTATATATCAAGGTATGTGAGCATTGTTGACTAAATCGTAGTCAGTTCATTTTGGGAAACAGTATAGAAAAAAATCTCAGAAAACTAAGAAGAAAACTAGACTATGAGCTTGTTAGATCACTCCTGAATATACACATGAAGAAACAAAATTAGTACACGTGCCCGAATATACAAGTGTATTGTAGCACTACCCGCTATAGCCAATGTATGTAACAACCTTGATATCTGATGATGGATGAATGGCTAAAGTGGGACTTACATACACAATGGGTGCTATTATTTAGCTATGAAAAAGAATGAAACTATCTAATATGTAGAAAAAATTACTGAATGAAATTAGAGGTCATGTTACATAAAATAGCTAAATTCAGAAGGACATACCTTACATGTCTTCTCTAGTATACAGAATTTAGATTTTTAAAGAAAAAAAAATCAGACAAGACCCACCCCAGGGTAGAGAGCCAACCCCTGACACTATTAATGATATTCTGCTATGCTTGAAGACAGGAACCTACCATAACTGTCTTCTGAGAAGCTTTATCTGATGGAGACAGATGCAAAGACCCACAGCCAAAAATAGGTGGATATCAGGAAGTCTTGTGGAAGAGCTGTGAAAGAGATTAAGAGGGAGCTGTAAGAAACAAGAACACTACAGGAAGACCTAAAGGGGAAACTAACCTATGCCCATGGGGGCTCGCAGACCAAAGAGCATGCGTGGGTTGGACCTAGGCCCCCTACACTGAAGCAGAAGATGTATAGCTTGCTTTCATGTGGGGCCCCTAACAATTAGAGTGGAGGCTGTCACTGACTCTGTTGCATGCATTTGGATAACTTTCCCATAGCTGGGCTTTCTTGTCTTCAATGGGAGAGGCCTTGTCTTAGTCCTACTGAGACTTGATGTAAGAGGGTGGGTTGATACCCATACGAGGACCTCCTCTTCTTTGAGGAAAAGAAGATGAAGGGATGAGGGTGTGAAAATAGAACTGAGAGGAGAGTAGGGATAGGTCTGTGATCAGGCTGTAAAGTGAATAAATAAATTGATGAGGAAAAAAGAAAGAAGCAGACAAGAAAATAAAAGGAAACAATTGGGAAGAGGAAAGGAGCCAATGGGAGAAGCCAAGGAAGACAAGCGAAGTGGGCATAGTGAAAGGGCACTATATACATATCAAAGTATCAAGATGGAATGCACTATTTACATAATCAGTATGTGTTAATATTGTAAATATTATAATATTAGTATACATATAATTAGAAACCATTTTTCTTTTTTTAATTAAATATTTTATTTACATTTTGGATGTTATCCTTTTACCCCATTTCCCACCCCCCTTGCCCAGGAACCCCCTATTACTTCCCCCCTCCTCCTGCTTCTCTGAGGATGTGCCCCCACCTACCTCCCCAATCCTACCTCCCCACCCTCGAATTCCCCCACATTCAGCGTCCAGCCTTCATGGGACCAAGGATCTCCTCTCCCACATACACCTGACAAGGCCATCCTCCCCTACATATACAGCTGGAGCCATGGGTCCCTCCCTATGTGCTCCCAGGCTGGTTGTTTAGACCCTGGGAGCTCTGGTTGGTTGGTATTGTTCTCTTCTCATGGGGCCACAAACCCTTTCAGCTCCTTCAGCCCCTTCTCTCTAACTCCTCCATTGGGAACCCCTTGATCAGTTCAATGATTAGCTGTGAGGATCTGCCTCTAAATATGTCAGACTCTGGCAGACCTCGAAGGAGAGAGCTATATCAGGCTTCTGTCAGCATGCACTTCCTGACATCCACATCAGCATCTACCTTTGGTGACTTCACATGGGATGGATACCCAGGTGGAATAGTCTCTGAACCATTTCAGTTTCTGTCCCATACTTTGTCTCCACATTTGCTCCCACGAGTATTTTGTTACTCCTTCTAAGAAAGACTGAAGCACCCACACTTGGTCTTCCTTCTTCATGAGCTTCATGTGGTCTGTGAGTTGAATCTTGGGTATTTCAACCTTCTGGGCTAATATCCAATTATCAGTGAGTGAATATCATGTGTGTTCTTTCGTGATTGGGTTACCTCACCCAGGATGATATTTTCTAGTTCCATACATTTATCTAACAATTTCTCGAATTCACTGTATTAATAGCTGAGTAATACTCTATTGTGTAAATGTACCATATTTTCTGTATCCATTCCTCTGTTGAAGAACATTTGGGTTCTTTCCAGTTTCTGGCTATTATAAATAAGGCTGCTATGAACATAGTGGAGCATATGTTCTTCTTATATGTTGGTGCATCTTCTAGGTGTATGCCTAGGAGTGGTATAGCTGGGTCCTCAGGTAATGCTATGTCTAATTTTCTGAGGAACCGCCAGACTGATTTCCACAGTGGTTGTACCAGCTTACAATCCCATCAACAATGGGGGAGTGTTCCTCTTTTTCCATATTCTTGCCAGCATCTAGTGTTAATATTGTAAACATTATAATATTAGTATACATATAACTAGAAACCATTTTTTTTTTCAGGCTGAAAAAAAGTAGACAGTCAACTAGGTGTTGCACCTGAGATGGCCTGGTTGGAAAAGGCACTTGCTGCCAAGCCTGAGGACCTGAGTTCAAACCACAGGTCCTTCTAACCTCTTCATTCAGGTAGATGCACATACAAATAAACAAATAAAATGTAAAAGTGTATCTATTGTTTAATACTCAATGTAAATATTAAATGTTCACTCTCCTTTTCTTGTTTCTTGAGCCAGGCAGGTTCTGTCTTCAAATGTTTGTTTCATGAAGATTGCCTGGGAAAGTACAGTAACAGAGATAGTCTGCAGTCTTTTATGTTTGAACTGGTCTAATGTGGTATGTCAGGGAGTGGTGTGAAGCAGAAAGTGAAGTCTAATGGGAAGTTTCTGTCATTGGGCTGCACCCCTGAAATGGATTAGAGGACTTTTGTCCCTTGGTTCTTTCTGTCTCTGGCTTCCTAGGTATGCGATGAGTGGTTTATCTCAGCCGCTCTGAAGACACACTGCCTTTTCCAAAATATGAGGCTAACTGATCATAAACTAAACACTCTAAAACTGTGAGCCAAGATAGTCACGTTCTCTAGCCATCTCTAGATAGGTGACAATCTCAGGTATTGATTGAGTGATGGAAACTAGTAGCCAGCAATGCAGACAGCTCGGCTCGTTCCAAGTTCTGTGTCAGTTAGTTTTTGAGTTTCTGATTTTGCTTTCTTTCACAATTATCTTAGAATATAGTTATTTCCTTGCCTGTCTTTGGTCACATTGCTTTTGAGACTAGAAGAACCTAAATTGCTTCACCACGACCCTGAATCCCTACTTCCTACAATTGACCAGAGGAGCAGAGTTGATTTCTATGAGCCTGGGAAACCTTCTAGAAACACCAGATCTCTTCCTCTGGGCTCCAGCACAGGTGAATAATGGCTTTTTAAAAGTCTTCCTTTTAGGAAGCTGAATTGATATATTGAGCCATGGTCCCAGGAGTTGGATGTGAACTGTCCAGCTATGAGAGTTAAGAAGCCTGCAGAGGTACCCAACTCTAATACCACCCGAGACCCCTTCTGGCTCTGCCTGGTGTAAAGATCCACACAAAGACCTCAAATGAAGAGCAGGAGATGTAGATCTCCATGGGGTCCAGTTACAACACATGAAACTCCAGCTGTCTGGTGATGGGTTTTCTGGGCCAAGGCCAAGGCAATGGTATGCTCCTCACAGGTAGTCTTTTCCCATTTCTGAGGCTCCCCAAGGTGTATTCAATAATGCACTCCTCATCCCGGAGCAGATGGGAAAGTGTTTTAAAAGGTGCCAGGTTTATTTATGGAAGCATGAGACGGCATTTAAGAGATGCGCTTTGCCAATGTGAAATGTGAACTCTCAAAACAGGAAGTGTGCTTTACTGCCTATTTATTTTATTGCCGTATCAGCTGCCCAGAGCTGAGGAATCCTTCCTCTCAGGCATTATTTATTTTCTAACTTCTGAACCAGAACATCTTGACCATCGGTGCATATGACTCCTTGCAGCCAGATTCCAACTACAAACATGTACCTTGTGCCTTACTGTCGTCTGTCCGGAGTGCTTCACTGACAGCACTGGAGACATTGGAAAAACATTGCCTGGAGTCTCTGTTTTCATGTAGATGAGAAACTGAAAACACTAAGATCAAATGATAATAGATGGTAGACATTGTAAATGCTTCTTAGAATAATGAAGAAATTACTGACTCTTCTCTTATATTTTAAGACACTTAGAAATACGGAATCATCACTGAATCCACATGAAGTTCTCAGTGGAAGAAAATAACTAATCGAATTAAATTTATCATTTTGCCACTGGTAGTGATAGGAAACAAAACAGAATTTTCTGTGTTCTTCAGTTTATACTATTTTCAGCTGCTAAGATGGAAAAAAAGCTTTATTCGATAGGCCAGTAATAACTAGTCTAGAAGCTCCTTTTAATATCAGAAGACTAGCCTTGTATGTACAACGGCATAAGAGCAGAGTAAAGAAACCTCATGACTTGTTACAGGTTCCATTAAAGAGATAGAGATAGAGTTTTCTATCATTGAGAACTTAAAAAGCAGCCAATGAGGGATGAAACTTGTCATCTAAGGGCATCAGGGATATCCACAGACTCCGAGTGAAAACAGACAACATAATCACACACAGAAATACAAACGTGTGTATGCAAATCTGTATATGCATAAGTACTTCTCTATCTTAGAAGAGATCTAGCACTTACTTCATCTTTAAAGAAGATATTTCCCTAGTCTAGTCTTTCGGAGTCTTCCTGAATAGTCTTTATACTTGGTCCATGTAAACTTAAATTCCTGGGAGGCACTCTAAGGCAGTACATGTGTTACAATGGCACCACCTTCTGGACACTCCCAATATACCTTTTCTTCTTGTCTGTTTCACTCATATCTCCTCAGTGGCTCTCCATTGGCCATGGGAAAGTCAATAATCTGACATTTGAGCATTTTATGATCCAGCACAAGCTCATGTTCAACCTGCACATAAGTGATCCGTGCCTCTCTGAGGTAAGTTTAAACGTTTATGCATCCTCATTATCAGCCTAATGAAACAAAGCAAGAGGGGAACTACAGATTGGTTCTATGGCTCACTCCCAGACTGCAAATAAATAATTATTAACGTTGATAATGTAGTAGACATGTGTTTTACATGATTAGTGTTTATATAACATTATGATGAGTCTGGGATGAGTGAGAATTGGAAGCTTTGATACTTGAAAAATACTGATCATATGTGTTCATGACAGCCTGACCTGAGCATGCTTCATGGTGGTGTTTAGAAGTACAAATTAAAAAGAAACCAAAAAGAAAACAGATGGCAGGATATGCATCTAAAGTCAAAATGTACATGTAAAAACATGTAGGAGAAAACACGTAAGAAATGTCTCAGTGGATAAAGCACCTGCTATACAAGTGTAAGCACCTATGTTTGAATCTCCATAATCTAAGCAAATCTGGGCACAGTTATGTACATCTGTATGTTCACTAATCCTTAAGAGAGAAGAGAGGCACATTCAGGAGAATTCAAGAATTACGCTGTCCGACAAATCTGGGGTTCAGAGTAGCAAGCAACAGAAAGATCGTGTCTCAGATGAGGTAGGAGATGAAAACCAGAATTTAAGGTTTCCCTTTGATTTCTTCGTATACAGAAGCATGTGTATGCCTTTGAAATACAGACACACACGCACACCCACACACACTCTCTCACACATACGCCACACACAGACTTACACACACACACAAACACACAAACACAAATACCATTCACAACACATATCACAAAGTAAGTATATGAAAGTGGATCAACAAATTCACAAACAACAAAAATGTAAATTAAAGTCTAGCAATGTTTGACTGTCTATTAAGCATCAAAAGAATATTACTGAAATGATGAAATAATGTCTTGTTGTCTAGGAAACGAGCAACTGCACCCTTCTATGTGACATCAGTTCCAGAAAGAAATCTTTTATTCATCAAGAATCCTAGAAATGAACTTATAGTTTAATCCAGAAATTCTGTTTACAAACTTATCTTCAAAGTGTATCACCATTTTGCTGTAATAATTGTTAAATGATGGTCAGTTTCATAGAAAAAGGTGAAATATGTTATACGAACAGCCATAAGCGATTGCTAAAAATAAATAATTATTAAAGTTGATAATGTAGTAGACATGTTATATAAACACATGATTAGTGTTTATATAACATTATTTAAATAGCATATTGTGTTTGACTCTACTTTTTTCTTTTAAAACATGTACAGTGAAATAGTTGCACGTTTCACCATGACAATTTCAATACAAGACTTTCATCCAAGTGACACGGCCTCAAAAAATAAAATTATGTTCAAGTATGTTGATTGATGAGTTACTAGTAGTAAAATGTCTGGGACCAGTGCAAACATATAAGAAGAGGTGAATAGTTAAGAATGTCTGGGATATACATTCAAAGAAACTGAAGTTACTAAAATAGCTTGAGGAACCTACATGGCAAGATGATAAGTGTTAAGGCACAATGTTAAGTGAAAGAAAAATCTAATGAAACAATGGCTTTGTGGGATTACGATTACATAGAAACAAGACTGTCCTATGATGTGCATACACAGAAGTCAACAGTCAAAGCAGACCTGAATTCTACTATAGCTCTGTCCAGTTTAAGGTTATCTGTGCTGCTTTTAAGTACTCAGCCCCACTCATTATGGAAGACTAGAATGTACAGGTACCCTATGTGAAAGGAAACTGGGAAGTTGAAGGCCTGAGCAGAAGTAAAAAAGATCTTTTGTCCTTAGTCTGCTTCCTAGGAACGTTTCCTCACAGAAAACCTGATACTTTCTTATCTTTCTCAAAAGATGAGATGTCTTTTCTCAAAGAACAAAACAAATGAAGCTTTCAATGGTGATGTATCAGAAAACATGCCTGCCTCTGACTTTGTTCCCACACATTAGACTCAGTGACTAAAGATTTTACATCGGGAACTGAGATCTTCAGTTTATACTTTCTAATCCACTTGTAATTTCCCCTGTACTATGTCCTGTGTTTTAGACCAATAGTCCAACCCTCCTGAAGTGATCTGGAAGACACAGATCCAAATAAGAAAGAGATTTAAAGAAAAGAGACAAATTGGACTTTAACTGAACGGAGAACCATGAGCCAGCCCCGTGTTGCATTCCCTGGAAAGGCAGATCCTCCAAGGACATGCCTCTGCTCTCAGAAAGGTTGGCCTGGCAACTCGCTTACACACTCCACTTGGAGAAAATTCTTTTCAGCACTCGCCAAAAATGCCGGTCCAGGTTCCTTTTCCTAGCAGCCTTGAAAGCTTGCACACATTTAGAGAAAATACTTTCAAATGACTCTGGGGTTCTGCTTTATGTTTCATATTCCTTTGAACTTATTACCTCTTTACAATGTCTTGGACTATTAGTTTGGGAACATTTAAACTTAATGACTATATGGAAAGTAAAACAACACTTTGAAGTTTCCCAAGTCATTCATTTCTCCCTTTCATACACAGGAGGTTAGAGAAGGTTGGATGATGCCAGACAGAGTCATTTCAGGAATAAATAACTTATTTGGGGGTCTATGTAGATTGTGACTCTAGGGTGGAAGAGAAGATATATCAGCTATGGAATGTCTAAGACAACCAAAGCCATGATTAATGAGGGTCAACTTTAAAACAGAGGACACACAGATACGATTACTTCATCGAGATACCAGAGTCTATCTGTTCTGGGATACCCAAATACGAACTCCTGAGGCTTTTGGTTCACAAATCTTGTTGGTTTCAGGATGCACTGACAATAAAAGGGATATGCTGAGGACTTCCTCTGACTATAAGTAATATAACCCAAGGAGCCATAAATGTAAGGATGATCGCCATTAAAGAAGTTTGGCACGTGTTTCCAGAAGGTCAAGTTTCAGGAGATCCATTTGGGTATCTTTGGGAGAATGTGCTCTTCAATGCAACAGTTCCACATGCTATTGCATTTTATGTTCATTTGATTCTTTTTTTCCTGTAGATAAGATCTTGGAAGCTATTGTGGGATAGTATTCCCCTTAGTATATAGCAGACTGAGGTATAGAGCCAAGAAACCAGAAAGACATGTTCATTCTAAGTTTGTTAGATGCTCCAATAGATGCTTAAGGGAAATTGAAGCCAACTATAAAAATCTTCCTAATTCTCATCAAATAAACAGCATAGCAATGGGGACCAGGAAGCAAATCCCTAAAACATAAGAAGATATTCATCAGAGATCCAAGAACACTATTCCTCAATTTGCTATCCAAGAAAAAGCTACATATATAGTTATTGACAGCATGTAAATGCATTGAGAACTGTGCTGAATGTGGAAAGCAATAATGTCATCTCTCATAGAGCTTGTGCCTTTGGGAGACATGATTGATATGCTTAGATAATAAAGAATGAGGTATAGGCCTGTAGTTATTCAGTTACCGAATCATTCATTTGTTAAACACCTACTGTAGGCTTCTTACTAATGGTGACAGTAAAAAGTTCCAGTTCTGACAGGATTTCTTTTCTAGAATGGTGGTTTTCAACCTGTGTGTCAAAACTCCTTTAGCAATCCTCTATCTCCAAAAATGTTATGATTATTTGTGTTTCATAACATTGTGATTTATTATGATTCAGAACAGTAACAAAATTACAGTTATGAAGTAGCAATGAAAATAATCTTATGCTTGGGGGTCACTACAACATGAGAAACTGTATTGAAGGGTCACAGCATTAGGAAGGTTCAGAAACACTTATCTGGAGGAAAGACAGACAATAAACAACAAATAATGATTATCTTATTTTTAAAAAGTAGTAACAAAAATAGAAGAGGTTGGTATGGCCTAGAATGAGTGGAAATGGAGTTGATCAAAGGACCTCTCACTAATTGAAACACTTAATGTTCAAATTTAACAAATTCATCAAAGACAAATGAGAACCGTTGAGTTTAATCCATTCTGGCCACATGAGCATGGCTGTAGAACTATCTGTTGAAACATAGTAGGTTCACCAGCAACTACACTGAAGGTGATGGCCCCTGGGTTAGCAAGAATATAAGAGAGAATGAAAATCAGTTTAATCAGAATTCATTATTTATTTGTATGAAATTGTCAAAGAATTTACTAAAAACACGGGTAAATGAGGAGAATGTTTGCAGGTAGAGTTGTAAGCCCTGCGGCTGAAACATATTTATTCTATAAGATAGCAGAAAGTAAGGCCTTATGGTTGCAGTTAACATCCTGCAAAGAGGAGAGAAAGAGAGTAAAAGTGATTTCAGAAAAGAATGTAGGATAGAGGTGGAAATGAAAATGAAATGAAAAATGTTAGGTAAGGAAACTAAGTTTTGGTTTTATTTTAAAAACATTGACAATTGTAGATTTCTTAAAGCAAAGAAGTAACATAGTTGATGTTTTCAAGAAGGCCTTTTGCTGTATAAATTTCCTCCAGAAAGAAACTGTCCATTCTGCAGGGGAACTCCTTAATTAGGAAGGTAAACAACTTAAAATAGCTTCAGGAAGTCCCTGAAACTAACCAGATTCAGAAGGTCCTTCCCTGTCAGAGTAATCAAAGAAAGCATAGTCTCTCTTAGGGAAGCCAAGCTGCACAGAACACTGTGAGACCAGATGAGCAATCTGGAAGAAGCAAAAATAATCATAATGGCTGCTGGGAAGAGGTCTATACCAATGAAGTTGCTTAGAACACTATTCAACCTGCTGAGCTACCTACAGTGTGTCTATTGTTCAGTGTGCTCTGAGTTCTCAGCTTTTGTGAGTGCTGGGGTGGGTTTTCATGATGAAGCTGTTCTTGAGTCATTATTGCTCTTGTAAGTAGTTCCCCACCCATATTCCTGTAAGTAACAGCAATAAAACTCAGTGGTTCACCAAGTTAGATTTAGGAGGTATCCATACTTTGGTCTGCTGTGGGCTCCCCATCTGCATGTGCTGGGTCTCACAAGGAAAAATTTTGTCATACAACAATGTTGTAAAGAACTGTATGTAGGGAGGGAGGGACTCTTGAGAAGGGCATCGCAACTCTTCAAGCATGAAATCCTGAGGTAAGGACAGGGATAGAACAGTAAGGTAAAGAGAATACAGATGTGATTGACTGTAGAGCCTGTAGAACTTGCTGAAGAACTGAAAAGCAGCCCTTATACAGGGACCAGAGGCAACCTAAGGGACGAAATAGAAATGTTTATATTTTTTGGATGGTTACATGAGTCTAGAATGGAGTCTAGAATGGGTGGTTTGGAGATGCTTTCTAAGAGGCAAACCTGGTCACGATCTTTAAGAATGGGCAGAATTTGAACACGTGTAATGATAAGTTGTTGAGGATGATTTCACGGGACAGATTGAAAATGTTGTGTGAGGTCATATATCTCACCTACCTCAGTCATTGGTAATTATTTTGCAATTTCAGATGTATTTTTATTTTAAAATGATGGTGATAATAGTGACTCATTTTTGATTAAGTCAATCTCTCCTCTTTTTCTTAAACTATAATGGTTTTAGAAGGAATTATTTGCCCATGAATTGGTGGATTGGCACCCTCTGTAGCACTGCACTGAGTTACTTAAACTGCACCTGTCACCTTATTCTTAAAATTAATGCTGCATGCCTTGTTAGCACTCACCACCCTGAACCAATGATTCTGATTAATCACCATGTCTTTCTGTCTCAATAGATTCTGAATTCCTTAGAGAATAAGACTGAAAAAGATTATTTTGTTTGGGTTGCTATGGTCTAACTTGGAAATGGAGATCAGAGTGAAGACTGTGCAAAGATTTGTTCAGTAAACAAATCCACACTTCATCTTCTCATTGGGATTTTTGAATTTCCACTTCTTGGTTACAAAAACCATACAGAATGACTCTCAGAATATATTTGTACTTCAATTTGAAAATGCAAAAAGGACTCACTTAACATAAGGATTTTAAGTGTGCCCGGAATCTCACCAGAAAAAGACACAGAGTGGGAAGCTCATGTGAAGAATGAGATGAGTTTTGGACTTCAGTTGTCATGAACTAAGGAATATTTGATGTCACCGAATGCAGAAAGGGTAAGGAAGGGTTCCCTCTTGGGGCCTTTGGAAGAAGCCTGAGCATGACAATACATCATAATGTTGGACTTTTAGTCTACAAACATTATGGGACAGTAAAGTTTTGTTGCTGGAATACATTTGGATATTTTGATATATCTGCCCTTTAGAACTGACATGTAATCTTTAGACAAAGCTCAATTAAGCCCCCAACCTGGAGCTTTATTTCTAAAACAACAAGGCTGGACTAGAGTGAGAGAAGTTAAGGTCTTTGTCAGAAACAGTTAACAGGGTTCTCAACTAAACTCTGGCATGTTTAGAGTCCTGTTACACCAATGATCATCTCCTTTAACTCCAAGAAGGTGTAAGAGCATCTTGCATTTGGTACTACAAATATATACCAGCAGAAGTAACTTTATCTTGAGTTCTAAATCCACTTGACATCTATGGCCTTGTCAACTTAAAACATTCTGATTGGAGTTAGAAAGTCCCAGAATGCCCTAGAAATATTTGAAATGACCTCCTCAGAGGCAAGAAGACCCTGGGGCATCTATCCAAGCAGTTGACCAAATTTTCATAACATTTCAGACACCTCATTTTGAGGGGAAAAGGAGAAATGTTCAAACTGTTAATAGTTGTGATTTGTTTTGCTTGTCCCTGGTATGCCAAACATAGACAATAAAGAGAAGTGTACGGTGGGAGTGACTAGGAATTTCTGAGGGTTAGCAGTAAAATCCAAGGAAAAGATAGAGAAAAAAACACCCACAAGCCAGAAAATGGTACCTAAGCGCACTGATCCTCAGCCTTGGGATTCTTAGTTTAAGTGGTGATTTGATTCTGATTTGATCTTTCCATCTCTTAGCTCCTGTAATAACCGATTCCCATGCCAACAAGGGAGCCCCAAGGATCTATTTTTACATAAAATATTTTAGAAATGCTTCTCTTTAATTTGCATTGGAGCTAGAGTTTCCATTTAACTCAAATTTGTATGTATTTTATTGACATCATCTCTAAAACAAATTAAATGTCAGACAGCAAAAGCCCTTTTCCTGAAGATTTCAAACAATTAGCTAGTGCCATATTAAATGATGCAGATGATGCAATCTTTGTGTATTTCATACAAAAGTTTAATGGCTTATCTTTTCATATCCAACTTCTAGTATGTCTTTAATTGGCTGACAAAAGAGTAACATCTCCTTGCCCTCAAATCCATGATTAGGTGACAAGGGAAACTTCCAATCTTGCCTTCAGTTTATTTTTCCAAGTTCTTTTTAAAAAATAATTAATAAACTTCACATGCTGATTGCTGGCCCCTTCCCTCCACTTCCCTCCTCCTACCCTCACACCCTCTGTTCCCCCTATCCCCTCTCCCCTTCTCCTTAGAGAAGGCACAGCAAGGTTAAGTACATCTTCTCCCATTGAGGACAGACCAGGCAGCTCAGCTAAGGAAAAGGGATGCAAAGACAGGCAACAGAGTCAAACCCTGCTCTAACAGTTAGGGAATCTACATGAAGAATAAGCGTCACATCTACTACTTCTGTGTAGGAGGCCTAGGTCCAGCCCATCCATGCTCTTTGGTTGGTGGTTTAGTCTCTGAGAGACCCCCACAAGGGTCCAGCTTAGTTGACTCTGTAGATCTTCTTGTGGTGTCTTTGACCCCTCCAACTCCCTCAATCCTTTTTCTATTCTTCTACAAGACTCCCTGAGCTCAGCCTAATTTTTGGCTGTGGGTCTTTGCATCTATTTCCACAAGCTTCTGGATTAAGCTTCCCAGAAGGCGGTTTGGCTAGGCTCTTGTCTGCAAGCCTGGCAGAATGTCATTAATAGTGTCATGGTTCGGTTCTCTCCCATAAGGTGGGTCTCAATTTAGGACAGTTATTGCTTGGCCATTCCCTCAGTCTTTGCTTGATCTTTATCCTTGCACATCTTGTAGGCAGGACAAATTTTGGGCTGAAGGTTTTCTGGGTTGATTGGTGTCTCTCTCCCTCCACTGGACATCCTACAAGAGACTTACAAAAATTGCTTGTGGGCCTGAAGGACTCTCGCAGGCCTAAGCATAGTAAACATGGTTCCGGAAGGCCTTGACCTTCCTTTGTTCCATCTTATTTGTTAAAAACCATTAGATTATATCCTTAAAGCTTATCAGCAATGTCTATTCCTTTATTTGGTCACTTCCTTCCTGTGAGGCTGACTACCAAGGTCCAGCTATCAAAGTATTGAAGTCCAGTGATGAAAAGCACTTTTTGGCTCACCTAGTAAACATTCCCAGTTAAAATTAAATTAAAGACCTTATCCTAACAAAAATTTCCCCTTTTACCTTTATAAACCACTATTTGCCTGTGGACCATGTCTGTCTCCTTTGTATCCAGAGGCAGTCATTTGTCCCACTCTGGGACAAAGATACTTTCCTCCTCTCCCTTATTCTCTTCCCCTTCTCCCTCATCCTCTATCTCCTGTCTTTGTCTCTTATTCCCTGTTCTTTATCCCTGTGAGGCAAATAAATCTCCTTTGTGTGGAGTGCTTGGTCTTCTGATGTCTTATGCTGGTATTAGTTTTTTCAGGTCCACTCATTGTTGTCCAGTAATGACTTTCCAGTTGGCAATAACCCCAAAATGCCTCTGGAACTCCTGTGTTCATCTGAAGAATGAGCAACTAATCCCCATCATAAGGAAATGGCTCGAATCAATCAATATAATATGGCAAAAGTAATAGAATAAAATATTGACACTAGAATTGTCACCCCTTAACTTCCTACAAGTAACCTGTTGGAGAGGGCCTGAGGAGAAGACCGCAATAAGCCTAGAAGGCCTCTATGAGCTGAGGCCTCTATGATCCTTAACTGATAGTAATAAAAAGGCAGGACTATAGTTCTACAAGTATATCAGATAACTCCAGGATGAACTTTCGAGAACTTGGGAGTAGATACTTCCCTGGTTAGCCCATTCCAATGGAAATCCAGGCATTCTGTGGACTGGTGAGATGCTGGTAACGGAGAACCAAGATAAGCCACACTTTGACTTGACCATTGGGAACATGAGGAAATCAATGAATGGTGCTCCTATATGCTAACTTTGTGGTAAGTTATTGCTCGTTGCAACAAGTTTATGCACATTTGTTGTAACTCAGGTCCTGTGTTGGGTGCAGCAAAATTTTAAAAATCCATCACTAGTTTTTTTCTGCTCTCAGTTTGGGAAACATTCCAGAACTACAATGTGCATAATACATTTTAGAGCCTTTTGTAAAAATGTTCATGGTCATGGACAGAGCTGAGGTAACAAAAAAAAAAAAATCCTCAACAAAACCACTAACCCCAAAGATTCTTTTCTTATTATTGAAAACTTCTCCCTTACCCTTCACTCTTACTGATATGCAGTGACCAATGACAACTCAAAGTGACAGTTTTATTTTTAGTAGTACAGCATAGAAACTGAGCTCACCAATACCCACAACTTTCTTCTTCTTTGGCGTGTGATTTAAGAAAATTTTCAGACTTGCCTAAGGTTACAATTCTAGCAATAAGTATATTGATATAGTAAGGGACCATAGTCCATGCGAGGTTTTAAAATCTGCTACAGGGGCTGGAGAGATGGCTCAATGGCTAAGAGCACTGACTGCTCTTCCAAAGGCCCTGAGTTCAATTCCCAGCAACCACATGGTGGCTCACAACCATCTGTAATGGGATCCAATGCCCTCTTCTGGTGTGTCTGAAGACAGTCAATGTATTCACATATATAAAATAAATAAATAAATCTTTAAAATCTGCTACAGGAGCACTTGGACAGAAGGAAGATGTCCTGTTGACAAATCCCAAGTCCTGGAAATAGAAAGATGCTGGAGCCCTAAACCACACTGTGAAATCATGTCTACCGCCCAAACATCTCATAAAAAATATATATCTATAGCATCAAAACCCTAGCATTTCATTATTTTATATAGTAATTATTTGAAAAGAAACTTTAACTGGTATATAGAAAGTGATTAGAGAGAGATGGATCAAGGAAAGAAACAGTTCACCAACTTTTCATAGCTCTATTTGGATATCTTTGAGATCACTGGGATCTGCAAACGAAACGTTAGCTGATGCTTCTGCTGCTGTGAGAGTACATGAAGACAAAGGTAGAAAGGGACTCTGTGGGTATGAACAGCTATTTGTAGCCTTGACCAAGGCAGGTAACAAGGCCAATGCTTTCTGCCTACTCTTGGCATTAGCTCCCTTCCCCAGCAGATCTGTGGTCTACCTTGTTTCTAGGACTCTGTGTTCACAGAACAGAGAGCCTTCCTAAAGTCTCTGGGAAAGAAGCCAGAATGCTTCATATTGTAATGGAAAATAATCCTTCCACCCTCAATCTGCACATTTTATTTAAGGTGTGAAAAATGCTTTCCCAGCTTCAGCCAGGAGCACCAAGGTCTCCTTGGGGATCTAGGCTAGGGAGGTAGGGGGACAATGATTAGGTGAGGGAGAGAACACTCCCTGGAGTGGGTTCCAGGGGAGCAGCAAGCTTGTCATCAAATGAAAACAAGGCTTGACCTCCAGCCTGCTCACATTACGATTTCTTCTTCACCCTGGTGCCCAGAAGCTCCAGCTCGAACTTGGCTTGGAACCAAGGGGAACTGAATGGAGGGAGGGGTTTGTGTGCTTTCTTGTGGACTTAGACTCTAGAAGCATTATAGCTGGAGCAGGCCAAGGTCAAGTGCGCATCAGGAGGCTCACCTGCATTAGCGGTTGAAGGCAGTAGGCTAATATGTACAATTGCCAAATTGTGTTAGAAAAGCTAAAGTTAACTTGTTTTTCCAAAGGGACAAACACGGCCGTGGGCAGCTTAGTGTTTGCATAAGTGGTGGTTCATTCGTTCACAGTTCTGGGTCCCCATTCAGTCACTTTATTGTTGTATTTCCTTTGATCTTTATAATTATATATGATGCATTTTCACCAGTAATTTTTGGCTACATAATTATTGTACATTTAAAATTATATATGAAATAAGTGAGGCATAGTTATGTGATATTTATCGGGCATTAGCATGATTATTTACTTTCTCTGGATTATGCTTAAGAGATTTCAAAACTTAAAATGAGTTGCCATCTACTTGTGTCCAACCTGTGGATTTCTGCAACATGAGACTGAGAAGAGTTAGCAAAGAGACCCAGCAAAAAAAAAAAAAAAAAAATTATGAACTTATTTACTTAAAATATGATGAGATTTGTGTGTACTCATGCGAGCAAGCGTGTGTGCATGTGTTTTCTGTTGCTTTTTTGGTTTAGATTTTGTAGCTCAACTGCACAGCTCTACAGTGTGAACTTTGTAGAAAACAATGTCTTCTGTCATGTCAAAAAGTTGGATATATATGCAAGAAATAAATGAAGGTTTAGGAAGTATGGTTCTCATTGAAGACATTATTTTACAACTGTTTTATTGTTGCTTTATGGAGATTCAAATATTTTCTTTTTAATTTTTGATAATTTTTACAAAGTGACAGTATGGCTGTATATTACATACCAACACAATATTCATTTTACTCAAAGATGACCATAACTTAGGGAGATTATTTTCCACATAGTTCTGTTCAGGGTAACAGCATTAAAACTCTTTAATTAATGACTAATGACTTGCCCCTGTTTTGTTTGCACCTCCTGGATAAAACCCCAGGGCTTTCGTTCTCCCACCAAACAGATCCTACTTTCTTCTACATCTATGTCAATGGTCTCCTCACCAAGTGCAGCGTTGTCTCCCGGTTCATACCCAGTCTCCTCACTTCTAGCATGTATGTGCAGGCCACCCTTTGTCAGGACTCTCATTTGAAACTTAATCAGACACGGTCTAAATAGCTCACAAATATATTTTCTGTATGGATTGGACTATCAAGCAGTAAATCCACTGACAATCAGTGTGCAGAGTATTTTGTAAGGCATCATTTTGTTTGCAATTTATTTATGAAAGGAATATTAGCACTATCTCCATTTTGCACTAGAGAAAACAGATTTATGGAGAATTTTACTTATTCAAGATCATGTAGCTGGAAAATAATCCAACCAGTGGTGCTCCTCTTGATTTCTTTCTTCCTACTCTTCTGTAACCCCAGGCTGTCAACTGATAATGACTACTTTACCTCAAAATATATCCTGAATATGAGTCTGTCTTCTCATCTCTTCTATTGATGCCTTCTTTCATTCCCTGGATACATCTCTGGATACACTCAGGAGGAAAGAGCTCTCTTCAAAGCACCCATTTTGCCTAGATTTCCTTGGTCATGAATGTTCAGCCTCTGTGGCTTCCTTCTTAGTTTTCACTTATTCAACACATTTTGTCTTTTCACTGCTTGGTCCCTACAGCTGAGGAGCTTCTCCTGGTCAACACCCTAAGTCAAGGGACAGTCATCAACTTCAGTTAGTTGTTGACATCATTTTACCTTCACGTTCACTCACAGCAAATTGTACCACAAGTTGCTACAAGTTGTCATCCTTTCAGATTGACATCAGGGATAGACTATGTGGTTTTCTTTGACTACTGATACAAGAAGAGAAAATGTGTAGCTATCTGATTAGAAATCATTTGTGTGTTAGGGCTTGTCTTCGTACTGTTCTTAGAACCTTTCACCCAACTTCAAAGGATGAGCTATGTAAAAAAAAAAAAAAAAAAAAAAAAAAAAAAAAAAAAAAAAAAAAGCCCAAGTCACCACCGGGACTTGGTAAAAGTTATTCCACGAATAAGCTAAAATATAATTGAGGTGTCTATTTCTTTTAAGTATCTCCCTTATCCAGTTCTGTAAAAGTAGTACTTATCTATATATGGACTCCCTGTGAATATTTCTAAATGAATAGATATTTCCTGAATTAGAATCAATTAAATAAACAAACAATGAATTAGTGTCTTAATTCCTTAAAGGTACATTTCTCAAATTACTTATTTTTGTATTCTCATTTTTAAAATATACTTAAAAAGCATATTAATTAAATGAAGTCAGTAAAAACATAACCTACAACAGCTTAGTATCCAAGGATGAAATGAGCACACACACATACATGGTATACTTTTAAAGTTTTGAAATTGAGTTGAAGTAAGTACAGAGAAGGAAAAATCTGTTCTCAATAAGCTAGAATATTGAATTTTCACCCAGGGTGTTGGTGGATGTGGAATGAGTACTGTTCCGGGAGGTCAAGGAGCCCAGCTGAGGTCCTGTCTCAGTCCTTGCTCGGCCACCAGCCTCATCCCAGAAGATTCCTAGAGCAATTTTCCAACTTCTCCTTAAGATGGGAAATTGATGAATTCCTTATTTCCAGTATTAAAGAAACCAATTCGAGGTCTAGGGAAGGGCACTGATGTGCTTACATGCATCTGAGCTCCAGCCTGAATACAATAGCATGTGGCTAACTCGGGCTGTGTCCACATCACCAGGTCACTTTAAGTTCTAAGAGAAACACTTATTTGCTACCTTGTAGGCTTCAACTTTTCCTTATATTGAACACGATTTCAATGTATTTGGGCTTGTGGCACAATAAAAGGAGGTTTGATGGCTTTGGCAGACAGTGGATAGATGGTCTTCAGTCCAGTTTCATCTTCCTGGGCACATAGTATAATTGCACCTCTCTGCTATAGACTAGAGAAGATTGTGGTTTGTTCTGAATAAAGCAGTGTGAGGTATCATTTTTCAGACATATTTAGGAGATCATCCTTTTTCTGTGGGGACCAAGGAGATCATGGTAGCTGTCCCACAAGACAGGATGATTCTGGGATGATGTTACGAAACAGAAACTATGGCAACTAGATTAAACTAACACACACCACCAAGGAAAGTGCATATTTCTTTTAACCACTGAGATTTGTGGTATTATTTGTCATAGCTGTTTTGTGATAATTGTTCTTATTGAACTGGTGACCTTAATAGAATTGCTGACCTAGGCTGATCTGCCCAATACTTAGGGTGAGGATAAAGATGGGGATTAGAATGAGGATGTTACCTTAATAGAATCATTTGCTAAATCCAATTTGTTCCACATTTAGGATTAAGGTTGTTTTTATTTCAGTCTATATCGAATCAGTGGAAGGCTGGGGTTATAGCTTAGTGGTACAGAGCTATCTTAGCATGTACAAAGCCCTAGGTTCAAGTACTAGCAAGACACACACACACACCAAAGAGGCCCAATACAAATGTTTTCTATCATGATTAATAAAAATAGGGTGAACAGCAGTGACAAGTTTAATGAAATTATGAATCTCCTGACATTGTTATGGCACATTTGAAGACCCCTTCTACATTTATGAATGCATATGAAATTTTATAATGAAGCATAAATGGAAATCCTGAATATTTTAAAATCACACACAAAAATCTCATTTTCTGACCAAAGTAAATGACATGGTTATTTGGAGATTTTAAAATGTTAGCATTATGATTCATACATGCCCTTTCACTCTACCTTAGTGAGTTCTAAAATTATTAGAAATCAGTAGTTTTGTTTCTCAAACCTACTGTGGTGGTTCTACTTGAGAAGTGGTAAAATATGAAGAGAGAACTACCATTTCTCTGAAAACTAGATAAAGGCAAGCTACCAAAAACTAAATTTCAGTTGAACTAGATATAGGCATTTTAAGCTCAAATAGCTTGAGGGTTGTTGATGTGTTACTGACATTTGTGACAGAACACAAGAATCATTTATATGGATTACTTGTGTGCAAGTCAATGATTTAGCTTGTCCTAAGCAGTCATTCTCTGGATCAAGCTTGATTCATTTTGGTTAGGCCTGTTCATGTATGCACAAAACTGGTAAGTAGCTTGTGGATAGTGTAGGTGATTTGGGCTTCTCTTCATGTAAGTCCATCCTTTGAAGGAAGGTGCAAGGTTCTAAGAACAATAGAATGAGAAATTATATTCATGTTATAATGCCATGAAACAGCCTTACTCAAAGACAAGAGTTTCTTCCCTGAAAAAAAAAAAAAAAAAAAAAAAAAAAAAAAAAAAAAAAACTTTATTTCTAGTCACAAGTAAATTCACTTTCATGGTTTTTTTTTTTTTTTTTTTTTTTGCTAAAATTCAATGAATTTTATGTCATGGATATATGTCATGGACTACAAAATATATACATTAAGATGGAAAAAAAATCTTCAATGTCTATTGCCACAGCATTATTTCTTCTTTTCACAAGCAATTCACGTCAACAGTTTAACAGTTTAAAAACATTCTTAAAAGAGTATTTCTGAATATATATTCCAAATATATTAATATATGGAAGTCCCTTTTGCAAACTTTCACTAGTATGGCTGCATGATACAAACTGTTCTCTGTTTTAGTTGTTTCCCGTAAAACTCTGGACAGCTTTCTGTATTACCACAGAAATCTGCTCAACATTTTAAAATAACTTCAAGTACGTCATAACTTTTTGAAAATGTATTAGATTAATAAGCAAAAAAAGTGATATTTTATTGTTTTGAAATACATATTACTTTCATTTTTAGTGTGCCTAAATGCTATTTTTCAGAGGCCTAGTTCTCCTTTTATTCTTTCTGCTTAATAAGTTTTCATCCATCACAGCCATCATTGTCTGGTATAATTGCCTGTAAAATCCATTTTGGACAAATTGTATCTTATGGAGATTATGGGAGGATGCACTGACCCTACCTACTGTTGTTACAACCCTACCCACATCCCCCTTTGCTTCCAGTCAAGACAATCCTACAGTGGTAACTAAGAGCCTAGAGACTCAGTTTAAGGCCCATAATAATTTTCTCTTCTCTCTGGGTCTGGGGAGCAGCATGTGATATCTCTGTCGTAGAGCTGGAAGTGATTGGTCCTCTGGATAGCTTGATCCTTGAAGATGCATATGTCTTGGTTGTCCATGACTTCTGGGATGCTGAGGAACTTCTGACTTTCTCACCAGATAAATTTTCCCTTATGTGCTAGGAGAGCCTGCATTCACCAAGACAGAAGGAAGTCTCTCCAACACTCTTTTGCCAAAAGGCAGCAGTTTATCTGCTCTTCCCCACTGGCTCAAACTTTCAGACAGGCTGTCCCAGTGTTACCTGAGGCTCACTTATCTTCCTGTGCTCACAGGCATGAATCCTTTCCCTCTGCTGTTGCATAAAACCACCTTACCTTACCCAGGCAATGAAATGAACCCTTACGATGTGAGTCATCTTTGCATAATGCTAAAAAGTAAAACTCAAGAAATACTACAAAGATAAAATATTTGAAAATGAGACCCAAGAAAAGTCAGGATATAGAAAGTAATAAAGCATTGTTGGAATAAATTAATAAACAAAATCCCAACAATAATGATATAATAATAATAATAATAATAATAATAATAATAATAATAATAATAATTTAGGGTAGAAGAAAAATGACCTTGAATCTACGAATTAAAAAGTTGAAAAGAAGTAGAAAATTCTAGGCATGTTTGGTGAAATATCTGTATTCTAAAATTTAAAAAAATACTCATTTCAATTAAGAAAGGTGCATGATGTGATTTGCTGTAAGGTTTCACTATAAGTTAACTAAAACTTATTTTCAAAAAACTTAGAGGCACTGATTGGCAAGAAGACATTCCCCAGTCTGTATGTATGCCATCTTCGTCCGCCGCAGTTAAATAAGTTTCCAATAAGTAAGACTCTCCAAGTGTTAAGCAAAGGGCAGAGTCTGTCTCATGAAAAGCGTGAACATCATGGACATCCAGGTTAGTGATGAATTTAACTTAAGGCCCTTCCATTAAGCAAAACCTCACGCAGTGACACTGAGTAATACACAGAAGTGATCACACAGTGATGGAAATCTAGAAAAATAAGCCTGTAGGAGATGATATTTGTATGTTCTGATGCATCCATCATGTGTAAGAGCTTTTTATTTTGGGGGTGTGTGTATGAGTGTGTGTGTGTGTGTGTGTGTGTGTGTGAGAGAGAGAGAGAGAGAGAGAGAGAGAGAGAGAGAGAGAGAGAGAGAGAGAATGAAATACTGTACATCTTAATAGCAGTAAATTAAAGCCTTTAAAAACCCATATGTGGATGCAATTTAAAGTAGGTCAAAGCACAAGAAGGTAAAATAGTCTCTATTCTGGTGGAAATATGCACCTTCCTTCATTTTTCTGAAGAATGATCTGTTAACATAGCAAAAACACTAAAAGTTTTCCTAACTAATTAATGAAAATAATCATAAATCCATGCAAATATTTACATCCACTTAGATATATGCTAAAAGAAAATCCAGTATCACATAATACAAACATGTTCTGATCAAAAAGTCTACACTCGAAGATAGTTAAACTACCAGTAGCATTTGTAATTAATGGAGCAATGTGAAGCCATAGCTTTTTCTAAGACTTTAGTAACAAGTTTAAATGTTAAGTGTTAAATATTTAATATCAACTTACAAAAATTCAAGTTTTATATACCAAATAATATTATTTTATTTTGAAATAAATACAATAAAGTATAGTAGAAAGCATATTCATTTTAACAGTTATTTTATGTACTTACTAATGTTTATGCAAGGTTTCTTTTGTTCTTTTCGGGCTACATTTTCAATTCATGTTCCCACAGTGATTTTTTTCTTATTTTATAATGAGAAAAATGTAACACAAAAGAAAATTTAAAGAAGTTTTAAGTAATGTGTATATACACTCAGCCAACTAAAGTCAGTAACTTGCCCTTATGACCCTTGTGGTTTACAGAACTGAAGGCAATGAAGGCAACATTACCAGATAGCCTTCCTTTCATCACTATGTTATTTAATGTTATCATTATGTCTGCAATGATTCAACAGATATAGACATGCAACACACTTCAAGACTCTACCACATATATGTATTGGTAGAGGTGAATGTGTGTGTGTGTGTGTGTGTGTGTTTCTAAAACATATATTTTAGACATCATTGGAGGACAGGAAGGCTTAACTGAAAATACAGGCTTCCATGGAAGCCTGATGGGAAAAGCCAGATGTGGCTGAATGCCAGATGTGGCTGAATGCATTTGTAACTGACCTTCAGATTTGTGCCATGACATGCACATGAACCCTCTGCATGGATACACACACACACACACACACACACACACACACACACACACCTGCTCATACACACTCTTTAAAAAAAACATTGCTTTTTGTAATTATATTAATATATCATATGTTGTCATAGAAAAAGAATATTTGAAAGGGCAAATCATACCTGAGTACAATCTTTTCCTTTGATTTTTATAATGTTTGATACTTTCATACACACAAAAATATGTTTTCATCAAACATATCTGTTATTTCCTACTCATTCAATTTCTTACCCATTCCCCATATGACTTTTCTCTCCCAACTTCATGTGATTAAAAACAAAACAAACAAAAATCTCACTGAGCCCACTTAGTGCTAACTACATGCACAAGGTCCTACATATACATGGTACTAAACCCATGCACATATAGGTAACACTAAGTGGACCCAGAGGCTGTATTATGTTGAAAATATTCTACTCTACAAAAATCTAGAATTCTTAATGAGCTAAGTACTGAATGAAGTTAGTATCATAATTACATTATGTTTACCAGTAAATACCTATCTAGTTAAGTAGTTCTAGTATTCAGTCTTCTATAAATACTGTCTCTATGTCAATCTCAGTACTAAGATCAGGCTACATCATTTAAATGATGAAGAGATGGTTCTTTTCTTTGGGAGTCTTATATTTCAGTGAAGAAGAAAGACAGGAAATGTGAATAGTGATCTTAACCTAGCTTAAATCAAATACTAACGTATCCTGAAAGGAAAGAAAGTATAGAAAAAGGGCGTAGGGAGGTTGGAAGGAGGGAAGGGCTGAGAAGCTGTGGAGAAACTACTCCTAAAAGCCAAAGGTTGGGGTGGAGACAAGGGCTGACATTTTGCTAAGGCTGCTATGGATATTGATGTTAGGGTGGGATTAGACTGTCCTTAATTTTGAAAAATGGCAAGATATTTTCCCATCTTTCATTATGCCAGAAATACTGTTAAGTTCTTATTTTGAAAGCAAGGGAGAAACACGAGTCAGCTGGAGCAGGGTCCACAGACACACCCTAAACTCTGGCCACTTTGTATCTCATTATCAATTGTGCCTGAAAACGTAATCTCAAAATTCAGAGATAAAATGACATTTATACCTTGCCAACCACAGAAGAGATTAGGAGGCAGCTGTGTCTCTCTTTTCCTAAACTTGAGGAAAGTCACAGCTGGTGCCTCATCCCAGACAATGAGAGAGCCTGGCAAAGCTGCTTGCCTTGGGACATGAGTGTGAGACACTGGAACCTCTTGTCTCCTATCCCTCAGTGATAAGTTACTCTTTTGAACTTTCTGCATGTAAGGGGGCTCCCCCTTATCATTTGGAGAAAGCACTATAATAGCCAAAGAGAAAATGTCTTAGACTCCATATCTATCAATAGCGTGTGTATGTGGAATGTTGTATTTTATAAGTGGTGACTCATATTTGTGTAATCATATCTGTTTTCATAATGACCTTGCTGCAAGCTGATGATAAATCCTTTGGACTCACATCTCTTTAATTTCTTCACATGTAACACATAGACTTGCAACTGAACTTACAATTTACCAAAGCAGCCATTCCATCTTTTCTAGCTAATTGGGTTGACTTCTTGAGTTGACTTTGCTAAAATGTGTTGAGCCAGAGACTCCCAGTGCCAAAGCAACTCCCTCACAGACTTGGACTCACTTGGAAATTGCATTAATGTTTCTTCAGGCTTCCAAGTAGTGACTGCTTCAAGAAGAGCTCAGAGCTACATTAGAAAAGTCAATACAGCTTGAAACAGGAATACTTTCAGACTTGAAATGAAAACATGCATTAGATTTTTTTAAATGATGAACTGAGAAAATAGGGAGCTAAGAAAACAAAGAGTGCTGTATAAAAACCCTCTCATGGCATTGAAATTTAAATTCTTCAGGGTTTTTTTTCTGGGTTTTTTTTTTTTTTCAAAAAATAAGCAAATTTGCCCTCAGTACTGTATTACTCAGTATGTTCCAGAATAACCCACGTTAGTCATGGAATTAAAGCAATGTGAGATTATTGGAAAAGTGCATGCTCACAGACAATTCTTTGTCAAATTCCGCTTCTACCACTTGGAAGCCTTATCCCTTGCAGGCTGTTTCATACCCTTTTCTGAACCATGAAACCCAAATCTAGCAAAGAGGAAATTATATTTAGTGAGATAATTTATGTAAAGGACTCACTGATAGCAAATATTTAAAAACGTATAAATATTTTGATTCATACTGACGCTGACAAAATGACACAAGTACTATGTTTAAACTAACTGAAAAGATCCAACAGGTTGTGGAAACTTTATTCGCTGTTGTTAGAAATATAAATTAGTTCTGCCACTATGGAAGTCACTGTCAAAGTTTCTTTAAAAATTAAAAAGAGAATTATTGTATGATCCAGCTATTCCACTTCTGGGTATTTACTGGAAGGACTCCAAGTCAACCTGTGGTAAAGATACTTGCACAGCCATGTTAAGTACAGCACGGATGACAACTGTCAAGTTGTAGTAGCAGTCTAATGCTCAAAAGAGTGAATGTATAAATAAAGCATGGTGTGTGCATGCAAGGGAGTTTTACTCACTCATAAGGAAGAATAAATGATTACATTTACAGGAAAACAAGTGGGACTGTAGATATCCTTGTGAACCAAAATAAAAATACTCATAAAACAGGTTTTCTTCCATTTGTGGATTCAGGGTTGTGTGTAGATATACAAGACTACTTACCCATATTATATGAAAACAGGAAAGAAAGGAAAAGCCTCAGTGGGAGCAGAAAAGGAAAAGAGAGAACAGAGGATGGTATGAGGTAAATCAAGTCAAGTACATGATATGAATGAAATTGTCTTTATGAGATTCAACGTCATGCATAATGAATCTCTAATCCCCCCCCCAAACAAATACGGAATAAGTTATGGCAGAGTGTATTCTTTTTAGGGAGCAACCATATGTGTACACATGCATATAAACACATGCATGTAAACAGAGAGAGAGAGAGAGAGAGAGAGAGAGAACATGACAGTTAATCTTTCTAAAAATAGTTTGCATTCATTTATTTCTCCATATGCGCAGATCTTGGGATCTAGCATTTTCTTAATAACAGCACCCTGCTACTTCATTGGCATTCTGAAGTCTACAATGCCTTCCACTTGCACTAAGTAATTTCACATTGTAATTTAGTGTTGTATTTCCTTGATTTATCATTGGTGGTAATGAGTTACAGTTTTTTTTTAAATTTCCAAAGTATACAAACTTTCATTGATAAGAGAGGATGAATATCAAGGAAAGCCTAGATGTTATTTTATGATGGAACTTGGACTCTTCAAATGTAAAATATTTTAAGAGAAAGTAAGACATACCATAACAGAACCACAGTATTCTACACTTCCCAAAATGTAAATTATGTACCTAAGTATTAACTTAACATGAATGTTTAAAATCAGATGACAACTGCCTTGATTGATTCACTGTACACCTTCTTCCAGGTGTGACTCAACACTTTATGTCAATATACATGCTTACAAACAATAGACCACGTCCCTTGTAACATTAGTATGTATTTGTATCTATAGAATTGTATTTCTCATGTTCTATAAGCACTGACCTCTCAAACATACAAGAGATGAGGCACATAAAAGTTTAAAGAGAAAACAAAACAAATTTTAAAGTATTTTTTACTTAACAAAAAGCCCCACAGACTTTGATGACGAAAATCCGACTCAATAATACTATTTCCAAGAGAAAGAATTTTCCTATGTTTTCCGATGATTTAATTAGAGTACATTGGCATATTCATTCTGGCAGAAGCCAAGAAAGCTATATGTATTCCTTCAGTGCCAAGAAATAGAAACCAGGAGGTATTTAGAGTATTTTACAGTGATTTACTCACTCTGTATGATAAAATTTTCCAGCTTCAAGCTCAGCTAATAGTAATTTAATTACAACATTTTATAGAAATACAAAGCCAGATTGACTCAGTGGCCAGAAGCAGGGCCAGCTGGAATTATAGACCTGGTACAAGATGACTTAATATCCTTGGGCTTCTACGGGTTTGCTTAGAAAATTTCCTTGTCTATAAAACTAACTTCCTATGGACCTTCCTTCTATCAAGGAAATGGATCAAACTAAGTTTGTGCTGAAGCACAAATTGAGCCAAGAACAATCCAATTATCCTAAGAAATAGAATGTAAGTCAGTCCTTCTCAGGAAGATGGGATGTCAGGGTTTGGACCAGGGAACTCAGAGAAATGTCTAGTGTTGTCTTGGATTAAATTGTCTCCTGGCATTACTCTCAGTCTAAAATCTCTGCTACTGGCCTTCAGTTTGGTTCCCAAACTGCTTTAGACACTTAGAATCAATGAATTCTGCTATCATGCTATACTCCATAAAATATATGAACAACACATTTTGTTTTCATTACTGACCTTAAGCTTAGACAATAATCAGTGAGAAACCATATTATTTGGTATAGAATCTCAAGACAGAGAGACCACATTTTGCTTTGAACAAGGAAAGCTCTGTCAGGGGCATTTGTCATTTCTAATGTTCTTTAATACTTAAAGACTATGGGTAGTTAATCCCCATTATCAAAGTTACTCAGATTTTAACCACATGTTTAACATTTTAACTTTCCATTAATAGACTGTAACTTTTGGAAAATTGTATACTCTTCAGAGGTCTCTGTTTTCTCTTTTGTACGGTAGAGAAAAAGTAATTTTGAGTTCATAAAATGTTTCAAAGATTAATTAAGGTAATATGTGATGCTACTTCCATAGTATCATGTTTTGCACACTGTACTATTTGATTTCAGTAAGCAGTATCAGTGATAATGTTTATGGTGGTGCTGATAATACTATAAATTGGAATAATATTAATTTGTAGGTGGGAGATGGGGAGATGGGTCAGTCAGTATAACACTTGCTACTCAATCGAGAAAACCTGAGTTTGATCTTTAAAACCTATAAGAAATGTCTGGCATATCTGTATTCTCAGTGTTGGGGAGGCAGAAAGGAACTCTAGTATCAGTGAAAGTTTGTCTTAATAGCTAAGAAGGAGGCAGAGTCAAGGAAGACATCTGGTATTGTCATCTGGCTAATACAGGCATGCAATACATGTGCATGCCACCCAGATGAACACACACACACACACACAAGAATACACACAAGAAATATACCAACATATATTTCTAAATACATAAATAGAACCTGCTCACATCATACAATATCTCTGGGCAGACCACTCGCTAGTCAATATATAACTCTTATTTCTAAAGTCTCAAGCACAGAAAATATGGAAGCACTCAGTGAGATATCACTTCTGAGAAAGCTGACTTACCTCTGTAGGATGAACTATTCTGAGATAGACATTATAAGAAGTTAAAATGTCAATCAAGTTTGCTCTTGTTGGATCCTGAGTCTCTCTAATACATGCTCTCCACTTCTAAGCCATTGATCATATCACATTGTGTGACTGGTGACAGCCAAAAGGATAATGTTGACTTAGTGGTAGCACTGTGGCAACAGAACCTAGACCAAGAAAAGCCATGACATTCCATGACTTTCTAGTGGTTGAATGACCATTCTAATCCTTGGCTGTGTTTGTCTTATCACTTCTCTTTCTCTTTTATATAATGAATAATTCTGCCTTCTAACCTGGAAGCATACCACTGGCTAGGGGCTAATATACACACTTCCTCTATCTACCTTTTGTAGAAACCATATTTTAATGACAATATGAACAGTTCGTTGAATGGCCACCTCTGAACTGTGTTACTAGTTACCACTGAAGCTTGAGAGTCAGAAGATCAAAACACAACGGTGAGTACTATCTCTGCCATTCAGCAAGTGTACTCACAGGGTCTCCTTAATCTCCTTAAGCTCATTTACTAAGGTATAAAATAATAATAATAGTTACCTTAAAAGTACTCTGAAGGCACTCAGAATTGAACCTTATTCTGATGTGTTATGTCACAGACAAAGGTTAATAAGCTATTTATTGTTTATTTAGGTTATACTATATGAGTTCTGTAATATGAATGAACAGTTTTAAATGCTGATTATGGAGGCCAGATAATTGCTTTAAAAACTATTTTTTTCTTCTCTGCAGCATGACTATAAAGTCATTTTCCAGCACCCCTTTCAGTGAAGCAAAGCCAAAGATTGAAAACACAATCCGGACAGAAGTTCATTAGCACATCCAGAACCGTTCTGTGAAAACTCTCGCCTGATTTTCCATTCTGTCTCCAGCTGTCAGCTGTGTGTTGACAATACAACAGAGGATTCCAGGACCCTGGGATGGGGAGATCTGCAAGTGGAAAGACACTGGGTCCTGAATCACTGTGTGAAAGGCTACCTGCCAAATCCCCACACTGAAAATCATTTGAGTGAGTAAATAAAACTATTTTATGAAGCTACTGAGGTCCGGGGCTTATTTGCTAGAGCCATAATCAATGACATATTGGAAAATGTTTAACAAGCAGCACTCTGAGAAACAGGCTCTGACTTGTAACATTTGCCAATTTCCATAGTGTAAATATTCCTATCTTGGCCAACTTCAAGTTACTAATGTGACGTTATTGAATACAGTTGCGAGGAGATTTGCACAATTAGTTCTCATGAGCCAGTGAGAGCTAACTGTGGGATAACATACTTCTGACCATCATCCCTTAACCTCTCTTGCCAGCAAATATGACCTTTTTTGTTGTTACGGTTGTGATGTTAATTAAAGACAGTTGAAACCAATTGTAAACTGGTTCCTAACTGGTCAGACTTAGACCATATCTTGCTTACTTGCTTTACATACTGAAGGGAAAGAAAAAAGAAAGAAGAAAAGAAAAGCTCCCTATAACCAGAATTCTTATGGTTTGCTATGCTTATGGTCTTATTTTGGTTTGATCCTTGTGTTTTAATGTGTCTTTACCTTTCCACATAAATCCCAGCATTACAAAAGAACACGAAACTAAACTCAGTTTGTCTTGTCTACTCTGTGTCCACAGGACATACAGAATGAAGCTTTCTATTATGTAATTCTCCCAGAAATATTTCACATTTTACTTCTAAATGAAAATATTCAGTTTTAGGACAGTGGGACAATAATTGGCTTATACTTCTTGTTCTTAGAGCCCTTAGTGTTTCTTCTTTCTCTACCTTTCCTCCTGGAATTAAAAGTGCTATAGAGAAGTTTAACACACACTTTATATGAAAGGCCATTATATCTGCTTTCTGGTGTGCAGACCCTAGGCAGATAATAAATCTATTCCTAAATAAATATTTTCACATGTTTTACATAAAACAAATTATCTTCCTAGATCAGTAATTTTCTTTCTAAAATAGTTATCTGCATGATGTTCTAAATGTTCTCTGGTCAACTTCAATGAATACTTCTATTTTGCACATTCATGTTGAAAAATATTTGCCATGGATTTTTGTTTTCTTCATACAGAGATAACCTTGGAGAGAAACCTATGAAAATCATTCAACTTCAATTGCTTAGCATCTGTCAAGTCTGTGACCATGGTCTATCTATTTAAGAAGAGAGAGCAAACGTTCATGGCTACATATTGAAAGGATTGCCTTTTCCCACAGCAATCCTGTCTTGTATGCAGGCTGGTCAGGAGTTCTTCAGACGGATATGAAAGGAAAGTGAACACGCAGCCTACTTTAGAGAGAGCTGGACACAGCTTTCTCTAGATCTTAGTCACGAGGAACCAAAAGAGCTTAGAGTGTGTACCTAAGAATGGTTGCCAAGTACACAGCACTGTGGAGGACAGACACACATGCAGTTCATCTCCTGCTCAAACTGGCTTTAGGAGAGTAGTGACATTGTTGCTAGCTTATAAATGAGAACACTGAGATTAAAAGAAAATACATATGTCAGTGGTAGTCACAAAACATAAAGTTCTGAGCAGATATTTCAATGCCATTAAAATCAAGTTTCATATAAAGCTAAAGAATTTTAATTAAAACATACAATTTTAAGGAAAAGAGATGAAAATTTTCTATTTGTTCAAATAATTGTAAGAAAATAAGTGATACATGACCATGTAAATGGAAATATATTCTGATAGAAAAAAGATATTAAAGCTATTCTCCCCAATTTGTACTGTAGACCTAAAATAACTTAAAAACTAGTTAATCAAAAGTCTGATAACATCAATTATTTAAAACGATTCTGTCACTATTATTCAGTATATCGCTTCTTCTTTTAATGATAATTTTCTTTTTCTTTTTGCAACCCTAAGGATTGAGTCCAGGACTTGGTAGAAAACAGGACTTGCTTGAACATGCTAGAACAATCTTTGCCACCCGAGCCACATCATTAGTCTTTTGTAGTTTTCTTTAAATAGCCAAGTCATTTGGATTGTTAAAAATATAACCATTGACACACTCCGACCAGCACAAATTTTATAGACTATTTTGTATTTGAACCCCATTGTAAGTCTATATTCATGTACATGATATCACTTCATTAATTTCAGAGAAAAGTTAGTTATGCACTAACATTTTTGATCAATTATATCAATGTAAAGAGATTAGAGACAAATTTAAAAAAATAAAGAAAAGAAAACAAATAAGAGAGAAAGAGAGACAGTGAGAGAGAGAGAGAGAGAGAGAGAGAGAGAGAGAGAGAGAGAGAGCCTAAGAAGCTTAGGAAGAACTGTTAGTCACATGGTCAGTAACATGGGGCTTAGATATAAGGTCAAACCCTTCTGGTCCCCAGACTCTCTCTCAGTTCCGGAAGTCCTTTCCCAAGCATATCAACATGGTCATTGCCGTGATAATTTTCTCAGCACTCAACAGCATGTGACTATGGCTCCATTTTCCTACCGCTGCCAAAAAGCAATAAAACCTCCTTGTCCTCATGTTCAACTCAAGCTAAATGCCTCCAAGCACATCTGCTCCTAGCACTGACTGTCACGTTCCATGTTTCTTGATGCCCTTCCTGCTCTATGGAGTTGCTTAGAATCCCACCAAAAAAAACCTTACTTCTGAACTACTTGGTCTTATCATAGAAACATATGGTTTTCTGAATCAAATTGTTGCTTGTAATAGTAATTATTCTGATTAATTTTATTTTGAATTCTTTAAACGGTTTAACATGAAGAAACACTATATATAATTATATGTATAATCTGTTGCAATGAACTATTAAAAAGACGAGAGTCCAAAGAGAAATATGTTTACTAAAGACTTGATAAAGAAAAGAAAACACTGAACCAATACATTATATAGTTATAGATAAATCCTTAGCTATGAAGTCATTCAAAGTATAAACACTCTGTGCTAGCATTATGATCTAGTCCTGGTAAAGTCAATAATAACTGAGCACTCTCTATGTGCTAGGAGTTAAGCATAGAAGCTACTAAGTAGAATTTGTTAGCAGAATGGAAAAGTTTAGGTAGTCACAGCAGACTAGGTAAATACAAAAATGAATCAGGATGATAGCAAAAATACTTTCATTTCAATGAGAAATCAGGGAGTCTGACATAGATGTCCTGAGTAAATGTTCTGGCTGAGCAGCTTGGTATTTCTATAGGAATTTTAACAGTGTCTCTGACTCTTTTGCCTACTTATGGAACCCCTTTCCTCCTATATGGTTGCCTTATCCATCCTTGATGGTTTGGTATGTGCCTGGTCTTATTTACTGTAGCTATGCTATGGTTGGTTGACATCCCTGGGAGACCTGCTCTTTTCTGAGGGGAGGTGAAGGTTGAGTGGCTGTGGGGTAAAGAGGAGGTGGGGGAGAGACTTGGGGGAGGTCAGGAAGGGAAAACTGCATTTAGGGTGTAATAGTTGAGAGAAGAACAGGAAGAAAACAAAACAAACCTTCAAATTTTAGTCTTGGTCTGTAGTCTCCTAAACTGATGGATGAAAGTTCCCTGGGTTTGGTTACTAGTAGTTCGGCATAGTAGATTCTGAGCACAAGACACAGGGCACGCATACATAGGCCCAAATAGCCCTAATGCAGATAGATCTGATGCTCTCTGGAGACAAGGATTTGAAGGCATCAGTACATTGGAGCTGAAACCTTTACACATGGGAAATATAGGACAGAAGAAGCATAAGCATGCTGAGGGATGCGGGTGGGCAGACAATATTTAAGTGTTAAGAGAGGAAATAATTATCTTAGAGAAGAATTTTTAAAAAAAAATAAAGAAGAGAGAGTGGGGAAAAGGGATTCCTAGACATGCATTTTTCTAAGGCTACTCAACAGATGCTAAAAATTTCCGTCTTCACAATGGGGGCATTACATTTGGGTGCCTCTAGAGGGCGCTGTCTATGTAGCACGCAGTGTAAAAGCCTCCTTCAGGAGCTGTGTGCAGTTCTGTATGATACGCTTTTCCAAGCTGCCTTCTCTTTCCACCCAGTGCTCAATAAAACGATGTTTCCCTCGATCCACACTGATAGCCATTTTTCTTCCCACTGTTCTACACTCACCTCAATATTCTCTTTCTCTTTAACCCTGGGTTTTCTATGTGCCCTCTGTGTATCATGAAAGTAAAGGCCCCCTTTAAAGCTGTGCATGCATTCCAGTCCCCCACACAGTTTGTACAGAAACAGATGAGAAATGAAATGTCAATAAACCCCTCCGAGTCATTTCCACGGAGGTGTTTTGCCAGTTCATCTGGGATTTGCCTTGACTGTGAGGTATTCCATCTACTGCAGTGATAAAATGTTCAAAGGTATCATCAAACAGAGAACTCCGAACGTGCTCTGTATGAAAAGATGTTCCATTAAAGATGCAGCTCCTAATGCACAGTGTAAAATGCTTGTAGCTTTTATTATGTCCTAGATGGAAAACATGTTTTACTGCATACCAGAGTAACAGACGTCAACTCACTTTTCAAATTGGGAACAGCTTTTCATTTTTGTTCTGTTCAACAATTTCTGGGTCCTAATTCAACCCTTCCCACTCTTCATCCTACCGCCCACCATCCTGAATTTGTCTCTGCTCCAACAAAACAGTGTCACACACACACACACTGCTTCTTCAAAGGGCAAGAGAAATGGGCACCAGGAGACAAGCCGAGGGTTTTTGGAGATAGGAGCCTACCGTGATCTCTCCTTTCAGTCAGTTACAATGAAAGAACGGAACGGGAAGGTGAAATATTTACTGCTTCAATATTGCTGATTGAACACAATTCACAGGAAACACAGATGTCTAGAGAAGTAGATCAGAGAGGGGAAACTGTGTGGCTACGTAGCCAAATTTTCTAGCCCCCCCCCCAAAGGAAAGAAACGGGGGAAATGACCATCTGCAATGCTGTTAAATCCCAGCATAGAAACAGTATCCATCATGAGAGCCTCTTCCAAGTGCTACTTTTTATTTTCTGATGACTAGTTCAAGTTCATTCCTTGTAAAGTTTAAATGTGTTTGAAGGCTTAATTAAGATTTCAGGGGTATAGTAATTCTGATATAAAAGTTTGTGTGGAGTATTAAGCAAATTGGTGGCCTTTTACTCCTTGGAAGGAAAAATATCAAATATAATTTGATTTTATAATTGAACACAAATGTTGAAACAAATGTAATTAATACAAGTTAGGCGTGAAATTAATGGTGTCTAAGCAGGGTTTACCACAAACACTAGTGTCCTGGGTGATCTCTTCTGAGAGAGAGAGAGAGTATGAGTTTAGTTTTACAAGAAAGGCAGATTTTGCCCTGAATATAATCCTTGAGATTACAGGGCCTGAATTCTAATCCTGGCTCCCAATCTCTGTGAGTCTGTAACTTTCCTTATTTCACAAAAATTTTTCCCAGGTGGAAAGTGGGGTGATATATAACTCATCTCCTTCTACTTGATAAAGCTATTACAAACAGAAGTGGAACAAGTCAGTGCAAAGAACATTAACCTCTTCAGATTAAAAAAAAAAGTGCAAGAGAACGAATTATTTTTGAACAATGTATAATTTTTTTCCTTCCGCTCTCTCAGATAGCCAAGTTTAAAGTCAGCGGTGCCCATTTAAAAAGAAAAATCGCAGAAACATGGGGAGAAATTTGGAATCAATTTATTTAAAGACATGTTCTTCACAGCTGTTGTTCATTACGGAACTTTTATTGACGTGTCCAGAAATCGTTCCTAGTAGTTTAGACACGCGGGGGCTTTGAGCCCTATGAAGTACAGCAAATTGCAGATGAATTGCTCCAGAAGTGTAGGCTTTTTTTATTTTGAAAAAAAAAAAATGCTTTGTAAAATAGAATATTCTCAAGGGACTGACTGGTGGGGGCAGGGAAGCATGCACTGACACTTTGAATACCCTTGACCTTCTGGAATCTACATCAAAACTTCTGCAACAGTAGCTGGGAAGGACAGGAACTCAGTGTGCAAAACAGAAAACTCTTTGAATACAAAGGATCTCAAACCAAATGAAGTAAGAATAATTAGTTTATAACAAGGTACTACTTGCTTTTAGGAAACTGTTTATTTTATGTAGTGCTCCCTGTTGGAGCACCACAAACTTTCTGGGTTTTAGCAAAAATAAGAGTATTCTAGGTAGTTGTAATTAGACAACAACAACCAAAGAAAAAGAAGAGGAGGAAGAGGACAAGGAGGGGAGGAAGAAAAGAAAGGCAGAGAGAGAGAAAGAGAATGGAAAGGACTAATTCAAAAGTTGGATTTTTTGCTTACTTTTTTTCTTTACTTTCTTTTTACCCAAGTATATATTTAGGTACTGTTTGTTGGACATCATGTCATGTTAAGTCATTAATTTGAAATACAGCACTGATCAATTATCAGTACAATGGGGGAGATGACAATACAGTATATAAAAGTTTAGGCAAGTGTTTCTCATGAGACCACAGTGAGAGAAGGGAGCAGAGAGCGTATGAGACAGGTTATTATCAAAGAAAGACTTCCTAGGAAAATGGAGTACCAAAATGAATCCTAAAGAAAATAGAAAGTGGCCATGTAGATATTGGAATGAAAGCATTCTCCAGGTAGGGAAGTAATGTAGGGAAATAGACCAACACTAGATGAAATTTAGTGTAATAAAAATAAATCCAAGTAGTTCTTCCTGGAGTGTGGCTTGTCTGGGAGAATCTGATGCTGGAGTGCTGTGTGGGAGGAAGTATAACATGAAGGAAATGTAAGAGAGCTAGAGGATGCTGTCATTCCAGTATCTATATGCCCGCTTTGCACTGGGTGACAAATCCACGGGCCATGCTGTCTGACTCCTACAAGTTTATATTCACCGCTCTCCCAATACTACAGAAAATGCCCTAATCGTTTATTTGGGTCATCTACAAACCGTACCTGTGCATCAGCTCCGCAATCTTTTAGGATCTAGATTCTTGATCCCTCCATTTATCAGAAGTGTTCTCTCATTTACTATCACTATTTCCTCCCCTACATCTCAGTAGCTAATGATTTATCCATGATTTGTTGACACATTTTAGGACATCACACATCAGCATATCTTCCCACAGCCCAAACTATGCACCCTCCCATAACTGTCTTCACCAATCAACTGCCCAGAAGAATGTTTTTCACATCTGAAAGCATCACCTGCTTCATCGAATCCCTACCTGGCTACCTCTTTACTTGGCAGTAGTATCCCCTACCTGGTTAACATACCCATCCGAGGGTCCTCATTAACAATTCTTGCTCTACTGGTGCATCACATTCTCCTATCAGTGGCCTGGTTCTCATCAACTTACAACCACACTTTCATATCTCCACCTTGAAATAAAACTCTTCAAGCTATCTTTCATCCACAACCCATCAACGTAACACCCAGATGTGTTCCAGGTTGTGAAAATCTTGTTTTCTCCACCTTTCTGCTCATCTCATTTTCTGTTCCTTATCTCTTATGTTGGCATTGCATCTTGCTAAATCAAGGAGGCTACTGTTTAAAAGTCACCAATCCCCTCCATGTTCTCAGATCCAATAGTTCCTGCATCAACTTTATCTTTATTTCAGGAAGATCCAAAAAAAGGAAGTGTGTTTTGTTTTGTGTGAAAAGCTTTCCTTTAGTGAATTGTAATTTACCAGAGTTTCTCCTATTTTGTTTTTTGCTTCTTGCTATAAACGCACTGGATCAGACTTCTCCACCAAAGACTAGAAGAATAGATACTTCAGTGGAAAAAGACCAAGTCTCTCCTCTCTTGAGTAATGTTTTCCAGACTATGGCTATATCTGAGTTCTAAAGGACCTCATCTAGTCTGTCATTCACAGAAGCCTCCATTCACGGAACCTTCCATGTTTATATTTCCACAACAAATCTGAAATTTGCTAACATAATATTCATACTTACAGATAATAAAAATGAAAATATCTTCTGTTTTGGTTAGTTTTCTCATCAGTATGACCAAATACCTGACAAAAGACTGCCTCATGGAGGAAAAATTTATTCTGGCTCACATTTCAGAGGAATGAAGCCATTGTGGTCAGAAATGCCTGCTGGTGGGAGTGGTCTCATCTGTGGTATCAATAAGGAAACAGAGAAAGGGGAATGACAGTGATTAGCTGCCTTTCTGTCTTTGTCCTTTTATATTGACCATAGGATAGTGCTACCCACATTCAGGGTGTATCTACCCCTTCAGTTAAATCTCAGTGGGAACACTCTTATTGATACAACCCAGGATGTACATTATTATTGATACCTTATGTGCTTCTTAATACAATCAAACTGACATTAAAACTAACCACCATACTCTCTATTATCATCTGCAAAAAATGATTTCATCACATCTACTTGGTACCTTTAATCTTTACTTTCACTAGACTCTGTATGTATTTCATAAGCCTATTCTAAACTTGTTCATTTTTACTCCTGGACTACCATGGTTATCTATGGTCTATGTGACTTTCCTTCCACTCTCGCTTCCTCATAACTCATAATCCATACAATCCCTGGGGTGACATCTTAAAAACTAATGATTTACCTTTTCTAAGCTTAAGGTCATTTATGGACTCACAACTGCATTTAGAATGTACCTTTTCAGCTGCTGTGATTATCTACTTGATATGATCCTGTTCTGACCTCTTCATCACCTATAGAATCACTGCCAACTCACTTTACTCTCTAAATCTCTTCTATTTTGTGAATTGACCAAGCTCAGTGCTCCTGATGGATTGCTACCTAAATTCTATAATGTTTATCTGTAAGTATAGCCATCTGTCAACCTGACCCTTGGTTAGAACAGAACTTTTTTGCAGAAAACTTAGTTCATCATTCTGAAATCAGTGTGCTCATCACACAGAATTCATTTAGACCTACACTGGTGACATAAAAGTAAGTACTGAATAAATTGATGTCCTTGAAGATGTCCAGAATGACCATGAGGTCATTCCAGCTCAGTATTTCCATTTTACCAATCAGGAGACTGAATCTAAAGTAGAGTAAGTCATTTGCCCAAAATCACTTGATAGAAGAAAGACCCTTCCTGTTGGCTCCATTCTCCTCAGAATTCACCTTGACTTAATGGGGAAGACCAAGACATTTAAAAATAATCAATATATAATGCATATAATTCTATTTTATTAACAATGAGAGTGAATCATGGACTAGATCATCCCTGTATCCTTAAGATATTAACTGTGATGGGGCATAGATAGATAGATAGATAGATAGATAGATAGATAGATAGATATAGAAAGATGATATATAGAAAGATGATATAGATATATTGATCCTCAAAAGCCCTTAAAATAACGGTTCTGATGTCTAGAAGATGAAGGAAATGATAGGCCTCATATAGATAGTTTCCATGCTTGTTTGGAGAGAGGACAAATGTTGAATTCCATTGGAGTGATAGAAAACATATGTGTGTTCTTGACTCACAACCCAGGAACGTCAGCTGTCAAAGACCTAGCTTGTATCACCCTTTCTTTCCACCTTAAAAACCCAAGTTTGTGCCAACATGGCTACATCTCACAAATATGAAGAACACGAGGCTAGTGAATTAAATAGCGTTAAAGAAAAAAAAGAAAAGAAAAAGAAAAGAAAGGCCTTGTATGTCCTTAGGTGGTGTCTGACTTCTCAAATTTTCTTTTTCCACATTTAGGTTTTTAAATGGAAGGTGTGTGGTGAGACCTACATTTCAGAAGGATCCCTGTGGTGGAAATTGAGTATGGAATTGAAAGAGAGAAGACTGAAAACAAGGATACCCATTAGCAGATAGCTGTGGGGATCTAACCAAGAAATGATGTGGGCCCGAGGCAAGGCAATGGAAGTGAATGAAGCAGGATAGACTGAGGGTAACACACAGTGTTATATTTGTGAGAATGCTTTCCAGGATGTCACTGTTGCTTCTTCTGTATTGTCAGGTATGATGGTGGGCTAAGGTGAGGCCAGTGAGAAGAACAGCATGGCCTCTGATTTTCATGTTAGCCTTATCTTGGGTCTAGCCCTTCCTTCCTTAGTAGTACTTAGGATTTTTCTAAAAGCTATTACAAGACAGTCTATGCCCCCAATTTATCTCCTTGTTAATTCAAGCAGGTAGGAAGAAATCCAAAAGATTTGAGGTAAGAATTTCAATTGGCCAGTATTTAAGAACTCTATACAAAATTACTTTCTATGACAAGTCCGTGAAAAAGAAACTGCTGTCAAATCCAGTCTCCAGGAACCAAAAACTAAGTAATATTTGTAGCCATCCCTCCTTTTGTGTCATTTAATCTAAATAAGAAATACACAAGGATTGATGGGAAAAATATTTAATATAATTTGTTTGACAAAAGCTAATTCTCTCCCTCTCTCTCACTCCCCCTTTTCTCTCTGTCTCTGTCTCTCTCTATCTCTCTGTCTCTCTTTCTCTCTGTGTGGTGTGTGTAATGGCATGATTAAATGAGTGGTGTTATATGTTACAACACTCATTATAAGTGTGAATCATAAATTCAGAAGAATCCATGAGATCTTTAACAATGCCTCCTTATGGCACGTTATTGAATTACATATACTTTGATTATTTTAGGGGGAAAGATGTGAATCACAAGATATGCCTGGGAGAGGCAAAAGGTATTATTTCTGTTTATTACAATTCCCATTGTTTGCTAAGTCTGAGGTCTTTCAGTTACTCTCACAGTGACTGAATTTTTACCTTCATAACTATGAAGATATTTTTGATAATAGATTATAGTTATCCATGGTACAAAGAGATGTCAAGTCCAGAGCCATGTCATTTAGAACACTAGACATTAGCCACCTTCAAACTTAAATTTAAAATTAGTTACAGTGAAATAAAACTAATAATTCAGTTGCTGCCATGCTCTAGTTGCACTTAATGTGCTAAATGTATATGTATATTTGTGTGTGTGTGTGTGTGTGTGTGTGTGTGTGTGTGTAGCCAGTGGATATCATTTAGATAGCAACAACAGGCATATTTTTACAACTCTGGAATATACTATATTGTATAGTGCTAGCCTAGGGTTTGCCTAACCATGTGTTTGTTATAAGCTAGAGATTTAGCAAGAGATGGATTTCTGTCCTCAAGTCTATCTAGACTGAGTGGAAGAGATATAGAAACAAAATTAGTGTCCTATAATATGCGGGCTTGCTCTGGCTGGACAAGGGGCCTGGTTCTACTTCCCAAGCCTGCAGCGGAAAGGCTCTTGGCCAGAGTCTACTGGCTCTAGGAATCAGTGTCATGGAACAATCAATGCATGGATTAAATTAATCATCCTTTACCAAGATTGTCAGAGAAAGGCTTATGTTCTGCAAAATGAATTTAATTTCTTCATTCACTGAGCAAATGTGCATTGAAAGCTTGCTGTATATCAAGCTGCTATAGGTGATAGAGATAGGAGAGCGATCAGAATGGACCAAGACTGCATTAGGAGGATCAAATTCTTACAGTCTGGTATAGATGAGGGAACATAAAATCATCAACTGGTCTACCAGATGGTGATAAGTGGAATGTAGAAAACTTGAATAAAGTAAACCGAGAAGTGAGACAAAACTGTTAGGCTGTGAGGCGAGAGTTGGAAAACTTATAGGGAGGGGCTTATGCTTTAATTGGACAGTTACAGAAACCCCTGAGTAAAGAGGGAGTGAGACATAAAGAGCTGAAAGGAAGGAGTTCTTATTGGATCTCCAGAGTGATGATATCCTTAGAAGGCCATGTGTCACAGAAGACAAGGTACAATATACAATTTCCATTAAATTCCTAGGGCGAGTACATGGGTCCTAGTTCCTCTCTGATCCCCAGTGCCCTCCGAGAATATAAAGCATTTTGACAATATGATATCCAAGGGCAATTCTGATTCCTTTTAAGTTCCAGTTTAAGCACACAAGAGTAAGTCGGAGGTGCCAACTGTTAGCTCATCTTTCTATTATTCATCAGTGAGGGTCATTCAATACATGCTGAGAGTAGGGGGATTCTGACATTAGGAAGGCAAGGAAGCTCACTCCACTGTCACAGAACTCAGAAATGAGACAGTGCATACCTCTGAATCTTGGAAGCTCTGTTTTTACCTCTTTGCTGCTGGCTGAGAAGTGCAGGCTCCCTGCCCTCCAGGCCTCCCAGCCATAATACATAGTCATGGTGGGGGCCAGGGACCCAAATTCATCAATCACACCGAGGCTGGGGGCCAGGCATCCTGTCCTCCCCAGAGTCCAGCCTCTTTCCTTAAAAGCACTGTATCCTAGAACGGGGAACTGTCTCCATGGATGATGATGATGATGGATGGTCCAAGGAAAGCATTTTTCATCCCCAGGCGGTCCACGTGCGCATTCTCATGCTGGGGCCAGATTCTGGCTGGGATGCCTGCTGTTCTACATTCTCCAAGCTGTTGTCACCTTTCCTCTGTTTCTGACAAATGAACCCATTTTACAGCTCAAGTGACTCATGGCTGCTTCAGGACATCTAGTTTAACCCAATGTAGTGTGGGAGGAAACTAAAGACGAATTTTGTAGCTCTGCATCTAAACCTCTATCTTCATCTTAATTCTGCTGGAAAAAAAACAGCAGTGGCTCCTTCTCTTCGCTGGGGTGTTACCCAAAGTCTATTTACATCTAGCTGCAGCAATTCCAACCTTCCCTCCCACGGTGAAACTATGCAAGCAGGATGTTATCCAACATGCCATTGATTTTCTTACCTTCACACCAAATTTACAATGTTATTCTTACCAATTTTGCTGTTTTCTTTGGGAAACTATCACTGATGGGGCCGGGTCACTATTATGTGTTTCCCTTTGAATGGCCATTCAGAAGTTGCTGCACAAAGCATAGAGCTATTGTTCTCAGAAAGAACTCTGATTTCTATGGCCGAGGGAAGGTCTCCATCCATCCCTAATCCAACAGCAGTAGGCCCTGTGCCCAGCACGTGGAAGTTGTAAAACCCGACTTAGATGATTAATTCTTTCAAGGGCCCTCTCTAATGTGTTCTAATTCCATCAACAAGTGGGCAGGGAACCAGGTTTCCTTGTTTCAGCCTTGATCCATCTAAGAGGATTCTGGGTTCACAGGCTGAACAATATAACTCATAAACAGAGATGCCTGCACTTATGGGTCAAGGTTGACGATAGGCTCTACAACCAAGTGCTTCAGAGCTACTAAGGACAGCTCTCTGAGTCAAAGGCATTCACACCTCCAACTGCCCACTTGTTCTTCCTTATCTGGGCAAGTCTTCCTCAGGTGATAGGCAGGTCTCTCTCACCTGTTATCTAGATGTTTATAAAAATAAATAACTGAGTTTATACCCATACCACTATAAGCGTTTAACTAGAAGAATTTAAGTAGAAGAAATATTTTTACACATACGGAGTTCTCGGTCTCAAAAGCAGTGGATCTCGACAGATGTGTGGGTCATGACCCCTTTGGGAACTCTCCATCTCCAAAAATATTTATATCACAATTCATAAAAGTACAAAATTACAGTTATAAAGTAGCAAAAAAGTAATTTTATGGTGGGGGGGCATCACAACTCGAGGAACTGTTTTAAAGCATCGCAGCATCCATTCCATCGAGAACCACTGCTCTAGGGAATCACTTCTCCCAGAGACCTGGAAGCATGGGAGATTAGCTCCTCCTGCAGAGTTTCTGACTCAGTTGGTGTGAGGTTAAGCTGCTAACTTGTGCTGCCAATCAGTCTCCAGGCAAAGGATATTGTTGGTCACAGCTTAGAAGCTATTAACCAATCAAAACACCTTTTTTTTTCCTTCACATAATGCTTTCCAGACCTTGACAATATTATGTCATCATTTTATATAATTATTATCCTAATATAAATGAAATTTGAGGGTCTGCCGTGTTCTGCCCCACTGCTGGGCATGGCCGTTGGTGAGGTGAATCTTGAGGAGGTCTTGACTGCGTCTCCTTGTGCCACTGCCATAGGGTTCTGAGCTTTAGGGAAGCACCAAAGGCACTGACTGCTAAGAGAGTGGGAGAAGGTCTAAGGTTTAGGAAGCCCAACTTGGGGTTTCCTGACTTCTGGGCTTCCAGTCGCACCTGGAGAATTGCACAGAGAAATCGAGAAGTCGAGATTTAAGGCCCTCCAAGAGGCCAGAACTGTTGGGAGCCTAGAGGCTGAGGATGGTGTCTAGCCCAAGGTGTGCTGGGAGCTCGGGCTTAGCTCATCAGCGAAGGTAGCAGCAGTTGTCTGGGGTTGCAGATAGGCCTTCTACAGGAGATTTAGGCAGTGGCTCTGTAGGCAAAGGCCTTCTCTATGCTCCCCATGGTGGTTCTTGATGAAAGAGACCGTTCTTGGTTCCAAACTATTTATTGTTTTTTCATCAGGAAAAAATGGGTGGATGGCACCTTATCAGAGTGCACCAGAGATTAAATACCTTTTGCAGGGAGGAATGTCTGAGAAAAGGAGCTTATTGGATAAACCCTCAGGGGCTCTAGGTACCTCATTAGCTTGTTCTGGGCCTACATGACCACAGATTATGTTTCCTTATGTGGGAAATGTGGCACAGGCTCCAAGCCAGGCATCTGGCAGGGAGCAGGGAGGCGCCTACCGTCTCAGGTATGTGCCTAAGTTTCTGGGGACTCAGATCCACTCTACCTTACCAAGTTTCCTAGGGAGGGCCACTGTCACACAGAAATTAGTGCATTTTATTTTTTTCTAGATAATAAGAGCCCCCTTTCTGTTCAGGAGGTATTCTTATAGGTTAGAATAGCTCCAAGATAAACCTTACCAAATGGAAGTACCTGTTAACCTTTGGGTATAATAAGAGTTTCCAAGAATACCATTAAAAATCTTATGGCCTGCCGGGCAGTGGTGGCACACACCTTTAATCCCAGCACTTGGGAGGCAGAGGCAGGCGGATTTCTGAGTTCGAGGCCAGCCTGTTCTACAGAGTGAGTTCCAGGACAGCCAGGGCTACACAGAGAAACCCTGTCTCAAAAAACAAAAACAAAAAAATCTTATGGCCCTTCACAAAAAGAGACATGTCTGTATCAGTTGTTCAAATGGGGAAATGGATTTAGTTGGTATACACTCATTTGTTTTGTTAGTTGATATATTTCTAACTTCTACAATAATGAATGATCCTGGATGTCATTCCTTAAAGCCTTAGCGAATGAATGGATGATGTAAACAAGTATCTCTAAATAGATTGGAATATTTCAGAAGTCTTTAGAGTAGGTGCAATGGCAGATATTTCAGGAAGTTGTTTCCCTGAATGTTTTGCCTCAACATGAGTCACTCATCAAAAAGAATATTCAACGAGCTGTAAATGGTTCTCCCACACATGAGCGGTGTGTGCCATTTGCATCTGGGTAAACATCAATGTACCTGCTCTAGTTTTCTTTTCTGTGCTATGAAGAAACTCTCTGACCAAAAACAATATAGGAGAGAAAACGATTTATCTGTCTTACACTTCCTGGTCACAGTTCATCATAGATGGAAGTCAGGGCAAGCACTCAAGTAAGAGCTTGATGAAGACAGTATGGGAGAACGCTGCTTGCTGGCTCATTCACAGGTCTAATCTTACATAGATTTTGTATACAGACCAGGACAACCTGCCTAGATGGGCTACATCCATTAATAATAAAGATAAACCCTCACAGGCACACCCACAGGCAATGCTATTTAAGCAATTTCTCAATCCGGACTTTGCTCTCAGATGACTGTAGGCTGTGTCAATTTGGCAATTAAGTCTAACTGAGACATAACCAAGAGAAAAATATTCAACTCTCTCCTTGGCATTATTATCCTAGCAACCCTGCACACACTGAAGTGCCATAACATGCATACATATCTGTTCGCATCTTGACTGACACATTGAGATTATTATATACAATTTTTAAAATGCCTGGGCATAAAGTGGTTTAAAATCAGATACCACATACAATGTGAAAAAACATTGCTTAAGAACCCTCCTCCCTGCTATTCATTACATGGAAATATCAATGTCTTTTCTTTAAAGTCCAATTAAAGAAAATAAGCAAGAAATATTGTAGGTATACAACATGTTTCAGCCTTTTACCAAAACCAAAGAATATCCTCTATGCAGGTGGCATTCAGCATTTAAACAAGAAGGCAGATGACTGTGCTCCTGGCTGTTGAAAACACATGGCAGTAAATCTAAAAAAAAAAAAAAAAAAGTATAAAATGAGGGAAAATTGCATGATATAGGTGGCATTCACATTCCAAAGTACCAAAACTCCCTTCTGTCTGCTGAGACCCAGCTTTAGAGCCAGATGTGCTCCACAGAGCACAGCAAACGCTAAGATGTCTCTTGTGATGTGCACTGCCAAAGCCTTTAGGAAATGCAGCTCCCTACCATCCTGCAGAAGATGCTTCTCTTTTCAACCATTGGGCTGCTCGATTAACCATATTGTATAGACTAGAGCAGCCTGAGGTCCACCCCTATTTTCTCTTGGCAGAGAACAACTGAATGCAAGCGGTGTTTTCTCAAATGCTTTGGTAACAACCCAACTGTGGAACTACTTGTCGAGTGCGTCTCTGGTGCAGTCATTACAGTATTTTACTCGCCTTGCTTGCATAAACACTCCAGGCTCTATAAAAAGCAGAACTGCTATCTGAATAGAGGGGTTTGGAGATTTGGTTTCTCTCTCGCTCCATAGGACAAAAGAAATCAGTGTTTCCTTCTTTGATTTAGAGATGTGGTTTATGCAGGTTTGCCTCGGAGGCTTCTGTTTCAGACGTGTGATTCTCAAGAGTGTTTGCACATTTGCTTAGCTTGTTTTTTGACATGAATTTAATTTTTGATTTATAAGCTAGAGGCATCAGATGAAAAGCGAATTTTTATTTAGAGCAATACATTGTATGTGGCTTCTATTTTCTGCTCAACATTAACTACTAGTTGATTTTAGGGAAAAAAATGGAGTGTGGGTTTTGTCAAAAGACCATGTTTTGGTGCAATTAAGATGAATTATAAAATGAACCATTCCCAAATAACCCCATTAAGTAAGCCCACCTTTCCACATGCCTGACTAGAGTGGAGTGGTTTCCCCAACAGGGGAGAAGCATAATCTTTCCCTCCAGTCTTTGTTGGAAGATGCTTCTGTACACTGTATATTCAAATGCAGATTTCTGTACCTAGAGATCTGGTTGTAGGTAGACTTTGGTATTGTCATCATTATAAAGCAACCCTGACTCGGCATTTTGTAAAATACTGTTCTCCACTATCTCTTGATTGGTTAAATAAAAAGCTGAACAACCCATAGCTGGGTAGGAGACAAAAAGGAAGAACTTCCAGGCCCAGAAAGGATCTCAGGTAGGGATCAGAGAGTCACCATTGAAACATGAATGAAGATGGCAGGCGAGGGGCCACATGTGGCTGGGAGGTAGGCCAGACTAACGTTGTCCGGTTAGAACAGCTGAGTATCTGCCCAGCTATAGTGCCTTAAGCTTTTCATACATATAAAGTTCTCTGTATCATTCAGAGCAAGGGTGGTCTTAGAAAATCTCATAATTTTACAGACCTTAGATTAGTTTTCTCCATCATTCACTTTCAAAATACCAGCAAAATTGTTCACAGTATCCTGTGATCAGAAAAGTAACTTCTCTTCCCAAGGTTCTGTGCCTTCTGATACTGTGACAAAGACCTAGCATTCTGAATCATCTCAAACAAGCTAGTAAGTAAAAGCCTTGGAGTCATCACATGTCAGTCTTCATGTACAAGTAACATAATGCATCCTGTAGGGGCTTCTATGATCACCACTATACACAAAGCAGAGGCTGGAAAGACGACTCACCGAGAAAAGGTGCTGGCCAGCAAGCCTGACCAGCAGGTCCAGGTTCTTAGAACCAAAAGTTTGAAAGAGTGAACTCATACATATGCACTGACCTCCACACATGTGGAGCAGAGTGTTTATAAATAATACATAATAAATACACAATAATATAAATAATATAAATAATATATATTATCATATATATTATATAAATAAATTAAATATATTAAATAATATAAATAATACACAATAAATAAATAGATAAATAAATGTAAAAAGTAAAAACAAAACAAAAGTAGAGTCATTCTTAATGTGAGACCTATTTAATGAACTCTAGTCTCCTACATCTCTGTGGTAAGTGGCCATAGTTTATATTGATGTTACAGAAAGAAACTCAACTGGGAGAAGGACATTCAGGAGTCGTCTCTTGCAACTGTATGTGCATCTAACTCAATATCATACTTCAATATTTTTTCAATGTAAATTTTAGCAGGCTCAGTGGTTAAGACCATGAGCTGCTCTTACAACGGTCAAACTTTAATTCCCAATAACCACATGGAAACTCACACAACCAGGAACTCTAGTTCTAAGGTATCCAATGCGTGTTTCTGGCCTCCGTGGTACTGGGTATGCACAGGATGTGCATACACACGTGCAGATAATGTTCATACACATAAAATATAAATAAATATGTAAATAGATGATAGACAGAAGATAGATGGATAGATAGATAGATAGATAGATAGATAGATATCTTTTCAAAATACACTCACCTTTGAACCACACTGTCTCTGGATTAAGTCATAAAATCAATTCTGGTGGGAGGAGCTTATTAGTTTGCCATGAGATGATGAGAATAACATCATCTGCTTTGAATATCCTACAGATCTATTAGAAACATTTGATAGTTCAGGACTGAAAACACAGCAGACACTCTATACGACCCATCTCGTTATCACAAAACTATAAGACAGTAGAGGTCTCGGAGAAGTAACAGTGAAGGTAAGTTTTCCTAATTTTTCTGGTGTTTTGATATTCCTTGGGGGTTATGTTTGAAAACCAGCCCCTACCCCCGTGCCTCACCATGCTTCCTTCACTCTTCAGGTTTCTCCCATTTACTTGGCTCAGGAGTGAATATTAAGGAATTTTGCCCTCAGTGAGGATTCACTCACACACAGGCTGGTATGCTAGGTCCTTACAAGTGTTTCATCTCAGAGGATGCAGAGTGGAGGAAACCAAAGGTCACTGTAGACAGAGAACTGAGAGGAAACATCAAAAGCAACATGAGTGACTGTTTGCTGTCCAGTGGTTTTAAAGTATCTTCATGGCATTTTCTTGGGCCTGCTGGCAGAATAATCAGGCTTGGATGCCCACACATGTTTCCTTTGTTGATGGGTATCCTGTCCAGTCCTGTCCTATCCTATCCTATCCTATCCTATCCTATCCTATCCTATCCTATCCTCCGCAATGCTGAGCAGCTTGCTGGCCTTTACCCTTGGATGGCCAGTTCCTTTCTAGTCATAAAATCAGCCTGTGTCTAGATATTTTCTTAATACTCTCTGGGGGACAAAGTCATGCCCAGATGCTCCAGTGTAGGAGACAGTCCAGACCCCTTGGCTTCCTGGGATTCTGACTTCTCTAGCACAGTTACATAATAAAGCTCACTGAGAGTGAAGTAGGTAAGAAGGTAGACTTCGCTACTGATTTCTGGGAGAAAAGATAGAATGTGAGGCTAAGCTGATGGTAGGTGATACCAAGATTATGGCCCTATCAGTGATTGGAGGTGACTCTTCCGGGGTTCCAGGAAATAGGCATAGCTTTAGAGTCCAATACTATATTCAAAATATATCTAAACAGAACAAAAGCATTGGTTTGAAAATCCATTCCTTATAGTTCTCATAGAAAGCATGAACTATGCAGGATTTGCAGGTCCTGAGTGGCGTAACTATTACAGCAGTTTGAGATTTTAGCCTATATCCAAAAGCTCCAGTTATTTCTGGATTCTTTATAATTAATCTTACAATCACCTCTCGTGTTCCATTTAAGTCATTCAAAGACAGGACGTGCATGGTAAGTGTATTTTATGCACATCAATTTTCTTTTGTGTTCTTGCAGTTTCTTGAGCTACTCTTCGATTCTAAAAAGAAAGTTACGGATTTCAGAGCAAACTTATCAAGTAAAGGAAGATATTATTTCTGATTGAAAGACTACAATTTAGTGTCAAGTTCTTTCCTTCTCTGGTTTATGGAAAGGTGAGCCGGGGTGACTTGGGGTTTGCAAAAAGAGCCTGGCTGGCACAGAAGAACTGGTAAGAAGCTAACTTTTACAGTTAATAACCAGTAGACAATGTAGCAATGGAGGAGAGCCTAATGGTGTAGCCTGGGAGTATCTGCAGAGGGAGTGTGGGTTTGTGTAAAAGGCAGGAGTGTGAGCAAGAACCTAGGCTGAACAAAACCAGCATCTGACATTAAGGTCTTTCGGCAAAGCCTGGACCTAACTCCAACAGAGAAAATGCTTTGGTCTCTAGGTTTGTCAGGGTTGCCTAGAAAACCAGAACAGATAGCATGAATGTACATTAGAAGATATTTTGTTTTAGATTGGCTTGCATGGTATACTTTAGGTAATCCGATGACTGTCTCACATCTGAGAGTCTGAGATCTCCATAGCTTCTCAGTCTGTGAAGCTGCCTTCAGCAACCTCAATCTGACTCTAAGAGTCTGGAGGATCCCTAGAGAGCTGCTGCTTTTTTAGTCCATACTGGAAGCAAAAGGGAGGTCCTAATCTCAGCAAAAGGAATGCAGCCATGAAACAGCAAGCAAAAGGAAGTTTCCAGTGAGTGTAAAGTACAGGAGACAAAAGCAAAGTCTCCTTCCTCTGCGCTTTAGCTGAGCTGTCACTGAAAGGTTCTGGCTGCCCACTTCAGGTAGTCTGAAACCCTCACTGGACTATTCACTGACTTGTCTTTTCACTGACTTGTCTTTTGGCTGATTCCAGATCCAGTCAAGTTGAAACCAAGATAAGCCACCACAGTCAGGAAGAGCAGAGGGACACTAGCCTATCTCATGGCTTTCCTATTAACACATGTGGGGACATGAATCAACTGGAGATCACAGGAGCAGTGGCTCTATCCCACAGGTGATGCTTTCCTGGGTGGAAAGAAACAGAGAAAGCAAACAGACACCCAGAAGCTGGTAGCTTATTTGCATCATTTACCAGAGATGGAGTTGTCTGAAGAGCCACTTTGTAGGAACAACCTGAATCGATAAGAGAGTCATGAACTAAGCCGAATCAACTGCACCGTGTTTCTTTCCATGTTTATTTATAACTCTAAGTATATTTATGACTTATTATTATTAAAACCATTGACCTCCTTCTATACTTTGAAATGGCTTACATTATCTAGGACTCTAAGGCTTTCTAAAGATCTTTGGGAATGCTTTAATATACTATTATGCATCACAACACTTAATGTTATGATGTCTTTCAGTGTTTAAATTTACACTCACCTGACATTTGTTGTGATGTTACTTTTGCAAATGCATAAATGACATAAACTCTTGCTTTAAAATTAAGTTTTATTTAGAAAACAAATAATGTCAAAAGATAAGAGGAAAGAGTGCAAAGACCAGATGTCACGGAAACAGTGGAGTTAATGGCAGAATGTCTGAAGTTTGAGGCGAGATGGTTCAAGTCAGTTCAAGTCATGATCCTTGCACCCCTGGGAACTTGAGGAGTGTGTGACCATCCATACCTTCCCATCCCTGCAGACTGCTGCACCAGACTATGTCTATTTAAATTTTCAAAGGGACAACCAGCTAAAGGAAATGTTTCTCTCAAACAACATATAATGATTAATCATAACACAGAGAAGCATGAAGAAAATGCCAGGTGTACTCCCATTGTGTGACAGTGTATAATGGGTTCCATTCTGACTTAATCTTAACAATATCTATGTGTTTGAACTTCATTGTCCAGAGGCCTGAGTCAGGCCATTGTTTCCAAAGTCACTTTATGTAGCTATGGAAAAGAGCAAACTGGAAAATGCAATAACTAAGCTGGGGCTAGGTGGGAGTCTAAATTTGTCAAATATTTTGTTTAATGTCCCCAGAGGGACATTAGGGCATAGGTGTGTCTCCTTTAGATTGGTGAAGCAACAGTTGGGTGTGGTGTCCTGCATGAGTCAGAGAGGCAGTTAGACCTCTGAGATCCAGCAGCAGATCCATGAGCAAATCCACTAGTAAACAGTATGTAAATATTGGCTACAGTCAGCTATTGTGGTTATCTTGTGGCCGAACTGACTCATTGGGATTTTTCGCTTCTCACTTCATCGGACCTTCCATGAATTCCAATAGGATTTCAATAGGTCCCAGTCTCCTAAGGATGCTTCAGAGCATTAATTATACTAGTAAAGGCTGCCATCTAGTGGCTGATTTTTATCACTGCATGTACATTCCACTAAGGACTCACTGCGAACTCTGCTGTGGTTATGAGACACAAACTTTCTGCTAACTGGCTCACTGGTCCATCCATCCAGTTGTTCCTCAGCAGTCTCCCTGAGCTCTCTGGGCTGTCTTTGTGCCTTGACATCATCCTTCCCCTTATACTTCATAATTCATACTGTTTATTCCCCTTCATTCGGAGTCCAAACCTGTGGTCTGTACTTCCTGGATATCTGTAGGTATGGAAGCAAATTTCACAGTATATTTCTTGCTTTCTGCAGTTTAATGCATTCTATTTATGTATAAAATTATCCAGACTCCCTTATTTCTTGCAGCACCCAACACGAACCCACACATGAATAAAGCAAAATAACTTGATGATTTAACACCTACCCCCACCCCCACCCACTTTGAATTTTTGAGACAAGGTCTCCCTGTATTGCCCTGGCTTGTTCTTAAACTCACTATACAAACCTAGCTGGCTTCAAATTGTGGGGTCCATCTGCCTCTACCTCCAGAGTGCTGGAATAACTCTATTTGTTGAACGACTATACAGAAATATAGTATAGTATATATTATATAGAAATATACCACTGTAGCTGCTGTGGAGGCCTGCACAAAGTTAAACCAGTCTACGTTCCAGCATGCATAGGGGCTGGGCGCAGGAGTGGCAACTCCTGGACTAGTTAGTTGGTGGCTGTCAGGAGAGATGAGTCGATTCTCTTTAGGGGTATGGCACCTGGTAGGTTGACCTTGTTCTAGTTGAGGCTCCCTGAAACCATGCCTTCACAAACAGACAACACTAAGGTAGTACTAATTAACTCGGTATGTGGCTAAAAATATGAACAAACATGAAGTTGAAAGGATTATGGGAGGCGAGTTTTAGAAGGCAAGAAGTATGGAGTGAATACGATAAAGATAATTGTACACATTTGGGAGGCTTTCAAGGACAACATTTTAAAACAGTATACTTCTTTTAGATTAATAAAAATATTTTATTAAACCTCAGGAACTTAGTACCTTCCCCTGATCTCATGGCTCTATACCATATGCACTTAGCCTATACTCTCCGTCAACTCCCACAAAAGCCATCAGTGCTTAACCAGCTAACCCAAGCCTCAGAGAGTTAGTTGCCATTTGCCAAATAACTTTCATGTAGGTTATGCCAAGTTCCATCCTCCTGTCTCTAACCCATCTTCACTTCCCAACCCCCACTTACCCCTCAGCAGTCAGCTAACAAGCTTAGGGATGTGGGAAGCTCCTCCTCCTCTTCCTCCTCTTCTTCTTCCTCCTCCTCCTCTTTCTCCTCCTCCTTACCACCTTGCCTGAGATAGCTAATTTTCTCTTCTCTTCTCTTCTCTTCTCTTCTCTTCTCTTCTCTTCTCTTCTCTTCTCTTCTCTTCTCTTCTCTGAATCCCCAGGATAATGAATGCTGACACAAAAGACAACTGAAAACGTTGCACTTTGTGGCAAGGCACGCTTGTGATTCTCCAGTGGCTGTTGAATGGCTGACATTCAAGACCAGCAAGGAGATAACTGGAGAGCTGGTACAAGTGAGGACACTGGGATGCTGCTATACGGTCAGTGCTGAGGACTGATGTTACTACAAAGCCAATGGGAACACTAGACACACGGTGTGACTAGGCTGATAAAGGATCCTGCTGTAATACAGCAGACATGCTAAAAGGAAACAAAGCGAAGTGAAGTGTAGTGGACACATTGGCTCCTTTATCTTCCTCCAAGTCCAATGAGGCACATTTGAAAGACCCATTTATAGAAAAGTGAACCTAGGAGAAGTTAATAACCATCAGTTAACTGTGGCCAAGAAATAATAATAGAACAGAACAAAACAGTTGTGACTTCTAACACTGTGCATGTATCTACCCATAAGTCACAGGGCTGGATGGAGCTGGACTGATAGTTGCTGGACATGTATATTGGTTACCTAGGGTTTTTCTAATAAAACACAGTTTGGGTGTTCTAAACAACAGAAATTACTTATTTTCTATGTTCTGCAAGCTAGAAATCTGACATCAAGTTATTACCAGCTCCTAACTTCTGAGCTCACACCCTGACTCCATTCTTTCTGAGTCCTCCATAGTCTTTTCCTTTGTTACCTCTTCCTGTATGCAAAATATTGCTTAGGATGTAAGTCATACTGGCCATTGTAAGTGATCTATCACTATCACAAATATGGTCCCATTCCAAAGTGCTAATTTAGGGCATCCATGTTGATTTGGAAGAAAAGACATACATTATACAGTAGTTCCTCATAGCTTGTTGTTTACATATTTCAGATTGGACAAATTCTCCACTGGTTTTTAAGTTAGCTGAAGGCTTTACATGTATTTATCACTCATTGGTTTCATACAGCAAGAGGACTATTGTGTGGGGAATTAATGCAACGTAGCAGACACAGTCATCTATTGGATGGATGCCTTTCTGGACTCCAGATTCTGCTAATCCACCAGTCAAGAATAAGACCAGTACTATAATTTTTGAGTCAAATGTGAAGCAAGCTTTATTAAATACTGTCCAGGACAATGAACACTGGCCAGGTCCATACTCTGGATTACCAGAGAACAGCTGCAAATTACATTAGTCAGGAACATATAAAGGCAATACACACAAGGCTATGTACTCGTTACCTTCATCCAATTGGGGGCAAGAATAAATGATGTACTTCCTGCCTATGTACCTTCCACCTATGTGTGATCAAGCACAATCTGTGCAGTTGGGGCAACCAGCCTTGTTTACAGAAGTGAAAACACATGGCTTGTTATCTTACATGAACAACAGTCCCCAGCATTCTAGGCATTAGTCTGACCTGGAGCAAATGGGGCTGACGGGTTAGAGGCATTTTCGTTTTGTAGATCTCTTAAGCACAGTAATTTAAACTTAAACCAGATCTTTAGCCCTCACAGTCCCTGTCATCTATTGGGGGATTGCTGATGGCTTTGGGTTATTAGCTTTCAAATTCAAAGAATTAAAATTTACCACAGATAGTGAGACTTATGCTGAAGTTTATTATATTACTATAGTCTCATAGATTCATAGGTGAGATCTTGAGATTGAAGAGAGAGAGAAAGAGAGAGAGAGAGAGAGAGAGAGAGAGAGAGAGAGAGAGAGAGATCCCATATAAGAAGACAAGATAAGTCACACTGAGCTGCTCGTCTGGAGTTTTTTAAAGGATACACATGTGCCCGCAGCTTGAATGAAGTGGGAAGGGGTATGACCTAGTCAATGCAGTTGGCCCATCCAGTTTTCTCCTCCCATCATCAGATGCCCAATAGGAGCCAACAAAGTATGGGAGCCAGAGTTTTCTGTTGTTGTTCCTGGCCATTCCTTGCTGGAGCAAGGACTTTCTTAAGACTGATCACTTTGGGGTCCCAGTTCCAGTTGACCAGTTTTGTGTCTGCTCCTGGATGCATGCTGATAAAGCAGCAGTAGATTAACTCAGATGAACTAAAAACACTCTCGATGGGGAATAGCAAATGATTTAGTCCTAATCCAAGACCTTTTGGAGCACAGCAAATATTCAATTGGAAAGTAGGGAAAGTTCTAACCGATTCTAACAAGTATAAAAGGCCAATGTATGGAGACCTGGTCCTGGTCGTGTGAGTACAGGAGAACTGGTAGGCTGACCAACTCACTACCACCCAGGCTTGGATCCAGGGCTCTGAGTTGGCCCACCCAAACATCTAACCCATCGGTGAACTACTGGAGTGTGTGAAGGGGCAGCTTCTACAGATCCTAAGCTTCAAGATCTCCATGACACAGGGCAACAACAGGAAATCTGAAAGGAGTGGTGATGATCTGGTACTGATAGTGTAGCAGAAGCCTTCAACCAGATCAATGACTTACTGCAGTGAACATTTGCAAAGATGTGTGGGCAAAAGGGTATACTATAGGACGCACTGTGACACACTGCAGCTTTCACAGTAATATTTTGGGTTTTTTTGTTGTTGTTGCTGCTGTTTTCATTTTTTTAGGGGGAGTTTAAAGGGTTGAGGGTGGATATAGAGAAATGGGGAGATTGGGTTGCATGATATGAAACTCACAAAAACAATCAATAATTTTTAAGGCAATTGTATGGCGCTTGAGAGGTGGGTTGGTGCTTAAGAGCATTTGCTGCTATTCAATAGGTGGAATTCAGTCCCAGTACCCATGTCTGGTGGCTCACACCTGCCTATTACTTCCACTCTAGGAGAGCCTTCAAGATGCAAACATGCTTGTATACACACACACACACACACACACAGAGAGAGAGAGAGAGAGAGAGAGAGAGAGAGAGAGAGAGAGAGAGAGAGAGAGAGGTAACTAACAAAAAAATAAATCCCTTTTTTAAAAAATAAAAATGTACAATAAGTAGAATGAAAAAATGCTACACCCCCAACTATCAAGTCAAGAAATGTTATTAACCATAAGATATAATTGATTATCACCTGGGAAAATAAAAAATATAAGAAATGGCTGTTTCTGATAAGTGTTGAAGTATAAATTAGTAAATTTTTCTAGAGGAGCATTTGACAGTATATGTCAAAACATGTCATAGGAATCTGTAAGGATGTCAGATAACTTGACAAAATGCACAAAGAAATGTACAGAAAATATTCACTGAATATGTATTTAATATTTTATTAATCCATGTGTAACAATAACAGAAACTAAAAATATTTGTCTATAATAGATCATTGATTAGTCAAATTTTAAAATAAATACATCTAAGCAAATCCTGTATTTTACTCTCATATGAGTTTGAAACCTGCGCCTACTGAGAAATTTACCCATGAGTCTAGATTGACAGATACTTACTTATAATCTGAATATCTGAATAGACCCTCAGAGTTTGTACTTATATCTCTTTTATGATTGGTTGATCAATTCAATTGATTCCGTATATGTATGTATGTGTGTGTGTGTGTGTGTGTGTGTGTGTGTGTAGTGACCAATGTGACCTGCTCCCTCATGTGTGTGTGTATACAATATATCTATATTGATTTTTTGAGACAGTGTTTCTTTGTGTAACTCAGAGACCACTAACACTCTTAAAGTGACATTTGCTTTCATTATTTCCCCTTTTAAAACTTCTGTTCTCTACTTCTTTGGTTTCTCTTTCCCTCTTATACTTTCTTTCTTCCTAGTTACTTTAGGATTGGTTTTCTTTTCTTTTTTTTTTAATTTGATATATTTTTTTTTACTTTTTTACATTTCAGATGTTATCCCCCTGCCCCCCATTAATCCTCTATCCCATCCCTCCTCCTCCTTTTTTGCTTTTATATCATCTAAATTACATGCAAGTATTAAGGTCAGTTCTAGGTTGATGAACTAGCAATACAATAGATGTAAATAGTCAAGGAACAAGCAAGACAATAAACCCAGATAATCAAAGAACAAGCAGGACAATAAACAGAGTCTCGTGATCATTCCTGTAGTCACTATTTCTAAGGGTTTATTAGGATGACCAAAATATCTGAGCCTACTTCCCTGTGCTAGCCCAAAGTCATTTTCATGCCTGAAGCCTGCTTCTTTGTTCTAGCTTAAGTTTTAGATTCCTGCCTGTAATTACTTCTTTGTTCTAGCCTAGGATTTAGATTTCTGCCTGAAGTAACTTCTTTGTTCTAGCCTAATGTCAGAATCCTGCCTGTAGTCCATTTCCTTGTCCTTGGCCAATGTCAGATTCCTGCCAGGCAGCCCCAAAAGCTCTCCATGTCTCCTCCCTTTTTATTGCATGAACCAGAATGAGCCTGTCTTAGGTCATTCTAACAAGAATGCCTTCCTTACCTATCATGGAATATGCATTATCAAAGGCAATGCTCTTCGAGAGGATTTATATAGGTGTTTAGAACTGTGGATTGATGCTCTATATCTTATTCAAATTATTCAAATTATCATGGTTTAAGAGTTAAGAGCCATCTTGAGCATCATGACAAATACTATTGAAGTGGTGTTACTTCTAAATTTTACAATGACAGTCACTATAATTAGAAAAAAGTTTAAAGATGCCCATGGGGTATTTGGCATAATTCTACCACCTCTCTGGATGTTTTAACTTTGCATAGTGAGGTTATGAATTTAAAGAAAGCTGCTCTGTTGAGCTTTGATGTTGCAGATAATGCTGATAAAATTATCGATGGCTTGAGGTCAGTGTTTTCATTTTGGTCAAACTTCAGGAATGGCATATATAGCTTGATCAGGCTAGCCCCTTTGTCCTGGGAATTCTTTTATTCTTGCCCATCATGTTAAAACTTGACTCTAACTACATCAACAGGTTGGCAGCCAAAGTACATAACTTGAAACTGAAAATGGACCCCCAGACAGAGCTAACAGACTGGCAAACCAAGGATGGGTAAGATTCTTCACAGAGCCTTACCAACCTAGGATTGGTTTTCTTCTCAGCCCTGAGTTCTTACTGTGTCTGACTTCACCTTTGTTATGATACTATTTCCCTTTTATCCAAGTTTACATTCTTTGCAGTGCCATCTGTGGGAATTTTTCAAGGCTTGTGTTGAAGTTGTCTTCTCTGGGACCACTGTGAGTGCTTGCTGGCATTTTCTGGAGCACCATCAACTGAGAATCATAGATTTTGTGCTTCAGAGAGCTAGTTTTCTGACTACAAATTATTAAGTGAAATACAAATTCTCTTCAATAATAGTTAATAATACGTGAAGGTCAGTTTTCCACTAGTCCCTTCCACATTGTAAGTAGGTTTATTACTTTGTTGCCGTCCGAAAAAAAAAAATGTAGTCACTGGGGTCTCCATGTGGTGGGTGTGATGGTCATTTTCAACTTGACTGGATTTAGAGTCATTATAAAAACAGAACTCCGAATGTGTCTGTGAGAGTGTCTCCAGAAACACTGAAGAGAGAAGAGCTACTCTGAAGGTGATGGCATCATTCTTACAGATGAGACCCCTGACCAGAATGAAAGCAGAAAGTGAGTGTTCCTCTTTCTGCTCCTACCACATGTGTCATGTGACCAGCTCCCTCACACTCTGTCTGACTCGCTTGCTTCATTGGTTCAGCTCATGATGCAAAGTATCCTCAAGTGTGAACCCAAATAAACACTGTTTTCCTTCTTTCCTTAAGTTGCCTGTTTCGGGTATTTTATCACAGCAACAGGGAAAGTACAGTGTGCTTCCTAGTGGCTTACTGGATTGAACTCTCTTTGAATTTCCCCCCTTCTCTTCAGAACGAAACCCAGCCATTAAATTAAAAGTCTGTGGCAGCAGGTTTGACAGTTGCCCCCTGAAACAAAATCTAAAACAAACATTCACTCAACTCACTTAATTTTGGGTTTTTTTTTTAACTTTCAAATTTAATAGTTGGGCATAAAGGAAGGGTTTTTTATACAAGAAGCAGCCTCTCTCTTTTCTTTCCTGGGGTTTCCTTTTTCCTTCTGGTCTATCGGCCCTACCATGTGGGTTTTTAACTGAGTATGTATATATATCTTGTGTAGGAATTTTATCAGAATTTCAGGTGAGGCAGGGAAGTGAAAGAGAAAAATCCTATTTTATTTTGACATCTTCCTTTTTTCCCAGGAAAAAGAGTAGCCTTGCTGGAAAACTTACACTGACAGTTCATCAACTAGAATTAGGCAGTTTGACCACCCTTACTGAAAAAAAAATTAGACATAAACATACTGCCTTGAAAATAACGGGCTCTGCTCTGTCTGTTACCAAGAAGAGTGGGAAATGGTTATCCTGGTGGAAACCGGAAGGTGTCTTCTACAGCCTGGAATCACCAGAATAATAATCATGGATGTACACTTTCTTTATGGCATGCCCAGAGATAAACTAGATGATAAACAGCAAGCAGATTTCCCCAGCCTTAGCGCTATTGACAAGTTGAGTCAGATACTTTCTTGAAAGGGGTTGTATTTCGAGTGCAGGGTGCTGAGAGAATCCTGGCTCTGATGAAATAAATAGCGCACGGATAGTTTTCAACCAAATGGAGAAGTAAGGACAAAACAGCAAAAAGCTAAGCAGCCCACAGTCCATACTCTCTACACAGGCGTACTATGCCGTAACACTAAATGTTGTGTCTCAGGTTGGGAATATACTCTTGTAATAAACAAAACTCCACGTTAAAAATGGTTAAGAGAGCCCTAGAAGCTTGCAGAAATTGGTCTTCATGCCATGGTAAAAACGTGTATAGCTGGATCATCTAGGGGACCCACTTTCATCTTCCTAGATGAGGCATTGCCTCCATCTAACAGCAGAGGGCAGCAAAGCTCACATTCTGATGCAGAGTTTTTTTGACCAATTTTAACTTCAATTTATCTAAACATTGGTTATTCCTATATATCTAGGGACTCATGAGGACCCTCTCTAAGTTTCTGGAACTATTCACTACAGACTGGCCTCTTCTCAAGCATGTTTTCTAACTCCATGGTTTGTCCTTCATGACAGGAGAACACACATTTTGCTTGTATAGTATGAGCACACACTTCACCCCTGGCCTGTTCCTTCCAGTATGATCCAGAAGATCTAACCCTGTTGAATATTATCTGTTTCCTTGTATCTGAAAATAATTGCACTTGTAAATTTCTTCTTGTTACTTTCCTTTGTATAAACTCAATCTGGTCTTAATTAGTGGATGACTGTATACATATTGTTTCCTTCCTCAATCAAAGCATCTCATCAAAATAACATCCAAATAACATACTCATATCAATAAAATAACACGTTCATAATTCATAAAGCTAAACAGTTGTAAATACATACATATGCTATTAGAATCATGCATAGTGCACAGGTTGGTAAATTTCTGTGCAAATAGAGGCCATATCACTCAGTATCTCATTTTTCTTAAAGTAGGATCCAAAAAATATTCATGAATTTTCTCTTCTCTGAATTTGATCCAGAAGTCACCAGAGCTTCCTGATTTTGGTACTGGGTGGATATTCAGATCTTTATAATTCTTTTAATTCTTCACAATGATTGATTTATCAGAGAGAACATAACTTGTGTCTGGGAGCTAGCCAAACATTAGAGTTCTGTCATTGGTGGTGTTTTGTTTTGTTTTGTTTTCTTTTTCTCTGCAGATGCACAAACATCTTGATGTTTTTTTAGCACACATTTTATTCTCTCTGCGACAAGCAGTTCATAGGTTTCTGGGCTTCATCCCATAGACTTGAAACAACTAATCACTCTGGTGATAAGATGAATACTAATTAATTCTGTCTGATTTTTGTTGAAATGGCAGGCAGATAATTTGCCCTGAACTAGAGTGACTACTCATGTCATTGTGAACTCCATACTAACATCCGTACAAGTTTGGATGCTGAGTGCAAGATGTTAGTGAACAGAGGTCATGACCTTTAACCTTTGCCAGCCTGTGGAAATAGAAAGCATGTCTAGTGTTTGCTGCTGCCCCGTCTGCAGCCTTCCCATGCATGGAGATACTGGTGGCGATGCCTTCAGACATCTTTATTCTGCTTTTCACACTTATTTCAATGTTGATCTTACCTTCAGATGATTCTCAATATGTTAAAAAAAATGTGACAGATACTAGTTTGAGATTGGTGTATGATAAGGGATTTTTCCTAGTTTCTAAAGTTAAAGATTGCTACTTCACGCCAACGAAGAGCCTCTAGGTAATGTCTGATTACTTTGTCACGTAAAAGGCAAATCTTTGCAAACTAAAAAACAAAAAAGTGGAAGGCAAATCCATGTTCCCCTCCTACTGTGGGTGCAGCAGATTCTGACGTCAGAGGTCTCGTGTCCCTCCTCAGTTACATGCTACGTTGCTGTGAATAACTTGGCATTTTCTGTAATTAAGTCACTGTGATTCTCCACCCGCAGCCCTTTCAAGGTTACCACTACTGTAACACTGGTGTTTCCAAAGAGGCTGTAATGTAGGAAGGAAATGCTCTTTAAACAGGCTCAAGAGATCTTTAATTGAGATCCATAGTGCACATTAAAATGCAAATGTTTGTGCTGTTCATTGCAAGAAAGTACACTACTGTGTATTGCAATATTTAAGAGCCCACAGTGATACCCCTGATACAGTTCAGTTACAAGCACAGTCCAAAGGATGTGAGCTGCCTTTCCCCTGGCATGGAAAACATTTCTGTTAAGTATGGAGTATAAAATGAAATTATAGCTCTCTGGTTTAATGTGTATAAAATTAGTATCGAGACACAAAAGGCTGTGCACAATTGTCAACCTGATGAGTGTAAAGATGAGCACAAACATTCGAAACCATCACAATAACCTAAGCTGTAAACATATCAATCCCTCTATAATTTTTCTCTCACCATATTTAGCAAGTACATTCTTCAAACTTATTCATTGTACATATATATATATATATATATATGTATATATATCATATATAAATTATATATCATATATAAATCATATATCATATTGATATGTAAACATATCAATCCCTCTATAATTTTTCTCTCACCTTATTTAGCAAGTACATTCTTCAAACTTATTCATTGTATATATATATATACATATATATATATATATGTATATATATATATATATTTCTTTAGAAAACATTCAGACATTTATAAAACATTAGACATTATGTCTTTAAAAACTATAGCTTTGAATCTCTAGGACCAAGAATAAGTGTACAGATACAGGGTTAGGCATTAAAGAATGCAGGCACATTGTGAGAAAATTAAGACTGGAGAAATGTACTGCCTTTAAATGATTTTTCTAAGGTAGAACATGCTGAGAATTAATGAAGACAATTGGCCATTCAGGAGACTGGGGAAAAAGTCAATAGCTACTTGACAATCTGCTTCTGAAATGGAATTAATAGATCTCAAATCCTTAGCTGATAATGTGGATAAGAGGTAGTTTGTGCTGGGTGTCTTCCAAGAATCGGAGGCACAATGGTGAAGCCCAGTTTCTCATTGCCCTCAGTGAATAAACAGTGCTATGAACAAAGCACTAATAACCTAATTAGATTATAGCCATGTTGGTAGCCAATGGTGTGGTCAAAGAATGAACCCTCACCTTCATACACAGCAGACTCTGAATCCCTGGGATTGTCTCATAAGCCCCTTGAGGATTATTCACTCATTTGGAAAAGAAAAAATAAAAGAATTATAGGGTTCTCTTGATGTAAAAGATAGGCACATAGGTTTATCCCCTTCCTTCTGCTTACCAATATTTTTAAATAACAAAAATAATAACCCAACAATAGAAAATATTAGTGACAATGGAAACAAATGCCACTGATGTCTGTTTGTAAACATTCTGAAAGGAAACCCAGGAAGAAAACAGATCAACAGGTAAACCAAGGGGGCAATACAGTTACATAGAAATAGCTGCCAATCACACCAAAGGACTGCACAGTGGTACTGCGCCCTCAGAGTCAGCAGACATGCTACCCAGCTGTACCATTCATAAAAGAAAGAGATAAATGCATTGACTGGAGGTGAGGGTTTTTATCCTATTAATTTTAGAAGATCCAAACATCCATTCCATAAAATGTATCCAGGTCTGTTCCTGTCTTTAAGTCCTAACACCCAGAAGACACAGGAAGGAGATAGATCAGTTGAAGAAAGAACAACCTTAGCTACAAAGGAAGTTTCTAGACTATGGTACACAAGACCCTTCACAAGATTCTCCATCAAATTAATAAGGAATACATACATTCATACATACATACATACATTTGACATACATAATACATACATACATACATACATACATACATACATACTACATATATACATATAAAATTCTGCCCCTGCTCCTCAGAATCTTCACTTCTCTTTCTATGGCCCCAGGCTTTCTTTGGGGAATAGAAATTACCAACTCTCCCCAGAACTATGTATAGAACAGCTGTCCAGTGTCTGATAGCAGCTTGCCCAAAAATCAGTGGCTGCCTTTACACTTACTAGGTGACAAACTGTCACAAGTGGCTTTTGTCTGATCAGTTTGTTGCAGGAGTTGGGTTGCAGAGAAACAGTGTTTTATTCCACCATTTCTGTATAGAGTTGTGTGTGCTGAGAGAGGCTCTCTCTGAACTTGTCCAAAGATCCAGCACTTTGTATCTATCTGTCTATACATCCAATATCTTTCCACACCCATATCCTCAGCCTGCCCACCTCCAGCGACCAAGGAAGGGCTTCTTTCTTCCTGACCATACTCGTAGGTCCTGAAAAATCTGCATCAAGATGCCAAACCTGGTTGGGATTTCATAAATCCAGAATAAGCCTCTCATATTATAAATTTAGTTGAGGACACATAAATACATTCTTTTTTTGAAAACCTGTAAAGGTCAAAATAAGGCAGGAACCACTAATCCCTGGGAACACGACTAAATACATCCTCCTTGGCATTTAAAAGTCTATGTCACCTTGAACACAGGCCTATAAACTTTCATTTTCCATTGACTTGAACAAGTTAAGATCTCTTGGGACATATAAGGGTTGGACTCTGCCATGCCTTCAAATACAGTCAACAGAGTGCTCACCAGGACTGAAGCAATCAGACATTTCCTATAATTGGTCTCTGTAACCTTTCAAAAATCCAGACAGATAAATGTCCCTGGCTGTGGGAGGTGACTGACAGGAAGAAGTCTGGCAGAGTCTTGTCACAGGATGAATGACAGCTGAAGGCCTGTAACCTTTCCCTATCAAAATAGGGAGGTGGAAAAATAAAAAAAAATCTGGTGTGGAGTCTGTTACATTGTCTGCATGAGGGTAGATCAGGAGCCTGTGCATTTCTGTTAGAGATGGACCAGTTGGTAGGTTCCTAGAACACTGGTTCTAGGCCCTGAGGAGGCTGGGTGTCACATGAAGGTTAAAATGGGGAGGCACACTGTGTAAAGAGCATCTGGTTCCAGTGGCAACAAAGTCACTGATCTACACCATGACACTTGTTTTTCATGAGCTTGTCAACTGGTTTCATTCAGAATAGAGATAATCTTTCACAGGACTACAGATTCCATTCCTCGTTAATGAATGTTAACAATCATAATTCATTTTAAAATGATGGCCCCAGACCATGGGCTAAGTATTATGCAATAACAAATAATTAAAACGGATTCAGATATGGCCTTCATCTCAAAGAGTTTCTTTTGGAAAGTTTATTAGTCAGGGTTCTCTAGAGTCACAGAACTTATGGATAGTCTCTATATAGTAAGGGAATTTGTTGATGACTTACAGTCTGTAGTCCAACTGCCCAACAATGGTCAGCAGCAGCTATGAATGGAAGTTCAAGGATCTAGCAGTTGTTCAGTCCCACAAGGCAAGCAGGTAAGAAGAGAGTCTTCCTTCTTCCAATGTTCTTATGCAGGTCTCCAGCAAAAGGTGTGGTCCAGATTAAAGGTGTGTACTACCATGCCTGGATCTGGGACTTGCTTTGTCCCAGATGACCTTGAACTCAGAGATCTCCTTGTTTTGGTCTCCTGGGATTCATAGCCACTATGCCTCAAGATTTCCATGCCAGGATCCAGGTCAGAAACTTGTATCTGTCAGCCTCAAGATCTCAATCACAGGTGAGCCCTCTAATTCTGGATTGTAGTTCATTCCAGATATAGTCAACAACCAGGAATAGCCACTACAGTAAGCATGTGTGTGGGTAAATTTATGTACATATATGTGGACATATATGCTATACATATGTGCCACACACACAATGTGACCTTAAAAAGTTGCATTTAATCAAGTCATATGCCAGGTGGCTCATCCATAGTTAGAACATGAAGCAATATAGAGACCTTATTAGAATTCAAGAAAAATAAATAAATAAATAAATAAAAAAAACCTTAGGAATTGAAAGCATGGTTCTCTCATTAAGTGTTCATACCTCTTGTGAAATTATTTACTTTTCTAGATTTTTTCTAACTCTATCCAAATTCCTTACCTTTCTTCTCTATTACAAGGCTAAACCATAAAGGTCTTGGGCAGGGCACCTTGCTCAAGGACATGTGAAACACTAGTCACAGAGCATGGGTGATTTTGTAAACCCACACAGTGCTGTCCATGAAACTAAGATAATGTCGAGAGTATGTGTAAGAGACATATATTTTTGTTGTGGGAAACAATACGTTGGTTTCTTCTGGGAATTACTTTATGAAACCAATACAAAATATGATAAAGTCAGCAACAGCCAACCTTAAGAAAATGGCTGCCTCTCAGCTAAAATGAAGCAAGCGAGTTCCAGAATGCACTGACATTTTACTAAAAAAGGACGGTTAAGCTTCAAAAGCATAAGAAAATTTGAGTCAGCAAAGCACTGATTTTAAGTTGGGAGACTTGGGGTAAATGATGGGGCTGTGGGAGTCTCCACACTGTTCAGGTAGTATATTAATTATGTTTCCCATTGTGTTGAGAAAATACTTGATAAAAACAACACACAGAATGAACAGTTTACTTGAGGGGATGCAAGCAATTGTACTGGAGCAGGGATGGCAGCAAAAGTATGAAACACCTCACATTGTATCTGTGATCAGAAAGCAGAGACAAGGGGATGCTGTTTCTCTGCTAGTTGCCTCTATTTTCCTTTCTATTTAGTCCTGGAGTCCAACACATGTGGTGTGTCATGCACATCCAGATGGATTTTATCTCCCAAGTTAATCTTTCAGGAAATGCCTTCCCAGGCACACCCCAAAGTGTGCCCTATCAATGCCAAAGGCCTTTCTTAACTCATCAAGTTGACAATGAAGATTAACCGTTACATAAGGTAAACTCCCAACACAGAGGCAGACCCTTGAACACTTGATTCTACTCCATTTCATAATTGCCTGTTTCAACTTTTTGAGTTCATTTATCTGATCTAATAATCCTGCTTCTGAAAAAAAAAAAAAACAACTTTCAAATATACAGACTTCTGCTTCCCCACTTCTACACCACCACTCATTTCCACAGCCTTTTTTTCACTGTGGGGCTCTTAAGCTTATATTCTCCTTCCCCAGCTTCTCCAGACTCCACCCCCTTTCCCATAATCCTATGCACTAAAGCAGAGCGGTCTTCCTGAAAATGTTCTTTTGTTTTCTCCTGCCTAAGCCCCTTCAGTAGCTTCTTGTCATACTCGGAATCAAATCCAAATGCCTCAACATATATTGTGCCTATTATGCAATTTATCTCAAACTAATAACCCTGCTTCCCCTTCTGAGATGATCTTTTGCCATACTGCACAAATGTCTGTGTTCCCCTGTAGCAAGATCGCATATCTTCTTTTCCAGAAATTCCTTGTTTTCTGTGTGGAAACATCAATTCCCATGACCCGTTGGCCCTGGGGTACTCTCTCAGAGTACTCAATATCAGCCTTCTCTGTTCTGTGATATTACAGCACTATATGGGATTTCTTGGTGTTTTGTTGGGAGCCGACTTTTAGCAGAAAGCGGCTAGATCAACTTTGCAGCCATCTGGAACATATACCCTGATAAGAGATTTGGTTTTCAATAGCCTACAACAGCTGAAACACACTCTGATATCCCACATATTTTGTGTTGCTGTTTACTGCCCCCAGCTACAAGGCACACGTGGTAGTCATGCCTGCAAGGCAATACAGTTCACGTGCTGTCCACGTGCTATCCAGGCCATATATGCCTATAAGGTGCACGTGGTATCCAAGCCTACAAGGCACACAGTACACGTGCTATCCACTCTATAGACGCCTGTAAGGCTTGCGTCATATCAACACCTACAAGGCATGTGGTATCCACGCGCCTACAAGGCACATGGCAAAAGCGTATAAATACCTCAAAATTCCCTTCAATAAAAGAGACTTGGTAAGAGACTTGATCACACCCTGTCTTGTCTCCATTCTTCGCGTCTCCTGCCCCTGCAGCCCCACTCTCTCTCTTGACCAGAGCACTTAGCCCCAAAGCGTTGAGGCAGAGTACGGGGTCACAACAGTGTTTTGTGCTGTGCCTCTCAGCAATAGACTATCATTTCTTTAAATCCCTTCACCTATGCTACTCAGGTTTTTCATCTGAAAACTAGAGATGAGGATATCAATGGCCTTATGGCCACCTCCACATTGATGGCGTAAGAATAGAGAGGAAATGTATACAGAAAGGACTAGAAGAGTTTCTGATACCAAGTGAGCATATAAGTATATGCATTGGTCATTTTCTCTTGCCATGGTAAAATAACATGGTCAAACGCACAGCATAGGGGTTGTTTCAGCTTATAGTCCCAGAGTAAGTACAGTTACTTGATCTTGACAGGGAAGGCATGAAAGTGGGGGAGTGAGGCCTGGCTGGTGATCAGGAAGAGAGTTCCCATTCATCCACATACATGGTGCGATGAGTCAGAACAGGAATTGGAATCAGGGTATGAAATAGAAAGACCACCCCAGCAATATCTTATTTACATGTAAGACAGAGGTCTCTTATTATTAATTCTTTGAGAATTCCGTATGTGTAAATAATGGCTTTTTAAAACCTTACTTGTAAAGTATTCTTCTGTAAGCTTTCCCATGATGAGCCAGGCTCCCTAAGCCAGATTAACTCTGAAGGCCTGAACTTGAAGGGCTGAGGACCTGGCACATACACGGATAGCACCTTCTCCTAAGGTTATGTCCAAGTGTCCAAATGATGCCTGGGCTACACACTCACACCACAATCTCTCCAAATATCCCACTGTCAGCCTTTGTCAGGCAGGGCCACTGTCACCTCCACAGCCTTTCTGCTTTCCTCACAATATTAAAGAGATATGCCCTTTACCTTCTAAGCCACTAACTAAAATGGCCTGGAAGATGCTTGCCTGCTTTAACAATGGGAGCTATAAGTCAAGTGATAGGCTAATGAGTGTGAAGTTTCACCTGTATAGTGGATTTGCTGCAGATATTGAGCAACAGTTATATCTGACATGTTCTGATGATGTTTGTCCTAATGGAAAAGTTCAGAGCACCAGGTGGGTGTTTCTAAATAGACAGAGGAGACAACTGAGCAAGCCAGAGCTTAATCAACACTTTAGAAATCAAGCAGCCAGGAAGAAACAGAGGTAAGATTCAGACCCAGGCAGTGTGGCTTCAAGTCTTACACTATTTCCCTGTGTTCTCTCTGCTATCCTCTTGCTAAAATGGGTCTATTGATTGGCATTTGGATTACAGGCACTACTACAGAAAATGGAATAGCAAGTACATGATGAATTGTGTCTGCATTTTGCAACCAGTTCTTGGATCTTCCTCTCTCTCTCTCTCTCTCTCTCTCTCTCTCTCTCTCTCTCTCTATCTATCTATCTCTGTTGGATTTGGGTTCCTGGATCAAAATAAAAAGGCTCATGGAATCAACATCAACCCAGGATCTCTGCCTCCAGCTTAATATCTCAAAGAGCAGAACGTTTCTCTCTTACTGAAGTGGTATTCTAATGCCTCCTCCATCTACAAAGGCATTCAAGCAGAGAGACCAAATTTTCCCCATTGCCACTGGCTTCTCCTTTGACAGCTCTGTCAGCTGAAATAGAGGCACTCATGCTTACCATACTACTTCTCTGCTTGGAAATTTCTCTTTATGAAAGAAAAGTTCAAAATATAGAAAGAGGAACAAGGCAAACACTTCAATGTGGAGAACCACCCAATGATTTTCATTATATATCAATTAGTGATTCTCACTGAAAACTTGGAATCTGACAGCTCATTGAATGGGCAAGAAGCCTGACTTCAGATACACCTTTGGTAAGACTGGCTAATTAAAAAAAAAACAGTCAGTAATGTATAAATCACACAGGTTTCACCTGTTCTTGAGCCTTTCTATCACTTCAAAGATTCCCTGGCTATCTGGGGTGCAAGCATCACCTAACCTCTTCCATGACTTCCTCAGTCATAAAAGTCAGCTTTGGACCTTGGGAAATAGGTATCAGAGTGGTCCTTTGTTCTACTGCAATGATAACCATGGTTAGTCCTGTATGAAAGAGGAAGTAGAGTTTAGAACAGGCTGTCAGTCATCTGATATGTCCTCACTACACACACACATACACACACACACACACACACACGCATGCACGCGCACACGCACGCACACACGCACACATGCATGTGTATATGCACAAAAAGCTCCCTTGAATGGTTTCATTATAGGAACGACTAGTCTAAGTCTTCTCAGTACAAAGATAGCTAGCTGTGCCTTCCAAAGAGACACATTCTCATTTTGTGGTCATGAAAACACGCTTGAAAAATGAAGTGATCCCTTTATTTATCTGTGTGTGTGTGTGTGTGTGTGTGTGTGTGTGTGTGTGTGTGTGTGTGAAAGATTTATATTGTCTCATGCCTAGGAGTTTGAATCATTTCATTGTGACTTTCAACAACAAAACTTACTGATTTGGGAAGTATTTTTAAGTTACTGACAAGTATCATAAGCTCCTCTTGATTTATTGGTGATTTATAATAAAGTTGTTGTGATGCCAGTATTTTCTTTCTCTTGGATACTGTGCTGACCAGTTTTGTGTTGCTATGAGCAAGTGTCCAGAATAAATAACCAAAATAGAGAAAGATGACTTTCAACTCATAGTTTCAGAGGCATCAGTCTGTAGTCATGTCGTCCAGTTGCTTTTACATTTGTAGAAAGGCAGTGCTTTATGGCAACAGTTATATGGTGTGAGTTCGTAAACATCAGGAAGACAGAAGAAGAAAATGGTCCCAACGGGAATTTTAAGGACACAGCACAATGACCTGTGTTCTCCAGCTAAGCCCATCACCTCCTAAAGTTTCCTGCACCTTCCAATGGCACAACCAGCTCAAAAAAAATGTCCCCAATGTATGAGCTTTTACACTGGGGACCATTACAGGTATAAAATGTAACATATGATTTGGACAAAACTCCAAAACAGAACCTAGGTTTGTAGGAGTAATTCCTGAAGTTTGCATAAAACCCTGTGATATTTCTTTATACTTTTTTGTTTGCTAAAACATCATTGATTGTAGAGTGTAGCATGCATATCTTAAATAATAATAATAATAATAATAATAATTATTATTATTATTATTATTATTATTATTATTATTGATTACATATCTTCTGTGTTCTGGTATTAAATGAAAGTTTAGATTAGTTTATTTTTGTTGCTGTGAAAAATATTTTCAATAAAATCAACATGAGTATGAAAGTGTTTATGACATCTTGAGGCTTATAACTCATCATTGAGGGAAGGAAGAGAAGGAACTTAAGCAGGAATCTAGGGACAGGAACTCGAACAGAGGCCACAGAGGAACAGTGCTTACAGGTTTGCTCTCATGGTTTTGCTCAGCCTACTTTCTTAGATAACTCATGACCACCAGCTCAGGAGTGTCGCTCTAATTATTAATCAAGGACATGCCCTACAGACTTGCTTACAAGCCAATCTTATAGAGACAATTCCTCAGTTGAGGTTCCTTCTTTACAGATGGCTCTAGTTTGTGTCAGAGTGACAAAAATTAACTAGCACAGCCTCACTGAAGTCATAATTATAGGAGGGGCGGTGTTGTTACCATCTTCTTATTGACGGAAAAACTAGGCTCAGAAAAGATGACTTTATGTTTACTCTAGCTATATGTTGAATTAACAAATGCAGTCACATCTACTGTGGAACTGGGAAGATAAAATACTTATTCTTTGACCCATGCAACATATAGAGCTATACCTCAGTGGGAAATAAGACTTGTATGTCTAGGGTGTCAGTGATGAGGTGAATGAAGCAAGAAGACACGTGAAGGTTACCACAGGTTACATGATGATTAATAAGTGACATGTCACTCAGAAATTTGATGGCTACAATCCTGGTGCCCGGGGTTTTATTTCTGCAATTTGATTTTTATGTTAGGAGTTCTGTCAGTATTAGAGAGAGTAGCTGCCCCTCCCACACATTCCTCTGCAATTCTGCCATCCAGGCTTTGCTTGGTGGCCTCTGGAACCTTCACTTAGGAAGGTTGTTAAGAGGACATTAGAACCGGAGGCAAGGTGAGTTTCATCTGGTGTGATGGCCCCCAAAATTCTACTATTTTCTAGACTTGTTAATAACAAAGATTTACCCACTCTACAGAGGCAGAAATAATTTATGGTACCAATTTCATCATCTGGAAGGCTTCACATAGCTTTACATAATGGTTCATGTTGTCTTTATGGATTTTTTTCCTAGGGAACATTTTAATCTAGCTGGAGTAAATAATATCAATCACTTTGCTCATATAATCATTATTGGCTTTGGGTTGTTGATTGATTTTTAAATGTTGTTTTCTTTGCTGGAGGCAGGCTACTGGAGTAGAAAGAACACTAGCTTAAAACCCAACTTCAAGTTCCAGATTCTCAGCTTGATTTCTTAATAACAGGCTCAGTGTCTTCCAAGTGCTCTGTTTACTACTCTGCTTTGAGCCTGTGATTGAATCGAATGCCAAAAAGACAGGGACACCAAATAAGTGTGTGCTGAGACTCTCAGTGTCTACTATTGCCTAGGTGTGTGACCTTGGGCACACCCAGGAAACTTCTCACATTCCTGTGTGTGTAAAAATGATACCCAATGAAACCTAACATCCTCAATAGTTAAAGATTTGATGAGAACATTCATATAAAGTACGTTGGAGAGTTCCTGTGTTATTGTACTCAACAAGCTGGCATTTGTTGTCACTACATCTTCCTTTCCACTCCAAAGCACCCATGTGCACTTAAAAAAACACCTACTGTGTGCTCTCTTACAAGCAGCTTTTTCCATGTGTCACTTTCAGGCTCTCCCTCCTTGGAATAGAAGTCTTTCTTTGTCTGATCTCTCTAGAAGACATTTTATCCAACTAGATAAGGCTGTGGGTGCTCAGATATGCTGCCGTAGTAGCTCTACTAGGAGGTCACTGTTTCTAGGGAGAGGTGACATATGTAGGGTAGGATGGTGGCATGAAGACAGTTTCTGGATCAGAATAGTCATGATGTCTCAGACTCAGAATGTCTCAAACTGCAAATCCCAGGGTAGTTTTATGGGACCATGACAGTGGTGTCAAGTTTTTCTTTTCATTGTCTCTGTTGTGTTTTAGTTTACCACTTTCCTTTACTTTCTAATCTTCTCAGGTTTTTTTTCTCTTACTCATCTGTAATGTCTTTGAGTAGAGGTAGTCTTTTTCTCCTTCTATTGAGGTCTAGCCTCAATGTGAGGAGGGTCTTGAGAAAGGAGGGAATGGGGGAAGGGATAATCTAATAATGACTCAGAGTCAGTAGGGGATGCAAGCTGTCAGTTCAAGTGCTCTCCTTTGCCCAAGGATTCTCATCATTCCTCCTTCCTCTCCTTCCTTCTCCCTTCTCATTCTTTTTCCTTCTCCCAACCAGAGAGCCTGAGCCCAGACTTTTATTTACTAAAGCTACATGATCAATTCTTTGATCACTATTAATAATTTTTTTTGAAAAATCCTTAAATTTACATAAATTTATGGACTAAGGACCATGTAGGCTTTTAGAGCCTGTGTGGTTATGTTGTCTAGATCCTTTCCCATGGTCCTAAAGGCCGAGCAGAAGACCTGTTCCTCACCCTCCACAGCCTCACAACCACTTTCATTCATCATTCCTGAGAACCACATTTGTTTCATTTTTTATGAAGTGATTAGCTCTGAATAATTTGGGACAAATATTACCCTTAAAGAAAGACAAAATAGAAAAGATAGCAGATCAGTTTCAGGTCAATAGCAGTCATTGGCACAGGCAGGGATCAGTGGCCTGGAGATGCTCCAGGGGTAGGAACTGTGTCATACCTCCCTTTAAGCAGCCACGCCAGACCTGGCTTCATCATCCTTCTTCTTCTCCCTCTTCTTCTTCCTCCTCTTTTGCTTCTCTTCCTCCTTCTTTTTCTTCCTCTCCTTCTTCTTCCTCTTTCTCCTCCTCTTATTCTTATTCTTCTACTAATACTACCATATACTTTTATTTTTTTGTTCACTAAAACAATACTAAATATAGAATACATATCCTAAAGTAATAATAATAATTAATATTGATTACATATCTATCATGTTCGGGTACAAAAAATGAAATGCCTTTGTATTAGTATTTGGCTGGGATCATAGTACACTGGTAGTTAACATTTTGTCCTGGTCTCTGTGACTGGCAGAATATGGATTAGGATTTAGTGATTAAACAGAGTTTACATGATTAACCATCATTTGTCCACAGGTCCTTGAGGCATAAGCATTCCTCACTTGGACTGTTTTACTCCCACAATTGATCATTTTGTTTGCACCTGGTTTTCCACATCTACAAATAGGAATCTTTTTAGAATGCAAACTTACTCATTGCCTAGGTAACTAATGCCCATGCTCTTGTGAGCTTCTTACACATTCTCTTTATTAATTCTAGCCCAGCTTTAAGGCACTCCTAACCTTACTAAGCTTTGTGCTTTTAGTTACTCACTCACACATTTTCTTTTCTCAGGGATCTCATATGTGTTCTTTCTGTTTTGTTCTGCTCTGTTTGTACTCAATCTTCTCACTGAAACCCACTGTTTGAATCCCACTCTGCCTTGAAGACTCAGCATGGGCATTATCATTCCTAGGATACTTCCCTGGGTGTTCTTCAATGCCATGTATAAAAAAAAAATAAAGAGGAGAGATGAAAAGAAGAGGAGAAAAAGAAGAAGAGAAGGAAGAAGAGAAAAGGAAGGAACTAAACCAGTTATCTTGGTTCACTTGCAAATCTATGTGAGTTCTTATTTTCAGTTCTTTGGATAAGAGGTCAGGAGCCTGAAAATATCAGCTCCAGGCCCCAAACACACATAACAGTGTTGTTAAGATATGGTGATGGTAAGGGATGTGAATCTGGGCATAATGACATTGAGACACCTAGAATATGCCTACATTGACTGTTTTCCTGTTGTAGTGATATAACACCATAACCCAAGGTAATTTAAGGAAGAAATAGTTGATTTGTATTTACAGTTCCAGAGGGAGAGTCCATATGGTAAAGGAAGCATGGCAGCAAGTATTCATAACGTGAAATTGAGATATCCTATCTTTAAGCACACACAGAAAGCAGAGCAAGATAACAAGAAGGTAAGGCCTATGGATTCTCAAAGCCCACTCCTAGTGGCATCTTCCTCCAACAAGGCTACAAAGTATGAAGTTTCCATAAATTCCTCCAAACAGCACTACTATAGAGGGATCAAGTATTCAATTACGTGAAGCTATGGGTGCTATCTCTCAATCAAACCATCACAGAGTCAAAGGAGATGGCATGTGGATTAAATACTGGTCCAGGAGAACCTGAAAATGTAGAAGTAAGGTTGACTCATCAGTAAGTATCTCCCTCTAGGACATAATGGACAAGAGAAATTCTCAGGATGGGAGGAAGGCCTAGACCATTTTGGCAGACAAAGGTTAGAAAATCTACAAAGACATGCAGCAAAAACAGGTGTAGACAGGGAACAGCATAAATAGTTTCTAGAAGGGTAGAGGTTCTGAGAATGTTTGTGTGAAATCACCTTCTCCAATCTACTTCTCATAAATCAGACAAACCCACAGGAGAATGAAAAGAAAGCTGTAAGGCACATATTTAATGGGGCTCTCAGACATGTTTAACCACAACCCTAGCAGCAGCATCCAAAAACAGCAGAGTACTGAGCCAAAAGTAGAAAGGTGAAACCCAGAATTTCAGTTCTCAGAGAGCGGGCAAAGTGCACTTTTCTGGGTAGGAGAGATGTTGAGCTGCATGATCAGGTCTATGGGGACACTATCGCTGCTCACATGCTTACAGGTCAAGAAACTCAAAGGTAGGACTGAAAAAGGAAATCATACAAGGGGCAGAAGGAAGAATTTTATAATTTGAAGTTCAACAGATGTCAGTCTTGCTAAATTAAAAGAAATACAAGCTAAATGAAGTTAAAACATAGGCAACACTGATGCAAAACAAAACAAAACAAAAAAAAACTATTGCTAATTATATGTACCTTGCTGTTTCTTCACCCAAGAATGTTACCAGGAAAAAAATTCACTGCTTAAGATAAATGACCAAAATAGCTAATAAACAAAACAATAATGAAAGAAGCAGAGAAAGCACATGGGGGACAAAGAACTTTCATCAGAAAAACTATGTCCACAAAGAAAATGAGAAAGAATATTTATGATGAAGTTATGTGTTAAAATTTAAAATCAGATCCAACTCATTTCTATTTTTTCTAAATGGCTAAGTATTATTTATACCTCTAGGGGGTTTGCCCATGACAAGAATCCAGTAGGCCAAAACATTACCTGATATTTAAGACACCAAGAAATAGACACATATGGATAATAGATCCACATATTAAAAAAAACTGACCTCTTGGCAGAGATAGGAATGCATGCTACCAATGCTGCTTTCCACTGTGGCTCCTAATGAATGGTCTTCAGCATTCCAGGTGAGGTAGCAGTGGATTCCTGTGAAAACTCAGCTTATGGGACTTGTGCATTCTAGTTGTTCTGCCCCTAGCTGTCTAGTATCCAAGCTGAGTTCCCAAATGTTCCAGGAGGGATTGTGAGCTTCCAAATACCCTTTAATGAATATTTTTGCTTGAACCATCTGGCCTAAATTCTGTTTCTGGCAACTAGAGAAACTAATCAATATTCATAGATGTTAAAAAGAGAAAATTCAACAAAGCAATTACCAGTAGTTAGCCAATGCACCAAGCAAAACACACAAAGTTAGGGAATAGATAATAATATGGTATGAAAAGATTAGTCAGAAACTGCAAGTATCAATGAAGGCAATGGGGGGTATGCAAATGAAGGAAAATAAAAACAGAAGAAAAGATCTCCTATCATTACTATTCATTGCAAAAATTAAAATATTTAGGATCAATTTGAGAATAATGTATAATAGCTCAGCCAGTCATTATAGTACAAGGACCTGGGTTCAGTTCCAAGAACCAATGTAAAGGAAAAGAGAAGTGTTTAATGTCTGCACGAAGGAATGTTTTATGTTCCCAGATGCCCTATTGCCTCTTTACTGGCCCCATTCCTTCCCATGTTTCAGAACACTAAAGCCTGAATTACACTGAGCAATGCCAGGTGTAGTTGCCTCTTTTTTCCTCCCATCCTCTGCAAAATGCCACATCCTTTATCATTATTGGCAGCTATCACTAGCCAGCCACAGCCACAGTTGTTCTGAATATCCTAAGAAGTAAAACATGAAGATGAAATAGAAACATGGAAACATGAAGAGACTTAATGAAGTCAAGATTGTCATGTTTTTTTTTCCTTTCTTTTAACTTTTCCCATAAGTTGAATGTGCTTGACCAAAACAAACAGATAAAAGGCAGGAAAAAAAACCATCAAATCTGTGTTTTACAAAACTATTTTAAAGCTGGTTAATTCTCAGTGATATTGAAAATAAATGTGTTATAGATCATTTTAAAGGTCACAGGAGGAAAAGGGAATCTGGAGTGCCTCAAGAGTCTTAAGGAAGGGTAGGTAGTCTATGTTCTCAACATAACGTAAATCAGAAAGGGATTTGAGAATGAGGTTACTTCTCGTGACATCAAGTTATATATAGGTAACCACAAGTCTCCAGGAAGTATTATAACTCAATAAGTTTGAAAAGACCATCTCAGGACTAGAGAGGTATCACAGAAGTTAAGAACACGGGATTCTCTTCCAGAGGGCCTGAGTTCAATTCCCAATACCCACATGGCAGCTGATAGCTGTCTAACTCCAGTCTTAGGGGACCTGACACCTTCTTCTGGCTTCCCTGGGCATGAGATACATATGCAGTGCACAGACATGAATGAAGGTAAAGTTAACTCTACCAAAAGCAATGTACAGATTTGATGAAAGCACAGTCAAAATACTCACAGCATTCTTTATAGAAATAGAAAAGCAAAGTCCTAAAATTAATATGAAACCAAAAAGACTCTAGGTAGCCAACCTTGAATAAAAGAACAATGGTATAAGAATGACCATTCCAGATTTCAAGTATATTATACTGCTATGGTAGTTAAAACAGTGTAATCCAGTCACAAACACATACATGTGGGCCCCTATAACAAAATTAGAACACTCAAACATGTGTAAATACAGCCACCTGATATTTGACAAAGATGTCAAAATGTACACTGAAGATTGCATTTTCCACAGATGCTTCTGAGGAAACTTGATATCCACTGTAAAAAATAAAATTAAATAAATAAAATATACTGTATCTATCCTGATGCATAAAAAGCTACAACAATGGCATCAAAGACCTCAGTTTAAAACCTGAAACACTGCACCTTCCAGAAGAAAACACAGGAAGTACACATCAGGATATAGGTGTGGAAAGGCTTTCCCATATAGAAATTTGCCCAGAAATTTCTATTTGCCTAAAATTAAAGTTAATACTTGGCAAGTGGGACTTCATAAAACTAAAAACTTCTATACAGTTAAAGAAACAATCATTTATTCATGTGATCAGTCAGACAAGTCAATGCTAGAGATTTCTTTGAGGCTGCATAACAGAATCTTGGGACTTAAATGCATCTCCTCTACACTGTTATGTGAGAATTTGTCTCTCATACAAATATTATTTGGGGGAAGAAAGTTAAGGTTTAGTGCTCGAGGAAAGTTTCACGGTGAAAAAAAAATTATTGCTTTGTAAAGTACTGTTTATTCTTCTTGACTTCTTACTTAGTGGATCGGTGATTTAAAATCTAATCTTTGATTTATAGACCCAATAATACTGCCTTGATTTAAGGACTACAATCACTGCAGCTGTGAAAATAAACAGCACTACTTAGACTGTCAGCACAGTACACATTGTAAAACAAGCTCAGTTTTGTTTATATTGAATTTGGATTGATGGGAGGTATCTCATCAACTACCAGGGATCATTCCAGGTTTCAAGCGCAGGAGGCTGTGGAAGTTCTCAAGGAGAGTCTCTAATGATGAGGTGCTTCTGACTAAATCACTCCTCAAGAAATGAATGCCAGAGGATCAGGAGTGTTTTAAATGAGATATCAAGATTCTTGGGCGTCACTGATAACAGGGTAAGACGTATGAAAAATAACTGGATTGAGAACACAGTTTTAATACTTCTGTTTATTCTTGTGCAGCTTTGGACAAGCAGGAGCATCAGTTCCTTTCTCTGAATAATTAGTAAAATGAAATCTACCTCACAAGGTGATTGTTAGACTTAAAAAAAGATGAGGTCATTTTAGAGAAACTAAATTAATAGTGGCTGCTATGCAGATTCGGTCATGCAACATTTGCATAGTCTTGATTAAACTATTTTATTAGACCCTATGTATTTTAATGTGGCCACACTTGCACATGGATTTGTATGAATGACCCTGATACTAATCTTCTATGAGCCCCTAAAATATTCTTACTTTAACAGTAGTATGTGGTGATCACATTGGTTTTATTGTGCGTGCATGGTTGTGACTGGATTTATTATCAAAATGATAACTTTTTGGATATAATCAATATCCATTTACTGTGGTTAATCCTTTTTTCTCCCTTCCTCCCCAAATCAAACTGTGACAGATACCCCGATGTCTGTGCTATTCTGCTTGGTTCACTTTGTAGCAATACAAATCTAGCTGAGGTGAATGCAGACAGATAGCAGTTTTTAGCCATCACCCCTTTCTAAGATTTATCTGTCCCAGAAGTGTCCCTATACAAATGGACAATTTGAGTCTAGTAACTAAGCATGGAGGATTTAATGACCGAAGTGACCGTTGTCAATGTCCATTCTGCCTTTAGAGTCCACTAGTGAATGCTTTGTTAAGTCTGTTTTTCACTCACATCTTCTTCCTACCCCTTCTTCATTCTTCCTTCCACATTCCCACAGACACTGACACCCCAAACAACCCTTCCACATAACTACTTCATCCCATAGTCTGCATCACCAAAGAGCCTCCAAGTATGATTATGTTCCTTCCCAGTCAATGGGATTTGCTCACCTCTCTCATCTTCAATGTTTTCTCCTGATTCACCTCAAGCTGCTATCACCTGCATGGCAACTTCCTCCCATCCTTTATTTGGTCTTAGGAAAGACTACTGATGACTTACTGTAATAAACATCTCTGTGTTTTAAATCACCTTCGGTTTAAATATTGCTTAATCTACTGTTGTTGATTTATATTAACAGGTCATTAAATCAGTTATTGTAATACTCCTAGGGTATAAGCACTACTAAATCCTAGTTAATGTATTTCTCACATTATTGTGTTACCACTCTTAAACAACATGGTGTATTATTTCTTCTTTATATATTTTTCATTCAGTTTTAAAATCAAAACCATAGCAGTCATTCAGAAAGACCGATACACCCTTCTTTATCTCCTATTTGCTACAATTATACAATTCAAACTAAGCTTTTTCTAAAAACTTTTAATTATTTTTATTTCATGTGTGTTACTGTTTTCCCTACATGTATGTCCGTGTGAGGGTATCAGATCCTGGAACTGGAGTTACAGACAGCTGTGAGCTGCCATGTGGGTGTTAGGAATTGAACTCCGGCTCTCTGGAAGAGTAGCCAGTGCTCTTAACCACTGAGCTACCTTTCCAGTACAAACTAAGCCTTTTGTAGTCATTGAAAGTCTAGTTCAATGCCCTTTTTGAGGACATAAAAATTGTGTGGGTATTATTTGTAATAATGGAGACAGCTTAATATGCACAGGTGTGTTCAATTTTTAAATTTGCCTTTGGATGCATTTTAGGTAAGAATTTTCTAGAAAACTTTAGTGTACTCAAGGTAAACTCAATGGTGTGAATATGTTAATATTAATCTCTGGTTATGTCAGAAATAAATCTGATAGTCTGAGGTTATTGAAATGCCCACACAAGCATATGTTGTGAACACTGGGGAACCAGTGGATAGTACTATTTGGGGTCAGCAATAGAATCCTTTGGAGGTGCTGTCCTGCTGGTGGATAGATGACTAGATGAGTCTTTTAAGGTTACACTAGGCCACCGAGCACCTGCCTCCTCTATTCCTGATCTGCTGTGATAAGATGGTCTTTTCCCAGATGTCTGTTACTATAATGCACGCTCTTCTAAGCCTTCACTGTTATGCCCTTCCATTCCACCATGAAGGACTGAGCCCTTTAAGCTGTGAGACAAAACTAACCTTTCTTCCCTCAAGTTGCTTTTCTAAAAAGACACAACTTTTTCAAGATATCTATTAAATAAAAGATACTAATGTCACACATTACTCTCAGTGGTATTTTTGGTAATTCCTTATATGATTTATTGGGCAAGACTATTGAGAAATTTCCCAATTAATTCACCAAGCTTTTCAAAAGAGAGTGAGGTCCTTTTTAGGTTTAGAATGTGTCTCTCTTCTGGATTTATTTGTTTTGACATTATCTTAGGATTGCCTGTATCCCTGAATAAAACTGCAGCCTGTCACATCTATTTTATGTAATTAATAACAGCATGGCTGTGTTTTGTTTGGTTAATATTTTTTAGCATATGTTTTTCCACTGTAATTCTTACTACAAATTCTTGCCACTTGTGTCCATATGTTTTACTATGGCTATTACATAGTATATTCATTTTAGTTCTTAGCTGGTAATTAGTATCTATTAGTTGACAAGTACTTATTTTAATGAGTGCATATCTTATTTTGTGCACTGTATTCTGCTTTTCTGTGTCTTTCTATTTCCTGACTTTTCTTGAATTAAAACGCCTTCCTTTATTTGCCCAGGCTTCCTTCATTCACTGGAATAGTACATTTAATTTTTATGCTTTTAGATTTTCTCTTACCATTGCAATGCACATTCTTCTCTTGAAATACATTTGTAATGACTAGTTCTTCCTCACTCTTTCTATACAAGAAAATTTATAATTGTTTAACTATATTTAATTTTTGTCTTATATTTGTTTAATAGTTTTAGGATCTTTTAGTTAGAAAAATATCCTATAAATAAGGCATAATTTTGAAAATAAACAATGGCTACCAAATTGCCTACTGCTTCCAGCTCCATCCATTTACCTAAAAAATTCATAATTTAATTTTTAACAGTTGAATAATTTTCCATTGTGTAAGTATATATAATGAATTTTCATTATCTGTTCATCAGTTGATAGGGTTGTTTCTATTTCTTGGCTATTATAAATAGAGCTGCAATGAATGTGAATGAAAAAAGTCTCAAGACTAGCTGGGCAACATAAACTGGACTCAGTAAGGAAAGAATCAATCTCAATGTAGAGTGAGAAGGGGTGGAACAGTTGAGTGGGTAGAAGGGGAGGAGTTAAGGGATGTCACTATGTGTATGCCATTCTCAAGTAACATTTTTCTTAATTTCCAGTGTTACTTTTGCTAGCAATATCTGTGAGTATTATCAGTTAGGAAATCCTGTGTTAGAAAAATTATGTAGTTATTTTAATTCAATTGTTACTCTGGTAATAAATTCTTAAACATTTTTGGCTAGGAATTTGAGTTTACAAATGTCACTGTGAATCAGTGAGAACCTTGCTCCATGTGATAATCAGAGCTCTTAGCACCATGTGATAAACCAGGGCTCTTTCATCCAAGGACACATGGTCTTAGCATAGGAATGAGTACTCTTCCATGTGAAGATTGGATAGGAGATAAGCAAGTTTCCAATGGCATCAGCTGGGACACCGATCGTTGCTCCATTCATTGGTTAGAACTAGTCACAAGCTGTTTGGTTGTGATAACCTTTCTATGTGTTCATCTTCTGTAACACTGCTGATCCACAGTAGACCCACATTTAATGTGTATGAAGAGTGATGGAGTGAACAAATAGACAAAGAGAAACGGACATCTCAGAATGAGACCAACCTCAAAACACGGAGCTTGAATCTCAGTGTCCAGCCCCACCATCTTCTAGATTTCTGTGGCAAATCATTTATGTTTTATGTTCTTCCTTCTCTAGCATATGAAAATACTTATTTTTTTACTCACAAATACACTGGAAACAGTCCTTCATTGATTCATTTCATTGCGTACATTTAACCAATAGCCTTAACTTCCATCTGTGGACCAGACTTAAAGGCAGGTCTGTGAAACTGCACATTAAGAATAACTCTCGCCCCTTTCTCTGTGGAATCACCATGGCGGCTGGGACCCTGTACACATAGCCTGAAAACTGGAGGGCCTTCAAGGCCCTCATCGGTGCTCAGTACAGCGGGGCTCAGGCCCACGTGCTCTCCGCACCACCCCACTTCCACTTTGGCCAAACCAACCCCACCCTTGAATTTCTCCGAAAATTTCCTGCCGGCAAGGTTCCAGCATTTGAGGGTGATGACGGATTCTCTATGTTTGAGAGTAATGCCATCGCCTATTATGTAAGCAACGAGGAGCTGCGGGGAAGTATACCTGAGGCTGCAGCTCAGGTGGTGCAGTGGGTGAGCTTTGCTGACAGTGACATCGTCCCTCTAGCTAGCACCTGGGTGTTCCCCACCTTGGGCATTATGCACCACAACAAACAGGCCACTGAAAATGCAAAAGAGGAGGTGAAGCGAATCCTGGGGCTGCTGGACACTCACTTGGAAACACGGACTTTTCTGGTGGGTGAGCGAGTGACATTGGCTGATATCACAGTTGTCTGCAACCTGTTGTGGCTCTAAAACAGGTCTTAGAGCCTTCTTTTTACCAGGCCTTCCCCAATACCAACCGATGGTTCCTTACCTGCATTAACCAGCCCCAGTTCAGGGCTATTTTGGGGGAGGTGAAGCTTTGTGAGAAGATGACCCAGTTTGATGCTAAGAAGTTTGCAGAGAGCAAGCTTTAAAAGGATACCCCAAGGAAAGAAAAGGGTTCATGAGAAGAGAAACAGAAGCCCCAGGTTGAGCCAAAAGAGGAAAAAAAGGCAGCTGCCCCAGCTCCTGAGGAAGAGATGGATGAGTGTGAGCAGGCGTTGGCTGCTGAGCCCAAGGCCAAGGACCCTTTCGCTTACCTGCCCAAGAGAACCTTTGTGTTGGATGAGTTTAAGCGTAAGTACCCCAATGAGGACACCCTCTCTGTGGCACTGTCATATTTTGGGGAGCACTTTGATAAAGATGGCTGGTCCCTGTGCTATGCTGAGTATCGCTTCCCTGAAGAGCTCACCCAGACCTTCATGAGTTGCAACCTCATCACTGGAATGTTCCAGCGATTGGACAAACTGAGGAAGAATGCCTTTGCTAGTGTTATCCTCTTTGGAACCAACAATAGCAGCTCCATTTCTGGCGTTTGGGTCTTCCGAGGCCAGGAGCTTGCTTTTCCGCTGAGTCCAGATTGGCAGGTGGACTATGAGTCGTATACATGAGCAGAAACTGGATCCTGGTAGCGAGGAGACCCAGATTCTGGTTCGAGAGTACTTTTCCTGGGAGGGGGTCTTCCAGCACGTGGACAAAGCCTTCAATCAAGGCAAGATCTTCAAGTGAACATGTCCTGCCAGTTGCCTAGCTGCCTGCACATATGCTTCAAGGGAGATGGGGGTCATTAAAGGAAACTGAACATTGGAAAAAAAATAATAACTCTCATATGTTTGTTATAGAAATTTAGCAAGAAAACAGATATATAACTAAGCATAAATCTTATTCTTTTCCAAGGATTTTTTCTTTTCAACTTTCTTTAATCTTTTTTACAGTCCAGTCATTATCCCCCTCCGGGTCCACCCTCCAACAGTTCTTCATCCCATTCTTCCTCCCCTGTCTCCAAGAGGATGTCCGCACCCACACACACCCCACTGTCCCAAGCCTCCTCACTCCCTGGGGCCTCAAGTCTCTCGAGGGTTAGGTGGGTGCATCTTCTCTCATTGAGCCCAGACCAGGCAGTGCTCTGCTGTATATGTGTGGGGATCTCATATTAGCTAACGCATGCTGCCTGTTTGGTGGCTGTGTCTGAGAGATCTTAGGGTTCCAGGTTAGTTGAGACTGCTGGTCTTCCTATGGGGTCACCCTCTTATTTATGTGTCTGTGTGTATGTATGTATACATGCATGTCTGTACGTGTGTTTGTGTGTGTGTGTGTGTGTGTGTGTGTCCATGGAGGCCAAAAAGTGATGCTGTATCCCCTGGATGTGGAATTGGAGTTGTGGCTAGTTGTAATTACCTTACATGTGTGCTGGGAACTGAATCCTGGTCCTTTTCCAGAGCATCAAGAGCACTCAATCTATGGCTTAACTTTTCCAGTCTCCTAAATTTTACACTTGAAGATCCAAGTCAATGGCTCATGACTTTAATCCCATCACCAGGAGGCCTAGGCAGCAGGAGTATCACAAGCTCAAGGGCTGCCTGGGTTATCCTGACAGTGGGTCCTAGTCCAGCTTAGATGACAGAATGTGATGCTACTCCACCCAATTTCCCCATAGCAGACCAAATAATGTTCTCTCTGTGCACTGTTCTCTGTGCTTCCGAGGTTCCTGTCATCTGGCATTAGGAAGAGGTGATGGGTAAGCTGTAGAACCAATTTCTGCTCTCTCCACATCTGGAAGCCAGGAAAACCTTGAGAAAGAGAAGCTGAGAAGTTGGGTGGCAAGGCAATGTCATTTATATATTCACAGTATTATGATCAATTTATGTGTTATCAAAACAAACTTCACCATCACACTCTAAAGTCATCATTAACCATGAAACTTTTATTTGTACCTTGAGAGAAACCTTCGGTTGTTTTATAAGAAATCTGAGGAACCTGAATTCCTCCAGCATTATCATAAATTAGGGATTGTGGGAGATCCAGTCTGAGACACTTAGCAGCACTGAATGGAAATTTCCTCCAAACAATAGCTTCCAATGCAAAGTTACTTAGGCCTGCTCAAATTTTTGGAAAACTCTTTTTAATTGGAGAAAGTGAATATTCACAAACTCGGCTTCAGTAATTGCAAACACAATGGAGTATCACAGCTGCGCAGGGAAAGTTTGCCTCTCATTCTGAGTGAGTCTTGGATCTTCATCAATGTGTCAGTGAACTCCTCTGTGTGAGGTCTAAACTAAAAAGCTTCTCTCGTGTTTCTTGAAAAACTTTATGGCTGCTTTAAAGGGGCTAAATTAAACTTCTACTGTAGAATGCCCTCTCATTTCCCACAGCAATGTCACTGTTTCAAGATGACAATAAAGACACATTCATATTGCTTTTTTGTATTTCCCTGAGGAGTGTATAGAAGACCTGCATTATGCTTTCGATAATTCAACATGAGTCATAGAGCAAATAGTCTTTTCCATAATGGAAGACTTTTATTTCTAAGTATTTATATTGTTTCTGTTTCAAATAGAATCTGAAAATACTTGAGCAGGATGTTGAAAACATCTCTCAACTTTCTTCTATTCGTTATCTTAAAACTGTGAAAAATGCCAAAGAAACTGATGCTGTTTTAATTTTTTATTAGAAATATATTTTTATTATTTAAAACATCAAATGATATCAAACAATATAAAAGAAAATAAAATAGATGTTTAGTATTCCTGTCCCAACCCCCAGTCCCAGAAAAGGCAATCATTGACAATATAGTGTATAGCAAAGCTACATTTATGTTTTATATAAAATATGCAGTGTAAATCAGTTATCATGCATTGTGTGATTTTTACACTTAATTTATAATTAAAGATTTAAAGTCAATCTTTTCATGTTTACAACAAGGTTTTAATATGGACTATTTCAATTAACAGTAACACTTTATTGACTCAACCCCTATCAATAAAGATGTAATCACTTTCCAGTAATGTTTTTTTTTTAATTACTGTACTTGTTTATTTGTTCCACAGGTTCTTCCTATGTAGTTGAACTATTTTCTGGATTGCAACCCGATATATAAGCCAGACTGGCCAGGTACTCACTGGTCATCCATTCAGCCTCTCAAGTGCTGAGATGATGGGCATGTGAGTACAGTTAGCTGACATTTATACACTTCATCCCTACAAATAAGCCTGATGCTCTCCTTCACGTTCACAAATAAGGATTGAATTTTTGTGGCAGTAACCAAGGGAATAGGACCTCTAAAACCTACTCTTGTTTATTAGTTAAAAACTAATTCTGATGTCTTAAGCCACCTCCAAAAGAGTCATTTGGTTGTACAAATTTTGTGCAAGCATTTATTATAAAATGCTCTTAATCAGTTTCATCACACATTTCATGGATATTTCTTCTGTAGTACCTTCTAAAATAAAAAACAAAGACGCTCACGTGAATGGTTACTGTGGAAGATCCAAACTATTTAGATGAACAGAACACAAATAAAATGCAGACCCTATTTCTTTTAATTACATTGCTTTCCAAAGTGTGATGATGAAGGTAATTAATTTTTTTAAGTATTAACCTCTATATTGAAATTGCTCCTTTGCCATGAACTGGCCCTGTGACTGAAGAAAATCGATTAATATTTTAAAATGTTAGTTTTGCTTTTATAATATGAGTTGTTATAAAAGCCAGTTTTGTCCGGATAGGGGGCCAGCAATAAATTTCAGAAAATCTGCAAGCTAATCTTGAGCACAAAGTTTAGTGTATCATAAGCTCTTATTAACTCTCAGCCATCATCATAACTAATGCTTGATAATGTAATTATTTTACTCTGATCACCTTGAGATCAACACTCTGTGCCTCTATCTGAGTATCAAGGACAAGTCTCCACTCTACTTTGGTTTATCATTGCTTGAATATTAAAGGTGATACCTCTCATGTATGTGTTCTTCCTTTTATTTGGGGGTGTCACCATCTTAACCACAAAGCAAATTTATTCATGGTGTTCTGGGCTCTTCTCAAGAATTTATTCATTCCGCTACAACTTTGTGTAAGAGAGAAGTACATTTAGAAGGAGACACTTGATAACTAGTAAGTGTAGTGGAGGATACAGGTCGATAACAGAAATAAGTTGGCTCATGGAACAATGGGTTCAAGGGCTGAAATGGTCATTGGGCTATAGTTGGGTGAGGGAGAAAGCCAGAAGACAGTGTTTATAAAGTAAGGTTATAGAGAGTAATACTTACTATCCTTTATCATTTAAATGTTAAGATTCTTACAAAACTTACCTAAGAAAAGACTGTGTAGATCAAGGATAAAGGACAGAATATGTCTTAGACAGTATTTTTATTGTCCAGTTGTTATTTAAAATAAATTCTAAGTCAATGAAAGGCTCAAACATCCAATATGTGATGAAATCTGACTTACTGGCTAAAAGATATGATCAGTGGATGAGTTATGAATACTCAGACTTTAAATGTCAAGCTTAAGTTCCTATATAGGAAATAGTGGCAAGTTTTTTGATGCAGAAAATGTAGAATGTTTAGAATTCAATTATTCATCTTTCTCTAGTCCTTCTCCAATTTGGCTGCAGTCAACTGAACATGTGTAACCAAGTGAGAACCTAAACTCAAGATTTATCAAGGAAGATGTCTATGATAAATGAAGGAAGGCTTTATTCCCCTTCTTCCTAATTCTACATGTGGAATGCACACAGAGCTTAAGTGTACTCCCAGCAAATCTGTTTCTTCACCTCAGTTGTCCTCAGAAGAAATGAGAATAGTAGACTGTTTTTTTCCCCCATGACCTTGGACTCCAAGCCATGGTCCCTTGATGCCCACTGCATGGAAGTCAGAGGCAGGAAGCCAAATAGAACTCTTTGCCTTATACATGAATGGAAGATTTAGATGCAGCCCGCTCCACCTGTGTTTGAGAGAAGACAGGTCCATCTATATGAAAACATAGAGAAATTAATGTAAATCATTTATTATATTGCCAGGAAGGATAACTGGTCTCTCTCAAAGAAAAGAATCAGCAACTGGGTAAGGAAATGGAATACGTCAACATAACCTCCCTAATGGGACCATGTTCTCCATGGACTTGAGACAGGTACATGGAAAAAAGAGTTGAGTACTTCCTCTGTAGGGTGTATCTCTTTAAGACATATTCCATGGCTCTCCAGAAGATTCAAGGTCCACTCATTCTTCACACAAAGGACACGTTGCTTTTGTAGAACTTATCAGACATGCTCCCGATCTTTTTTCTCACAACTTTCTTGTCCTAGAACAACAGTTATCAGTCTAGTCTAGGATGGAAGACTGGACTTAACAAATCTGTTAAATGTAATGATGATAGAGAAGTTTCTCTTGCTCTGTTTGTCTGTACCAAAGAAGCCATTGCCCAAAACATACTATGACTCTATGTGAGCGCACGTGTGTGTGTGTGTGTGTGTCTGTGTGTCTGGGTGTCTGTGTGTGTGTGTCTGTGTGTCTGTGTCTGTGTGTGATCTTTGTATCTATGGTGATTGAGGTTGAACCCCACCCCTAGCCAACCACTTTGTATGTCACTTTATGAAGATCATTGAAAATGTAAAAATGTATTATAACCAATTTAATTTCATGAAAATTAGACTATGAGCATTAAAAGGAAACAAAGTAACTGTTTTGCTCACTTTAACTCTGAAACTTTAGTTATTATGTTTAGCTAAGAATGGCTGAAGTACCACTTTTAAAAATAGAGATCAAGGCACAAGAAAAAGAACATGTTGAGTAACTCATTAACCCCCATTATCTAATACAATTCGATTTCATGTGTTCTTTATGAACCTGCTACTAACATACTTTTATTTAAAGCTCTCTCAGGCCTCAGTTCATTTTACTCAGAATAATTTTTTAAAAATATTAACAATAACAAAGTTCATTCACAGAGATGGAGAAATGTGTCAGCCATTAGGAGTATTTGTTGCTGTTTCACAGAACCTGAGTTTGGTTCTCAGCACCTACATCAAACCAGTGACTGCCTGTAACTTTAGTTCTGAGGACGCTGATGCCTTCTTCTGGTCTTTATGAGCATAACATGCTTGTGTGGTGCCTAACACTGGGACACACACACAAACACACACATAAAATTAAAATAATTATCTAAGTTAAGGTCTTCTATTTTAGCTAATTTTAAAGAGCAAGAGAGCTGGGCTTGCGTGCACTGAGCAAGGTACATGGTGTGAGCCATGTGGCAAACAAATGAAAAGGTGTCAAAGTTCTGCAAGAAATTGAGCAAATATTTCAAACCACTCATAATTTCTGAAATTTAAAACAACAAAACTTTTATACTCTGGCATGACTTGACACTATCATGTACAAAGTTCATTGTTGAGAACTGCCTGACGAAGTTACCAAACAACATTACAAATAAAAATAATGGTTTAAGTCAATTTACTATTATATGTTGGGCCATGTCAGCAGTGATCCCTTTCCATACTTGGTACAGGACATGATGGGCATGCCTACAAGCATGAGTAAACATTATTATCTTAATGCTACCATTGCAACTGAAATAAACTTCAAAATGTGCACTCTGCTTATATCATTGTATACAAGGTCATCTTTTCTATAAGGATAGGTAAATGGTGTACAATCACATGAGTGTGTCTGAGAAATCTGAACTACAAACCAATATCTTCTATCAGAAGAGTATGGAGCATAGCCAAGCCTAACAGTTGGTCTTAGGACTTAGCCTATGACAGAGAGAAGCAGTAAGCAAGTGCACTGAGAGTAGTTAGTTAATCAGCTGGGGGAGAGCTGGATTCTGACCCAAGATACCATTTTGGCTGAACATCTAGCTATCAAGTGACTCGAATGCCCAAGCCAAAAAAGCAGCAAAGAGAAATGAGGATTTGAAAGTGAAGGGGAAAATAGAGGGAAGATACCAAAGAGCCTCACAAAGGAGGATGTGCCAAGCTGTCCAGATGGGAATGATACTACAGATGCATGTCATCCTTGGATGCATGTCATACTTGGCATCAAAGCTGGTCTGAAAAGTGAATCCTCCCCACAAAAACCTTGTCCATAAGCTGCAGACAACAACCAACGAGGCTTCTGTGTACAATTAGCTTGTGGAATGCGTGGCATGGCATCATAAACCTCTTTACTGGTCTTATTTACCAGTGACCTTTTAGGGTTCACCTATGACAGTGCTCAAAATCTATACTGGAACCCTTTGGAGTTTTACTTTCAACAAATAACCAGATGAACAGATTAGTTAATATTCTGTCATTAATTACCATGACTCTTTGGGTGTGTAAATGAAGGAATTTTACTTAAACTCTCCATTCTGAGTTCCTTAGAAGCCACAGTAGGACTGGTGAAGGAAGAATATGCATCAGCCTGTCAGAGTGTTGAAATGTATCTCATTTTATTAAACAAACTTACCTCAAATCAATGTGTGCTTTAAGAATTATGCTAGGCAGCATGCTTTTCATTCCAAAAATTATAAAAGGAAATATCAGTGTTAAATTTTCTGCCCTGAATACAGATGATGATGACGATGACGACGACGATGATGATGATGATCATATTTGTTCACAACAATCTGTGGGTCATGGCCTCTTTGAGAGTCAAATGAGCCTTTCACGGGGGTCACTTAAGATCATTGTAAAACACAGATATTTATATTAAGATATGTGACAGTAGCAAAATTATAGTTATGAACAACAAAATAAGCTTATGGTTGGGAGTCACCAAAATGTATTAAAAGTTCACAACATTAGGATGATTGAGAATCACTGGTTTAGAATATACTGTGTAGCATCTCAAATATGTTTCATAAAAACAAAACTAACTTGACTAATCAAACAGGCCAATGTGATTGAATGTATATATTTTAAATATATGTATATATTTAAATATAAATATATATTCATATATACGTATATATGTATATATTCTACACACACACATATATACATATCACATATATTATATATTATTCATACTAAAAAGTTAATAAAATAATAGAATAACTGCTAATTGAATATTCAAATTTATGTAAGAGACATTTTTTGGTTACTAGTTACATAACTTTGTATGCAGGTTATTCATTTTATATATGAAATTATATAGTGTTTATTCATTCGGTATTGAGCAAAACCCCAAACACCCTGTGGCTACAAACCTCTTCCTTGAGGTTGAGTTACCAAAGCCTCTGTTTACTGAGCTCCACTCCCTGGGCTTTGAAAAAAACTAAATTTCATTTCATCATACCCTAGTCTTAAGAGAATGAAGCTATAAACACAAGCTGAGAGTGATTTGTCTTAGTTTTCAGTTTTTTAAGAAAAATCTAACCTACCCAGTGAACATTTCCTTTACTTGGTTCACTTACCATGCCCAGGGTATTTTGCACAGAGATGGAGGACATCAATAATAAAAGAAACACTTGTTCTCTGCTGCAGGAAGTTTATGGGTGAGAGCTTCTATTTCTTACCAAGCTAAAGAACATGGGCTGGATTCATTCCCATGCCTGACACACCTTAAAAACCAAAGTAGCACCGGAATAATAGATTGTCTGGGCACAGATAATAAGCAGTGAAGTGACATTGGAGGCGGGAAGCACAACAGCTAAGTCCCCATTGTCCCCTCTCTCTTTCGACAAGGTATTCAAGGACTCCCTGAAGAGAGAGAGAAGCCAGTCAGAATCTCTGAGTAAACAGCTTAGAGCTAGGGGAGACTCAGCTGGAGCTACAGGACACAGAGACAGTAACTAGCTTCTCAAAAAGACACAGACAGTTAAGTTGCACTTCATTAAAATTAAATATGTGTATGCTTTAAAGGTCACTGAGAAGGATAATAGCCAAGCCACAGACTAGAGGTGATAGCCACAAATCATGTATCTGATAATGGACTTTTAGAATAAATAACTTTCAATGTTCGCTAATAAAATGAAGTTTAAAAATAAGCAAAATAAGTCAGGTGGGGATGATCCACACCTGTAATTCCAGCACTTGGGAAGTGGAGGCAGGAAGGAGTTCAAGGTCACTTCAACTACACGGCTCTTTCATTGTCAACTGGGGCTACCTGAGACCTTATCTCAAGAGAAAAGTGAAATATTTGAGGAAAAAGTTTGCTAAGAATGATTTATGAATGGGAAAGAAGTAGTTTTAAAATATGGCCTTCTTCAATTGTCAGTGTAGAAATGCAAATTAAAACCACAATGAGATTCTACTGTGTATCAATTAAAGTAGCGGAGCATGAAGGCAGACAATGAGAGTGTAAAATTGCAGCAATCACTTTGGAAAGCAGGTTTTGAGGCTCTTAAAAGTTAAACGCACACTGCCTGTAAGATCTAGACATTGGACTCTTAGGGATTTATGCAAAAGGAATAGAAGTACCAGTCCTTGAAAATATTTGTGCATTAAAATTCATAGTTGCTTGTTTATTACCACCACAAACTATGATCAGCTCAAGTACCTATTAGCAGGCGGATGTGTAAGCAAGCAGTGTGCTGTCCATATGGGTAAGGCAATTTTTGTAGCAGAAAGAAGGTTGGAGACAAATGTTATACAGGAGTGGAAGATAGACATGAAGGTCAACTGCAAGTAAGGCAATTTTTGTAGCAGAAAGAAGGTTGGAGACAAATGTTATACAGGAGTGGAAGATAGACATGAAGGTCAACTGCAAGTCTGTCTATAGGGTACTTTATTTTGCTGTGTATGTGTCACCTCATCTGAGTCCCAGAGAAACTGGCAGGCATGAGGCAGTCAGTTCTTTCCTGTAACTAGCTGTCTTCTTTTAGTGAGACTCTTACCTAATTCTCTTTCAACTACATTCGATGTGGGTCTAATCAACTTCCCATATCTCACTTTCAGACCTGGGAAAGGATCACGATCAGCCTTAGAACAGAAAGGACCAGATTATGTTGTCACCCCTACCCCCAATTCTTCTGACCCCAGTGACATATTTGTGGGAGGTTAAAGCACCCATACAGGAAAAACTTCTTCCCCAGGTGTTTGGGTATCCTGGTAGGTAAAAGTCATGCTTGGTTCCTAGAATTTTTTCTCTAAAATGATAAAATCATAGGTATATTCTAATGGCCACTTTTTCTAGCATGTCAGGAAGGTCTGCCTGAGAATCTAATCAGCCCAAAGGAAGTTTAGCCAAAAGATGAAAGGGTTCTATTGACTAGACCTACGTATGGCATTGTTTATCCTCTAGATCTCACCAGACAAAACCCACACCATGCTTGAGCATTCTCTCTCTCTCTCTCTCTCTCTCTCTCTCTCTCTCTCTCTCTCTCTCTCTCTCTCTCTCACTTTCACTTTTCTTTAGTTATATTTCTGTCTCTTGAACAGAACAAAATCTTGTCTCAAGAACTAAAATACTGGCCAGGTCCTTGAGCCATGGATTCAGCAAATTTAAAAGCAAGCAAATAGCACAAAACACAAAGCTAGACACTTCTTCCTGCCCACTACCTGAATGATTCTAGCTATTACTATCCCCACTACAAATACTGCAACTATAACTTTTAACAGCATTGTTGGAGCTGGATATGAAGTGTGGTGGTAGAGCATCTGCTTAGTCTGTTCAAAATCCTTGGTTTGATTGCAGAACACCAAAATATACCATTATCAATGCAATTATTACTATAAAATCACATAGTCGCATAGCTATTGTCAATGATAATATTGTTAAAGCAACTATGCAAAGCATCCCTAATTAAAAACACTGCAACTCATTTACATGAGTAATCTTTATCAGAGTCCTTACAAATTTTAATTGCTTTCCTTACAGATGAGAAAAATCATCTGAGCAGTCAAATTCACCACATTATGTGTTCAAGTCTTTGTTGAATGATTCTGCTGAAAACATACTAGCTTTTCTGGAAGAATGGCTACCCCATTTTTTCCTGCTAAATGACAAAAAGGGCCTGATTCACACCATTGCTGGTCACACAACACCTCTGTACCATCTGTTCTGTCTTCTCACTATAGCCAGTTGAATGAAAACTATGAATCTTTTGCATCAAGAAATGAATGAAAAGTGTTTGGTTCACGAGTCAGGGTCCCCAGCACCCATGTAAGTGTAGTATGAATGTGTGTGACATCCTTGACTGTAACCCCAACATTCAGGAACCGGAAATCATGAGATTTCCAAACCTGGCTAGAGAAATTAGCCAACTCAGCAAACTCTGTATTCGACTCAGCGTGACTATTTCATAATGTAAGAACAAAGGTGATCAGGAAGACACCTGCCGTTAATCTCTGGCTTCTGTACACATGTATGTACATGAGAACACATACACAACAAAAAATTAATGCAAGAGAAGAATAAGAATAAGAGGAGGAGAGCAGGAGTACCCAAAGCCAATTCTAAAACAAGTCATTTGTGAGGAAAAATAATGAAAATGAAAAAATGATAGAGGACACTAGTCAGTAGAGAAAAAGAAAGCTAAAAAAATTCGTAAATAGGAGAATTATTAGATAGAGAAAGAATAGGAAGAAGTGGCCTTTGAAGTTGATGTAGTTTCTCATGATTGATGACATTCTAGAATACACTGTTATTTTTACAACTTGGGCTGTTTGAAGATCTTTGTTCTTTACAAACTAACAAACCTGATTAGGATGTGAAGCTACATGGTGGATACTAGATTCAAGCAGAGTAAATATAGTGGCATTGATAAAGACCTTGCCTTAGTGCTAGCTGGAAGCTAATCGCAGGTGACTGTACTGGTAGTGGCACCTTCCTTGAGCTCAGGAGGCACATGTGACAAAAGAAATATTAATTCTGGGAGACAGGAAAGGTATTCAAGCAAGTGATGCATGAATTGTTACATCCTTTGAAAATCTGTCTGCTGTTGCCTTGTATGATGAGAATTAATGTTTACAACAAGATTGGTCCAGGACTTAACATGAGAATTATATGCCAGACTTGTTATAAAGTACAAATGAGCATTAAAAAGATTTTAATAAAACAGGTGTTGAGAGATAACTCATCAGCAATTCAGAAATACTAGACATCACTGCATGTTCACAGACCCCCAAATGCTGCCTCTCCATGGATTTCCTGGATGCACATCAAGCCTGAGGCTGGGCCAAAAGAAAAAAAATTGAAGCCACTCAGGGTCATATTCGAAAGGACAGAGCAGAACTTTTCCAAGGGGACACCACCTCCAGCTGGGATCAGTTCCTGGAGCCATTAACATCAGCTGAATCATTTATATGCCATGGGCTCTGTTCAAAGTTCTATAAAGCTATCCATTGATGTTTAGCATCTTCCATTGCTTTCTCCTCTGCTCTTACAGACACTCCCAGGAAGAGCTGATTAGAAGTATTCTTGTTCCCTTGGGGGAAACGTTCTACAGATGACACAGCACAAAGATGGTTTGGTTGAAATGTAGATTGATTTTTCTCGAGCCTGGACCAGTCCATAAACAGGGTTTCACTATTTAAATGAGCAATGCATTCTCTTGTCTAGAACAGGTGTGGTTGACTGTTGCCATGGTACCAAATATGCTTGAAGAAGGAAGGAAAAGATTTTCTATGATAGCCACAGCATTTACCTGTCAAACTATTGTTGCTAAATCCTTTGTGTAGCTTGAGTATCAAGTTGTATAAGATGAGCAAGAATATTGGAAGAAGTGCAGTAGCCTATATTATTTTCTGGTTCTGCACAACTACTTTGTTTTAGCAAAATGTTAATATATAATCTACTTTATGACTTTCTATTTATATATACATCTCCTTTGAGTAGTTTCAAGTGCTTAAATATGTGCACTCTTAAATAAGACCAAAACCAAAAAGTTGTATCAGTACTGCATTTTCTGAGACACTCAGGTTAAAGCTTAATCAAATTCAGTTACAAACACACAGTCCTTAATATGCATCTTTTATGCCTAACACACCTAAGTTTCAGAACTCGGAGAAAAAAAAAACCAGTCTCATAAAAAATTTTCAGCAACATCTGGTAGGATATAATAGGCTCTATGGTGTCAGTACCACTAGGACTGGGTTAACTAGGGGAAGTGGTTCTCCACCATTGGTTCAGTATTGCATTGTTTCTATTGGTAAACATTGTCCTATTCAAAAAATAACATAAGGAAGATTTGAATACACAAAAGAATCAAATCAGTGTGTGGATGGGAACTCTTTCAGACAAGGTGAGCTAAAAGGCTTTAATCCCCCATTTGATATAACTAATGCGTAAAGCATTTAAGAGTAAGAGAAACAAAAAAATAAAAACTTTAAAAAAACCTGTTAGTGGAGGTGTTTGCTTCTTAATTTACCCCACTATACACCTCTTTGGTTCCTATGTTATTGAGGCAGTAAAGCCAATGAACTGAAGAGAGTATGTCAAAAGTATATATAGTCAGCTTATTAGTAATTATGTCACAATAATACTATTTTATTTCCTGAGCTTTTAGGGTCATTTAAACCTCAAAAATATAATCCAATGTAGTAGTTACTATACACATTTTATGTAAATTCGATCTCATTTTGACTATATTAAATTATGAAGAATGAAAACTGTCCACATAGTCCATTGTCTCAATGCATATATGCCATAATAATGCGTCAATGGTACATAAAAGAAAATTTAAAAGCAAAATCAAGAGTACGTTTCTGAAGCATATAACATAAAGGGGCCAATAAATATGAATATGCTGCTGATTTGCATTCATTTCTGAGTCAGCAAAATCCATCCCTGATCTGTCAAGAAAGATGTGTCTGCTCAATAGCGCTGACCAACCAATTCATCCTCTCCACATCTCATTAGAGATGGTTAATGAACTGGAATATTCCTTCTCAATGTCTTGGATCATTTCTTTTTGAAATATATATAATCTGCATTTCATTATACATCTATCAGATGGCCAAGGCTTTTTTCCCGTTAATATAGTTGGTGACTTTAAATTCACTCCAAAAAAGTCATCGTGTTTTTTCTCCTCATTAAAAGAATAATCAAAGGAAAGATTATTGGCTCTACCTGGTACTCTGTCACTTGCTTGCCTTTAATCACATTCAACAGATACTCAAAATTTCACTTGAGTTTCTTCTCAAAGATTTTTCAAATATGTCTATCTTGAAGTATTTAGAATCCTATGAATACTGAGCTGGACATCTGCTACATATGTGTGGGGTGGGGCCTAGGTCCAGCCCCTGTATGCTCTTTGGTTGGTGCTTCAGTCTCTGAGATTCCCAGATTAGTTGACTCTGTTGGTCTTCCTGTACAGTTCCTATCCTGTTTAGGGTCATCAATCCTTCCCACACTTCTTCCATAAGAGTCCCCAAGCTCCATCCAATGTTTGGCTGTGGGTGTCTGCATCTGTTTCAATTAGAGCTTGGGCTATCCCTAAAACTGTTGCCTGTCTGTGGAATCTGCTCCCCTAGCTCAGCTGCCTTCTGCCTCAATTGGAGAAGTGCCTAGCCCTTGATGTGCCAGGATAAGGGGATATCCTGGGGGGGTGGGGGGGGGGAGAGGCTCCACTCTTACAGAGGAGAAGAGAAGTCATGGAGGAGGGACTGTGGAGAGAGGGACTGGGAGGAACTGTAATTGAGATACGAAATTAATAAAAATAATAATTGAGGATCCCCCAAAAATTTCTTTTGAATTAAAATAATAATAAAATGAGTGCAAAAAGAACCCTGTGAATTATCTTGATCCTTATTTTTTTATTTTATACATTTAAAAATATAAGACAACCTACTAAAGCCTTCTACTATAAATCCAAGACTATTGTTTTATCCTCAAGTTCAACTAACATTTCTCATTTACTGATTTTATGCTGGATGCTGTGCCAATGACTGAAAATACAGTGAGGGTCAACCTTGCATTATCCCTGCATCAAGGTTCTCATGGTCTAAGGGGAAACATAGCTAAAGTTTGAACACTATCTACATATATTATACATATTGATCTTGATAATATGGTAGTGATGTCTCCAATAATAAGACATATTACTCAATGAATGTCTTAATATTTCAGATCGAACAGCATTATGTTCTCCATTCTTATAATGACCATGTGAAATATTTTCATTGTCCCCATCTTATAAATAAGAAACCTGAAACTCAGAAGGATATATACTTTGCTTATGGTTAAGAAGACAATGTATGAAACTGATGTGTCTTTCTATTGTACTGAATGCTTCTGGGATGTTTTCATAATACCTTATTTTCAATCTTGCTATGGATATTATCAATGATAAATTACAAGCTAGATGTATATTTAAAAATGAAGACTCCCATGCTTTAGCACTTTTAAGACCACACACTAGAGCTTTCTGAGATGTAGAGTCATATGGATAATTTTCAAAAGAACGTGTCTTTATGAGTTGGGGTTGAATAGCAAGCAAGCGTGGGCTAAGAGTGAAAGCAACATCATATATTCATAGAAAGGAAAAGGATGCTGTAACCACACTGGTACAGTTTTTAAAGCTCAGTTTTGTACCTTTCTCAATAATCTTACTTATGGGCCTCAAAAACTTCTATGTTCACTTTCTTGGATATGGCAATGTAGCTTATACTTTATACATAAGAAGGTACAGTGGGAACTGAATTAGATCAGGAATGTGCTGTGCCTTAAGCAACACATGATGTAGTGGACAGTTAATAATGGCTCGTCCCCTGACCTTGACAGTTAACAAAATAAAGAGACTAATGGAGACAATTAACTTCAGAAGTAACTCAGAAAGCTGGTAGAAGAAACACCTGTGAAAAATGGTCTGGCTCCTTACAACCATGGACATACTGAGAACAAATTGGGCTAACATTGTTTATTAGATGGAATTAGATGGAACTATTACATCATTCTCTCTTACTAGGGAAATGAAAATCTGTTCTTCCTTTTTGAAGTGATTGGATGGCACTGAAGGCAATGGAGAGCTAGCTAGGATAGCATTAAAAGTGACAGAGGCCCTTCCTTATGGCTGAAATCATGTTCTTTCACTTCCCTATCTTATGCCTGGACTTGGTCAGGGTATGGAGTTAGGAGACTGTGTATTTTAGCTGTCCAGGCTTTGGAAGGAGGCCATGTTGATCCCTGGTGCCCAGGACATCTCTTTGTACTACATCCTCTCTTGAAGGCAAGGGTAAGCTCCTTTAATAAAGTGAAATACCTATAACCGTGCATGATATACAATTGTCATCTGAGGGACACTGTAGAGCCATGCTGTTAGATGCAGGCTAGGCATTATATTTTAAAAGAAAAAGAAAAAAAAATTTTGTGGAGGATAAAGTCAAATTATTTTCCACATATTTCTAGAAGCTCCTTGTTCCCTGCTCCCCAGTTTCATACAAGCCAGTAATGTTTCAAGGGAATGAATTTGACAAGGACTTTTTGATGTGCTAGCCATGAGTCGGCAGTGGTGGATATATCAGTCCTGCAGAGCAGATTATATTTTAGTTAGGAAGATCGAGTCATGGGGTTTTAACTGCTAAACTCAAAACGCTAATAGGTGGTAGAGGTGAGTTTGGAACGGAAGTCAGTTGAGCCTAGAGCAACTGGCCCAGGAGCCGTCACTGGTATAGAAGCAAAAATACCTAACCAATCCCACTCACTGGCACAAGAATTAACTTTATCAAGTGGAGAGTGGGAAATGTCACACAGTAGAGGGTACAGGTTGATCAGAAGCAAAAGGCGGAGGCAGAAGCTCTACCAATGCTATTACCAAGTGTTAAATATCAGAGTATTTGGCTCTTGTTCTATTCACCCCAGTAGTAGCTGGGATTTTTCATGAGCACAACAACATAGAGTTTATTTGTACCTCTGATAGATTTCAAAAGCAAAACTGGAAGGCGAAAGTGTGTTTTCTGGACTAAAACCTGATTCTTTTTAATGGCAGTTCAACATTTTTTATAGCAGTAAAGAGTGTTCATTGTCTCAAAAAATCCTTTGCAGACAGGCCTACTATGTCAGAAGGAAGGTTAAAGAACAAAAGCAACATCTTTAAATATTTAAATGATAAAAATAAAAATTAAAAATAGATTTACTGTGAACAAAAGGTTTCTAATTGAATCCATAAACCATGTTTGATTTTTAAAGCGGGCAGGAATGCATGTTAAGTATTAAAGATGTTTGACGTAAAACCATGCATTTGATAAAAAATAGATGACTCGCTTTTGTATTTGCTTTTCTATTTGTTTTGTTGAACTCAAGCTGCTATTGGAAATGTAAGCAAACTGTTTCAAGTTTGCAAAATCAATAAGTAATAGTGACTTCTATCAATTTTAGAAGCCAAACGGACATTTTCCCATTTATTATCTGTCTAGGTACAATCAGGTTTTAAAAACCAGTCAATAAATAAGTTCTAGATGTTACGTTGTGTTTAGTTCCATGCCAGATATTGTAATTACTACAGAAGGGAATGCATGAGTTTGCCTATGGGTAAGCAGTGAAGACTCACATTAAATTTGTTCCTGACATACAGTATGTATGACTAAGGGTCCAAAACAAAGATAATCGTGTCTAAAAGGTTGGATACAAGACACACAGAAACCAAGCTATAACTGAGCTGGCAGCTTCCTCCCTCCCTGCTGGCTAATGAATGTTCGTAGTGCTGACAGCTGCTGTGCTGGTTAATGGGGGAGATGAATCATCAACAAGCATATCCAGGTGTGGATTCTCTATGCTACAATACCGAACTTCCCAGCAAGATGTGCCCATGAGAACAATAGTGGCATCAGTGTTCTAGACTTAACCAACCACTTTCTGATTGTATCTGAAGCTGGCTCTCAGAAGCCAGAAAAAAAAAAATCAATGCATGCTGACACCATAGAACTGTTTGAAAGCAAGGAAAAGGGGGCATGGGATAGGGGTTTCCTAAGGGGGGGGTGGGGGGGAATGGGGAAAGGGGACGTCATCTGAAGTATAAATAAAATATCTAATAAAAAAAAAAGAACTGTTTGAAAGCATCTGAGTAGGGAGGTCACAGGCTTTATGAGAAAACATACTACTAATGTGGTATCAAACGGACAACCAGCTAGACTATCTAACAAAACATGAATGTTCATATCCAAAACCAGTGCAGCTCTCAGCCTTGATGAAAGAAACTTCCAGAGAAGCCAAATAGATTTAAAAAAAAAAAAAGTGACAACTTCAGAACAAGCACTTGACCCAGCCTGTTCTGACATTGAAATTTTTAAACAAGATCCTATTTACAAACCACAGAAAAGAGAATGACAGTATTTTCAGAGGCCTGTATGTACTGCCCAAAGAAGCCCACATGAGTCCTTCAAAGTCTGCAGCTAAAGTCTGATAAAGTCAGAAGATGCTGTGATTTAACTAGAAAATTGCCGGTTGTGTGAGAATTCCAGAGAAGTGAGGCTCTAGATTTGTCTAATCTTTTGACTCTGTGATACAAGACTGTCATCTCCAATGCTCATGTTCATGCCTAAGAATTGCACAATTGAATCACAAACATATAAGCAAACACATACACACATGCAGGCCTGTATGCATGCACAAAAATCTCAGAATACTTCTAAGTAATAGTACAATTTTGTGTTGAGTGACTATTCTTAGTTCTATGCAAACAGACCACAATATGGTCACACCTGGAAACATGAATATCTAACACTGTTTTCCTTTTTTATTTTTTTGCTTGATCAATATGTTTATTGTCTTTATGGAAAAAAATCTTCATAGAAAATTGCTTTAGCTTTCAGCAGCCCATTCCTGAGCTCTGAGGAAGCTTTCCTTCTTTTGAGCAACCTGGTCTTTCTTCTGGGCAAGAAACATTTTGGGACGATTCCACCTCTTCTTCACTTCTCTATTGGACTTCTTCTCATCGACTGGATTCTCTCAGATAGCAGCATGAGCTTTCTTATACATCTCCTCCATGTCTGGAGTTACGTTGTTCTTGATGTACTGAGAGAACTGTTTCTTATTCACATCTTCATCTTCCTCCATTAGGCCCATGTAGTCTGACACATTCTGACCCATGGTGTGCTTCCGATGTACCCCTGCATGAAACTCCTTGCTTGCAGAGTCATAACCACAGAATCATTTGGTCCTATGAGGGATAGACAAGCCTCCATCCACAGCTCCCTTCAGGGCCCCAAAAGTTTATTGCCAATTGTAGTTCAGGCATGACCTGCATCCAAATAGCAAGTGAAGGCACCAGGCTGATCGTCAATGCTTTCCACATTGTATTCACCTCCATTCACCTCCACTTGGCCTTCATAGATCTTGTCCATGCCAAACCTATTCAGAAGCCTGTGGGCCAACAGCAGGCCAGTGCAATAGGCCACAGCATAATTTGTTTGGCCAACTTTCACACCGTATTTTGGAAGTTTATGTGAAGAAGCTGTGCAGACAATCATATCCTTTTCTATACAGGCATATGCGATCTGGCAGATGATATTTCTGTTAGTTACATGAACTATCATCCTATATTTGAGTGTGTTGTACTTATTCTTGTCTTGGATCACCAATTGTTTCCATGCACAGTAGTCAGTTTTGCCCTCTCACCGCCTTCTAAATCACACTTGGTATCTTTTAAAGCAGGCCTTATTCTTGACAACTTTCATGACCCCCATCCTGCAGAGCAGAGACCTGCAACTGCGGCTCCACACAGACCTGCAGATTTGGCTGTGCTAGGGGGAAAAGACCCCCCTGTTTTCCCTTAAATGATATTTTATGCATTCTTTTGTTTCTAGTAGGAGAATATCATAGACTTTGCACATTGCAGTGAAAATAGGTTTCTTGTGAACTAGGACTTTGAAATCCCCAAATCATAGTGGGCCATTACTCTGATTCAAGAATGAGGGCCAATAACCTTCTTACTGGTAGTGTCTAGTGTTCTGGGCTAACAGGATATTGCATGAGACACAGTGAGCACATGAAAGATCTTGTGTAACAACTGTTATAGCAGATTACTGTTTAGCTAACGGACATACCTGTTAGTCCATTCATTACACAAGTAGATTAGTTCATTCGTGAAGAAGTATTAGTCAACTCTTAGCTCTTGGTAGAGGGAAAGTAAATTCCTATGTGACTTTTATAAAGAAAAACCCACATTCAAACCATAACATGGACTCCTTGAAAGTCATGCCCTTCTCACAGACAAAATGTAATCAATCTATAAAAACAAGTCTGAAAGCTCTAGTATTAATTCAAAAATATAAAGTCCAAAGTCTCATCTGAGACTCAAGGAAAACTTCATGTGCTATGAGCATATAAAGATAAAAGTTCCAGCTCATGGGACTCAGGGCCCTGCATCGAAAGTGCACAGTGTCTACAAGAATTGGGACTTTTATATTTCTGGGAGTTGGGGTAGGGGCAACCAAGAGCAATATCAATACCCTGTAATGTTTGAGAAATCCCTGAACAACCCGAAGCAATAACTCAAAAGAGCTTCTAATGCCTTCCTTGTGTTGGAGATTTTGTTAAATGGTCTTTGATTCTTGGAGGGGGCATTGTCAGCTCAGATGAGAGAACTTCATGCATATGAAGAAGTGCACATTACAGGGCTTTTCAGTTAAATAGTCAAAAATATAATTATGAGTTTCTCAGATATAGTTATTATTATTTCACCCTCCTTTCTGCTTATCCTGTATTGATCTTCATTGTTGCTCCATAATCACAGGCCCTTCCCATTTCTCCATTTTCTCAATCAGCTAAATCTAGCATACAAGACTGAGATGTATGTAAAGCGTAGTACCATTGTAAAAGGGAATGAATGGCAAGGAAGAAAGAATAATTAATTCCACCAAATCAACTTGAAATCTATTATACAGACACTTAAATCTTCCTGTTTCTTCCTGGTTTTTTTTTTTTTTTTTTTTTTTTTTTTTTTTTTTTTTTTTTGACAGGTTCTCACATAACCCAAACTGGCCTTGAACTTACTATGTAGCTAAAAAGAACCCTGAAGATCAAACCCTTTTGGCTTGGCCTCCTAAGTGCTGAGATCACAGAAATGAGCCACCATGCACTCCTTAGATACTTAAATCTCAAAATTCCACATTTAGAATCCCATGCAAACTAAGGTAGCAGGGGAGCCCCCAGATCATCAAGCAGACCCACAGCTGTAGCTTTTCTTGGCTCAGCCTATGTTTACGTTTTCTTGGCTTATATTTAAATTCTCTTGCCTTAGAATCTCATAAATCTATGGTCTTCGGACCAGCTCCATTTCCTTTTTTTTTTTTTTTTTTTTTCTCTTCAGTATTGCTCCTGCCCATGGGGAACAAAAGACTAGAACAAAAATATGTATTATTTCTAGTTCATGCCTAAGCCACATGTCCTTGTGTATGAGCACACATTCATAATCACACTCACACTTAAAAATTCCCAGGTATATACCCATGAGGTAAAATGTTTCTCCGTGAGATTTCTGACACTTTCAATAGACTTCTGGAAAAATGTAGTTCTGAAAAAAAATAGTTTAACATTAAACTATTAAAATAAATACTTGAACATTCCTGGTCCAATAGTTGGAGACAAGTTCTTTGAGAAACTGAACTTTTTATTAAAGCTCTTGCATACAACAAAGTTTAGGAAAGGACGTTCGTTCTCCAGCTTCCTCGGTAAATAATTATTAGCCTTTGTGTGAGCAAACATATTAGTGGAGAAATCACTGCTAACATGAAGATCTGTTGCTCTCTTCTGAACACAGCATACAACTATTCAAGACAATCCAGAACCTTTTGCAACAACTTCACTATGGCTTCATTTAGGCTTATAAAGTAAGGCAGTTGGTTATTCTATAAACATATACACATAGTTTTTATAATTATTTAAAAATCTCTACAATCACCTAGCTTCTCTCTCTTAATAAGCTTAACAGCTCAAGTTAGTTCATAAAACTCCTTACTTGACTCTGAGTAACTATAGCTTTATTGGTATTTATTCACTACATTCTCTCTCCCAAGGTAATTCTAGCACTCAAATGGGTTACTTCTCATGTGTGCATTCATGATTACTAAACTATTATTACTATTTATCTCCAGGCCTCTTCTCCCTCACATGCTCACAAGGCATCATCCAAATGTTTCAAATACATGCCTAAACTTTCACCCGTTGCTTTCCTTCAGGTGCCTTCCTGCACGTGCTCCTCTCCCCGTTCTTTCTCTTCTCGTTATTCTTCTCAATTCACAAGTTCCATAGGTTGGCGGTCTTTCTCATTGTTTCTGGGGAATTGACATCACCCAGAAGGCGGTGGCACAATGCCAGATGCTTAGATGCTGCAGTGAGTAAAAGGGAAACAGAGAAGTACCAACATGCACCTCTCTCTCTGTTCTAACTGGATAAAAGGTGACCTTCCATCGATGTTCCTGCTACCCCAGTGGGAGCCATTCTTACCACCTTCTGAGGCGTGAAGAACTGTCTTGGCAAACCCTGAGCCAAAATAAACTCTTCCTTTATCAAACGGCTATTATTATATAGTTTGTCACAATAATGAAAAGTAACCAATGCAAATAAATATTAGTTTTTAAAAGACAAAAATCTGTTGGCTTCTAGCCAGTGCTGCTATTTGCTGAGTTCTGGTAAGGAAGGAGGCCTATGCCTGGTAGAATGCTGCTTGAATACTGTAAGAGGTTGTCATGGATATATTGCTGGTATGGGATCTGTAAGCTGGAATCGGAACAGGCAGCAGCATAGCTGTCCACTAATGGGGCTAGTGCAGGATACAGCCTATCTGATGCAGCTGAGGATGTATGCCCCTGCAGAATGAGAATGGGAGGTTTTTCAAATTGACAGATGGCTCAGCGGAAGCGTCACCAAAGCTTGCCACAGGCCTTCCACACTGTAAGATTAATTAAAATACACTTTTGACAAATTCCATAGTGATAATTTAAGACAATTCATTTAATTTTTAACTTGCTTATATAGAATAACAGATGGCAAATTTAAAAAGCGATTAAATGCTTTTTATGACAAAGTTTCGCTAAGTCTAATCTAAAGCACATGGGCACTAAGTGAACTTCTTTCTTTATTCCTCATTCTTAACAAATATCAGGAATATATTACAAAATGAAACTAGTTCTATAATAGATGTTTGCACATGGTATACTCTATATTAGTGTACCATCTTTAAGTAAGTCACTTTACTTTTTTGTGCCTCAATTTTCTTATTTATAATATGGGAAGCATCAATGGTAGGAATTCTCTCTCTCTCTCTCTCTCTCTCTCTCTCTCTCTCTCTCTCTCTCACACACACACACACACACACACACACACACTTCATTTAAAGTGATCTTGATTGTAATAGTAACATTTACTGAATAAGCTGTTCTTGGTGCTTAAATTCATCATCTCATTAGTCTCCTTAATATGCATCCATTTCACAGAGAAGTAAACTGAGGTAGAAAGAAAACATCTTTCAGCTGTTAGGCAGCTATGTTAATCTTTGGCAAGAAGCCTTTTAAGCAGAGAGAGATGCTGTGCCTTAGAAAAGCCCTCTTCCCACACTCTTATCCTTGTTAACTCTAGAAAACATAGGTACCTGGGCGCATGGTCATCTCTTATTGGTGTTTTTGCCAATAGCCTTGTTCAATAGCTCATTAGTCTGGACACAGGGCCAAGAATAACAGAAGTAGCATTCTAAGGTGTTGGGAATGAATGTGCCTATCATTTATCCACATGTATATTTACATCATGAGGTTGACAGGATGATGGTGTAACTGATAGACAAGTTACCCAACTGTCTGCACTTGTGTCTTTGCTTCATACATGTGACTGGTATTTATGTAGTCCACAGGAGAGTGTCGGATCTGCTGAAACTGGAGTTACAGACAGTTGTGACCCACAGTGTGGGTGCTAGGAACTGCACCCAGGTTGTCTGCAGGAGTAGCAAGTGGTCTTAACCATTGAGCAATCTCTCTGGGTGCTGTTTGTTTGTTTGTTTGTTTGTTTGTTTTTAATGATCATATTTAAACTTGGTTTACCCTTACCGGGGGATGGAGAGATGGTGGCTCAGCAGTTAAGAGCCCTGGTTGCTCTTCCAGAGGCCCTGAGTTCAATTCCCATCACCCATACCACAGGGTGACTCACAATCATCTGTAATGGAATCTGATTTTCTCTTCTGGTGTGCACAAAAACAGAACATTCATATACATAAAATAAATAAATACAATTTTAAACTTGGTTTATCTTTCCCTTAGAAGGTTTGGGACAGTACTCATTTATAAGCTCTAACCAACTTGTCATGATTTGTGGGGAAAGGGATGGCTAAATTATTGGAATGTTCCTGGGAGAATCTATTGACCAATTTTTTTAAACTGGAGATAATAATCACAAAATGGAAGCACAGGCAAGTTGGGTACAGAGATATGTTCTTTCTTCACCCTTTGCCCTAAGTCAAAGCTACATAAGGATGTTCAACAAACGCTGGCAAGGGTGTGATGAAGGTTCAAATTTATAAATGTGTTAAAACTCAGCAATCCTGTTAGCCCACAATTAAACTGGATATTAGACTGGATATCAAATGTAAAACCTACCCACACTTGCTGGGGAGCCTGAGCTCTTGCCATTAATAAACAGCCCTTGAACCCCAGGCATCACACACTTCTGTCCTCCATCCAATTTTCAGTCTTATTTTCTCATTGCAGTGCTCTAGAACAGTTGGGAAATCCCATGACCCATAGGTCTCACCACATCCAAGGGAAGTCTTGAGTTAGATCATCACCTCCCTCTGGCAGGCGCATTGGCACGCTCCGCATAATTCTGCCTGAACACCCCCTACAATACTTTATGTGCCTTTTAATTTATCTCCCTCTGTCAAAAAGGCTTCAAGCAGCTCAGGGCAGAGACTACATCTGACTTTTTCTTTATCTATGTTTCTAGCTTAATTTAGCCTGACACTAAAGGCTCCAAAACTGTTTCACATGTGAATGAAGAAAAATTGTTCATCATATGCAGGAAAGGAATGTTCACTGAATGTTTGTTTTCCAGCCCATGCTTCTGAGGTCAGGCTTTTCTTTTAACCCACAGAGTTTTGATGACGTACTTAAAGGGTACCATTCCTACTCTCCCCTACATTCCAATACCTGCTGCCTATTAGAGGAAAAATGGGCTGAATTACTTACTTTTGGTTTCTATAATAAACACCATGACCAAAGCAACTCAAGGAGGAGTGTTTATTTAGATAGTGCCATACATCATCATTCAGAGATGCCACCAGAACTTAAAGCAGGAACCTGGATACAGGAATTGATGCATAGGCCATAGAAGCGTGCTACTTACTAGCTTGCTTCCATGGCTTGTTTTCATATGTAATCCCAGACCACCTGCCCAGAGATGGCACAACCTACCCAGGGCTGAACACTTCCACATCAATCATTAGTCAAGAAAATGCCCATAGATCAGTCTGATGGAGGGAATTCATCTGCTGCCTCTCCTTCTCAGGTGAACTCTAGCTTGTGTCAAGTTGATGAAACTTACCAGCACAGACATGAAGAGGTATGCCATCACTGCTGGCTGGACATGGAAAGAAGGGTAGAAGAAATAAAGGGAGAATCAGGTGCTACTTTTGGGCTACTCAGGAGTTCATCTCCAAGCTCAATAATGGAAAGATACAGGGTATAGGAACAACCCAGCATTCCTTGAGCATTTGCTTCTCAGGATCCAGGGAGATGATCATCCTGACCCCAGTGCTCCTGGGCCTCCCCAGTGTGCTGTAAATAGCCCTGACTCAAAGAGAAAGGCTCCTTACAAACATGAAAAGTAACCCTAGTTTATAATGTGAATAGTAATTCAATTACTTCTAATTCATAGTAACATGGTATTCCAGAAGAAACTGCCCTCTACAAATAACTCTAATATACCAAGAATATGCCAGCTTACCCATCCCATCTTACTGAATTGTACAATAGTCCTCTAGAGCAATGACTCTCAACCTTTTTAAGGCTGCAACCCTTTAATACAATTCCTCATATTATGGTGACCCCCGACAATAAAACTATTTCATCCTACTTCATAACTAATTTTTTACTGTTATGAATTATAATATACATATTTGATATGTAGGATAGCTGATACATGACTCTCAAAGGGGTTGTGACCCACAGGTTGAGAACCACTGTTCTAAGAGATGTTATCTTTTTGATCCAGGGAGTGACACTATTTGGAGTTGTGGCCTTGTGAAAGTAGGTGTGTCTCTGTGGGGTATGGACTTTAAGACCCTCAGCCTAGCTGCCTGGAAGCCAGTATTCTGCTGTCAGCCTTCAGATGAAGATATAGAACTCTCAAGCTCTTCCTGAACCATGCCTGCCTGGATGTTGCCATGTTCCCATGTTGATGATAATGGACTCAACCTCAGAACCTCTAAGCCTGCTTCAATTAAATGTTGTTCATTATAAGAGTTTCCTTGATCATGGTGTCTGTTCAAAGCAGTAAAACTCTAACTAAGGCACTGTACAAATGAGGACATAAGTTTAGGAAGATTAGCTTCTTGCTGAAATCTTACTAGTAGCGCCAGTGCATTCTGACCCCTTTCTACTGACCACAATACACTGTGAAGACATCTGTGAAAAGGAGCATTAAGACAGAAAGATATAATGACAAGAGCCCACAAGAACCAACTGTAGCTAGGAGATTGAAATGTTGAGACCTTGAATCTAAATTGTCCTGAGTTCACGGTTTCACATGAACAGGGTTTTGTTCTTTCAGTTCTCTGCTTTAACACCTATGCCTTAGTAGATGAAGCATCTCAGACTAGGGCACAGGGAGAGGTGATTTAACCCATTACCAAGTTCTCTGATGGACAGGGACAGTCAACAGAAGTGAGGAAGCAATTTCACCAGTTTCTAATGGTGACACACCCAGGATGAACTGCAGTGAGTTCCTTGTTCTAGGAATTTTAAATGATCACAAATCTGGCATGTTACATGGGTACACTTCAGTTAGAACCATATGGTAAGACCTGTCATTTCTATTTGTTATTATGAGAATGATCCACCAATATAGACCCAAAACAGTAAAAGAGAAACTGAAAACATGAATGGGCAATTCATGTCCAAACCCCAACTGTAGTCCAACTGTATGAGTTAAGTACAGCAGGGTCCTCAAGCCACTTCTTTAAATGATTCAGTGAAGGCGAAAACTGCTTACACTTTAGGGGATAATATTTGATTATATCAGGTTGTTGTAATTTAAATGAAAATGTCCTCATAGGTTCATAGGGAGTGACACTATTAGGATTTGTGACATTTTTAAAGTAGGTGTGGTCTTATTGGAGGGATTTTGTCACTGAGGGCTAGGTTTGAGGTTTCAAATGCTCAAGCCAGGCCCAATGGCTCACTTTCTCTTCAGGAAGAGAGAAATCCATGCTTGCGGATACAGATGTAGAACTCTCAACTACCTCTCCAGCACCATGTCTGCCTGCATGCAGCCCTGCTTCCTGCCATGACCATAATGGGCAAGACCTCTGAACTGTTAGCCAGTCCAGCTAAAGGATTTCCTTCATAAGAGGCATAGTTTGTCTTGCCTACAGAGTTTGCTGGGATGAGAGCCTAGCAGAATTATCATCCAAGAGACCAAAAAGACTTTATCCAGCATCCGATGGGAGCAGAGGCAGGGTACCACAGCTAAATATTAGGTGCACCTGGAGAGTCCTGCAGGGGATGGTGAGGAAAGATTGAAGGCATCAAAGGGGTCAGAGACACACCATAAGAACGTGGCCCTCAAAAGCATCTGACTAGAACTCATTGGAACATGAAAGATCAGGGAATCTATAGGGTTCAGACTTGGGTCCTCTACGTATATATTATGGCTGAGTAGTTTGGTGTTCTTGTGGTAATCTATACAATGGAAGCAGGGAAATCAGTGTCCATGACTCTTTGCCTATTTGTAAAACACATTTCTTACTACTGGGTTGCCTTGTCTAGCCTGGATGTGATGGTGTTTGGCTGTTCTTATTGTAGCTTGTTATTCTGTATTTGGTTGATGTCCCTGGGAGTCATGCACTTTTCTGAGGGGAGGCAGGGGGGATTGGATCTGGAGGAGAAAGGGACTGTGGAAGATGGTGGATAAAAAAATACTGTGGTCATGCAGAATAGTCGACTGATTATATCTGCCTAGACAGAGTAATCAGCCCTTAATAATCCTGCATCACTAAGGTCTGTCAGATGACTCTGGGCCAGAAGGCTGAAGGTTTGATGCTCCAACGTTCAGTAGTATCGGGGCTTTTCAGGTGTTCAGCGGTCTCTATAAATTGGCTAAGTTTTAGAAGCTATGTTTAGTGCTTCCCATAACTTCAGTTAACTCAGTCATTCTGGATTTCTGATGGGGTTGAAGACCTATAGTCTCATAGCCAATCCTGGCTATTTACTTTGAGAGAAAAGATTTGAGTAGATGGTTTTCAGCTGACATTCATTCATTCTAAAGCCAAGGAAAAAGCCAGGTTCAGAACTAAGTGTTTTAGTTAGGAGAGATGACAGAGGTTCTGGTTAGTTAACAAAATGATGGACTGGGTATTAGGACTCTCTTGTACCTCACTGGTACAATTAGGAATAATTATACTCTAATTGTATTAAAGTTTTACTTTAATAGGAAGAGTGATATGTAGGAGGAGCTAAGTGGGAAGGAGTACTGAGAGGAAGAGATGGAGTAAGGAGAGAAGATGAAGGAGAGGAGAAGCTAGGTGATGAGAGAAAGAGAGAGGGGGCATGGAGGCAGATGTTCAAATGTCTCCATCAGTCAAAGATAGTTTTTATATCTAGGTTGGGTATTGGGTTACACTTCTGATTGATTGAGCATTACCAAACTTATAAATCCTTTGATTAACATTTAAAAAATATATATAAAGCAAAAATGAAAGGGGGAGCATGAGACAGGGGTTTTCTAGGGAGGGGAAATGGGGAAAGGGGATGGCATCTTAAATGCAAATAAAATATAAAATAAAATTTAAAAATGACAAAAAAAGAAATACTGTGGTCAGGATGTAATATATGAAAGAAGACTTTAATATATATACATGTACATATACATCATATACATCATATATGTATACATATACATCATATACATATACATCATATACATATACATCATATACATATACATCATATATATCATATACATATATATACAGAGAGAGAGAAAGAGAGAGAGAGTTGTCATGGTCAAGGTGTCTCTTCACAGCAATAAAACTTTAAGACATGAGTCTTATTGCTCACTTTTATGATCTCATCATTATTACCACTATTATGTTCTACATAATTCATCCTCTCCCTGCCTTAGAAATTATGCTCTAAGAGTATTGTTTGAAGGAATATTGCAAATGGAAACATACTGCAGATGTATGAAATGTTTCAGTGTCTTATACTGTCCTTCAGCTTGGGAGAAGCCTCATGGAAAAGGTGTGTCCAGTCACTCTTACACTGGGATGCTATAAGTCAAGTGCTGAGAAATAAGCCTATCTGCAGATCCATCAAATGACACTTCAACTCACTGCATTTGAGCCTTCCATTTTAGCTGGGTACTTCTAACATAGCACTGACAAATGTTTGATATATGAAAACATAAATAAATACAATGACCAGTGCTGAGATCTGACCATGAGTTGAGGTGGGTCACCTGTTTCAGTCCTATTTCATCCCCAGAATCCTCTTTCTACCATATAAATGTGAATGGTACCGGTGACTGCCTGACTAAGTAAATATTTCTCCAGCAAAGCATATGTTTATTCTCCTCCATTTCATCCTCTGTTTACTTATTCATAGCCTATAAAAAGCTCTTAGCTGCAAACATTCGAGTTTCTTCATTACATTCTCCAAAGTGGGAGGTTGTTTTCCCTCTCATGTAACACCTTTTTTTAGTGTGTAAAACAACTCTAGAAAACACTTGTAGAAGTTTATCACCAAGTGCCAGTGAGATAACTCAACAAGGAAAGAACTTGTAGCCATTTTTGAAAATCCAAGCTTCATTCTCAGGACCCACCTGGGGGAGGAAAAGAACCAACTGCTACGAAGCGTCCTTTGAACTCCACACACCTACTGTGGCATGTGCCCACTCCTTCTACACATAGTGAGATGTTTGCAAAAAGGGAAAATGATGCAAAATATACCAAAAAGTCTGAAATATTCCAACATCATCAGATTGATATTACAGCCCTTAAAACCTCCAGAGATCAATGGTTTTCACAGAACCTCACCAGAAATTGGCATCTGTATAAAAACTATTACCAGGAGGTCCATGGAAAACGAATGGTCCAGCATTCATCCCTGCCCAGCTGGAAAATGAAGAAAAGAGGTACCCTCCTCTGCCTCCTGACCAGTTCTATGGATGCACATTACTTGCATGACTTCTGTTTTCATTGTCTACCCCTAACTTCAACATTACCTGTTTTCTCTTACTTCACTTATATTTCCTTCAATATTGGTCCAGCGACCTGAAATCTTAGCATACAACTCTTCCTCATCCTCTCCTCACACATACTTCATCATCCCAAATTGATTATTGTGCCTCACTGACTACACTGCCCATGCCTTCCTTTCCCTGACTCTTGTATCTTCCATAACTATATAACCCATGTCACTCTATCGCATCCACGAGTTAATGATATGATTAATTTTGCCAATTCCTTCACTTGGGGCATTTCTTTGGGTGGGCTATTGAAACATCCTTTAATTTGACCTCTCTGACATTCATTTTTTTCTTCTAATCTTGCCTCATGTTGATCCTGACAGTACCATCCTTCTAAAACTAATTAGAGAGTAAATGCCTTAATATGTTCTACAGTTAATCCTCAAACTTCCTAACATGACACCTGGCACTCCTTTAAACTGCATCATAACCCTTTCATTGTTCACCTATTACCACTTGCACCTATAGTTCCATACCAAAATGTTTCATTCTCTATATCTGCCTTATCCTGTTTTCTGTTGATAAAACAGAATGCCCAAGACTCAGTAACTTACAGAGCAAAAAAGTTGTTTGTTGCAATTTTTATGGCTGGGATATTAGAAAACATAGTGACTGGCTCAAGGTCAGTCTATGGTGAGGACCTTCCCTTTGGGTCATAGTACATCAGAAGCTCTCACACGAAACAGCAGGAGTGCCACCTTCTGCAGTTGTTTAAGTTAGATGTTCCCATAGTCTCAGGCCTTTGAATTCTTGGATACAAGTTGGTGGCACTCTTTAGGAAGGCTTAGGAGATGTGGTCTTAATGGAGGGAGTCTGTCACTGGAAATGAGCTTTGAGAATTTAAAGACTCATACTATTTGATCTCTCATCTGATTTGATCTCTCAGTTTCATGCTTGCAATTCAAAATGTGAATTGGGCTCTCAGATGACGTTTCAGCTGCCATGCCTGTCACTACTGCCTCTGCTCCACCATCATAGACTTCAACCTTCTAGAACCATAACCCTAAATAAACCCTTCATTCCATAAATTGCTTTGGTCATGGTGTCTTATCACAGCAATAGAAAAGTAACTAATACCCTTTCAGAACAAAACAATCTCTTAATAACCCATTAATCTATGAATCCATGAATATGTTAATCTATTCATAAGGGAAGAATCTTCATGATGCAATAGTCATCCCTGGTAGGTCTCACTTGTAATTATAATTTGGGGATAAAGTTTAAAGCACATGAAAGTTGGGGGATACATAAGCCATAGCAGTATATTTACAGATTGCTCTTTCTTCCACTAACTTCTCAGGCCCAAAGCTAACATCGCTTTCTATTTCATTTCACTTAGGATCTACATATAGCTTCCAAATTCATAGGCCATTATGTGACTACAGAAACTTTTGGGCTCTATGTTGTTTATGTTAGTCAGCTATTTTATTACCTTTAGGCAACAATTTTGACTTTTAAAAAACAGATCTCAGTAACTAAAGTCATACTCTTTAAAAAAATACGTTTATTGAAAAAAGTGTTCTTCAGTTTAGCAAATGACACACTGGGATCAAGTTCTTCTATTGTGAGAGAGGTACTTATTACTATTCAGTAAGTACTATGCTGAAAACTGGGGCAAAGTGTGGGAAGACAGAGGTTCCTTTAACATGTAGTATTTCAATTTAAATTGGGCTAATTTGCTTTCTTATTTGTAAGAAGACATGGAGCACTGAAAAGACTAATGATTCACCCAAGGGCTTCTGACTCTATGGGAAGAATATTTCTTATCTTGTGCTCCAAGAAGGATGTGCCCAGAGAGAGATCAGTTCTTATAACACTCAGTTTCTCTGCTGTTGTTTTTTTCAGTGACATCCATGAACCGTGAAGACTTGGGTGGCACTGACATTCACACTGAACACAGCATGGCCAAGTTAGTTTGGAAAATTCTTATGAGGCTCTAGTGAACTTAATAAGTCACAATATTTAAAATTTCTTAGAGAAGGAAGAAAGTCCTTCAACCCTTAAAATCAGAGAGAGGACATTCCAAATATTTAAACACTATTAATCATGCATGGTACCTAAAAGCCATCTGGATGTTTATTCTCTCTATAGTTGTATTTATATCAAGCTTAAAATTCAGTTTTTATTATTCTAATTCTTGCTTGGAACATATGCCACTGCTCATAAAATATTTACTCTAAGGACATAGAGCACTCTTGGTGGATGAATAAATATTGAGATAAGAATCCAGTTATTCTAAGTAGCCCTTACCCAGAAGGTTACTTTTATTGGTACTGATTTATCCTGCTATCCTTCAGCATCTCTCAGAGAAGCAGACTGTCTAGGTATATAATCCTGATGAGTTCTTTCCGACTCATGGAGCTCTGGGGTTTTGAAGTTAGTTGCCACAGCCAAAAGGATATGGTCAATATACAACATATGGTAATTACTTTGTATTGAGGTCACATTTCTTGTTATAGCATCATTATTTAGTGGAATATCCTTTAACTGATGGACAGTCTAAAAAATATGACAGAATACCCAAAGAAAGTTTCTTTGCTAGGGTGCTTTAAATATCTGGCAGAAAAGTTCATCTTGGGTTGAATTCTTCAGGATTCTTCTTATCATTAGTGATAAGATCTGTGAGATATTTATAGCAAAACTAACTTTGATTATTTTTCTTGTTACTAACAACTATATTAATCTTTGAGTTTCATGTTGATAAATGGAGTTTAATTTCCTTTCCAAGAAGACATTTAGTGTCTCATATCTAAAGTACAGAATATAGAAAGGGACAAACTATGGTGTACCAGCACTTACTGTAAAACCTGGTAAATACCAATTTAATCTGGTGGTTAAGGTCACTATCCTGGCAACATCATCCTGATAAACTGTTCATCCTCATCTGATACCACTGAGGTACATCAAACCTTAGTCTCTTTATAATTCTACTGTAAATCCAAACTTACTCCAAAGTTAAAAGTTTAAATCATTCTTGGTAGGTAATTAGGATTATTCTTTCATGTGTTGTTTGTTCAAGAAAATTTTTGGAAGATTATTGATATAGTTTGGATGGAAATATTTGTAACAGATCTAATAGTAAAGTGTTATCTAAAACATACAAAGAACCCTTGAAATAAATGAGAATAATCAATCTGATTTCACAATAGGCGAAACTAATCCACATAGACATTTAACCAATGATATGTTAACATGTGTATGACAAAGAAACATGAAAAGATGCTCAAGTGTAAATTAAAGCAACACCAAGACAACACCAGGTACCTTTATAAACTGCCTAATCTCAGAAAATATATCAAAAGGAATATAGGGTTCTCATTCATTGCTGGTAGGAGTGTATAGTGGTACAGTCAATGTTGAAGACAGTTTAACATTTTCTTATAAAATTAAACATATTTTTATCACATGATCCAGTAATCACATATCTTAATTTTTACATAAATGAATAAGATATTTAAGTAAACCTAACAACACAGAAAAGCACATTTTTGGTTTTTTATTCACAATATATAAAATGTGAAGAGATGCACCACATCATCCACAAATGAGAGAAAAACTATGATGTTACCAGCAAACAATGAAATATTACACAACACTGAATGAAATGAGTTATTTAACAATATTTTGTCATAAATCAAATACTTCTGTAAAAAGTTAAGTATAATTACAAATTAAAATTTAAGTGCTCACTAGGTACCTCTGAATCATATGCTTATCCCCAAGTTCCACAGTGACTGCCATATGGCATACTCTACATTGAAATGCTTCCTATCACTTTCAAATTTATGGCCTGCATTAATGGCCAAATAATCTAGCCAAGTCCAGACTCAACTCTTCCCCCTTCTTTTTTATATCCAAGACTTTCCGGGTATAATCTAATTGAATTTAATTTTATCTATTTCCTTCAAGGTAGCCTTCTCCTTTGGATTTCTTGGCTCTCTGGTAAAAAGACTCCACATTCTTGTGAAATTAAGGTGGACCACAGGTGATCCTTGGTCATTATTTAGCTAGTATTAACTGTCAATAGACCTAGCCAGGAATCACTTGACAAGGTGTCTCAATTGAGTCATTGTCCTTTTCAGATTGATCTGTGGACATTTCTGTGTGTGGTTGTATTTCTTATAAATTTGATTCAGGAGAGTGAGGCTTTTATGGATGATACAATCTCTAGACAGGTGGTTCTGGACTATATAGGAAATCCAGCTACATAAGAACCTATGAGTTAGAGAACCAGTAACATCTCTTCATGGTTTCTGCTTCAGGTTCCTGCTGGAGCTTCTGTCCGAACTTCTCTCAATGATGGACTGTGATCTGGAAATATAAACCAAATAAATCACATCTTCCACAAATTGCTTGTGGTCATGGCATTAGTTACAGCAATAGACAGAAAATTGGAATCATTAGTTTAGATATCTATGTCTTAAAACTCTCTTCCATAATGAATGAACTCAATGTCTAGGTCTAGTACCCATTCCACCTGAGAAGACTTTGAATAATTCAAGTATTGCATAATCATGTTATTTGTATGCCCTGACAGCAGAATTTACAATGCCTCGTTTAATGAGAAATTGAATGGAATATGTGTTTGAAAAATTAATCCATTTTAATAATATATGGCCCTGAGATTGGCCATCCCTGGCAGGGTTTAAACCTATAAACTAAGGGACCATGAATACCAATTACAGTAAAAAGTAATGAGATATGTATTATTTCCCTAAGAAAATTACTTTTAAAATATGCATTCCGACGTCTTTGAGATTAATTGCACAATTATGCAGTTCCAAAGTGTAATGAGTAAAACTCTAAGCTGTAGTGAGAACGAAGGCAACACTCATATTTACTAAAAATCTCAAAAGCTTTAGCCCTGAACACTTGCAAGATTATTGAAGTTTTAAAAATATAGCTTTCCAATAAAAATATTGATTAATCTTTCATTTAGCAAAACCCGGGAATTTGAGGTAATTTAACAGTTAGTAAACGAATAATGGTTAGTACACTGTGAAACACACTGAGCTGAAATAGACTGAATATTGAAAAACCACAAAACCCCCCCACAAGGTTGTTCACCAAAGGGAGGCTGAATAAATAGATTTGAGAAGAAAACACGGTGGTGGAAATGCTTTTCCCTTGTCTTGTAAAAGTGCTGCTCTCAGCAAGCAGACATTAAGGTGAATAAATTGAGAAAAAATTACAGGTGAGAAATTAGCTTTGAGGCTTGGTAGTTTCCCACTCACATTTACATATGAGAAATTCTGGACCAAGAGTTGTAGAAGGCACAGGTCCTCGAGTAGCACAAGAGAGTTGTGGAGTTCCACGAATACCCACCTGGTTCCTCTATGGTCCCAAAGAGCAACCAGGGATCATTCAGAAATGAAGCTTCTTCTACTACACTAAGCCAATCTTAGGCAGCTCTGATGGCTAGAAAGTTGTCATCTGTATTAAGCAGAATATGGTGTATCTGGTTCTTTTAAATCAACAGTCTTGCAACCATCCTGGCAGGGATGAGGATATTCTGAGACTCTTGTATTCTCCTCTTGGCTATCAAATTATTGGAATAATCGCCCTCAAGAAACTTGGATTTCTACAGAAATCTCTTGTTGGGAAGAGTAAAGGCTGAGGTCCTTGGACCAACCAGAAGGGGGGGGGGGTTAAGTCTTAGAGTGAGACTTCACATATTTTTGATCACTTGCTAGACAATGTCATAGGAGTCTCAGGACAGAGATCTGTGGTACCATATTTTCATAGGAACCATTTTCCTATGCATACTTCTGGCTTTTTATTCAAAGCCAAACCTCAGGCTGGAGATGACTCAGTTGTTAAAAGCATTTACTGCTCTTGCAGAGAACCTGAGTTTGGTTGTAGCACCCATATGGAGTAGGGGTCTCCAACCTCCCATAACTCTAGTTCTAGAAGACACGACACCTTCTTCAAGAGCAAGTGACTCATCCACATTCCCCACCAACAACCACAATACACATATTTAATTAAACATAAGAATAAATCCTTAAAATCTAAGCCTCATGTTAGGATCCTGGAGAAAAACTCGTGGAGAAGGAAATTCTAATGGATTTCTTTAGCAATGAATAAACTTCATTTTTCTGCTTTTTACTATTACATGTTTAATTGGCTCATTGAAGCTAGTTTCTGAAGGGTGACCAGGGCCCAGGCTTTAACCCTAAGTCTGGTAATAGTCCTTCATATACCTCAGAGTACCACTAAGAACAACACTTGGACCAAGTCCTGTGTCATTGTCCGAGGGTCATGCCCCTCTATCGTCTCCTGCATCAGAGCATCTATTCTTTCAGTTAAATAGTGCTAGTAGGTTGTTTCAGCACAAAGTTCAGATGAAATTCAAGCTGCTAAAAGGTTTTATCATTACATTTTTGAAATTTATAATTATGTTCTGAATAGTCTCTTATGGATAGTTACTTTAGCTCCCAACACTGACTGAGAAAGTCACAGCATGATAGTACCTGGAGGGGCATTCCCACCACCAGTTATCCATTCCTCCAGTTCAGTCCTCCTGCCAATGAATGGCACGTGGAACTTTGATGCTTCTCTGATTCCCATGGCACACGAAAACTGCTTTTCATCAGGCACAATGTAGAATGGAAGGAAATGGACAGCCTCCAGATTGCAGCTTACTTATTTACTGAAGCCTTAGAAGCATAACTGCTGCATTCTATACTGGATTGTTCCACTCTCAGAGAAGTGTTGTTAACCATCCACTTGAAGTTTGATGGTCAACAAATAGATACAGCCTAAAATAAATCTCAAGAATTATCACATAATAAAGTTGCACAATCTCCTAGGGAATACACACACATATACACATACATACAGAATGTGGATGTGCCACTAAGACTAAATGTATTAATATGTTTATGGATAGTTTATATACATATTTAAATAAATTTCCAAGAAAATTTAAAGTATATTTGTGTTTGTTTCACTTTAATATTTCTGAAATATTGGCAGCTATAAAATTAACTAGATAGATATCTGAACATGCTACTATATGAATGTATAGATAAGTATACATATATATCACTTCACTTCCTTAAGGGTAGATGCAATGCTGAAATACCAACCAAGAAGCAGAATGATTGTCCTCTTGTTGCCTAATATGAGAAACAAAGCTTTGTGATACATGAACCATAATGCATCATTGAGGTCTTTCTCCAACCTTGCAATCATCATCAATAAAAAGGTCTTTGGACTTGTACAGTTTGAGACTGGGCTCAGTCTCCAGTAGTTCCCCTTCTTCCTGCAGCCACAGCAAGCACCTTTTGTTTATATCCTCACTCTGATGGCTAATTTTGGTTGTCCACTTGACTACGCCTTGCATTAACTAAAACCCAGGTAGTTGGACACCATCGTGAGAACTTTTTCTTGGTTGAATTATTTGAGGAGGAAGACTCACCTTAAATCTGGATAATCTGAGGTCAGAATACACGCCCCACATTTGGGCCACATCTTTTGGTGGCAACCCACATAAAAGGATATAGAAAAAGATTTTGCTTTTTGTCTGCTTGCCCTCACTCTCACTGGTAAGTTCTCCTATCCTCATCCTAAGGCATTCCTTCCATGATGTAAGAACCTATCAGGATTCCAACACAGACTAAAAATTTAAAGGTCACTAGGACTTCTCTGGAACTTCAGAACAAGATTGGGACCACTGAGACATTTAGTCCCACGGACTGAACAACCACCAGATCCTTGGCCTTTCTGTCAGGATACAGTCAGTGTTGGACTATTAATACCATACTCTGTAAGTCACCCTAATAAATAATAATTCCATATATATATATATATATATATATATATATATATGGATGCATGATTATATAATACATATTTATTACTAATATATATCAGTTATTTTCCTTTACAGAACCCTAATATACTTATTCATATTGAAGACTGTTCTCTATCTTAGTAAAAATTCATTTTTCCTTAAGAACATTAATTTTATACTTGTTTTATAAAATAGAATTTGATTTTGCCTGATATAGCATATTAATATTAGCGTTCCTGATTAAATGCCTATTTGTCTGCTATTCAAATTCTCCTTCATGTCAGTTGTAATAATTTTTACTTCCCTCACAAGTTAATGTGGTCAAATAAAATCTTTTACTAGTGTTCCCAGAAAACTAAAAACCTTTTTAAAAATTGAAGTAATGCAGCAATTAGCAAGATATCACATGTTAAATATACATCATAACCAAGCAATGACTGCATTCAATATAACATATACAGGTGCAACATTTTGTGTATTTCAAAACAAACAATAGTAACTGAATTTTGATTATTTTATTTGTGACAAATGTAACAATGCACATGCTGAAATATATGGAGAGGGGTTAAAGAAGACACTACCCTTGTTATAAAGACCACCACTGTTCAGAGTAAGTGTAGAGGTATAAACGGTATTTGCAAGTATTAGGTAATAAATGTATGATAAAAAAAATCTGCAGACCTTTGAAGATGAGCTGTCAATATAGAGTCTACAATGCTGGGGCTTTCTTTAGATGTATTTTTAGTATAGCATATTTTTTTTGTTTTGGTTTTTATATGGCATACAATTTCTACAAAATTAACAACAATAAATAATTCAGTTTCTGCACTACTGTGAAAAAAGAATTCTGGGAAGTTTTTGCAAGGATTTCCACATGTCAGTGATCCTGCTGAGAGCTGGGGCAGCCTCATACTCTTGGGGATGTAAGTATATTCTATTATTGACATCTCATCCATCTTGCTTGCTTCTTTGGGTATAAACCAAGGCATCAAACAAAAACTTGGATGACCAAGAACATGAACCACTTCAGCCACAGTTCACTGGTCTGAAGTCAAATATGGACGGCAGCAATGGTTTTGAGGGCTGTGTCACATGAACCAGATCTATCAGCTGCTTGCCAAGTCCAGGACACCTAAGGAGGATCCAAGACAGAGACTGGAAAATAAACTACCCATTTCTGTTTTCTTGGCTTTAAATCTAAAATGTTCTGAGACAGTGACCAGTCAGCTCATTCTACTCAACCTGTCTTCCAGAAACAAAAGAAAACATTCTGTAATTGCAGCATACTGCTGAAGGTTCAATGGTGCTGTGAATGAAAGGATTAAGCCCCTAAAGAGGCACTATTTTAACACAGGAACAAGGACATTCTATATTTATGAGTCAACTTTGATGCCTATATGTGAAAGCAAATAAATTGATAATAGCTTCAGACCTGACTTCACTGCAAGGAAACTGTTGCGGCCTGTGAGGTTTGAACATCCATATTCTGGATCGGGTATTGCATTCACTGTAGTTGGTCAACTTGAGAGGGCTGTGCTTCTCTTCAGTTCCTTAGAAACAGAGTTAGTCTATAAAACTTATATAAGCAATTGCGATGAATACAGGCCAAAGTCTATTTGTAGCACATTTTCTCCTAAATTCTGGAAATGCGATGCTGTACTGAAGAATGGGATGTACAGTGTGCAGAGCAAGGATTATCACTGGAGAATAACAGTGAAATTTAATATATTTTAGTAGACTGTGATGAAATAGTTTAGTGTCTTGCAGGTAAAAAAAACCAAAGCAATTCTGGGAGTTACTGGACATAAAAGAAACAATAACACCTATTGATCACAGTCTAGCAGGAAGGGCATAAAGCTAACTGTGCAAAATAGTAGCTCTCTTACTGCCACATTTGTCTGGGTCAGAACAATAACATGTCTGACTGTAGCACAGTAGCAAGAATTCAGCTGAGACAAGCATTCCTCTGTCCAACTATCAAGCTAGTTTTCTTTCCACTCACTCACAATTGAGGTTCCATATACATTCAGCAGACAGCTGTGGTACTTTTGGTGTGGACAGAAGACAAGTTCTTTCTTTGCCCAACAGTGTTACTTTAGTTCACAAAATTAGATAATTCAAAGGATTAGTCTGTGAAGGTAGTGTCCTTTTAGTTACAAAAATGTACAAACTATGGAAAATTCTGGCTTTTTTCTTTTGAACTGGTAAAAATTCTTGGTCATCAATTGCAAACAAGGCTTGGGGCTAGAGATATAAGCCCTTAGTTTGGTCTCTGCCCTACATATATTGGGTGTGGTGCCAAGTATCTGTTACTATAGTCCTCTGGAGGTCAGTGTAGAACCAACTTCAAGGTCATCTTCAGCCACAATGACTGCTGGAAATCCAGTTAGTTTAGGCTATGTCACAGGCTTTAAATGAATTTCTATGAATAAGAAATTTTAGAGAAGATCACATTGAGAGGGTAAGCTCATATATGCTTTTCTGTATGTATATATAGATAATTGCACAAGTATAGCTGATAATAAGCTCCTATTCTCAGAAATGTCTTTCCTCCATTCCCTGTAAAATACATTTCTTTTTGAATCTGGACAAATTGCGTGATTATTTTTGGCTATGCAGATGCAACCTTTTCCTTTTTATATATTTCCTCTTGTGTGGATAGAAAGGAAATGAGATTTGAAATCATAGCTGAAACTGAATCTGCTATTAATAATGTTACTTGGAGAAAGTTACTTTTAGCTTTCTCATCTGTAAACGTATAATCAATTGACAGTTTGTAAAATTAGAACACATGCTCACAACACACACACACACACACATCTATGAAAACATTTACGACACAGATCTACTAGGAGAATTAAATGAGATCATTCAATATATCTTTCATTAAGCATAAGTCTTCCTCCTTGATTCTGAAACTTGAAGTAACTCAGCAACTGGGTAAATTATAAGATATCGATGCAGGTAATCTTCTTGTAGTAGCTGCTAATAGCACCAGGTCAACATCCATATTATCATGGACCAAAACTCTTCAGTGTTCAACACTCTGTTCCTATGACTTATTCAATTTTATCTAAACTCACAACACAAGATGAACTATTGAAATCAAGTAGTGCAAGTAGTTTCTTCCATAGCCAAACCACAAGTTTGAGGACATCAACCTCAAATCTACATAATATGAGTTTACAATAATAGAAGGATAATTTCAACAGTTGTGAGTGTAAAGATCTCACAGCAGCCCACTGTGTTGTTAATGGTATAATAATTGGAAATTATTTATTTTACTTTTCTCTAAAGCCCTATGATATGTCAATGCCTAATATTTTGAGACATATTATTTCATTTTATGCTTCATGAAGTCACCTAGACATGACATTTTTTAGTAAAATTCACTGCTAATGGTTGTTGTCAAATCATTAATAGGCCATGAGGAAAAGAGGAAAGATGAATTTGGGAACAAATGCATTTTAACAGAATTTCCTAATTTTAAATTTTAAATATGAAATAGAGAAAGATGAGAGAGAGAGAGAGAGAGAGAGAGAGAGAGAGAGAGAGAGAGAGAGAGAGAGAGAACTTTTTACACTACTTCAGGGTCCACTGCCACTGCCACCTCTCCCAACTTCGTTCAGAGTTCTGTAAATTTTTTAAGCCATACAGTTCTTACCTGATGCTTGCAAACACTCTTTATAATTCTCACCTCTCTCTGGACTGTGGTGGTCTCTATAACAAAGATAGGATCTTGTTTAATCCCTCTCCATACATTTCAGCATTCCTGGCACACAGTAGTTATTTGCTGGTTGACTGATTTAACATACCTATAGTGGGTAATGTCAGTATAAGATAGAGATGGTTCTCCATCATCAATCAGATAATCCACAGGCTGAGTGTGCTAGAAATACTTTGGATGTATAGATAGACTAGGAAGATATTCGTTCTTGTCCCTTTCCTTCTAACTGAGACCTTATCATGTTCATCAATTTTTCTATTCTAATTGATCAATAAATTTTAGCTATTTTACTTTATTAACAGATAACTAGAACTGATAAAAAAAATCTCAATGAGTCTTTTAGGAAATGGGCAACAAAAATAGAAAGGAGGGTGGGTATAGCAAGAGTTCTCATCAGGTAAAGGTACTTACCACCAAGCCTGATGACCTGAGTTTAGTGCCTGAATCTTACATGGTGGAAAAAGAGACCCAAATCCTGCATCCTGCAAGTTGTCCTCTGAACTCTACTTATGTATTGTTGCAAGTCACACACACACACATACACACACACACACACACACAGTAGATGTAGAAAAAATGTCCTATTACATTGGGTCCACGTTTAAATATTTAATGATTTTCTAAGATTTATTTAGTTCTATTTTATGTGTATGAGAGTCGGCCTGCATTTATGTGAACCATGTGTGTGCCTGTTGTCCGAGAAGGCCAGTAGAGGGCATCAGAGTCCACAGAACTGGAGTTATAGGTAGTGGTGAACCACTCTGTTATTGTTAGGAGTCAAACTTGAAACTTTTGCAAGAGAAGAAAGTACTCTTAACAGCTGATGAATTTCTCCAGCCACTATACTATACTTCCACTATTTAAATGGAAAGAACACATCTGAGCAATAAATTCTATTATATAAAAATCAGGACCATCATATTAAAGTTGTTTCATTTTATCTTCTCTTCACGGCATAAAACTGTGCATATATGAGTTGTGCAATTTTCTTGCTGCATGTCATAAAGACACCTACTTTTACAATCCCATGGAGACTATCATTTACACATCAGAAAATGAAATTTCTGCTAAAGTGTATTAAAACAGTAATATGAGATTGCATGAATTATTAATTTTCAGATTTGCATGAGCAATTTCTTAAATAATACACAGAAATTCAACCCCTGTGTATGATTCCTACTCTACACATGTTATAAAAGTTGCAGAAGACATACTTTGGAGCAGGCATATAGTCTGCAATTCACATGAGCATCCTCAAATGTTTGAAAGTCCTGTGTGGATCGATCACATTCTGTTTTTCATAGATTTGCATTGTCACAAGGCTTAACGAATATTTCAGATGTGCAGCCATTCAGAGGCAGAACCAGTTGGCTTTATAGTAAAGTGAGAAGGCATTAGGGATAAGAATAGCTTAGATTAAATCAGTAAAATCTTCCCCATTAGCTCAAGAAGCTCAAGGAAGGGCCCACCACAGCGCTCAAGAAGCTGATAACACTTACAAGGTGACAGAGATGTCAATGTATGACCTATAATTCACAAGCAATTGAAAATAGGAATTACAATCAAATTATTTCTCACAGAACAGTAGGACAGCTGCTACTTTTGCCAGAGAATCCAGTCATAGCAAAGGAAGTAAGAGCTGAAGAATATAAACAACAAATAAGTGAAAAGAGTTGAGCACTCTTGTACCTTCAACAACTGACAGTGTGACTTATGGGCAAATGCTTCCCATCACTGGTCTCATTTCTCACACTGTAGAAGACAGGGAAAATCAGAATGGAGGGAAAGGAAAGGGGGGAGATTTTATGGATGCTGTCAAACACATGAGTTTAATACCGTTGCCAATACAGAGTATGCACACAGCTTTGCCGAGCAGCCCATGTCTATCATGATTAGTGGTAGCCGATATGTAAGGATAGACTTTAAATGGACATTTTCAAAGAACAGTTAGCTGCCTTAGAAATGGAAGCTTTTTCCTTGAAAATGTAATACATTTAATTTTATAAAGACGAACTCGGAGTAAAAATATCAAAAATGATCTGGGTAATTATTGAGTATAAAAGTCATGAAGGGAAGCCACTGCTTTTCATTGCTCCTGGAAGCCAGGTAAGAGGAGACAATTTTCTAGACTTTCCAGATGATAATCTGGTGGCTCATATGTACCAAGTCCAGCCCTCTTGCATAATTTATCACTGGCATTCAGAACTAGGACTTGGTCAAACACTGTGCATCCTCAAGAGTGTATCCCTGGGCATTGTGAATTCTGCTACTCTTTTAATACAGCTGTATGACCTGAACAAATCACACTCTCCAAGCTTCTGGAAATTCACTATTCCTGCTCAGTGGCAGTTTCTTACAGAGGCTTGGTAGGAAATGAACACAAGTAATGATCATCAGCTAAAAGTCCATGAGAAGGACCTGCTATTATTCCATGACACTACAGTGGTATTCATTTTCTCATTACTGTAATACAATGACTAAAATAATTAACTTGCAAAGAGGAAAGATTTATTTCGGCTCATATTTTTAGAGTTCTGCTGCTTTAGACACACAGCAAGGCAGTATATTCTGGTATATGAAACGGAAAAACTACGTATATAACAAGCCACAGAGCAAAAATGAAACAGGAAGACACTAAAGTCCTAAAATTCTCCTTTAGAGTCCCGTACAACAACCTAAGAACCTTGCTTAGTCTCCTAAGATTTCCACCACAACTCCATAGACCCTCCATACACTTTCAGTACACAAACCAGCAAAGAGCAGCCTCATGTCAGAAAGTACGTAACTCAATTACTGTTGTTTGGCTTTGAGTCCTAGGATACATATTTTTTATTACTAAAGGAGTAATTTGACATAAACATCAACTTTATTATTGTCTTACCTCTAGCCAAAATGATTTCAACCAATTTTCAAATAGGATCACCTCATATTTATGAAGTCCTTTCCAGATCCCAAGCATATGATCTTATATGAAAACCCAGTAAATGTGTGTTAACATTAGTATTTTTAGGTCATTGATAAAAAAAAAACAGTGGCCTAGGAAGCTTGATTTTTCTTGGGGGCACATGGGTAACAAAAAGCCTTAATGCATCTCAGGGAATTGTGTTTCTCAACTTTAACATGACTCCTGTTTGTTAGTATTATTATTCCAAAGTTTATAGTCTAATATATACCTTTTCTACTTTTATGTAAAACAAAGATTAAATATAATAACCATCTTCTCCGATCTTTTTACCTGTATATGTAAAACAAAGATTAATTACCACCTTCCCCAATCTGGAAAAACAGACTGAGGCAGACAGACACACACACCACACCTTTCTAATGTCATAAAATAAAAGTGATAAAACAGCTAAGTAGGTTTTCACTTGACTTTATTGAAACTGAATGGTAGCTCCCGTATGATATCTTGTGTTGATGCTAAGTGGACAAGGGTTCACTGGCAGCATTTTTAAAGTCACAGCCTCACTTTTTTTCTGAAGATGCTTGGTACCAAACAAAGATGGAAGTAGAACACATGTCTCATAAAAAGAAAGGTCACAATTATATATTCACTGGAGGAATTTGAATTTTTGAAATAGTACAGCTAAAGTGAGTGCAGAATGTTGCAGATGTGAGGAGGAAAATGACTGCTTTAGCATGGAAAATCCAGAGAGAAAATGAGAAAACACCTTTGAGGTAAGCTAAGGGGGCTAGTCGTTGTACTCACAAGGAAAACAAAGGCAGTGTTCATGATGAAATACGTAATTCTCACAACAAAATGCTCTGCATTGTTGATGATAAACAAACAAAAAAGACCAAGAGGTAAGAGCAAGCCAAAGTCTAAGTCATTTTGGAGTATGCCTACATATCTGAGTTGTTTTAGATTTTCAAGTTATTAATTAGAGTTCAAGGTATTATGTCATACTAAGAATGTTGAAATTTTTATTGCTTTTATATAATATTTTACCCAACTTGTAAAATATATTAATTTAAGAAAATGTTCCTGTGATATTTTTTATTGTTCATTTATTTGCTTCTGTAATGTACCATATTCTGTAAACTGTCATGTTTAAAATTATAGATCTGAGATAGACAGAGAAAACATTTTTCTCTCTGGTTTTCTATAAAAATCGCATTCCTGTTATATGGAATTATAAAGAAATCTTTGAAACATTACAAAGATGAAACCTGTTAAGACAAACCTGTGGCTGAAGGTTGAAGGGATCACCAATGGCCAGTAATTAGATAAATTATGCCTAAGCAACAAATTCTCTATACAATAAAAAAAGAGTAGACTTGGAGAGCTTCCAGATTACTTGATACCCTTGGAGATAGTCCTTGGAAGATATAATATCCATAAAGTACATTGAAACCCTACCCTGGCCCTACTCCATTTATTTCTTCATCTGGCTCTTTGTCTCTACCCCTTTTGATAGGGTCTGTAAGAAATGAGAATACGTATTTCCTTGAGTCTTATCGGTGGCTAAGAAAACTAATTAAGCCCAATTTATTGACCATTGGCAAGAGTTCTAATGACAACATGACAACAGGCTACTCCGGCTCAGCATCTATATCAGGATTAGTATTTAGAGAGAGTGGAAAGTCTTATAAAAATGTGGGCTCCGATGTTATCTTCAATTATCCAATGATAAGGGTGAAATAAATTATTCAATGCCCTGCCAGAGAGGTTTTGTTTTCTCCCTACATGCATTTTGGTGAACAGGGGTAAAATGTTGTGTATCGAGTTTTGTGTTAACTGTGTGAAAGAATAGGAAAATACTTTGATTTTTTTTTTCACACATCTCTCTTACAAACATGTGGCTCTAAGCATTAGGTGGCGATTGACAAACAAGATAAATGTCTGTAAACAAATAAATCAGTAGATGCATGCACTCGTCAATGAAATCAGTACAGCCAGTGTACAGCATTGTCCTCTACCACAAGTCCATCCGGGAATGACCAGTCTCTGCTAAAAAAAAAAAAAAAAAAAAAAAAAAAAAAAAAAAAGTCTGATAAAGAAACCCATCTTTCTCTCCACAACTGTGGTGTTGCTTTTTAAAAAGTCCAATGATAGTTAGAGATCACTGGTTAATTTAGAAGTTCAAAGTCATTATCTTCTAAGTCTGACGCTTGTAGTAATGATCCAAAGGAGGTTTGTCTGCCCCTTACTTAGCAGAAATACAGAGAATGCAAGACACTGTGAATTTATGAGCACACAAAATTATACACCCATGAATAGAGCCCATGAGACAAGAGGAGTAAAATGTGAGTAACTCTGATTTATAGCTATATTTTGTCTATGAGCTGATGGTAACAGATGGTGAGAGGAAAAAGAAAATCAGTGTGCACATTCAGAGTCTGAAGGAGAAGCAACATTAAATCCAGAAAGTCATGATGAGTAACCCATTTGAAATGTACTCATCTGTGTTTCTATGGAGTGCGTTAAATATGTTTTTCCCCCTAAGAGAAAGAATGGGTGTGAGTTTAATAATCTTCCGTAGTGAAATCATTTATACTGTAGCTGGTGGCTATAGAAATCCCAGAAGTCAACCTGAGACACTTTCACACATCTCTTCAGCCCATTCCTGCCTGCCTCTTGTTTCTCATGACCCTAAAGACATGTATAAATATTCATATATTACAAGCTATTTTTTAATCTAAGATTTACTGGTTTTTTTCTCACCATGGAAGAGGCTTTACAGTACTTAGAATGAGTGGCTTTTTGTAGACAACAAATCACACCTCCGTGACTGAAGCTGTTCACCAGGAAATGTTCCATTAGTAACATTGCATAGCAAATTTCATCCATTGAAAACTCAGTGCACAGTCCTGCAGAACTAAAAATTAATCACATACTTCCCTTATTTGCTAATAAACTAGTATTTAGCCTTACAATCTACTACTGTTGACTAATAAAGAAAAACAATTTAGAGAAATGAAGATATGTGTATAAACAGATTTAAGGAAAAAAGAAGTCAACAGACTGAGCACAAAGACACTATCAGTGAATCGGAGGTACATATAGTAATGGGTCCATCCAGGTTGCACCATGGAGACACATAGGGGGAGATAGTAAAGATAATGTTCTTCACAAATTAAGTAGGATCTCTCTCTCTCTCTCTCTCTCTCTCTCTCTCTCTCTCTCTCTCTCTCTCTCTCTCCACTATAGCTCTTTGTCTCTGCCAAAGTCATCTCTAATCCTTGAAGGTTGAATATCCAAAAGAAGAAAGACAAAAATATTCCTCAAATTTCACAGGGGGCACATAAGATAGCGGGCTATGTGAGGGATTGTAGTCAAAGCAGATGCCTAGGCTGAGCCAGGCCCAGAGAGCAAACCAAAATGAACTGTCACTACAGAGCTGATAGAGGAGCGTCCTGAGCTTCTTGAGGTTAGCTAGCAATGGGAGTGCTTTGGGATGCTGATTCCAGAACCTACCTCATGTATCTTCTCATTTGGAAGGCTGAAGTTAATGTGAGTAAAGATCATGCTATACCATAAGAGGTAAGAAACAAGACGGTCACTGAAAAATGTTTTCCTATTAAACCAACAACTGTCTGTTTTAATATCTCTTTAATTTGTTTGGACAAATGTCCCTTATTTCTGACCATGTAGCTCATCACTTCTTACTTACAAGAAATGTAACCCAGCAACTCTTAACAGAAAGTCCCAAGAGCCCAGGCACAAATAGGTTGTCTAGTCCAAATAGGACAGCACGACCTTTCCCCTCTTGTTCCATGGTACAGCAGTCGCAGTAGCATGTTGAAACACCAGCCATTCAGGGACTGCCAATACTATACCTCTCCTTGTTCTGTTTCATGAGGGAGCCTGATGTCACAGACAAGCTAACTGGAGTCTTGTATTGGTTCTCCAATTGTATAATACTCTCTTGTGAGATTCTAGTCAAATCACTTTTTGTCTTGGAAGCTGTTTTCTTTCCTTGTTTGTAAAACTAAGCCAGTGAACTAAATCTAAATTATATCTAACCATCTCCCATGACCAGCTCCCTCAGGCCTTGCCAGACATTGACAGTACACCACAGCTGTTACATTATTCAATTAGTCTCAGAGTATGCGGCTGAAACAGCCATAGTAATATCCTTATCCTAAGACTGGGGCGAAAATGCAATTAGGTAATTAACTCAAGTGCTTGCCTAGAATATAGCAACATCCAATTACTGACGCTTATTTGTTAATGTGAAACAGAATACAGATTTTTCTTTAAAGAGCAGGGGTGGGGGGTTAGTCAAGTCTTTGGAACAATATGGGAAGAAAAAAAATACTTCGAATGACCAGAAGCCTAAAGTTAAAGACAGAAGAATTTGACTACAAGGAAGACAGGTGCAGGGAGATCTCTCAAGGGGAGGTCATAGGTGGGAAAAGATTCTAGGTCAATGGTTCTCAACCTTCCTAATGCTGCAACCCTTTAATATAGTGTCTCATGTTGTGGTGACCCCCCATCATAAAATTATTTCCATTGCTACTTCATAACAGTAATTTAGCTACTGTTATGAATCGTAATATAAATATATGGCCTGCCAGGTATCTGATATTCAACCCCTGTGAAAGGTCATTTGACTCCAAATGGGTCGTGACACACAGGTTGAGAACCACACTCTAGGGCATGGTTGGAATCCTCAAAGTACATCTCATTGTACAGGCTAAGGACTTCTAAATGAAGATTCTCAGAGATACTATCTGTGTGAGATGTGAAAGAGCAGCAGCCTACAGGATCCAGTTTTTAGAGTACACAGAAAAATGTTCTAGTATTGTTTATTTATCCAACATATTTATATTTTAGTATGTACATAATTAATATTTATTAATTCTTGTTACATCTTATATAAGACATTATCCTGTGATTTTTTACATTCCCATTCATTGAAAAGTTCAAATTCCTCCTGTTTCTTCATGTTTCTAGTTCCAGCCTGGATAGCTTTGGCCTAGCTGATTTTTTTGGGTGTAAAGAATGGGTCTGGATAAAGTCAAATAGCACAAATGTGTTGAGAAAAAATAATCTCCCAGCCATGGAGTCAAAAGTCTGATTTCTACCCCCCTCCAAAAGTCTGATTTTCCTATCTCTAGCCCCCAAACAAAACAATCCAAAGCACATACAGAATTCAATGTTCCATTTTGGTAAATATAGAAGTAAACTTCACAATGATCATATGTAATTAGCTTTTCTGAGTTTGCCATTTTCTTAGTGTGCTAAAAATATTATTGCAATAGTCAACAAAACTCAGTTTCTGCAACACTCTTACTGTTGGCTTCCCAAACATATGGGCTGTCTCATCTTATTTGTAACCTTAGCCAAAGAAATAAAGGTCACACGATATGTGCCTACAAGAGGATTCTTTGACTTTTATATACTGTCTGTTACACAGTCATGCTGGAAATAAAATGCCTTCCAAATAACAAAGAAATTCCAGTCTCTTTGACTGCTTTGGGAATTGCATTCTGTATACTTTCTTTTCTGCAAAAGAGAAGAAAAGTGAACGTTCCTTTAGCATCCATGGTGCTACTTTCTCAAACCTAGCACATAGGTTTTCTGCTCTACATTTTTATATTTCTCAAATTAAAAAAAAAGCATCATCCAAGTCAATCTTTCCACATAAAGTGGTACTGCTGCTTCCTCCATCCCCTGAATCAATCAATTGCTGGATTTTAAAAGTGATCTATTATAAAATACAAAATATATACATTACAGCAGAAAGGATAACATATGCTATATTGTTTAACTTTAAAGCAGAAATGTGTGCCTTCATTGTACTGAAGCAGAGACTGAGATAATTTGCTTCTTTTTTTTTTAACCAAAATGACTTGTTCAAGGTACATAACCTACACATGGACATCAACAATTGAAACATACTCATGTCTTCTTCCTGTTACAATTGCAGTAAATGATCATGTAGGAAAGAAACAGATTCCTTCCAGCAATATAGCACTGGGAGTCTTGTCTTCTGGAAGTCAGGCCTTGTTCTCAGCTATATAGGTTCTCTGCTTTCTCTCACCTCACCAAAATTAACTAAAACAGTTATAAAATGTCTTTAAAGTTGTATCAGTTCTTTGCTTGGGTTAAGTTATAGTTTTAATGGTTGGTCATTTTATCATCATCTGTTTTCTGCTGCCCTGATGCTGAGAAATGATGCGGAAGCCCTGGGGTAATGTCTTGGGACAGGAATTTATAGATTCCAGATAGGGTAGTAAGTGTAATAACCATACAGTCTTCCAGGCAATGAGAAGGTAGAACAGTGTCTGATTGGTCTATGCTTCTCAAATTCAGTAGAAACTTCCCTATAAGCAGTCTCTCTTTCCAGTCAACCCTTGTTACCTAAAACTGATGAAACACATAAACAGTCAACAAGAGCAAACTTAATTCCTGCTGGTGTCACCTCAAAGCATGATGTATATTAATAGGCCTCATTAATTAAGTAATTTTAGAAATTGTTGGGAGCTGACTTTTAGCAGAAAGCGGCTAGATTATCTTTGCAGCCATCTGGAACATATACCCTGATAAGAGATTTGGTTTTCAATAGCCTATAACAGCTGAAGCACACTCTGATATCCCACATATTTTGTGTTGCTGTTTATTGCCCCCAGCTGCAAGGCGCATGTGGTAGCCACACCTGCAAGGCATGCAGTTCACGTGCTGTCCACGTGCTATCTACGCCATACATGCCTGTAAGGCGCACGTGGTATCCAAGCCTGCAAGGCGCACGTGGTATCCAAGCCTGCAAGGCGCACAGTGCACGTGCTATCCACGCTAGCCATGCCTGTAAGGCTTATGTCATATCAACACCTGCAAGGCACGTGGTATCCACGCGCCTACAAGGCACGTGGCAAAAGCGTATAAATACCTCAGAATTCCCTTCAATAAAAGAGACTTGGTATGAGACTTGGTAAGAGACTTGATCAGAACCCCTGTCTTGTCTCCATTCTTCGCGTCTCTTGCCCCAAGAGCCTCACTCTCTCTCTTGACCAGAGCACTTAGCCCCAAAAGCGTTGAGGCAGAGTACAGGCCGCAACAAGAAATGAAATATCAATTGTCTACATTCAGGATCTGTGGACAGAAATCACATAAAACTGCAAATCTCAGTTTCTTTTCCCTCACTGTAGGATGTGAGTTGATGTACAGTCTGTAAAACAATTTTATAAGCTATCTCCAGAGAACAGATTTGAGTTGGGGAGTGAGGATATCTTCTCTTTGCTTGCATTAGAATTAATCTAGAACATTTGAAGAAAACAAAAGGGAATTGTATTTGGTGTCAATTATTCAATACATAGTTATCTAATTAAGAGAAATGCATATACTTTATCCATGCACTGACAAAATGCCACCTGAGAATATTAGAAGTCCAGCTTTAATGTTCATGAGTTAATCTAAAGAGAAGGAAATATTCATGTAACTCCTCTAATTAATGTTTATTAGTCCTGGACACATACCTGGAGATGGGGGAATGGTAGAGAGTGAAGATAAAGACTCAGAACATCACACACAACAGCTCTCCAAGAAGCAGACCTGTTTGTTCTAAGAACAGTGATACCCAGAGCTCAGGTTTGAAGATTTGGGGAAAGAGGTTATAATAGTGACTCACTCTATGAGAAAATCTTCCCCTGTTCTGTGATACAGAGACAGAACATAAAACACCTGGAATAAGTTAGCCCAGGGGAAGAAAGGGAGAGGGGGTGGCTAAGGACAGACAGCAAGAACTGCAGAGACAGTGTATGTGCAGCACAACTATCTATATCAGCTGCTGTCATTTCAGACTGCAGCAAAGGGACTCATACACACTTATAGGGGAGGTGAGGAGGGAAAGATGCCCCTTCTTTCCTGGAGATAGCCTATATATGAGCTCACTGCAGGGCAGAATGTGAGTCTGGAGGCTGACTAAATGGAAGTTTAGAGGTCTGTTAGCACAGCCAGATGTCTAGCCACAGTAGGCACTTCCATTCAGGCCATCCTGGATATGTATATTCAATATTCATCAGTCAGTAAACACCACTGCTGAGCTAGCACTGAGTGTGCCATGTGCAAAACTCTGAAACCAGATGCCCACGCATATGGAGATTAATCAACATTACAGTCATCAGACTTGGTGACAGTCAATATGCCTTTAGCTTAGTTGAATAAAAATCATGACAGATCTATGTTTATGGAAGGGGTCAGGGACTTTTTGTCTGTGAGAGAACAGGCTTTATCCCACAGGAAATTAAGATTAATCAAAAACTGTAAATAGAATTAAAGATGCTTAATCTCTTTTATATAAATATACTTAATTTTAAAACTTAATCGAAATGTATTTCATATATGTATTGTACCCTACATATATATATATATATATGTATATATATATATATATATATATCACTATTCTTTCAGTTATAAAAAGGAAAGCAAAATCTTTATTCCATGAGATGGTAAATAAACACTGAAAACAAAAAATATATGTATTTTTAAAATTAGTCATCCTGGGATCCAGTTCAGAATTGAGAAGGGACAGTGGGCAAAAGGAAACAGTAAATAGAAAGATTAAAATGAAGCTAACTGCACATGAAGTACAAGTTGGGAAATGAGGTGAATATAGACCAGCAGTTCATAACGTATGGGTTACAAACTGTTCCGGAAAGTCAAACGACCCTTTCACAGGGGTCACCTAAAAACATCAGAAAAACAGGTATGTGCTCTATAATTTATAACCGTAGCAAAATCCCTGTTATTAAGTAGCAATAAAAATATTTTTATGGTTGGGGGTCATCACAACATGAGGAACTGTATTAAAGGGTCTCAGCAATTTAAGGAGATGGCTATCAAGATTGCCATCTGCATAAATGCATGCACAATGAGACAGATACAGTCAGAGTAAGAGTGAAAAATGTATGGAGAGCGATAAAGAGACAGGCATTAGGTTGTTAATGTAATAATTCCAGCTTTTCTTCACAGCACTGCTTCTCTGTGTGTACAAAAAAAATAAATAAAAAACAAAACAAAATAACCTTTAAGTATTCTGTATCCTTCACTGTATTGGAAAAGAAAGGTATTGAGAGTTGAGTCATTATTTACTTACACGTGTAATGAGTAGCCAGTAAGCCCTCGCAGGTGAGGCCCTGCTCCACACACACGGGTGAAAGAGTACTTTAGCATTGTGCAGCCTATTTTCGTAGGTGGGAAAAATTTAATCCTGGTGGAGTGTGGTTAGAAGAATGACTGCATCATGACTGACAACCTCACCAAATAGAGGCAGGAAACCAGTTCCCAAGTAAAATGACTGTGGCCATGATTATGAGGAGAGGTGCTAAACAGTACAGGGGTCCAGTATGCTGGCACCATTTCCCATTTTACATGGGGGAAAAAGAAAGAGACAGAGCATGGGAGACAGACAGAGAGAGAGAGAGACAGACAGACAGACAGACAGACAGAGACAGAGAGAAACAAAAAAAGACAGAGAAAGAGAGAACGAGTCAGAGAGACAGACAGAGAGAGGAGGAAGGGAAAGGGAAGGGAGGAAAAGAAAGCGAAACGAGATTTATTTTATCTAGAATATTTACTTATTAAATGCTTTATAATAACTTTATCCCAGTTAAATCTAATCTGGATAATAACTAATTATTCAATTTTATATTGTTAGAACCTCATTTTTGAAGAAGTAATGGTGAAATTTCCCCAAATTTATATCCACACAAATCTACTAACTTAAAAATCTTAGAAAAACTCAAGTCAGACAAACTCAAAGAAATCCATGCCAAGACACATTGCAATTAAACCTCAGACCACCTAAGACAGTACAGGTTTACAACTGGAGGGAAGCCATGCATTATCCACAGAGAAAAATCAAGGTGAACACCAGCTGCTTTCCACTCTAAAATAATGGGGCAGAGGGAAGCAATACAATTAATTTTCAAATTCTGAAAGAGAAAAAATGGTTGGCTGTCAATTCTATAACTGGTGAGCCAGTTTTTTGAGAATCAAAGTAAGAGAAAGATATGTTCACAATTAACAAAACAGAGAATTTGCTGCTTACCTCAGTTACTCTTATTTCCACATGCATGGGTGTTCTTTTGTATACATATCTTTGTAACATGTGCACATCTGTTGTCCTCAGAAGTCAGAAAAGAATGTAGGTTCCCATGGAATTGAAGTTACAGACAGTTGTGAAGAGTTGGGAATTGAACCTCTTGTCATCTGTAAGGACAGCCAGTGCTCATAACCATAAACACCTTCTGCAGCCCACAACCTGCTTATTCCTAAAGAATGCCTAAAATAATTTATTTAAGCAAAAATAAAGTGATTAAAGAATCTCAAAAAATGCATTGAACCAAAATAGACTATTCTTCTGATAAATTTTATAAATCATATTTAATTCAAATAAATATTGTTATACAATCTATCTAAATTATCTCAGGCTACAATAAAAAAATGCCACTTGTTTTCCACAGAAAACAGACTAGAATGTCCAAGATTGCATTTTAGGGGGTTCTCTTTCTGTCATGAGAAGAGAAGTCTCTGTCTCTGTTGCCTGTCTTTACATGACTCCCTTGCTGCAAGCTTGCTAAGGGGAACTAAGGAGTGCTGTCTTGTGTTTCTCTTGATAAGAATATTAATCCTATTGGATCAATTTCCTACTCTCAAGATGTCATTTAATCTTAATTACTTTCTATCACCATTATTCACAAACATAGCAACTCTGGGTATTAGGGTTTCAAGGCGTGAATATGGTATAAGGGGAACAAGTGCTCATTCTATTCTGAAATTTAAAAAATGGTATTTTGGTAACTGGATGACAAAAATATAAAAGTAAAAGAAAGGTTTCTTGTTATATTGAAATATTGAAAAAGTATAATGTTGATGCTAAGAGACTATAGTTAGAGACAGAGCAAGAGATTGAGAGTGAAAGGAAGAGAGAAAGAGAGAGAAGGAGAAAGAGAGAGAGAATGAATGAATGAAGAATGAATGTAATGCCGAGGGCAACCATTATAAGAAATATAAAAAGCAGGACACTCAAAATATTATAAATAAACAAAAGTGGAATCCTAACTCATGTTCAGATAACCCACAGGAAAGCAGGAAACAAGAGATAAACTAGAAGAGGTTAGAGGAGTGGATAAACAAAAGTAGCAAGTCCAAAACTGTCTGAGAAATGCAAAGGAAAAAAGTACTCAGCAAGAAGATAACAAAAAAAGAAATGTTAAAAACAAACTGCTGATCTAATGCAATCAATACTTTGATCATTCCTCCATGTGACCTCCTTGAAGTCAGCATGACTGTGAATTTTCTTATTTACAATTAGAACACCAAGTAATGGCTAACCCTCCAACTTGGACACCATGTACTCTGCCACATCAGTTGCCAAAGCTGCTTAAATAAGTAAAGATGGATTGTAAGCTTCCTACGAAACACTAAAACATTCTTTTGTAAAGCAGAAACACAAGCAGCTTGTATTTAATCTTGTATTTATTATTTTATATAACTTTGTCTTATTATCTGCAGTAGATAATTGACATGTCAACTCACCTAGGTTAAAGAACATCCAGACAGCTTGAAAAAATGGTATTTCTGGATATACCTAGGCAGTTGTTTCTGGAAGAGGTTACTACTCACATCAGTAGCCTGAATCAAGAAGAACCAAAGTGAGCAGGTGATAGCAAATATTTTGGTGCCTGGAGAGAACACAGAAGAAGGGAATATATTCTCTCTCCCCACTTCATCCCTCTCCAAATATCTTTCAAGATACCTATAGTATCTCTTCTTTTATCAGAGAAAATCAGAATGCAGGTCCTCAGGCCTTGAGAATGAGAATACAGAACTTATACCACTACCTCATCCTCGGCCCCCTCAACAAATCACACCAAGAGCTGTTAAGATTTTCTTTTAAAAAAAAAATTATTGGATATTTTGTTTATTTACAATACAGATGACATCCCCTTTCCCTTCCCTAAAACCCCCTTTCCCATCCCCCCTCCTCCTTTATTCTTTTATACCATTTTGATTACGTGCATGTATTAAAGTCAGTTCTAGGTTGAGGGTCTAGAAATGCAATAAATTCAAATAGTCAAGAAACAAGCACCACAATAAACACAAGTAGTCAAAGAAAAAGCAAGGCATTAAACTCAGTTATGTGAACACTCCTGTGATCACTGTTTCTAAGGGCCCATCAGGATGACCAAAGTATCTGAGCCTACTTCCCTGTCCTAGCCCAAGGTCATTTTCATGTCTGAAGCTTACTTCCTTGTTCTAGCCTAAAATTTGATTCCTGTCTGAGATTACTTGTTTGTTGTAGCCTAAGATTTAGATTCCTGCCTGAAATTACTTCTTTGTTATAATCTAATGTCAGATTCCTGCCTGAAGCCTACTTCCTTGTCCTTGGCCAATGTCATATTCTTGCCAAGCAGCCCCAAAGGCTCTCTGTCTCTCCCCCTTTTTTATTTCGTTAACAAGACTGAACCTATCTTAGGTCATTCTGACAAGAATGCCTTCCTTTTTTTCTATCTCAAGTAAGACAGTACATACCTAGGTATTCATATTAGCCAAAAACTAAAGTTGAGACATTTTATGTTATCAATGTATCCTGCAAGGAAAGGAGAGAATGTTTTGTGAAAGACTGTGTCTGGGGAGACTTGAACAAACATCCATTCACTACAGGAAGAGAACTGATAACTGACTGAAGTACAGATACTGTGAAAATCTAATTTGGCAAGCCAATAAGTTTCATTGTCAGAATTACTTACTGGAATATGGGTGAGAGGTTATTTACAGAAATACAAATGACCCAAAGACAGCTGCACCATCAAGGCCCAATCCAGCATGAATGACAGTTCATAAAAGAAATCATAAAAGATAGAAACCTGGAGCACATTGCAGCACTTCAAATAGCTCAGCTAGTCTTTGATTCTAGATAGTCTGGATGGTCTCTGCTGACTATCATCTATGACTATCATCTGATAGTCTTCTTTGCAGCCTAGCTTGTGTGATGGCTCTCAGAAGTCTTTACTGTGTATATATTCTTGTGAGGGAAGGACCAGAAGAATCTGGTCAGTTTTAGACACTTCCTGAACCTGAGTTGAATTGTTTATTTCCTGTCTCATGGAACTCTCCTGCCTGATGAAATGTTTCAAGCTGAGAGAAAATGCTAAACAACAGTATGAAAGTCACATGACTGATAATCTGCATAGAATGAAAGTCTTCCAAACCTCCTAATATGCCTATATATGTTTACAATAAAAACTTAAAATTGCTGCCATTGTATAATCAAGAAAAGAAAGAAATACCATCATCACCATTTTTTATCTTTGCAAAGAAAATTTGAGATGTACCATGATTGCATATTCCTAGAAAGTCCAGCATTTTCCACCTCATTTAATTACTGAATTGCTTTGACACTTGTGGTAGTTTATGTGTCAAAGTTTAATGTTTCATGTTTCCAAATAAAAGTGATTTAGAAACTGAAAAGTGATTTTTTTTTTTTTTTTTTGAAGCTGAAGGTTGAAAAAGGAGACATTTAGTTTACTGGAAGAAAAGTCAAACATAAAGATCACCATTAAAGAGACTCAGGATTTAAGCCTAACTGTGCCTCTGACACAATAAAACACTGGACTAGTTCCTTGATCTCTCCCGATGACAGAGAAAGAGGAGAGGGAATTCTGGGAAAAAATGCTGGTGAATGAAAGTAACTTTCCACAGCTCAGGAAAAAATGCTTATTGAAGCAGTTATGTTTTTGTGGTAAAGATGAAAGAAAATAACATAATTTTCCCTACAGATTGCCCAGAACAAAACACTTCTCTTGTGATTGTGAGGAAAGTTAGAATGTACAGTAATGGGTTTTCTGAAAGTGAACAAACAACCCAGAGATAGAGCCACAGAGATCCCCTGAAGAACGACTTCAGTACTGTGTGTCACAGAAAGTACTTTTCTAGAAGTTGACATTGTCTGACTAGATGCAATGTGTTTCTCCCGGTAGAAAATGAGCAGCAATGTGACCAGACCACAGCAGGGAGCATTGACTGAATATTTTATTCTATTTAACATCATTGCCTGACTGCAAACTATCAATAGCTTTCTGAGTGCTAAGGTGGAAATCGATGTCGAAAATATGATTGAAAAAGCAAGAGTTTCACTTTTTGAACTCTTATGTTTACATTCCAAAGTCGAACCAGCTATGTCACATTCAAAAGTAAAGAATAAAAGGAATGGCTGACTTCAGTGTGGCGAAAGTCTAAGCTCTCTGTCATTCACACGCGTTTATCCTCAGTGCTTCTGGGAGATTATAGTTTTGCCTCCTCCTTTGGAAATATATTAACTACTTGGAAACTCACACAAGTTTTCTAGGGGACATATTTTTACTTGAGAGTTTTGGTGAAACCTAGAACCTGAGAGTTAAAATAAATATCTGACATAATCTGAAAATCATAATTGATGTTGGCTATCTACTATCTGAGAGACCCTGACTCATTCATTGCTTCCAACTGCAGTGCACCCTGTGGCTTTAGTTAAATATGAAGCTGGAGAATCCCTGTAGGAGTCTGAAAGTTAATCTTCAACATGACAAAATAAAAAAGTCTCAACAATGGCCTGTTGGTAGAGAAGAACCAAGGTCACTAAAGTGAATCACTTATGCTGAAGTGTTTTGTGAAGAGAAAAAGAAATGAATGTCTCCAATAAAAAAAGAAACAAAGACCACTTGCAGGAATTACTCATTAAAAGAAAATGGAACAACACTAACACTTACTAAGGAACACATTCAGATATTTAGACAGTGTCTCTTATCTTCCTTCTCCTAGGTAAGAAAAAATATAGTCATAGAAGTAAATGATTTTCTTTTTGGTTTATATAGAGTCTTATGTATTTCAGGCTTGCTACTAACTTACTATAAAGGCGAGGATGACCTTAAACTTCAGATCCTCTGGCTTCAACCTCATGTGTGCTGATATGATAAGCCAGAGCCATTAGGCTCAGTTTTATGCTTTGCTGGGGACTGAGTTGAGACATTCCTGAACACATATGAGGCAAGTATTCTACCACCTGAGCTACAGCTCCATGCCTGAGTTCTTATTGTCTGTATAGCACACTATGTCCGTTCACTTAGAGCTAATGGGAAAATATTAATCTTAACAAAAATAAATTTTTTGACCAAAGGAATATATGAAATATATTTAGTGGAAAAAAAGTCATCATCAGATTAATAATTATTTTGTCTCTACTACCTAAAATAATGAAAATGACCACAGTGTTAAAATATCCAAGTAGAGAAAAATCTTTCTAGTCTGGAAGTAAGCCTGGAATATAGATTAATGTTTTAATAAAATTTTAATTTACCTTTATGGTATTGGAAGACAAGGAAAGTGGGGAACTCGATCTCTAAATCAATTTGTTTCACATGATAGATGGCAAAGGATGATGTACAATTGGAGCTATTTCCTTGCAAATCTCAGGGTCATGTTTGTTAGAAACAAAAGGTAGTCATGGAGCTACAAGGTCATTTTAAGAGACATAGCATTTCCTACAACCTCAGGTGACTGTCACTCAGAAACATCAGCCTGGTGGATACTTGCATAAACTTTCAAAAGCAGCTATTATCACTGAAGTAGAAGAGGCCTTTGGTCCTGTAAAGGTTCAATACCCCAGTGTAGGGGAATGCCAGGGCAGGGAGGGGGGAGTAAATAAGGTGAGTGGGGGAGCACCAAAATAGAAACAGAAAAGGGGGGGATGGAATAGGGGTTTCCAGAGGGGAAACTGGAAAAGGGGATAACATTTGAAATGTAAATAAATAAAATATCCAATAAAAAATAAAAAAATAGCTATTATCACTGAATATCATTATCAGTTTACAATAACTGATAAATTGTACTTCCCATAGGTGGCTTCCCCATTATATCCAAACTGACACAGACTTCTAGAATGATCCAACTGTTTCATCAATAAAGAGAGTCTAATTCCCATTTCTTTCAATCATGACATGCAAAAGATTTGCCTCTAACCAAATAATCAATGTCGCAGGGATTATGTTGAGTGACAAGGTAGGTTCTATCTTGTTGGATAGAAAACACTATAACAGATTTCTACCTTTGTGGAAGAAGTTTAATTGAACAAAGTCAATCCCTTTCAAGAACCCCAAATCAGGTCACACAGACAATCAAGGAAACATTCTGAGATGACCTAAATGGAGTGAATTACCTGCTCAGTCCAGGCACTTTCCAGTCATTAGACTGGACCTGCCAGAGTCATGATGGCCTAGACAAAGCCCCCAGAAATCTTCTCTATATTCAGTTCTCAAAAGTTAAGAAACCTCAAGCCTGGTACAGAGTCCACTCCCAGGAGAAGATTCTTGTAGCCAGCTAGACCAACAGTAACCATCCAGCCAGCTATAGATCAAAACATTACTTTGACCCTTTTCTTACTATGAACTTGTCACCTTTAGTTTCACCCAACACCTCTATGTGTACTGTGTTCTCATCTGGTGGTCAATGGACAATTCAAATTCTCCTGGCTGGGTTTTTGGTCTTTTGATCACACTTGGGAGCTGCTTTGGCATAGTGAAGTAGATCTACTTGGATAGCAATGCAACAAAAAATAATCTTAAAAATAAGTACAAAGGGGAAAGCTACTGGGATTCAACATTTCAAGATCATTTAACTCAAATTCAGTTAGAAATTGAAATATACATAAAATAGCTCTCAAAACTAACAAGTAGGTTTTTTTTTTTTTTTCAAAATAAAGTTGAGGACTTTTTTTTACTGTACCAGAACTACTCAGCTCCATTTTCCAACCTCCTTTCTCACAAACTTTTCTGTCTTAGCGGACTAGCTTTTCCAGTATAGACCAGAGTTAGTGTAAGAATATATGAATATACAAATACCTTGTGTACACAAATGGCTGGCTTAATGATGCCTCTTTACGCTTGCTGTTCTTACAAACAAACATAAATCCAGCAAATGCTTTCAAACTTCCTGGTTAGGTAAATTTGCCTGAATGGTTTTCATTACCCTGTGCATCCCCTAGTCACCACTGTTCCCACACATTCCCATCCTTCTTGAGGCCTGCATAGCTGTATCTAGGTTGGGACCCTAATACTAGAGTACCAAAACAAAACCCAGATGCTGGATAACCCTTTCCTTAAATAAAAGTGAGAACTTCTAAAAGTGCATATTTATTTTCAAAGCACAGTAAGTAATGAAGTAGTTGATCATACCCTTGCCTAACAGAGAGCTCACCATCCTGAAGAGTTGAGCATTTAAGTTTATAAGATAAAAAAGAAAGGGATTTGCGTTTGTAACTTATTTGGAGGTAAAGAGATGAACCCATAGCAGGAGCTATGTCCTGCAGGCAGCAAGATAATGATAAGAATTTCAGTTGTCAGTGGGAAAAGGTAAAGAGGACATATTCCTATTGAACGTCCTGGGAAGAGAGGGTTCTTTTTCTTTTTCAACCCTCCCCTACCCCAGCTCACACCTCCCACTTCTCTGAATCTGCACAGCACGGCTTAAGTGTCCAGGATGCTAGTCCTTGAACAGAGCACCTTCCTTATGAGGAAAGCTTGGTTAGGATGGGACTACAGAGGCTTGTGGTAGCACTCATGGAAAACTAGTCACGGTCTACACCTTCCTCTTTGGGATTTGCTTTGTGAGCTCCAGCTCCAGATGAAGAAAACAAGACTTTGAAAATAAAATCATTTTGAAACTAAACTTTCACTATATTCAGTCTTAAAGGTTACCCAACCAAAGTTAAAGCCATAAACAAAATCCAGAAACTCAGCAGGGTCAGTGAGGATGGCTAGCATGAAATACATTCTTGTTATCATACATATGCAATATGTCACTCAAGTCAATGTAAAAATAAAGTCTTTCTTCAATGTCTACTCAGTCATTTGTTTGTTTGGTGAGATAGGGTATTTTGTAGCCCTGAACTTGCTATATAGCCATGGCTGACCTTGCACTCACAAAGGCTGTACTGTCTCTATATCACAGAATGCAGGGATTAAAAGAACAAAGAGATCACAGGAGTGAAAAAAAGAGAAGAGTCAATTATATCACAAACCCAATCAGCAAGAGTAATCTTCAAAAGTCTCCAGACAGATGTCCCACACTTCGAGCTCTTTGAACAACTCAAATAAAGCAATTTCTATCTTTGTTTTTCTCATTTTACTTATTGCTGTTCCTTTATGATCATGTCTAATCCCAAGGAAGAAAAAAATATCCTTCTATGTCATTAATCATCTTCAAGTTTCCAATAAAATGAGTTAAAAGTTAGAGCCCAAGCTGGTATTATATTTTTGTTTTTTGCTTTGTGTGTGTGTGTGTGTGTGTGTGTGTGTGTGTGTGTGTGTGTGTGAGTGACAGGATACAAAATAGAAAAATCTGTAAGATCACTTTGAGAAGGTAATGTTGCTTATCAGGCCTGTAATTCCAGCTACTTGAAGCTCACATAGTGGACTTCTAAATTCAAGGTCCACCAGATCTTGACCCATTTTTTTTGGAATTTGACATGTTCCACACACTATACCCTGATAAGGTAAGATATTCTGCCAAATAATTCTGAAATGTTCAGCCAAGTTTCTATGTGACCAAAATTCCTCTGGAAATCCCCAACCCTTGAAACCTCACTGAGTAGTCCAGGGGTTTTGGGGAGGGTACATAAACCCCACTGTCTCCTATGTTCACTGGTATTTTATCAAGCCCTACTTTAAGAAGATAACCCAGTCTGACAAAAAAATAAAGCTAGCATAATTTGATCTAAGAATTTGGTTAATAGTCTTTACTCTCATTTGATGGAGTTAAACATCATCAAATCCACTTATCTGGATGTTCCCTCATACTCACAATGTCTGCTATGGATCAGACTCTGTGGAAGTGATGGGGATGGAGGGTCATGGAAGCACAGCTAGTGTTCTCATGGGGTCCACTGTCTAGAAAAAGAAGGTGTGCTTGAGCATGGGGTAGTAGAGTATGCCTGTTAAATAGATTTGTCAGATAGCTGAGTAAGAAAAAAACTTACTCTGCAATAGTCCATTTCCCATCTAAGAAGCATTAGTGAAGGTAATTCCACTTTCTACTCTTGGGTCCTGTGCAAAACTGAAAACCATGCACCTGTTCTCAGAAGGCTCCTTTTTAAAAAAACAAGGTTCACTCTTTAACCTTCTGTTGTTAACAGCCACGTCTCCTTGTAGATTGCAACTCACCTCCACTGTGAGACAAGGTTTAGGACATGAGAACAGCAGAGCTGCTCATGTATGCTGGATGTAAGACCGTCTGTTAGGATATACGTTCAGCCAGAACTGTAGATGTCATCAGTGGATTTACTTCTTCACAAGCTCTATCCCAATGAACTAAGAAGGATACTAAGAAACAGGAATTTCCAAGCCTCCTAGTCTTTCCAATAGAGGTTAAAATGTACTGAAATATCAAGAAATTTCGAGAACTGAATATTTTAAGTTTTTTTATGGAGGCAGTTAAGTTAGATTTGGAGCATATTGCCTTGGAGGCAAACATTCCTTCCAAGAATTAATAAAAAAAAAAAAAAAAAAAAAAAAAAAAAACAAAACTAGGCTACTTAGGCTGCCTCTCGAAGCTGGGTAATTGTCAATCACTAATGGGGGCTTTGTGCTTGATCAGACATGGCTTAAAACTGTTAGAGTTCTCTCCACCATACATGGAGAATGCCAAGAGAAATATGGCACCTCTTAAACCAGGAAACACAGGAACAGACCTCCTCTCTTACAAACTAAAGAAAAACAAAGATGCTTTGTTGACCTATAGTTTAAAAAAAAATTGTCATGTCAGAAAAGAGAAAAATAAATTAATTGAGAGAAAAATCACTTATTTTTTTTAGCTTAGCATAATACCAAAGCTAGAGGAAGATAAGAGTGTCAAAATATAATTTCAGAGTTAGAAATATAACTTTCATAATATTTCAGAATAAAAACATGTCACTTAGCTAGTAGAGGATCTGGCCAGATAAATTTGGCTTATGAGAGAATTCAAAAATACATACAGATGAATATGGATGCCTGTGGATGATAAAAGCACACATCGGAATGAAGGTTGCCGAGCTAGAAACATGACTCATGCTCACAGAGCAATGAGTCTTTAGCGTGTGCTTTTATCTTTTCAGATGAGCAGAAACATTTGATCTCTACAGAATTCCACAATTAAATGTATAACTTCTTGTGTTAATACCTTCTAGAGGAATGGTTCTCAACCTGTGGGTTACAACTCCATTAAGGAATGCATATCAGATATTTACATTACAATTAATAGCAGTAGCAAAATTGTAGTTATGAAGTAGCAACAGAATGCTTTTATGATTGAGGGTCACCACAACTTAAAAAATTGCAATAAAAGGTCATGGCATTAGGACAGCTGAGAACCCCATCCTAGGAATGTAAAAGATTATAGTCTTAAAGTACTCACTAAGTGGTCTTCATATGCCATGATTTTGAAACAACAGGTGTCAACATTTTTTTTTTTACTTATTTCCAAGTTTTTTGGTAATTTTTCTTAAATCTTATGGTCAAACAGTAATGTAATGTAATTATAAAGTTGATGCTTCACCATAAACTTGCTTGCTGGTGTGTCAGCCTAATTGATTTACTAACAACTATTTGGTATAGCACTTAATACAGCAAATCTAGGGTGATGGCCCAAGGGTGTCGTTACTCTAGGGGCTCTGTTATGAATTTTAGTCAGCTTTTTAAAGGCTTTTGTTGTTTTGCACTTTTCCTTCAAGGCTAAGAAACCAAACCCTAAAGCCTTATTCTCACACTATTTCATCTGACTAATCTGTAAATGGAAGTGAATCCCTCTTTCTTCAATATTCCCCAGATCTTGGTTATTTAGAAATAGAATCTCACTCTGTAGCCCAGGCTGGATTAAACTCAACTGTATAACCTAGCCTGGCCTCAAACTCCTGACAGTGTTTTCACCTCAGCCTGACAAATGCTAGGATTTTAAGGCAGAGCCACAGTAATCAAACTAGAATTTCAGGCAGAGCCACCATGATTAAATACTTCACAAATATTCTGAAGTTCCTGGCATATACAAAAGTAGACCTTTTTGATCAGCAATACTGGAGTTCTTTCAGCCATAGACCAGGCACAAGAACAGGCCTCCAGGGGGAGGCCTATTCCATTCAGTTTTGCATGCCAGTTCTATTCAGAAAGTATACTCTAATTCCATAATGGTGAATTTATCATAACTAATGAATTAGATATATTTTCAAAGATGATCATCAAGAATATTTTTATTGCACAATAATACTTCTATTCAGTCATTGGAAACAACCATTCTATCAGAAAATAAAAGTTTTGGTAGACAGGTAAAACAGAATAACATTTTTAAAAGTTGTTATTGGTGCTATCTACTAAGAAGAGAGTTAAATCAATGAAAAAGAGCAGTTAAAGGCTTCCTCATATTTCTGTAATAGACCAGAGCATTAAGAACAGAGGCAGTGACTCTTAAAAATGAATGACTACAATTAGTTTGCGTTTATCAGTTCATTTAGTTCTGTGTAATTATTTTTTACTTAGCTAGATCTTTGTCTGCAGTCTGATTTCATAGATTCATGTGTGTTTTTATTTTTGCTACAAAGAGCCCTTTAAAAGTGTGTTCCCTGGTGCCCTGTATAGTTGTCTAAGCAATGTCAGTGTAGAATTTATCTCTGTGTCAATTCTTTCAAGTAGAGTTAAAAGTACTCGGCATTGGGCTGGGAAGCAAGCATGGGGACCTCAGTTTGAAGATCTAGCATACTTTGAAAGAGGCCTGGGAGCTGGAGGGATAGTTAAGAGCACTTGCTGTTCTTCCAGACAACCAGATGTTAGTTCTAAGAAGCACATCTGAGACTTCCCAACTGTCTGTAAGTCCAGCTCCAGGAGATCTGATGTCCTTTCCTGAACTCCTCAGGCTTCTGAACACACAGGACATTCACTTACACAAATACATACAAATCCATGCCAATATAATAAGATAAATTGGGTAGTGGTGTGACTATGGGTATATGTAACCCCAGTGCTAGAACCATAGCTGGGGATATTTCAGAAGGCATGGAATTTATGGCCAAGTAATCTAGCCCTACGAAAATAGTTCAATGAGACACCCTGTCATAAGGAGATAGGTGGAGTGTGGTAGAGGAAGAATGTCTTGGCATACTTCTCTGAACTCCAGACCTTCATACCAGCACACACATGTGCACACACTTGTGTACATCACACCATAACCATACATACATGACATAGTTATTTCTGCACAGCTCTAAAAACGTCCCCATGGAAGCTCCAGTTTCTATTCTGTAGCATGAATCAGTCTCAGAAACATACGAGAGGAAAGTAAACCCCAACTAACAAAATCACAAGGGAATAAATTGAAATTCTCTGCCCAGGCATACTATATAGCTGTTCTATTAAGGATGACTAGTGCTTTAATCTCAAGTCTTTCATTATTAAAAAGATGTTAGGGACCTAGATTCATTGATTAATCGCTGTCACCTTTAACTCCATCTTGAAACTGGAAACTCTAATATCATTTTACTACACAAGAGAACCCAGTACTTATATATTGAAGGGGCAGTCTTCTCCTTTTCATTTGTCATGCCCCTATGGCACAGCCATGGTGTTAAACAGTTTCAAATAGGTAAGTGTAACAAACATATATGGTAAACTAAATCTCTGCATTGTTAGCAACTTTATTGCAAACCCAAAACGTAGCTAAGTTGTAAGACAGCTACAATATTTTCTTCCTGGATTTAGTGGCTGACCTTCAAAAAATAAGGTCAAAACTATTATCAGAAAACAGATGCAACTGGTCACTTTTTTGATCATTTGTAATTTTATTATCAGGTCACATAAAATTTGGTCAACAAGAGACAGACAGACAAAGAAAGATAGCCACCCCATAAAATATTATTTGGCCTTAAAGTAGAACGAAGTACTATGTTCCATACTACAACATGAGTGTACCTTAAACAGGTATGATAAGTCAAAGAAGCCTGATAGAGCACGCATGATACATTTCACTTACACAAGATGTGGAGAAGAGGTAAATCTATAGATGATTGGTAGGCTGGAAAAAGCAGAATGAGGAGTGGCTGAGGCTGGGCATAGTGATGCGATTCTGCTGGGAAAGCACTCTGGTAGATCACGACTCCAATTGAGCTAAAGCCACCTGATCACACACCTAAAAGGGTGAATCTGGTGGGATATGAATTATATGTCAAAATCCCTTTTGCTTTAATTACCATGTAATCAACAAATATATCATAGTGGTTTGAATAAGATCACCCTGTCCTCTTGGCATGTAAATGCTTAGGCCTCAGTTAACAGCACTGTTTGGGAAGGCTTTGGGAGTGGCCTTGTCAGAGAGGGGAAAGAAAGTAGGGGCAGACTCAGAGTTTAAAGGCTCACTTGATTTCTATTTCAATCCCTCTGTTTCTTGCTTGCAGTTAAGGATATGAGCTCTCTGCTTTCTCTTTCCAACCACCATGACTGCTACCATCCTCCACTATTCAAAACAGACTCTACCCCTCTGAAAGTGTAAGCCCAAATCAACTCTTTCTTCTATTAAGTTGCCCTGGTCATGGTGGTTTGTCACAGCAATAGAAAAGTAACTAACGCACATATTTTTCTATTTTTATTTTTTTTCATTTTCTAAAAATTTTTATTATGTTATTTATTTACTTCATATTTTTCTATTTTTATTTTCCTATCCAATCAATAGGCCCAATGATAACAAAACTAAATTATGTTTGCTCAAGAAGGCTTAAACACTACAGAAGAAGAATCTTTATTTTCCATTGATTATTAGAACACATTTATAGGGGTTCACCTTCATTTTCAATGGCTGCTGGTATATGCATGATATGTTTGCATTTATTATATTTGATTATATTTATTTTATATGTATATATGTTTATTTCATGAACTATTGTTATGTATGCAAAGTTCTATGATCCTAGTATGGAAGAAAAAGTCGTAGAATATTCAGCAGACATGACTTTCACTTCCCTAGCTATAAAATGACATTATTTAGATTCATTTATACTCCTCTTATTTCCAAATAGCTTATTTAATTATATTTTGTAAATTTTCAAAACTGCATTGTTATTTTAAAATATTTTGTTACCAGTAAAACATTTTAGTTGATGTTAATGTAACTAGTCAGATCAGCTACCAAGAAAACAGTAACTAGGAAAGAAATCTAAAAATCATAAATCAAAGGCAAAATCATTCAAACAACAACCTATTAACATATTGAATAATATAAGCTGTTTTAAGTCTATTCTGAAAACCAAATATATCAGGTAGTATTAAGAAAATACCTTGCTCATAGAAGACACACTCATAGGAGAACACTCATAATTTGCTTATAGGAGATACATTATTCAAAAAATAAAGCCAAGACACAAGTGCAGTAAGTAAACCAATTATAAATGAGACATTACTTGTAACAATGAAGTGCCAACTGAATTTATAATACTAAAAATAGAACAGGGAGAATGAATTAACTCTAATTAATGGGTTCAGTCACAACAAAAGTCTCATTTGTAAACTCTTATGTGAGAAATACCAGAGATTCGAAATACTTAAACAAGTTTTTAAGAAGGTTAAGAATGACAAACTAATAATACACATATTGAGGAAGAATTTTATGCGTTACTCAAATCCTGTAGTCATTGGTAATTTCAAGGACAAAATAACAGTTAATCAATAGGGCCCTGTTGATTTACAAATGCTGTGCTTTGCAAAATATATGCTTCCTATTCAGGTATCTATGATATATTTATAAACATTGATTGAAGACTAACTGGAAAACAAAAGGCTCTCAATAAACTCTGAGAGACGCTAAGAGAACATCTCCCTATGACCTCAAAAATTGTAATTAAATACTGAGGACTACAAAAATATTCATATTAAGTGAATTAGTCAAATATGTATAATATTTGGAAGATACCCATTTTAAGGATGGAGAATAACCATTTGCCTGAGTTGAGCCACAAGAATATCATCTTGTCTTTACCATCTCTGTGGCACAGACTAGTATAGAAAAAGCAACATAGACTGTGAACAGAAAGATTGCCACACCATGAATTTATCATGGTGAACTGAGAATATGGGGCCTCATGGGCTTATTAAATTCTTACCAGAAAAACAAAGGCCTAAAAGTAACAGAAATATCAGAACAAAGAAATGATATAATATCTCCCCACCCCCCGCCCCAAACACATGCTTTGGATTCCTGTGAAAAGACCGACACCTACCACTCCGATGGCAATGGTCACCTGCTGACCTGTCATTTGACATCCAGTATGTTCACAAAGAATTAACAGGTGGAGAATTCCTGCCTTGAGGGCTACCTGATCCCCATTGGTGGCATGGCCTCCTCAGCTGCCCAATCTGTACCTATCAGCCATCTACCCACCTATTCCAACTCTGGACCCTGCCCTATCTTTCACAGCCTAGCTGGACTTAGCTCTAAATCCTCCCTCTCACACTGATTCCACAGCATGGGCAGCTTCTTTTCCAGTTGGTTTGGGTTTGTCTTCATATTAATACAGACCCCATTTATATGTTTATCTGCCTACAACTGTAACCTCTTAAAACTTGATACAGAGTATTCACCTATGTTTCTGGCATGGCTCAATCTCGAAACAATATGATAGTAAGTATTTTAGAAAGCATAAGAATATTGATTCTCTAAGTTACTGGGCTGCAAGAGATACACCCTGAGCTAAAATTAACAGAAAGAATGGGAGGGAGAAGGGTCGGTAGGATAAAGGAATGAAAAAAGAGAAAGGAGAATGGAAGAGGCTTATGTTAAATATAAGAAGCCATAATCATAACCTAAGAAATTAAGTTAAATATGTAAATAAGTAAATGGCATCCTATGCAAAACATAAATTTAAAGTATAAATAATTTAACATTAATAATTTAGCACAACAATTTAAATTAATAATTTTTAAAAAGCCCAAGAACTTTCTTCTCCCTAAGCAAAAAAAAAAAAAAAAAAAAAAAAATTTGAAATATAGCTTGCACTAATTTAATTCAAGAAAAAAAATTCTGAGTTAAATAAAACTTGGTAAAATGTCACAGAGCAAAATGTGGAATCTCAACCAGGAGACTACTGTGCCCAACTCAGTCAGAGACTGCTTAAGGAGCGCATCCCTAATGCATCTGTTTTACTCTGCAGGTAAAACTGCAAAGCCTGTTTTACAGAAGGCTCCCCCTCTTTTAGAACATCAAAGCAGAAATTTTTACCAAATACGTTTTTAGCAACGAAGATTGATCCCTGGTTTTACCAATACACTTTGCAATCGAGAAGCATTTTTATTGCTGTAGTTATCAATATTGTGGAGTCCTTAGAAAGATCCTTGGCCAAGTACATGATTTGGCTAGGTACAGTTCTGCTTTGTTTGTCTTTGAGAAGTTAGATTAGGATGAATAATGAATAGAGATCTTTCTTTTCTTTTTTTTTTTCTTTCTTTTGTTGCATAATACACCTTTGATATTTACCAAAGAAGAGCTTTTCATAAAATGACCTCAATCAAAAGCAAAGTATTCGCCAGCCATGGCAAGTAAGTATTTTGGACTGCAGGCTGTAAACAAGGCCCAATAGAAAGTCAATGAGTGGGATCTGCTGTTTCTATTTTTATTCTTCTGTGACTGAGAAAACTAAAACTCAGTCTAGTGCTTACAAAGAAAGCAGCAAGACTATAACACATCAGCCTGAGCTGAAGGAAGACAACAGGGAAAGAGGATAGGCCTCTAAGCTTGGCTAATATCTTTAAGAGCTGGTCCGTTCTGTCGCATGCCCTCTTAGAACACCAGTACCAGATTCAACCTATGAATGACACCCTAAAGATTATACAATGCTCCAAACCCTCCCAAACCCAGGTACATAATTTTGTGAGAAAAGCAAAGAAAATGATTTTTTCAAAATATACACCAGAAACTCATAGATCTCTTAATGAGTAAATAGCAACATTTTAATCAACAGGATGAAAATGACAGTTGCTAAAAGTCTTACCTTTGCTTTAAATAGATTTGCTTTAACACATCACAGCAGGAACACATAACCTGTGATCACTTCTATCTACTGTCATCATTTAAGCAACTCAACACTGTCACTAAAGTTTGTTCTGTTTGGTTGGTTGGTTGATTTGATGGGGTTCTGATATTCGTGTTTTTCATTTTAAAGTTTTAAACTTATTAGTATTTTTGACACTTACACACACACACACACACACACACACACACACACACACATATATATATATACCCATTATTCTTTCTTATCTTTCCCTCATTTCCACTGAACACTTTCTTCTTCTCAAGCCCTGCTCTGCTACAGTTTTATTCTTTTGCTGTGATAAAACATTCTGGGAAAAGGGTTTATTTCATCTTACATTTCCATCATTGAGGGAAATCAGGGCAGGAACTCAAGGCAAGAACCTGAAGGAACAATTACTTGCTATTTCATGCAGTGTTACCCCTGAGCAAAGAACTTACACACATACAAGGCAGTACAGCTTGATGCTTTATTCTCAGGCTTATACTTAACCAGCTTCACTATAGAGCCCAGTATTACATGCCCAAGCAAATGTACTGTTCAATATTGCCTTAGCTACCCTACATCAATTAACAATCACGGCAATCTGGTACAGACACGCTCAAACGCCAGTCAATCTGGACAATCTCTCTAGTTGTATCTTCCTTCTCAGACTAGAAGACTAGACTGGGTCCAGTAGATGGTGAGAGATAACTAGGAGAGCCTCCTCCTTTTGTTTTTGTTTTCTAAGAGCCACTGAGTTAGTTTCATTGGGGTTGCCTCAATGGGAGACTATTTACTAGAGCATTAGCAACTTACCAAAAGCTGTAACACTGAAGAAAAATGACTTATTTTTCTCAGGTTGCAATTAACAACTAATATCTCTCTGGGAAGGAGTAGAGTCTAATAAAACCTTCTCCCATCATGAGAGAATGCTGACAGCCCAATTTTGTGTAAGTCTTATACAGGTAACCACAGTTTCTCTGGTTTGTGAGTGCAGTAGACATGGCATGTCCATAAGAAGCATTTCTCAGAATTTCTCCCCATCTCCTAGAACCTAAAGGTTTTCCAGCCCATGTTCTACCATATTCTCCGAGCCCCTGAGCTAAGGATCCAGATTCTCACTAAGGAATGAACATTCAATAATCACTTATTCTTAGCATTTTGATCATTTATAGGTCTACGTATTAACTGTTGCTCAATGCAATCTGGCCAAGACTGAGCACAATATCAATCTATGAGTAAGTTGAAAGCATGTCCATTTAGCAAAACAACAATAGCTAGTCCTCCCCTACACATACTATTTAAGCTATAGATCATATGTACAGTACCTTGAATTCTTTATTCAAACCTCAAATACAATCAGAAAGCTACCAGGTATTCATATAAAAGTCATGCCACTATTGTATCTATGATGACTGGTTTTTTGGCAACTCATCACAAACTAGAGTTATCTGGAAAGAGAAAAACCTCAACTGTGAAAATTCCCTATCAGACTGAACTATAGGCAACTCTGTAAGGCATTGTTTTGATTAAAAATTTGTGAGGGCGGTCCCAGTCCAGTAGCAGTAGTGTCACCCCTGAACTGATGGTCCTGTATTCTATGACAAGACAGGTTGAACAAGCTACTAGGGAAAGATCCAATAGTCAGCATTCCTCCATGGTCTGCTTCCAGGTTCTTGTACTGTTTGAGATCCTGCCTTGGCTTCTCTTAGTGATCAACTATGATTGGGGCATGCATGCTAAATAAACCCTTTCCTCTACACGCTGACTTTGGTTATGGCGTTTATTATAGAAAACAGAGTAAAATAGCAAGAGTAGGTGTATCTTGCCTGGTGGGTCAGTGTTTTAGTACACAAAGTCCACCTCTGGGCAAGACCTCTGATGACTTTTCTCTCCTTGTAGACTTCATAACACCTTCCCACACTAAGAAACTTAGCTAATATTAAAAGGAAACTTATAGTTCACTTTTAGACTGATTGCTCTATGTCCTACAACTAAAGTATGTTGCATCTCCAGCAACAGCATATTGCTATATAGCTCTGGTAAACAGCAAGAGTATTGGCAATAGTTTGTTTAATTTTTTTAAGCTCTTCTATCAACATTCAGTTGAGATCAGAAATTAGAAACATTCAGTCCCAAGGAGTTCTGTATTTGGCAACTTGCATCATTTTTAATTTCTAATGGTAAGCTTGATTCTAAAGTTAGCCCATTTCTAGACATTGGTTTCAATGAGAGGAATATCATTAATGCCACACCTGCATCTACTACAGAGATCATAAGTCAGTCAAGCCTACTTTGTCTGTTACAGAAGCCACTGCCCACATGGACCTGTATGGATTTAAATTTGAATTAACCCAAACTTTCCAATCAAAATTTAGTTCTGTATACTCACCATGCTTCAAATGCTCAGTAGCAGATATCAAGCATTTCCATCATGAAATAAAATTCTGCTGACACTATGATTTGAAGGTAGAAAGTATCGCCTGTGTTGTCTAGGTCCCCAACCCTTTTGTGATCCTAGAAGCTTACCATTTTATCTGACATCCAGAACTACAAAGAGGATGATAAAGCTAATATTCAGAAAAGCCTATCAGCGATCAACGTCTTCACCAGAAATGATTAGCTATTGTTTTAGCCCATTTGTCTTTAAAAATATGCTTTTTTATAAAAACTAAATGTTTTTACTTGAAAAAATTCATGCATAAAAATTATGTGTATCGGCAGATCTTGGGTGGCAGCTCTGCCCCCAACATCCAAGAACCCAGAGGAAGCAGGGATCCCAGGCGCTCGAACTCAGGCAGTATCTTAGGGAAGCAGACAGCAGGGCCCGCACTAAACAGGGAGTAACTGGGAACCAAAAGGACCCAGGAAGTCACTCCCGGCCCAGAACACTGGTTCCTTCCGGTCTGGGCCAGAGCACTGAGCAGATCTTGGGTGGCAGCTCTGTCCCCAACCTCCAAGAACCCAGAGGAAGCAGGGATCCCAGGTGCTCTAACTTGGACAGTGTCTTAGAAACTAGTTCTCAGATCTGAGGCCTGGATCAGACCTCTGCCAGGTCTGCTGTTGTGTGGACCCCAGATTCCACCTGAGACATACTGGAAGGTCCACTCAATCCAGAGCCACAGAGGAACAAATGAACTCAGAGCTGCAGACAACATATCCTGAGATATTCTAGAGGAGACACTGCACCCAGAACAGCAGACACCTAGCTGGACTACTACCTTGGAGGCACCATATCCTGAGGCATCCTAGAGGTACCACTGTAATCAGTGCAGCTGGAAAAGATCACAGAGACATCTGGACCCCTAGGAGATCAGACACAAGCTAGATAACTAGAAAGACAGGCTTCAGTCAGAGACAGCAAGTAAGGCAGCACTAGAATTAACCAGATGGCAAAAGGCAAGAGTAAGAACGTAAGCAACAGAAACCAAAGTTACATGGCATCATCAGAACTCAGCTCCCCCATCAGAGCAAGCCCTGAACACCCGATCACACCAGAAAACCAGGAATCAGAATTAAAATCACTTCTCATGATGATGATAGAGGGCTTTACGAAAGACATAAATAACACTCTCAAAGAACTTAAGGAGAGCACTGGTAGACAGATAGAAACCCTTAAAGAGGAAACACAAAAATCCCTTAAGGAATTGCAAGAAAAGGCAACCAAACGGGAAAAGGAATTAAACAGAACCATACAGGATCTAAAAATGGAAGTAGAAACAATAAAGAAATCACAAAGGGAGAACACCCTGGAGATAGAAAACCTAAAAAAAAAAGATCAGGAGTCATAGACACAAGTATCACCAACAGAATACAAGAGATGGAAGAGAGAATCTCATGTGCAGAAGATACCATGGAAAACATTGACACAACTGTCAAAGAAAATGCAAAATACAAAAAGCTACTAACCCAAAATATACAAGAAATCCAAGACACAATGAGAAGGCCAAACCTAAGGATAATAGGTATAGATGAGGGGGAAGACTCCCAACTAAAAGGACCAGTAAATATCCTCAACAAAATTATAGAGGAAAACTTCCCTAACCTAAAGAAAGAGATGTCCATAAATATACAAGAAGCTTACAGAACTCCAAATAGTTTAGACCAGAAAAGAAATACTTCCCGCCATATAATAGTCAAAACATCAAATGTACAAAACAAAGAAAAAATACTAAAAGCAGTAAGGGAAAAAGGCAAAGTAACATATAAAGGCAGACCTATAAGAATTATACCAGACTTCTCACCAGAGACCATAAAAGCCAGAAGATCCTGGACCGATATCATACAGACCCCAAGAGAACACAAATGCCAGCCCAGACTACTATACCCAGCAAAACTGTCAATCATTATTGATGGAGAAACCAAAATATTCCATGACAAATCCAAATTTACACAGTATCTCAACACAAATCCAGCACTTCAAAGAATAATTGGTGGAAAACTCCAACACAAGGAGGGAAACTACAACCTAGAAAAAGCAAGAAAGTAATCTTCCAAAAACCCCAAAAGAAGATAGTTACACAAACATATCTCCACGGATGTTAGCCCAAAAGCTTGGATTAGCGAAGACTCAACCCACAGACCACATGAAGCTCATGAAGAAGGAAGACCAAGAGGGGATGCCTCAGTTCTACTTAGAACGAGAAACAAAAATGCTCAAGGGAGCAAATAGGGAAACAAAACATGGAACAGAAACTGAAAGAGGGGCCATCAGGAGACCATTCCACCTGGGTATTCACCCCATGTACAGCCACCTAATCTAAACACTGTTGTGGATGGCTGGAAGTGCATAATGTGAGGAACATGATATAGCTGTCTCCTTAGAGGTCAGCCAAAGACTAACACACTCAGAGGACAATGTTCACAATTAACCACTGATATGATCAGGGGTTTCCCAATGGAGAACTTAGTGAGAGGACTGAAGGAGCAGAAAGGGTTAGTGACCCCAGGTGGAAAGCAACAATACCAAACAACCAGAGCTCCCCAGGGTCTAAACCACCAGCCTGGGAGTACATAGGGAGGGACCCAAGACTCCAGAGGTATATGTAGGGGAGGATGGCCTTGTCAGACATAGGTGGGAGAGGAGTTTCTTGATACCATAAAAAAAATTAACACACAGTGTGGGGGGGGGTGAGGGCGGGGAGGGGATAGTGAGGGGGGTAGGTGCGGTCACTGCCTCATAGAAGCATGAGGAGGGGGATGGGATAGGAGGTTTCTGGGTGGTGGGAGGAAGTAGGCTAAGGGGATAAAATCTGAAACGTAAATACTACAACCAATTTTTAACAAGCTGGGAAAAAAAAAGTCTTCAGAACCAACATCTTTAAAAAAAAATGTCAGCCCCCTGGGGGTGGGAATTTTTTTTTTTTTTTTTTTTTGTTACTAAAACTTGTTCTGAGAATTGTATATTGCAGAATCTACAGCCTTGGTGTATCTACTCATCAAGCATACTGAGCAGACCTGCCCAAACCTCTGATGTCCTGGAATTCCATCTGGATTCAGTGAAGACACAGCATCAGAGGCTTATCAACTTACTCTCCCCCCCCCCCACCCCTCTTCTAAAATCTCAAAGCCCTTAATCAGCTTGAAGAAGTTAAAGAAGAGTCAGCACCCCTATTCCCTGAGCTTGGGGACTAATGTGGTTAATAATGGTCTGTCTTTCTAGGGACAAGTAGTGGTTTTGTTGGAACAGGGGTGATTAGCTAGGACTTATTACATAGCCATAACCTATTGGTAGAAATCTGTATAATTATTATCAAGATGAAGTTATAATTTCTTAAATGGTACAAAGTTTACTTTGATCTCAAATTTAAGGTTTTCATTGGTACGAGCCTCTTATTAATATAAAAATGAGATGAATATTGATATGCTCATGGGCATTGTGCCTGTATAACACATTTAGGAATACAATGCCTAGACCCAGCCCTTTTTTAACTTTTTTAACTTATTTGGGACGGTTAACCTATGAGTTAAGGGACTATAGCAAATTCATATTTTTGAGTTTATTGTTAGGGTGCTTTCCATATTTTACTTACAAATAGCTGAGAGGAGTTAACAGAAAACAGTCCAGGTTACCTTACATGGATAGTTGGTTTTCAAAACATCAGAAGTCCATAGAACTGATGCTACAAATATTTATATATTAATGTTCATATTGATTAGAGACCTGTCTGCTCCTGACAGCTTCCTGTCGTGGATTCTAAGAAGAAATTGAGCATCCTTGGAGTTACTCCAGTTGTGTGGTAACAGCCACTAGGCAAGAATTGCCTCTCGCCATCTACAGACAAATTACTGTCCAGAAAAGGACACACATGCAGAATAGTCGACTGATTATATCTGCCTAGACAGAGTAATCAGTCCTTAATAATCCTGCATCACCAAGGTCTGTCAGATGATTCTGGGCCAGAAGGCTGAAGATTTGATGCTCCAACATTCGGTAGTATAGGGGCTTTTCAGGTGTTCAGAGGTCTCTATAAATTGGCTAAGTTTTAGAAGCTATGCTTTGTGCTTCCCACAATTATAGTTAACTCAGTCATTCTGGATTTCTGACGGGGTTGAAAACTTATAGCTATTTACCGTATGAGAAAAGATTTGAGTGGATGGTCATCAGCCGACATTCATCCTAAAGCCAGGTTCAGAACTAAATGTTTTAGTTAGGATAGATGACAGAGGTACTGGTTAGTCAACAAAAGGATGGACGGGTATTAGGACTATCTTGTACCTCACTGGTACAAATTGGCATAATTATGCTCTAATTGTATTTTGAGAGAAAAGTTTCATTTTAACAGGAAGGGTGATGTGTAGGAGGAGCTAAGGTAGGAGGACTACTGAGAGGAAGAAAAGGAGTAAGAAGAGGAGAAGAAGAAGGAGAGGAGAAGCTAGGTGATGAAAGAGAGAAAGAGTGGGGAGACAGGGAGGCAGATATTCATGTATCTCCACCAGTCAAAGCTAGTTGTTATATCTAGGTTGGTCAGTGGGTTACACCTCTGATTGAACAATTCCAAACTTATAACGCTTATGATTAACATTATTTTAAAAAAATGTATAAATGCAAAAAGGAAAAGGGGGCATGGGATAGGGGTTTTCTAAGGGGGGGAATGGGGAAAGGGGATGGCATCTGAAGTGTAAATAAAATATCTAATAAAAAAAAGTAAAAAAAATTATGTGTCACACAGTATCAAAAATTATGTGTCACACAGTATCATATGATGCTTAGATAAGTGTGTGCATTGTGTAATGATAAAATCAAAGTAATTAACATATCCATCAACCGAAGAAATAGTTACCATTTCTTTATTAAGAAAACATTCAAAATTCTTTGTCTTAGCTTAGTGAGTGTTTTTTGTTTGTTTGTTTGTTTGTTTGTTTGTTTTTTGCTTTTATTTTGGCCTTGTCTTGATTTTTGAGACAGGATCTCATACAGTTGGCCTCTGACTTATGTAGCCAAGGATGATCCCGAACTCCTGGCCTCTCTATATCCTCCCAAGTGCTAAGATTACAGGTCTTCACTACTACTTCCATCAATAGTGCTTAGTTATCATCAATAGTTTCTATACTATGCAAAAGAATGTCTATCTAACTGCACCTTTCTAACTGTAACCTTACTATGCCCTAGGGCTTATCTTTCCTCAACCCTCTTCTTTCTCCTACACTAGTTATCAGTCTCTGGTAAGAACCATTCTACTTGAAACTTGTGCCAGATCAGATTTTATTGTGAGCACATATTTAAATGTGACCATTCAGTGTTTATTTGGGCCCAGCTTATGTAACACAGCATAATGTCAACCAGGTCAAGCTACATTTCTGCGGGTGAGTAAGCAGACCTTAGACCACTCCCAGATTCATGCTCTTCTGCCTTCAAACTGTTTTCAATGTTCTATACCTTTTCTAATCTACCCATTTTTTTCAAAGACCATTTCAGAGCTTCTCAGTTACCAAACCTTTCTCATCCTCTGTTCCCATTGCTTTCTGCCTTCCAAAGTGCTATGCTGCTTATAATATTGCAAATGTAACATGCTGTCTGCCTTTGGAAGGTAATAGGCTTTACTAGTGGTGAATTATATTCCACTTCTTCATTCCCAGATTTATTTTATATTTCTTTAAACTGACATGTGAACTTCTTCCATCAAGATAGGAACATTGATTTTTTTCCCCCCCACCAGGAGAAACTTTCAATATTACTCTTGGGGAAAAAAGCACCAGTAACATGCATACAAAGGTCACCTTGACCTGTATCATGGTAGTTTTTTAACCTGCTATTACTCACCGAGGTTTTCCGTGGTGAGGGCCACTGTCATGACCATACTGTCCCCTACCCTAGCAGAAACCAGGCCTCTAACTCTGTGTCCGTTCTCCAAAATTGACCTCAGAGAAAAATTTCTCAAATACTTTTTGCTTGCAGTGAAGCAATTACTCACTTCTGCTTTGAAAAACTTCAGCTTTTTCAACAGCTCACATGCCCCTTACAGAGAGTTTATATTCTCCACTGGATTTCTTAATTTGCCAAACCTCAGTGGCTAGTTGCTTTGTGAATACACAAGCTTCGCAAATCAACAATACAACTTGGATTTCTTGGAAAATCATGATCTCTTCCCATCTTATTCCACTTACTGCCTGCATTCCAGACAGAAATCTCGCTTCATTTTAAATAAATGACAAATGAATAAAGTTACTCTGAGATGCATGTGATGCCCCTCTGGGTTCCTGAACATTTTTCTCCTACTTTTCGTGACACTACAGTGCCAACTACCGACATGGGAAGAAACATCTATTTCCAAAGACCACCCACCAGGTACACGTCTACCAGATGAGACTGATATATTTAAGGAAATGAGGAGAAACAATGGAAAGCCAGAGCAGTAAAATGACAGAACTCTCTTAAGATTTGAAGGATTTAAAATTCTGAAGGATTTTAAAGATAGTCCAAAAATGTCCAACCTTTTGACTATGTCCCAGATGACTCCATCTATAAAGTTCATGTTCAAGAACCATATACTTTTGTCTTCAACTGAACTCAGAGCTAGCCTGGGCTTCATGTGGCCTCAGGTTTGACATGTTTGCCAGGGAAGCTGGGATTTGTTTGGGTTTGGCTACTTTCACTGAAGCTGGATTAAGACAGGAAGAGCTTAACTAGGAGCAAAGGTGATGTAGTGGTTGGATAACCAGTGACACTGGAGAACAACCCATTGGATCTTGGAGTGTCATAAGTAAGAAATCTGTAGAGGTGGTCTGTGAGGACTTCCTCCACTACTACCTCCTTCCTTCCCTCTCATCCTCCCCTTTCTATTCGTCTTTCATTCATGAGAATCCAATCCAAGGCTTTGCACGTGCTAGGAAATTACCCCACCACAGCTCTTCTTAGTGGAATTTTTAGCTGCCATGTGATCTGGGAAGAAATGTTTCTTCTTGATGACTTTCACTATGTCTGTTCTCCCTGCTCCAGTATCAGCCCGAGTCAGTATGCGCTCCTTAGCCTCGCATAGCTTTTGTTCCTTAGGTAGATAGCCTTTACTCCAGTTAATGATGTTAGGCACTCTCAATAGTATTGAAGAGCCCCAAACTCGGGAGACCCTTCCTCAAGTCTCAGGAGATCACGACCACCCAAAGATCACAAGAAACCATACCTGGATGCAATCAGCAGAGGCTTTATTAGGGAAATTGGCCAGCAGTCAAACCACAAGCTCTCTCTCTGAAGAGCAAGGTTTGGCCCAGAGTGATGGGTTAAGGGGTCTTTTAAAGAGCAAAACCACAAACCAGGGGAGTGGGGAGGGGGTGAGGGGTTGCCAAGTATACATAACATAAGAATAGTAAAATATTCCAGAGAAACCCACCCTGAATGGTTTATCATGTCACTGTGTCCCACCCTGCCATTTACCAACTATTTCAGATTAACTATCTTCACTTCTTCCAGCTATAGCCCCACCTAGGTGGCAGCATCTTTATTTGTGGTCAGGAATGTGTCTTCCTGCCTTGGGCCTCTCCCACCCATAGGTGGGCCTACTGCCTGAGGCTTGTCATTCATCCAGCAAGTGTCCTGGGGTAGTGAAATCTTATTTTCAGTTCTGAGTTCTGGGACCTGCATTTTTCTGCCCAGGTCTAAGGGCAAAGAAATCTACACATATTTCATAAAATGGCCTTTATAATTTTTCACTTTACAGTATTTAACATCATTTAATGGTTTTAAATTCTCAGCACACTCTTTAAGGTGGAAACCAGTCCTACTCATATTGGTTTTAAGGAAAAACTTGTATTCAGAGTCATTGAATAACTTGACTATGGTTGCATAGCAAAAAGTACATCTGGAATTCAGATCTGCCTTCTGTACTCAGAGCCAGCACTGTCACCCACAATACAAAGGCCGTGCTAGCTAACCTGTCTGTGATGGACGGGGAGCAGAGTTAAAATGTAAGACAGTATGAAAGTGATGTTAAAGTCCTGTACATTTTTTCTCATAACAAATTATTGGCCAGGTTATTCTGAAATTGTCAACCTTCAAATAATTTCAGACATGATGCACAAACCTCCTAGATGAGCTCACAGGGTCAGAGGGCCTTCTTCCCAGGGCATCTGCCTCCTAGGTAATAAAATTAGGCTACCTGGAGGAAGCCCGAGGGGTCAGGCTTCATGGAGGTACGGAAGAGTCTCATGGAAGCAAAACATGTGCTGTGTAATTCCTCATCCCCACAGTTTCAGAGCAGACCTATTTCATCTGTCAGCTTTACAGCCCAGGAGATAAAAAAGTTCTGAAAGGTGAAATTTTGTATCTGAGTCATTGCCTGGTTTTCCAGAATGGGGATATATGTCATTTTCACTGAGCTGGTAGGACATGCCACAAAGACCTCTCACTGTGCTATTTAGCAATGCCTCTGCCCCTACTGGTTGGTATTCACTTTGTTTTTGTTTCTCTGTTTTTTACATTGTTAGTGCAGTGACAGCTCCCTGTTGGGCTCTCAGAAGCTAGTGATTTTATTAGAGTGACACTTGCCCTTAATTCTACTCTCATTCAGGTCTCCAACCATTTAACAGTAAGAATCTACTATACTTTAGGTTACATGTTTAAACTTGGGTCTTCTAAACACTCCAGGGCCCCCATGTGCCACAGTGGCCTCTCTGTCCTAAATTTAAATGCAAAAGAAGCATGCAATTTTGTTGGGTTAATACCAGGCTCTATGAGTACCTGGTGCAATTTAAATGTAAAGAGAAAAGGAAAGGCTCCCCAAACAGCAGCTTTCTGCTAAGACCAGAATTCTTCAGGGTAGAAGCTTTGAGATCAGAATACCTTTTTTGTTCAACAGAAAACCAATCAGGAATGGCTAGAAAGCAAATATCACAACTTCTTCCTCAGAGGGTAAATTATTTTGTCTTCTTTGTTTCTCTAAACAACTGAAATTCCTGATACTTCTGTTTGTGTGTGTGCCTCTCAAGTCAATTTGTGGCTCTGGTTCATCAGCTGATAAACTGAAGAGCCTATTCTATAAGAGCGTTGCATGAAAACCTTGCTGAGCTATGGTCTGGGGTCCCTGGGAAGTGCACTACCTACTGATACACAGGTGCTATTGCTAATGTGGAGAGCCATAATGGAAGAACTTTAGGATTTTAGCTGCTTGTGATGAAGGTAGTGAAGCCTGTGCCCCTGCTTTGAAGTGATGAAAGGATTTGAAGATCTTATCAATAACTATTGTTATATTAGACTTGGAAAAATGTGGAAGGATTCGTGGTTCTCCTTATTAATCAGGTACCTCAAGAGTAGAGATCAATTAAAATGATGCAAGAATATTGTAGGGTCTTTCAGAATGTTGACTATCTTTGGGAGTTGGGGCCCTACAAAGTTGATGGCAACCAAAGCCTCTCTGAGCCAGTGTTCTCAGGTTTTTATCTTGCAAATTGACGACTGAAACTCATGGATCACAGAGGGTGGGTTTTAGAGCTTATCTTAAGTGGAAGGTTAAAAGGCAGAAAGAGAGCCATACCATTATGCATGGAGCTCAGCATTGTGGCACACAGCAGCCATGTGGCACACAGCAGCCATGTGGCAGAAAATGTAAGGGGCCCTAGATTACCAGAAAAAGAATACTTAGGCTCTGACCAGTACCTGAAAGAGGCAGAATAAGAAAACCAGCTATGCCTTTGTAACCCAAAACCCAATAGTACTTCATGGTGGCTCATGGGGACTGTGCTCTGAGGCAGGAATTTTAGAAATGAGAAGCACAGTATGTCATTAAAGTGATAATTATTCTTCCCACATCTTAAACATAGCTAAAGGTGGACCTTCCTCCCTGAGGGTGGTCCTTTGGTTAGATGATAAAGTATCCAAAGTTGCCTTTGACTACATAGTGAATTTGGAACCAGCCTGGGATATGTGAGACATTGTCACAAATTTGAAGAAAAATAAGAAGGAAAAACTTCCTGAGCTCAACACCAAACTAAATAAAGACCAACACCTAGAAGCACTCTAAGCCACAACTATGTGTTCCCATGTGTTCTCAATGAGAGGACAAAAAACACCAACAGTTACATGGGTGGGTCCCAACATCTTAAACCCAAAATACCAAAATTGGCATCACTGGACAGGACAAGGACAATCAGAGCCTTGTAGAATCAGCACCTGGGCATCCACACAGAGAGTTCACAGTAACCTGAAACCTTTCAAATATAGGGCCAAGGTGACACTGAAATAGACCATTGAGGGTAAGAAGTTTATTAGATTTACTAATGCCATAGACATACAGACATATCGACTACAACACCACATATCAGAGGCTCTGAAGATAGGAGAAGTGGAGATCTCTTCTTTTATCTTCAAATGATGATGAGTGGCTGTTACACAGCAAGAGACTGAAGCAAGAGGCTCAGATGCCCAGGCAGGAGGCAGGAAAGGGGTGGGGAGCAATGTGTGGCCACCAATATTCCTGCTTTTGAGCCCTTTGCTATAAACTTGAGACTGGGAAGTCTAAAGATTCACAATGTCTCAACAGGATGCCTGCTGGTGTCTTTCAGAGGGAAAGGGTTTCTGCAGTGACTGTGGCATAAGCAGCCTTTGGAAGATAACATTCTATCCTTACAAACGTCATAGCACACAGGTCAGTTCAGCTCTTCACTCCTCTAGAGATGGCTTGATCTCAGTGTCCACCTCAGTCACCTTGGCTTGTGATCTGCTCTGTTGCCACTCTGTTGCTTCCACTCAGCTCCCTAAAAAAAATGACAAAGACTAGTGACAAAGCCTCAATGGGGGACATCTTTTCCTTAATTACTGGTTGCTTCACTTTGTTGACTTTTTTCAAAATCAAAAAAAAAAAAAAAAAAAAAAAAAAAAAAAGTAAATCTTAAAGCAATCAAGAGAAAAAGAAATTAACATCTTAAAACCCTCGATTCTTAATTAAATTAAAGAGTGATCAAGGAAAAGACTTCTAATTGTTAGTAAGTGGAGAACAAGCACACATTACTAATTATTTCCACATGATCCACTCTAGAGAAATGGTAGAACAGAGTGAATATTTTTCCTTATGAGCTAATATAAAAACTGGGAGGCATCAAAAGACTTCAAGGGTCTCTTGAAGATACTCTTCAAGAGTATCTTTTATACTCCTATTGGGAATTGTTGTCTCCAAGGCTTACTGCCTCCATCTGCTAACATAGACTTAGTCCTGGTAGCTTCTAGCCTATACTACATACAATCTAATCTAGGCCTAGAATGTTTTCAGTCTCGGAAACTTGTTTCTGAATAATCTCTAGTTCTCTCTGAGCTCTGGCTGGCTGGTTCTACTCAGCTATTCTGGCTGAAAACTCCTCTCTAAGCTGACTGATTCAATCTGGCTTCTCTCAGCTTCTCCTGAATTGCTCTACTTGGCCCCATAATAACTTTGCTAATGTGTTCTAATCTTCTGACTCCTTCTCTGGCTTGTTGTGTCTTTTACCTATGTCTAGCTGCTTCCTTTTCCTTTTCCTTTTCCTTTTCCTTTTCCTTTTCCTTTTCCTTTTCTTTTTCCTTTTCCTTTTCCTCCTCCTCCTCCTCCTTCTTCCTCTCTCTCTTTCTCTCTCTCTCTCTCTCTCTCTCTCTCTCTCTCTCTCTCTCTCTCTGCACTGCTTTCTTAAATAACTTTTGTTTCCTCTCTCTTCCCATGAGAGTTGGGCATATCCTATTCTGTTAAATCTTTCTCTGATTTGTCACTTTGACACTCAATTAGACATCAATTTTAAACATGGATGCTTCCTTCTACAAAGTAACTCTACCTTTATTGTTTGGTATTAAAGATGTTTACTAAAGGCATGTCTGTATTCTAGCCAGAGGGGTAAAGGTGTGTGCTAAGGGCTGAGCCACACTACCACTACCAAAAAGTTTTTTTCAGTAAAAACACAATCTCAGTGTTAACTTTGTGATCAAATATCCTGCAACATAAAAGAAGCTATAAAAGAGGTCATTGTTATTATTTACAAACAAAATAATTTTTATGAAAAAAATTGTAGTGAGCTCAAGATACAGGAGTGGTCAGAGGAGAGATCAGAACTGTCAGGCACATGCACCTGAACCCATGGTATTTTGACTTCTAACCCATCATTGTTTCTACCTATTTGATACCTATCATTTTTTAATAAGGCTCCTGAGATCTAAAAATAACATTTATCTGCAGGACCTGTAGAAATGGACAGATTATTTCTGGAATGTTATGAAAGGTATGTCTGCCTATCCACCCATCAGTCTGCTGAGAGACAAGTATGGATACCACATAAGAAGAATCCCAAGGAAAAGAAGAATCCTGAGCCAGTCTCTACTTAAAATTCACCTCAAGAATGTCACAGGTTGACAGAGGTGGTTCTTACAACAGCTTCAGATTGACAGTCAGAGAAGCAGTTTGCATTATCATCACAAACATGGCACAGATCCATGGACATATCTTGCAGACACACCCCCCACTGTTTGCCACATAGCCAAGATGTCAGGGACACCAACCCATTTTCAACATGCAAAAGAATCTCTGTTGACAGTAACTCTAAATTGTTTCTTTAAACTCCACTTCTTAGATGCTCTGTGAGATTTCTACATCTGTATAGATTTCTAGTTCCACCTTCCCTTTCATGCCAAAATTACAAGGCCAGAAACCAGTTCTAAAGTTTCCTCAGCTCATGAGGACCAGAACACAACTCACTTTCAGTATCTACCTTTCCTTCCAGTTACCAGAGGAATAATAATAATGTAGACTATATTTTGACTGACAGCTTCTTCTTGTTCTACAGAGATATAATCCTAGCACACTCTAATTGAAGACCTATATCTGAAAAATACTGTGGGTCATGTGTCAACCACTGAGAGATTGTCAACCCCAAATGTCCTTCTTAGTCCTCGTCTACACATCTGATGGTCAGTCCAGTGGGAAATATACGTGAGTCAAAAGTCAAGTACAAAATGTCAGTGCTTAACGACTAATGCTTTTACTTGAGAAGATACACACAAGAGTGCTTTGTTAAAAAGGGAAATTTATTGGAATTAAGTATCTTACCTAAATAAATAGTGATATTTGAACTCCTTAAATTGGCATTGAGATGTCATAAAGAGAAAATTACAACTCTATGTAGAACAAATGATCCACACTTCTTGACAGAGAATTCCCACAGAGGCAGAGGGTGGATGAAGAGAAGCCATAGTGTCTATGTCTAAGTTTCAGATGGTTTCCAGAGCGAGAACTGAACAGGTACTAAAGGAGATAGCTTTAGATGAACCAAATGTTTGGTGGCCTTTCTCTCATTTCCCTCTCCAGTGACATGTATGACCCTTTCTGTTGTTCTTGTTCACTGTCATTCTCAACATTCTAGAAGATTTTTTTTTTTCAGTATCCTACAGGATGCTTTGCAGGGGAATCTCTATTTTAATCAAGAGCCGAGGCTATAGTTGCCTCCACTGAAGATCATCAACTAGAAGCTAACCCTGAAAAACATCATCATCCAGCTTTGTAACAAGGGACTAGAAGCTCATTCTGGGAAATGGCACCAGCGTCATTTAGATGGTGATAGCCTAAATCCAGCCACCAGCTGTCAGCCAGTGGCTATATACAGATTTCCATGTGGTTCTAATGGAATAGATCCTGTGTGACATTTTCTGCTGTGTGAACCATGGTAGTATTTCTGTATGCACTGGACTTCTTCCAGTGTATGAACCTCAAATAAATCCTATGTGTACCAAAAGATAAGTGATACATGGTCAAGTATTGCATCTGAGTTCATTTAAGCATTATTAATGGTAATAGGTCATGTATAAGCCTATAACTCTGAAAGAGAATTAAATGTAGAAAGTGGAAAAGATCCCATTAAGGCTTGTTCTCTTGGCAACTGGCACAATTTGGCACAAATTAATTAGATAATGATTTTCAAAAGCTCTAAATCATTCAATGCTAATTCAGAACATAAAGATTACAATTACAATATAAACGGTAAGAATGGCTTATACTACTGCAGTGAATTTGAGAAAGATTTTTTTGCTTCAGTAGATGAGAAACACACTGGGCAGGATATGCGTGAGATCTTGAAACTTAGGCAGCAAATATGGCTTTGAGCTAGGTCGTTGGAAGCCACACTCAATAATCACAGTATATTACCTATTTCACTTCTATAATTAATGTTTAAAGATATATATATATATATATATATATATATATATATATATATGTGTGTGTGTGTGTGTGTGTGTGTGTCTTGTATGAGTATGTGGGCACATATGGGTGTGGAGAATGTTTGCTCATGAATATGGAGGCCAGAGGAGTATGTCAGGCGTCCTGTTCCATCCCACCATACCTGTACCTCTGAGGCAAGGTCTTTTCTTGCTTCTGAGGATGGAGCCACTGATAGGCCACCAAGTTCCAGAGACCCCCTCCTATCTCTGTCTGGCTTGAGCTGGGATTATAGGCTTTTACAGAGAATATCTCTCAGCTCAAGACATGAGTGCTGGGACCTGAACTCTGGTCTTCATCCATTTGGAGCAAACACTCATAAGTTATGAGCCATCGCTCCAGCCCCTTCCTCATTGCTACTGTCCTTATCAAAGTTTGTATTCTTTATTTGCCTATTTATCTACCACCTTTCTTTCACTATTCTCCTGGCACCTGAAAAACATATTCTTTTCCTCAGAGTTGAATGCTATGAACTTTGTACAGATACTAAGTTGGCATTCAACAAACATTATCAGAGTGCAGGAAAGAATGAACAGTTCAGGTGTGTGGCTTCTTTCAGTAATAGATTTTACAGGATTTGGAAATAAAGCCTTATATCAGTGTCCATGGCACAGAACTCACCCTGGCACGGTGTCAAGCTTCTTCACATGTTGGTATTCTTTTCACTTAAAAACTAGCATGACCTATGACAAAAAACACCTTCATATTTTTTCCCCTTACTTAGCTCATAGCCGAAAGTTCACAGGGTCAAAATTAAGTATAACTTTTTATTAAATCCTCTAAGTCTGGGAATTTTATGAAGTGAGAATGAAGTAGCTAATGTTTTTTCTTCTGTGGGTGTAGAGGAGTACTTTTCTCTCTGTGTCTGTCTCTCTCTAGCTATCTCTGTCTCTCTATCTCTTTATTTGTCTCTCTGTGTCTGTCTCTGTCTCTTTCTCTGTCTTTCTGTCTCTGTCTCTCTGTCTTCTTTTTCTCTCTGTCTCTCTCTTTCTGTTTCTCTCTTGTTCCCTCCCTCTCTCCCCCCTCTGTGAGTGTGTGTGTGTGTGTGTGTCTGTCTGTCTGTACATATTCAATTGCAGGTGCCATGTCTGCAGATTCATAGGAATATCTGTGCCTGTGGATGCCAGAGATCTACTTCAAATGTCTTCCTCAATTACTCTCCATTTTATTTTTTTGAGATAGATTGGATCCCTCACACTTAATCTGGAGATCACAGATTTAGCTAGACATGTTGGCCAATTAGGTCCAGAAACACACCTGTCTCTGCCTCCTCCAGGAACTCAGGTTACAGATGATTGCCATCACTTCATGCAGCTTTTACATGTGTGCTGCAATCCAAACACAGGTTCTCATGCTTACATCGCAACTTACTGAGTGAGCCTCTGCCTAGATCATAAATCATCATTTCAGTGAGTGTTTATACTACTAAAACTCAAAGAACTGTAGCTTCAACAGTGGTTCACAAAACAAAGAACAAAAACTGGATAAGGTACTAGAACCCTATTGCATAAGCAGCAACTGTGACAGGAGAGGCTTGGAAGTCTGTGAGGGGAACAAAGTGGCTCCCAGGAAGTTCAGGCATCCATCCTAAACTACTTCTGGAGGCAAAGGGAATAGAGAGGGGAAAGGGAAGAATGGAGAGGAAACGAGGTGGGAGAGAAAATGAATTTTGGATTTTGTAAGAGTTTGCTTTCTGGGAGATTGACATTTAGGGCTAGATTCTATCTTTTGGGGATCACAGTGCACAGTGAGGAGCTAGAGTTTATGCCTGATTCAGACAAAAATGACCAGGGAAATATCATAAGTATTTGATTCATGAGTCTATTCTACCTGAAAGATCTTTAAGCCAAGGGATTGCCATGTAGAGACTGTGTCTTATTTCTCAACCTGATCACTCCTAAGTAGAAGGTTATAGGAGAACAGGAACCATCCAGTCTTACTCAGTATCATCTCTGCAGCACAAAGACTAGACTGGAACATGGTTCACATCAAACAAATACTTGTTAAATTAGTGAATTGACAAATTAATAAAAAGCCTCTGTTAAAATGTTTGTGGTATCCAGATGTTCCTCAACAGAATGGATACAGAAAATGTAGTACACAATGGAATTCTACTCAGCTATTAAAAATGACAACTTTATGAATTTTGCAGACAAATGGATGGAACTAGACAATATCCTAAGTGAGGTAACCCAGATCCCAAAGGACATACATGAATTGTTCCTGTCTAGTGACAGGGGCCTGGTGCCTGGGAGTAGACAAAGTTCCTACCATCCCTTCAGGGTCTCCCAGGCTTCAAAATCTTATCTCAACCTAGGAACAAGCTACCTCTCATGGTCCACTGCCTCACAGATTTTTATCACCTAGGTGTAGCCACCCAGCAGCCATGGAAGAACTGGGTTCACCTGAAAGGAGGGCTGGAAATGAAAAGGAGAGAAACATGGAGCCAAGACAAAGTCCTCTGATCAAGGCTCAAAGTTTAATATTTAGCACTGTGTTTATATAAGGGATGCCCACTGGAACCCATCCTTTGTTTCAGCTGGATAATGTTGCAAAACAGGCTCAGCAGGCAGTCTCTTCTTCTGAGTTCTTGCAGAAAGTTTCAAGTGTAAACAAAGCAGATGACTTCACTTAGGTGTTAAGGTCCTGTGTGGCAAACAAGTTCTGTTCAGTCTGCTCAAGGCTGGGAAGGACACACCTAGGATCCTTATACAGCTGCAATGGCTACTTGGGTTTTTAGAAAAAAAAATTGTAGAATGGTAGTTTTTCTTCTTTTAAGTCTTTAGTACAGACCTCGTAGTTAGATAATTAGGCTATAATTATTACACTATGACATTGTATAAATCTTACATTCTTTTAAAGACAATTAAAAATATTGTTATAAAAATATTGTTATTATTTCTTCTACTAATGTTCCTTTATGAAATATACCACAGAAATAGGAGACAAATCCTTGTATATTTACACTTAGTTTTTTTCCCACTTATGGGTGTATCATGGTTGATTTAGCTATTCTCTGTCTCATGAACATTCCCACTGTCCTTAGATTTTTGCTATGACAAGCAAAGACTGAACATCTTCTGCATGCTCTCTGAATCATGTGTAAGAGTTTTCTCTTACTGTAAACATAAATATGGGAAATCTTGTTTGAGGGAAATTAACACTTGTTAAGAAACACTAGATAATTTTTCAAAGTATTTTCAGCCTATATCCCATGAACATTCTACGTGAATTTCTACATTTCCATATTTATACTAATACTTGATATTTTCTGATTGTGATATTTTGAAAACTGGTTTATATAATATTTCTTCATGATTCAGTATCTCCTTCCACAGAATAAAACAAAATACTAACAAATACTTGAATATAGTTTTGAGAACATATGATTTTAAATATCAATATTATTTAAAGAATATAATAAAGTCATACATATCCAGATGAGCTTTATTTAATGTGAATTTCAAGAGTCTGTTTAAAGGACATAAGTAAGTGACTTTGGTTCATAGAAAGAATTTACCTGAAAAGTTTCCTACAAATGCTTCAAATCTTTTACTCACATAAATAAAAATAAGCAAGAAGAAAGTGGTTTAGGTGCCACCTATAACTTAATTACAAGTCTGTTTTCCAATTTCTGTGCTGGCCTAACGTCTGCTTCCTATCTCTGGAGGAACAGCCTGGCTAAGATCATCATTTCCTTTTAGGACTTTTACACTGACCCCACCACTTACCTGCTTTAAGTCTTTGGGCAAATACTATAGTATGTCCATCTGCAAGGTAGAGAAGAAAATAATTCTGTTGTTGTTGTTTTGTTTTGTTTTGTTTTGTTTGAGACAGGGTTTCTCTGTGTAGCCCTGGCTGTCCTGGAACTCACTCTGTAAACCAGGCTGGCCTCGAACTCAGAAATCCACATGCCTCTGCCTCTCAAGTGCTGGGATTAAAGGTGTGAGCCACACTGTCCAGCGAGAATAATTCTGTAAGTTTGCTGTGAATACTCCATTGTTAATAAATGCAAGGTTAATAAATGTGGGGCCAGCATACTATAAGCAACCAATAAGCATGACTTCCACAATGCTATTAGCTAACGGTTGCCTTTTATTTAACAAATTTTTATATATTTCCAAAAACTATAGATTAGGACACTATTTTGCTTGCTTCTTTCTTTACTGGGGAATTTTTGTTTTATTTTGTTATTTTGTTTTCACTTTTCTTTAGTATTTTATTCAAAGTTCGATAAGAGGATACACTTAGTCATTATTTGTCTGTCCATTCATTAGAAATATGAAGTGACTAAAATTACATGTCATCCTAAATCTCAGTGGTATCAAGCACATTTATTTGAATCTAGTTGCTTTCTCAAATAACCCCTTGGACTTGAGAAAAAAACTATAATCTTTAGATTACTGTGATTTTGGTAATATAACTATCCTACTGGAAGCCAAACAAAAGTCCAGAGAAAGGACCAGGGTTAGGCTTCCGTAAATATATTCCTCCTCTTTGGACCTGACAATCAGGACTAAAAGAAATAAAAAGATCAGTGACACAAATAAACAAGTGAGAAGAGAGAACATCGGAGATAGCTAATGCATTCCTGAACTCAGACAAACGGAATGACACTAACCAAACCATAGAGATGCAGAGTGTTACCATAAGACTGGCAGACAGTGGATATGAAAACATAAAAATGGAGAGTAGGGAAGAAAGGTTAACTGTGGTTCTAAGATATCCTCTCCATCTTCTTACACCCCTGTGCATACCCTATGTAATGTACTTAATGTTATTGTTAGACATGCAAGGCTCAAGACAGACCACACCAGGCAAAACGGTTCCACATGAGGTTTATTCAGGAAGTAGGACAAAGGTGGTGGTCACCTAGATGTGATGGTACTGGGTTCAGAACCAATCCTGATACCAAAACTTAGACAAGGCTTCAAAAGAAACAGACTCTAAAAGAAATGTTTCTGTACTTTCAAATGAAGAACAAAAGAATATGGGAAGCAGGCTTAAGCAAAATGAGAAGGCAACAAATGTCTTTGCAGAATACTAAATACCCGAGGTAACCCGAAAGGATTCGTGAAAGCTGGGATGGTCCTTTAGATATATCTAGGATTGAAGGATGAAGCCAGTTCATTTTCTAGCCTCAACCAACCTCATGCACATGTCCTTGTTGATCCATCACTGGATTCATCACACCCAAGGAGAGGGTTGGTATCATCCTAAAGGAGGAGGAACTCTAAAAGCAACATCTAGAGCATCCAGCAGGGCGGGGATGAGGCCTCCCTGGACGGGGAGAGGGTGATCCAGGTAGCACATAAGTAGTACCACCCATACATCTCAGAAGTCACTCGCTGTATCAATAAGGCAAGAAAGCGATGACAAATTGCTGCAATAAAAAAGCAATAAAATAAAAGCAATAAAGAACGAAAAACATTAATACATGAAGTGTTTGCCAAGTAAAACATACTCCACAGAGGTGTGTGAGGCAAAAAAAAAAAAAAAAAAAAAAAAAAAAAAAAACCAAACCTGAAGTGAGCAACAAAGAAAGCAATAGAATTAAGAACAAGCACAATGAAGAAGTTTAAGTCAAGGATATCAATGTTCAGGAAAAAGAAAGGATAAAGACAAATAAATATTAATAGAATAAAATTTACAGGAATGGGGGGAGTTAGAGGATGACCAATATTGACGTAAGACTTTTACAATAAAATCCATTGCTAGACAGTGTCTGCTTGTAAAAATTAAGGACATCAAAAATTAATCTCTTTAATATTAAAGAGAAGATTCTGAGACATGCAGGAAGACTGTACAGAGAATAAACAACTTTATCACCAAGAACACCTCCATGCCCATAAAAAGACCTTTTAACCCAGACAGCATACAAGTCAATAATGAGCTCAGAATAAAATGTTTTTAGATATAAAAAATTTGAGAAAATTATCCTCTTGCATTGTTTTATTAGGAGTTCTTTAAATGTGCGATCCAGAAAACCCTGGGGACAAGTCCAGGAAGAGATAAGAGAGAGTCAAGATCCAACACAGGAAGGGAGAGAGGGCAGGCCAAAAAAGATGCAGGAAGGCCTAACAATAGTGCTCTTGATTTAAATTCCTTCATCACAGTTGTTTTTAATTACAGCTTTTATTATTGCTCATTTAATATTTCTTGCCTTAAAACCATACACAAACACTCATGTATGCAAACAAACACATGTGAAGTAATTTTTACTTGACAAATTCTTTATTAATGTTTTCTTTATTTTCACAGCTTTTAATTTATATATATGTATATTATATATTAACAGTATATATACTACATATATATTACTAATAATATATATTTACATAATAATCACACACACACACACACACACACACATATATATATATATATATATATATATATATATATATATCCAGAAAGACCTTCTACCAAGAAAGTAGTTTCAGGATTAGAAAGTATTTTTATTGAGCATTGATAACCAAGAATACAGAGATGGATTTTTTCTTTTCTATTTCCTTCTTTAAATTGAAAAAAACAGGGAGAAAACTCCAAACTGTGATGTAAAAAGAAAACCAAGTCATTGACATTGACATGCACTGGATAGTTTTAATCGACAAAATAAATGCACTTTATTGATTTTAACCTTTTAGCTGACCGGCAAGACAAAGCACAGGGCATTTAATTAAGGTTACAAAAAGAATAAAGAGTTTGAAAATTTAAAAGGAAAGGTGAAGATAGAAAAAAGCCCTTTGGCATTACCAGAAAGAAAGGACAAAATACGGGTTCCTAATATCCCCTCACACCATGAGTCGCCCAAGATATGCTACCTAGCTGGTGAATAACCAATAAGCAGAATCTCAAAGGTATTAAGGCATAAAGTTAACTAACAGAAAAACTGAGAACAAACTGCTTTATGTATAAGAAAATGGGGGAGAATTTCAAATTATTCTACAAACAAATTGCACATCAGAAAATATACAGTTCATATTTGAAGCTGATTAATGACACAGAGACAAGCACATATTGTTTCAAAATATAAACTTCAGAAGAACAAAGATAGAAATTCTATAAAGTACTTTTAGTTTACCATTGGGAATTGATCAAAGTGGACCAGTAGATAATTGATTATAAACCCTGAAGTACCCATTTGACCAAGAGAGTGGGCGAATGATTGAGAAAAGAGTAATAGATGAGGGATGGTGGGTAGATAAATAGGTGAATGTATGGGTGGGTAGATGATACATAAAAAGGAGGAAACCAGAAGAAAAAAACAGGAGAAAGGAGTAAAGCAAAGAGATCAGTTTTGTATTCATTTTTTAATTATTATGAGCCACTTTTGATCCAAAAATTAAAAATAAGAACTTGCTGCCATTGCTAAATCATATATCTAATGAGAAACAACTCAAGACAACTATTCACTGAACACTTCTTGGAAGTTAAGAATGGAGGTAGTTTCTGTACAGATACAGATATGAATACATTACAGGACTTGCCTTCAAACTCACTTGCCAGTTATTCACAAAGTGAACATCAAGTTCACAGTAAGTAAAGTGAAAATTAAAATGTGTACTTAGAGCCAACTTACAAAGGATAAGAATAAAGGCAGTGAAAAGCAAGGACATGCCTGATAAGTTGGAACTGAATTAGAAGCATCTTCCCTGACTATTAGGTTCCAGAGTGCTATGCAAGCTTTTGGGAGAAGGCCTCACCTCTCTGACCTAGCTACAAGCCCTACAAACTGTGAGACCAGCATGCCAGGACAAGATGGGCACACTAGTAATAATGACACTACTGGTATGGATTTGATGATCACTCCACAGGAAGGGATCCATGTCTGGCACAGTAAAATGGGGGCTGGGAGATAGCCAGTCAGATACAGGCCCCAGGGGGATGCCAAATACTGCCATTTAGCTAAATTGACAGAGGACGAGTACATGAATGGATGCTTTTTAAATATTTTTGTTGGTACCAGTAGATAAATTCTGTTTTCAGCCTTAGGTCTACCCCTCTTTGCAGTCAATGGCAATGAATGCAGAGACTCATGACTAAACAGTGTGCTGGAGAATGAGTGACTAATGACAGCTCACTCTGAAACAAGATATTTATATAATCCTCTCTAAAATTCAGGGAACAATGAAGAGGAGATAGAAGAAACTCTGCAAAATGCTGTCTTCTGGGCAAGACACAGCCCAGCTGAAATGTGAGCTAACACATCTGTGGATGTCTGCATTTTTGGCAATTACATACCTGACTACTGAATAAAGGAAGGGCTCAGGAGACCTTACCCTTCACTGATGACCTATTTTCTACTAATAGATTAAGAAAGGGGATGCCATTGCCTTTAGTTGCATAATCACTGGTGAACCCACCAAGTTTCAGTAGAGAGTTCCAATATAGTTGTCATGTAGATAGTCATACGTTTCTGGGTCATATCTTTTCTTTAGGATCCTAAAACAAATGCAAAAGTCATGAAACTGGGAAAGTAAGTGAGTGGTGTGAGAAGTAAATAAAGGAGTGTGGAAAGAATAATTAAAATACATATATATGCATAAAATTGCCAAAAAAGCAAATTTAATAAGAAAGAGGGGGGGAGAGGGAGGAAGGGAGGGAGGGAGGGAGGGAGGGAGAGAGGGAAGAAGGGAGGGAGGGAGGGAGGGAAAGAGGAAGAAGGAAAGAAGAGAGAAAAGAAAGAAAATCTGTTTCCCAGCCACAGCAGATTTCTCCATTTCAGAATCATAGGGACTTGGAAAACTACCTAGTTTAAGATGACATGCACCCACATTTTCTCTCCTACTTTGCCTACTATGCATCCAGAGCAGCGTGTATAGATCATGTTGAAGTTTTAAGCCATTATAGAAATTAGCACATAGATTGCCACAAAGCAATACTTATAACTCAGTATTGCTGGTGGCCACAGAATGAGATGGAGAAGGAAGACAAAGTGGTCTATAACATTTGGTGGAAAAATGATTTCTCTGAGGGAAGGTCTTCAGTCTGAATAGGTGAATTTTAGCCTTCTCTTAAAGGAAAGACATTTCTTCAACATATTTCAGTATTTGTGCTGCAGTTGTTTTATTTAATGTGAAAAATGAAATGAGGAACTATGCATTAACGGCATGTTTTAATTTAAACATTTGAAATGGTGCTTCACCTCTTACATCATTTTCTACATGAATAATTTCCTGTACTTGTGACGTGGAAGCAAGTCTAGCTGGAATTGCTTGTTAAGACAGTTATAAATAACACCAGTCAGCGAAAAGTATAAAAGCCAAGGACACTCAAAACAGATTGATGAGGCCATCAGCATTAACCTATTAAGGATTCTAAAAATAAGTCTATTAACATTGTCAGCATTTATTTTTCTACTCTTGTTGCAATAAATTCACAGGAAAAAAATGATAAAAAGAATTCCATGTGAAACTGGCAGTTCAAGACAACACCACTTAACTGCTTTATAATATTATGTAATTATTTTATGGTAATCAAAAGCACTTTAATATGTATATTTAAATGTTTTCCTTTTCACATGAAATCACAGTGTCCTTGGAATGGGTACCCTGGTTTACATATTTAGGTTCAAAATAGAAGCATAGATATTAATTTAGGAATACAACTAAAAAAATTCCTAATACAGGCCACAAATTCTTCCCCAGAGGCTCCTAATAAACTAAGGCATTAAATGTGTGTATTTGTGGCTAAGTAGTATAGGTTAAGAACAAGTGGAACAGAAAACTGACTTCTCGAGAAGGCAGACTCTTTTGCCTATGTTGGAAGAGTTAGTAAATTCCTTAATATTTCTGAGCTCCAAGTTTCTTCTCTATAGGGAAAGGGTAATATCTACTAACCAAGTAACTGCTTGAGTAAGTGATTTTATATGAAGTGTGCATCACAGCACCTGGGCATAACAAGTAGACAATAAATGTTAATTTCTTAACTGTTGTGAGTTGATAAAAGAGAAGCATTTGGTGCTCTGTAAGGTCTAAGAGAATATTGGTATCAAGTAACATGGAGTCATCCATTCCCCAAGAGATTAAGGCTAACCGATGATTGAATAAAAGATTCAAAGTGGTCTAGACAGAAGACACACCCCAAAAATAAGCTATTGTTTATTCTTGCAATAAACACAAGAAGCAATGACCAAAGGAAACAACAAATTTGTAGATAATGAACATTTTGGTGATTTTGAGCAACTTGAGAAAGTCCTAAAGAGAATAACAACATACAACAGGAATACACACAAAACAGTCAGGATAAACATGGGTGGAAAGGGAAAATGAACCATGAAGGATTACTGCATTGAAAGTGATTTCTCAAATACTAGGAAAACTGGAGTTTGAAAAGAAGACAGAAAGCTTTTCTTTTATCTTAATTTGAACAAGTAAAGTGTTTTTAAAAATAGAGAAAGAGGTTAATTTATATATGTAGTGGTCTTCAATTTTATACTAAAGACACATAATTTTCTACCTAAAAAGTAAAAGTAAATTTGATACAAACTGGAGTGCCCAGCTATCCCTGGCAGACCTCCACTGTCTTGCCACCTCTCAGCCCACCTTCATCAGACCTGTTGATCTGGGACCATACTTGTAAGATTAATTTCTCATACACATCTTTCCTGCCTGCTGAGTCTTCTGGGGAACCACCAGATGCCCTGAGCAGCCTGCTATCCCCAGTGATTGCCATTATCCCACCACCTCACATTCTCACATCATCAGGCCTGCTGATTTGGAACCATACAGGTTAGATTCCCTTTCCATACCCATCTTCCCTGCCCACTGAGTGAGTTCTCTCGGACACCCCCATCTTCCCTGAGAAGCCTGCTATCCCCATTGGATTCCCATTCTCCTGCCACGTTCATCAGAACTGCTGATCAAGAACCATATACCCCAAGGATACCCATCAGAGGCCTGCCACACCAGGATCATAGAAGTTAGGCCTCAATTCAATACCTATTACAACAGGAACATCCTGGAACTAAAGCTATCCATATGGCTAAAGATCCTTGAAAGAACACAATCAACAAAAGCCAGGGTAATATGACACTTTCAGAGCACAGCTACCCTACTACAGCAAGCCATGGATATCCTAACACAACCAAAGCACAGGAAAAAAAATTACCTTAAATCCAATCTTATAAAGATAATAGAAGCATTTAAAGAGGAAATGAATAAATCCCTTAAGGAAATATGGGAAAATACAATTAAACAGGTGAAGGAAATAAATAAAACTGTTTAAGACCTCAAAGTGGAAATAGAAGGAATAAAGTAAATACAAACTGAGGGAATTATGGAGATAGATAACCTAGGAAAAGAACAAAAACAACAGATGCATCACCCACAGCATATTAGAAATGGAAGAGAAAATCTCGGGTGTATAAGATACAATTAGAAGAAATTGATAAATCATTCAAAGAAAACTCTAAATCAAATAAATGGCTGACACAAAACATCTAGGAAATCTGGGATATTGTGAAAAGACCTAACCTAAGAATAATAGAAGATGAAGATTTCCAGATCAAAGGCCTAAAAAATATCTTCAACAAAATCATAGAAAAAAAACTTTACCAGCCTAAAGAAAGAGATGCCTATAAATATACAATGATTTTAATAAACACCAATTAGACTGGACCAGAAAAGAAAATCTCCCCTCCACATAATCAAAACATAAAATCTACAAAACAAAGAAAGAATATTAAAAAGCAGCAAGGGGAAAACACCAGCTAACATACAAAGGTAGAACTATCAGAATTACACCCAACTTCTCAACAGAGATTTAAAAGCTAGAAGGGCTTGGGAAGATGTCTTACAACCTCTAAAAAACCAAAGATGCCAACTTAGAGTGCTATGCCCAGCAAAACTCAACCATCACAGATGGAGAAAGGATATTTCAAGAAAAATCCAAATTTAAACAATATCTATCCACAAATCTAGCCCAACAAAAAATACTAGACAAAAAAGAAGAAGAGGAAGAGGAAGAAGAAGAGGGAGAAAGAAGAGAAAGAAGAGGAAGAGGAAGAGGAGGAAGAGGAGGAAGAGGAGGAAGAAGAGGAAGAGGAAGAGGAAGAGGAAGAGGAAGAAGAAGAAGAAGAAGAAGAAGAAGAAGAAGAAGAAGAAGAAGAAGAAGAAGAAGAAGAAGAAGAAGACAAGGAGGAGGAGGAGGAGGAGGAGGAGGAGGAGGAGGAGGAGGAGGAGAAGGAAGAAGAAGCAGCAGCAGCAGCAGCATACATACCAAAGAGGGGTAGAAAGCAGAAGATAATCAAAATCAGGGCTGAAATAAATCAATTAGAAACAAAAAATAATATGAAGAGTCAATAAAACCAACAGCTGGTTCCTTGAGAAAAGAAGATAAACAAATCTTTAGCCAACTAACTAAAAGACAGAGAGACAGTATCTAAATAAATAAAATAGAAATTATACAGGAGACATAACAACAAACATTTAAGAAATTAAAAAATCATTAGGTCTTACTTGAAAAGTCTGTACTCTCCAAAATTGAAAAATCTAAATAAAATGGATTATTTTCTAAACAGATACCATTTACCAAAGTTAAATCAAGATTAGGTAAACTGTTTCAACAGTCATATAATGCCTGAGGAAACAGAAGCAATCATTAAAAGTCTCCCAACCAATAAAAGCCCAGGGCCAAATCGTTTTAGTGCAGAATTCTACCAGGTTTTCAAAGAAGAGTTTATATCAATACTTCACAAAATTTCCACAAAATATTATCTGAAGGAATACTGTCATGCTCATTCTATGAGGCCACAGTTACCCTGATACCTAAACCAGACAAAGACTCAACAAAGAAAGATAATTTCAGATCAGTTTCTCTTATGAATATTAATGCAAAAGTACTCAATAAAATACTCACAAACCAAATCCAGGAACACATCAAAAACATGTACCATGATCAAATTAGGCTTCGTCCCAGGGGGGCAGGGATGGTTCAATATATGAAAATCAGTCAACAGAATCCACCATATAAACAAACTGAAAGAAAAAAAATCACATGATCATCTCATTAGATGCTGACAAAGCTTCTGACAAAATCCAACACCACTTGATCTTAAAATTCTTCAAGATATCAAAGATACAAAGGCACATACCTAAATATAATGAAAGCAATATACAGCAAACCAATAGCTAACATCAAAATGAAAAGAAACTTAAAGCAATTCCACTAAAATAATGCACAAGGCTGTCCACTCTACCCCTATCATATATGATATATAATGTGTAATATGTGTTGTATAATATGTAATAATTTACATAATATAGTACTAGAAATTCTAGCTAGAGCAATAAGCAACTAAAAGAGATCAAAGGGAATTACAAAATTGGAAAGACAGGAGTCAAAGTATCACTATTTGCAGATGATAAAATAGAATATATAAGTGATTCCAAAAATTCTACCACAAGTGGCTGGATACAAAATTAACTTAAATAAGTAGCGCTGTTTCACACAAATGATAAACAGGCCAAAACAGAAACAGAAATTACAGAAACAACCCCTTTTACAATAGCCATGAATAATGTAAAATATCTTTGGTGTGATTCTAACCAAGGAAGTGAAAGACTTATATGACAAGAACATCAAGTTGCTGAAGAAACTGAGGAAGGTATCAGAAGATGGATAGGAAGGATGAACAAAGTGAAAATGAGCATCTTACAAAAAGCAATTTACAGATTCAATGCAATTCTCATCAAAATTTTAACTCAATTATTTACAGAAATTGACAGAGCAATTCTCAACTTCATATGAAAAAACAAAAACCCAGGATAGCTAAAATAATCCTGAACAATAAAAAACTTCTGGAGGTATCAGCATCCCTGACCTTTCTGTAGCTGTACTACAGAGCAATAATAATAAAATCTTCATGATATTAATATAGGAACAGACAGGATGATCAATGGAATAGAATCAAAGACCCAGAAATAAACCCATATACCTATGAACGCTTATTATTTACAAAGTCAAAGCCATACAATGGAAAAAAGAAAGCATCTTTAACAAATGGTACTGGTCTAACCTGATTTCTACATGTAGAAGAATGCAAATAGATCCATGTCTATCACCCTGCATAAAACTCAAGTCCAAATGGATCAAAGACCTCAACTTAAAACCAGATATATTAAGTCTAATTGAACCAAAAATGAGAAATAGCCTTTAACTCATTGGTACAGGAGACAACTTCCCAAGCAGAATGCCAATGTCTCAGACTCTAAGAGCAACAATTGATAAATGGAACCTCAAAAAATTGAAAAGATTTTGTAAGGAAAAGGACACTGTCAATAGGACAAAATAGTAGCCGACAGATTGGGAAAGACTCTTCATCTACATCTGATAGAAGGCTAATATCCAAAATGTATAAAGAACAACCAAATAACCCAATTAAAAATGGGGTACAGAGATAAACAGAGAATTCTCAACAGAGGAATCTTGAATGATTAGGAAGCACTTTAAAAAATGTTCAAAGTCCTTAGTCATCAGGAAAATGCAAATCAAAACAATTCAAGGATTCAACCCTATACCTGTCAGAATGTCTAAGACCAAAAATTCAAGTGATAGCACATGCTGATGAAAATATGGAGAAAGTGGAACACTCTTCCATTGCTGGTGGGAGTACAAACTTTACAACCACTCTGGAAATCTATTTGGCAGATTCTCAGAAAACTTGGAATAGATCTACATCAAGACCCAACTATACCACTCCTGGGCATATACACAAAAGATGCGCCACTATACCACAGGGGCACTTGTTCAACTATGTTAATAGCAGCCAGAAACTGGAAACAACTTAGACATCCCTCAATTGATGAATGGATAAAGAAAATGTGGTACATCTACGTAATGGAAGACTATTCAGCTATTAAAAACAAAGTCATCATGAATTTTGCAGGCAACTAGATAAAACTTGAGAATATCATCCTGAGTGAGGTAACCCAGACTCAAAAGGATTTGCATGGCATATACTCATTTATAAACGGATTTTAGCCATAAAATACAGAATACCCACACTGTACTTCACAGACTAAAAGAAGCTAAACAAGAAGAAAGGCCCAAGAGAGGAAACTTGACTCTAACTTAGGATTAAGGGCATACCCCAAAAATATAAAGAATGTTCCCAATTCAATATTCAAAAGATAAATGACCAGCATTTATAATTGTCAAAATATTTCAATAACTACATCACCAAAATGAATGTAAGAAAAGACAATAAGTATATAAAAATGCTCAACGGCATACATCATATGACAATGGAAATTTAAGCTATGAGATGTTGTCTTAGTTAGGGTTACAATTACTAGTATGTAAAACACCATGACCAAAAGCAATCAGAGGAGAAAAGGCTTTGCTTGGCTACCACATCCACAGGCCATCACTGAAGAAAACCAGGAAGGGAACTCACACATGGCAGGAACCTGGAAACAGGAGCTCAAGCAGAGACCACGGAGGGGTGCTGCTTACTGGCTTGTTCTCCATGGCTTGTTCAGCCTGCTTTTATAGAACCCAGTACCAGCAGCCCAGGGATGGCTCACAATGAGATGAGTCCTCTCACATCAATTACTAATTAAGAAAAATGCTCTTCAGTCTTACCTATGGCCCTAGTCTTATGGAGGTATTTGTTTCAATGGGGATTCCCTCTTTTCAGATGACCATGCCCTGTGTCAAGTTGACATAAAATTAACCATCAACTTGACACATAACATTTTTAAGCTATAACTTTTTTTTCTGTGTTTCATTCCCAAGATGTTGAAAATATCACAAATATAAACATTTTAAATGTAAAAGTCCTACTGTCTTCATCAATGTAAATGCTTTGAAAGCTCAGTTTAAAAATCCAGTCTCTCTTAAAAACTCAAGGTTTCTCAACTATGGGCTCTAATAAAGCAAACTAAGTTTAAATATTTTCTTACATCAAGAGGGAAGAACCAGGGAATAGTCACAATCTGAACAAAGCAAAACTACACTCCAACAGTGTAAATAATTCAGTGTCCAATATCTGGATTCACTCACAGTTTTCTGGGTTCCTCCAAGCAGCTTGGTTTACTTTTCCATTTTGACTCTCTGCAACACATGCAGCTCCTCTTCTAGGATCTGGCTGGCTCTGCTCCCTTGACGCTGCTGTTCTCGGTTCTAGCATGGTACTGCCATCTCCAAAATGTAAAGTCTTCATAGTGCAAAGCCTTAAGTTTTCTCCATGACTCCTTCCATCCTGGGACTTCCATTGCTACTCTGGCTGCACCTTCTCTAATGGCTTCTCCTGGCATCTCACAATGACAAGGCTCAGCTGCTGTCCATGACCCCTTCAGGCCCTCGAAACCAGTACCAATTGGGATACTCTTACACATGACCAAGTTTGGCTGCTAGCACAAGGTACAATCTTGGCTACTTCTGAACACAGCTTCTTTATGCTGACTTTCAGAAAACTTTCTAGAAATTTTCACCTCAATGACGCTGATCTCTTATAATTCACAGCTAACCCTTCAGTCCTAGCTAATCAGCATCCATTGTCCCAGCAAAACAAAGGTTTTGCTTTAGTGGTCTCTTGTTAATCACAGCTGATTCTTCAGATCCAGACACCCAGACACCACCGATTCTTCACACAAATGGCCCTGCAGAATCTTTGCTTTCCTCTGAAACATCACAAGCCAGGTCTTCCTCCTCTGCACTGCTTTTAACATTCCTGTCTTTTAAGCTCCTACAGAACAACCCACAATCAATGTCTTTTTTTCCCATTTTTATTGGTTTTTTTATTTATTTACATTTCAAATGTTATTCCTTTTCCCAGTTTCCCCTCCACAAGCCCTCTACCCCCTCCTCCCTCCCTTCTGCCTCTATAAAGGTGCTCCCACACTGGCCCACTCACTCCTGCCTCAGTGGCCTACTGTTCCCTTATCCTGGGTCATCAAGCCTCCACCAGACCAAGGGGCTTTTCTCCCAGTGATGCCAGATAAGGCAATCCTCTCCTACATATCTAACTGGAGCCATGGGTACACCTTGTGTACTCTTTGATTGGTGGTTTAGTTCCTGGGAGCTTATAATTTTAAAAGGCTACAATTCTAAAGCACCCTGAAGGCCAGATGGGAACTTCTTATAACTAATTGTAACATTAAAGAAGAATCAACAAAACGGGCTTCAAGTAGGATGCATATCTAAGGAATAAACTAAAGATAGTAATTAAAATCATCTTTCCTTACTAATACAAAGCTGACAAAAGCTAAAATGTGAACAAGAAGAAATGGAGTTTGCCATTTCTCCCTAGGTGCCCCAAACCTAACATGACCAAAGCATAAATTGTCAAGGATGAATATAATGAGTTACTCCGTACCACACTGAGCTCATCCCAGATTCCAAGCTACATAGAGCCCTCTTAGTTGACCATAAGGTTAAAACAAACACAACAATCAAATACTTTCTTCCTAGCTGGCTAGAAGGGATGTACACTGACCTTCACACCCAAGGCCCACTCCATAATAGGAGGATGGCAATTTTATCTCCCGTTAATAAAACCTGCAGAGTGCAAAGTCCTGCACAATGGTACATCTGCCCTTTTTAACTCAATGCCATTTTGTTTAGCCCAAAGTTCTTCTGCAACCTCCCCCACAAAAACCAACATGGTCAATTCTGTCACATAGCAATGCTCTACTATTTCAGTACCAATTTCTATCTAGTTTTGGTTACTATTGCTATGATAAAATACCATGACCAAAAGCAGTTTTCAGCGAAAAAGGTTCATGTGGCTTATGCTTATACATCCATAGTGTATCACAAGAAGTAAGGACAGGAACTCAAACAGGGTAGAATCCTGAAGGCAAGAGCTGATACAGAAGCCATGGAGGGATGCTTCATGGCTGCTTCAACTTGCTTTCATATAGGACTCAGGACAACTAGCTCAAGGGTGACTCCACCCTCAGTGGGCTGGGCCCTCCCACATCAATCACTAACTAAGAAAGTACTCTATAGACTTGTGTTGGGGGCCGACTTTTAGAAGAAAGCGGCTATCAGCTTTGCAGCCATCTTGAGCCATATACCCTGACATGAGACTTGGATTACAATAGCCTACAACAGCTGAGCACACTCCGATAATCTTGGTTTAGATACCTTGATATTAAAGGTGCGTGAGATTAAAGGTGTGTGAGATTAAAGGTGTGTGACTTAAGAGTATGACTTAGAAGTATAGAGATCAGAGTTAGAGACAAGACCTAAGGGCATGATTAAAGGTGTAACTTAGAGGCGTGGCTTAGAAGTGAGACATATAAAAGGCAGAGACAGAACAGATCAGAAATCAGACTATAGAGGGAGAATCAGACAGGAGACACTTAGAGGAAGAGAGACTGAAGAATAAACGGGATTGAATCACACCCTGTCTGGTCTCCATTCTTTGAGTCTGTCCTCACCCTTGCTCTTGCTGAACCCCGACCCGCAGACCAGAGCAGCAGCTTGGGCCGGGATACAGTGGCCACCCAAACGTGGGTTGGCCCGGGCCTCAACATTTTGCCTGGGCTGCAACATTTATTTTGGCCGCCCCAACGTGGGGCTAGTGTGGACCCCAACAGACTTGCCTACAGACCGATCTTATAAAGGCATTTTTGCAATTGAGATTCCGTTCCTCTCAGATGACTGTAACTTGTGTCAAATTGATATAAAATTAGCCATCACAGAAATCATTGTTAGGATCATAATAAACACAAACTGTAACAAGTCTTGTCAAGAGTGTAAAAGAATGTGGAAGAAAGCAGAGAAGTAAGCATACCACATAATGCTGGTAGAAATGTAAAATTGTTCAGCTGCTTTAGAAAAGGGTCCATTGTTGGAAATCAGTCTGGCAATTCCTCAGAAAAGTGGACATAGTATTACCTGAAGACCCAGCTTTACAACTCCTGGGCATATACCCAAAAGATGCTCCAACATATAACAAGGACACATGCTCCACTATGTTCATAGCAGCCTTATTTATAATAGCCAGAAGCTGGAAACAACCCAGATGTTCCTCAACAGAGGAATGGATACAGAAAATATGGTCCATTTACACAATGGAGTATTACTCAGCTATTAAAAACAATGAATTCATGAAATTCTTAGGCAAATGGATGGAACTAGAAAATACCTTACCTGACTGAGGTAACTCAATCACAAAAGAACACACGTGGTATGCACTCATTAAGTAGATATTAGCCCAAAAGTTGGCAATACCCAAGATACAACTCAGAGACCACATGAAGCTCATGAAGAAAGAAGACCAAAGTGTGGGTGTTTCAGTCCTTCTTAGGAGTAACAAAATACTCGTGGGAGCAAATATGGAGACAGTGTGGAACAGAAACTGAAGGAGGGGCCATCCGGAGACTGCTCCACCTGGGTATCCATCCCATGTGCAATCACCAAAGGTAAACACTGTTGTGGATGCCAGGAAATGTATGCTGACAGGAGGCTGATATAGCTGACTCCTTAGAGGCTTTGCCAGAGCCTGACATATACAGAGGTGGATGCTTGCAGCTTAATGATTGAACTGATCACAGGGTTCCTAGTGGAGGAGTTAGAGAGAAGACTGAAGGAGCAGTGGGAGGGGTTTGTGGCCACATGGGGAGAGCAAAAATGCCTACCAACCAGAGCTCCCAGGGTCTAAACCCCATCCTGGAAGCACATAGGAAGGGACCCATGGCTCCAGCTGTATATATAGGGGAAGATGGCCTTGTTGGGCATAGGTGGGAGAGGATGTCCTTGGTCACATGAAGGGTGGATGCCCCAGTGTGGGGGAATTCGAGGGCAAGGAGGTAGAAGTGGGTGGGTGGATGGGGGCTCACCTTCATAGAAGCAGGAGGAGGGGGTATGGGATAGGGGATTTCTTGGGGGGGTGGGAAATGAGGAAATGAGATAACATCTGAAATGCAAATAAATAAAATATCCAGTAAAAAAAAAAAGAAAAACAAGAAAAAAAGACAAGGGTCCATTGGCTTATTAATCAATAACATAGACTTAATTTGATACATTGATTCTGCTCCAGATTCTAACTAGGAAAGTTAAAAGAAAAAGTGTCCTAGATAGCTTTGTCAAATGGACACAGCCTAAAGTCACTTGAAAAAAAAAAAAGTCTGAATTGAGGGATGCCCAGGCCTGTAGCACATCTGTAGGGATAGTAGACTTGGTTGTTAATCAAAGTACAAGAACCCAACCTACCATTATTTGGGTAGGTTTCCTGTGTTATACAAGAAACCTAGCTAATCATGAGACTTCATGAAAACCAGAGATTGATCCTGAAAGCAGCACTCCTCCATGGTTTTGATTTGAATGCCTTCCCTGACTTCCCTCAGTGATGGACTGTGACCTGGAAGGAGAAGCCAAACAATCCTTTCCTCCCCTAAGTTGCTTTTGGTCAGGTTTTTTTATCACAGAGACAGGAAGAAAATTAGAATACCACCCACAGGCATATCATTCAACCATCCATTAGTGCACCATTCATAATAACCCAAAAGTAGAAGTAGCCCGAATGTCCAGCTGTAACAGATGGATCGCTAAAATGTAATGTATCAATGTAACTGTGATTGTCAATATGAAGAAATAAAGCACTGAAACACCCTGCAACATGAATAAGTTTCACAAACATCATGTGGCTGCAAGAACACCCAATGAAAAAAGCATATTGTTCAGTACCACTTAAATAAAGTGTCTAGGAAAGTGATCTATAGGCATAGAAGTTTGGTGTTTCCAGGGATGACAGTATGACCGAAGAAGGAATGCAAAGGGCACATGGAGGAAGTTTTTGGTTTAACAGAAATGACATTGTAGTGAAGTCTACACAACTGTGAATTTATTAAGTCTCAATCGCACACTCAGAATGTATATGAAGCATAAACTTTATCCTAGTAAATATACTTATAAGGAAATAAGTTAATGTGTAACTTGATAACATTACTATATCTGTACAACCAGTGAGAGATTTTTCATTTTCCAGAGATGCCAGCTGAGGTGTTTGAACAGAAGAAATGACCTTCCTGAATCTCAGACAGGTTTGAGTAAAAAGAAGCAAATGCAGGGATTAAGCATACAAAAAACTCAGACTGTGCTCAAGATTTCAGACTTTTAACTTGGAGTCACTTCACACTAAACCCATAGAGTTCTGTGCAATTAAACTGTGGGTGGTGATATGGGAGTCTCTAAAGTGTCAGGCAGATAGAAAAGCAAGCCTCAAAGAGGCTAGCAAGGCAACTCAGTTCACATTGACTTCATCGATCTAAATCAAGACTTCAGAGTGCCTGATCCCAGGCAGTTTATTCCCAATAAATTAAAACTATGATTTGGAAAAATGTTTCCTGGTATAATATAGTCCACCATACACAAGGAAGTGTAATTACATCAAACTCGATGCAGGATACAAATCATTTTTTCCAAGAAGATGGGTTCTAGAGGTAGGCTACCTACATTAACTTAAATTTTTTCTTATTTTTTATTGGATATTTTATTTACATTTCAGATGCCATCCTCTTTCTCTATTTCCCCTCCCTAGAAAACCCCTATCCCATGCCCCCTTTTCCTTTTTGCTTTTATACATGTTTTTAAAATGTTAATCAAAGGCTTTATAAGTTTGGCATTGCTCAATCAGAAGTATAACCCAACCTAGATATATCAACTATCTTTGACTGGTAGGATTTAAGGAAGGGCATGGCCTGCTCTCACTCATACAGACAGCATAGAGGTCATTTTGCTATTAACCTACTCTAGTCCTGGTTGTGGGAGCTTGGGGAGCCTCCAGTTATAAGAGTCATTAAGATTACTAGCCACCTCCAGTCCTGGTTGTAGGAGTTTTGATATGGTCGGGCCCAACAGATAACCCAGACCACCAGGCTGTTAATCACTTCCAATTCTCAGCTGTCTGAATAGAAGAACAGGGTTTTTTCCATCTTTCCCATTGGAAAGACAATCCTGTGTGCTTAAGATTACTGTTTTCTCTGGAGATCTGTGAGCACAATGCCTTTGGCACTGTGCTCCCAACATCTCTCTTCTCATTTTAAAGAAAAAATAGTGACTGTAATAGAGGCCAAAGTTGGATGCATTGCCTCTATGGCTTTTCTAATTAATACAAGCAAGCATAAGAGAATTATAAACATTGCTAACAGAATGCCAAGGGAAGGGGAAAGTCATCTTAATCAGGACAGGGCCATTCAAGGGTCACTTAAGAGATTTTGTCTCTTCACTTAAATCATTAATTTGACAATCAATAGTATAGTAAAAATATAACATATTGAATAGTATGGTAAAAATATGACCTATTGAAGTAACACATGCTAAGAAATTATTGACAACTAAGATAATTCTTGAGCAATAAATAATCTGTTGTGGTTCTATTTTGTAAAACTGTGGCCCTAAATTTACCCATCTCTAGATTGATTTCTGCTTATTTATTTGGCTGCAATATTAGTAGTTTTATTAATCATTCAAGTCATTTTTGAGACTTCCTTTGTATCCAGTAACTATTTATGGGATTGGCAATAAAAGAACTATAGTGGCTGCAATCCAATAAATGTGTAGAATCATCACAATTCTTAGGGAGAACTTTCTTAATATTATTGACTGATTGCAAGGATTTACTAAGCAAAATGGGTGGACTAGAGCCTATGCATAAACCTTTATTATCTGCAGAATGTAGAGTATAAGTACCATTTTCACCACCACAATCACCAACAAAAATCCTTCTAATGACAGCTGTTTACCAAAAGAAAGAGTGTGCACAGATGTGGAATTTCAACAAGGAGGGGTGTAAGTCATTCAAATCACAAACAATGTGACAAAAAAAAAATTGACAGGAATACCAAGGGAAGCCCTATGAGTATAGGTACAGGTGGATTCTATATTATCTCTTATTATTTGTGCATAGTGCTCATGAGTAAGTCCTATGCCAAATTAATTTCTTTTTAAGAACCTAGGAATAGACAGGTCTCTTCTGATAGAAAAAGATTGTTCTTGCTGACTGTCATGTGCCAAACAAAGTCAGTGGTTATTTTCTAAACTGATGGCAACTGTGTGAGTTAGTAGGAATAAGGGGAGGATTAGATCCAACATTATGGTAAATCAAAATTAATTATATTAATATAGAAATAATATATAAACATATTTTAAATGATTTCAATCATGGTTTAAATGTTACAAAAATAATCTATTTCTTTATCTGTGCTTCATAAATGTCATCTTTCTACCTGATAATTTTCCTTGATAGGGTAAAAATTAATCTTATCTGTAGAGAGGTGAGAAAGTAGTTTCTTAAAGAAAGCATTATCCAATTCATTCATGGTTATTCTAGATTTTCACCTCAGCAATATGGAATGGGTGTTGGAGACCTGCTTGCTTCAAGACATCTCATGCTCATCACCTTACTTTCCCTTTAAGACTTAGGGCTCTCTCACAGAATCCCCCTACCTTGAATAATAAGTAAAAATATCAGCTTTTCTGCTGTTGAATTTTGTATGTCCCAAGTAAACATCCTTAATCAAATCTCTGACATTTGGGATACCTGGAAGGATAGAAGCCATGGAAAGGTCAGGTCTGGTTTTTAACTGTATTTTTTGAGAAAGAAAATCGAGTTTCAAGTTTGATAGAACCAAAGCATGGAAGAGTAACTCAAAGGTTGTTCCAAAGAGCAGAAGTTACAAGGGAGACTGTGCTGACTGAGCACATCCCATGCTATTGGTGTCTATGCCCAACTAACATATTATGGAGTGGAGATTTCAATAAGGATCTTTCTAACAACAAATGTTCTGCCCCTTTGGTGGCAAAAACTCTTAAAGAAGACAAGTGGTATTTTGGATAATAATGGCCCCATAGGTTCATAAATCTGAGTGCTATGTCATCCAAGAGACATTTGAGAAGGATTAAGAGCTGTGGCCTTGTTGGAAGAAGTGTTAAGTGGCAGTGAGATTGCAGGATTCAAAACACTCACACAAGGCCCAGTCCTTCTCTGTCTGATGCCTGATCAAAATGTAGCTCTCAGTACTGCTCTAGAGCAATTCGTGCTGCCATGCTCCCCACTGTAGTAACAGACTAACCCTCTGAAACTGTAGGTAAGCCCTCAATTAAATGTTTTCTTTTGTAACAGTTTCCTCAGTCAAGTTGAGTCTTCACAGCAGTGAAGTGTCTAAGACAGATGCCCCCAGTCAGGAAGGAAGTAGTTTAAAGATGGAGACACTGGTACTCTTGACATATGCTCCCAATTACAATTCAGTGTGGCTTAGCTTTCAGAAGCCCCAGTATCCTCTCCGTCATGGCCAGTACTCTTGAGACAGTGTTGTCACATAATTGGTACCCAAGTGAATTCTGTGCTGTTAGCTTCCCTAATCTTTGGACTAAAAAGAAAGACAAGTATTTTGAAGTAGAAATGTCTAGTTTCTTTGGTGACTCAATTGTATTATATAATATTTTTCTGGAAACTATCTTATGAGAGGATGTTTTTGCTAAAGCATACACATGGGAGAATGTTTTGCTGAGAACAGACACCTGGTGTTTTCTGAAAAAAGAGCATGTGATGGTTTGCTAGAGGGGACACTTGAAAGAACACATGATGTTTAGAAAGGAGATAAATATAGCCCAACAGACAGTGAACAATACTGTATGGTATTGGTTCGCCTTGCAATTTTTTGCAGGACATCTGTCATGACTTCATAGAAAGAAATGCCACCAAAGAACTTCTGGTGGTGTTCTGGCACCTCTTGGCAGTTACATCTTTGGGTTCAAGCAATCTTTTCCCAGGAGTCACATTTCACATATCCTACATATCAGATAAATAATTTACATTATGATTCACACAGTAGTAAAATTAGAGTAAGAAGAAGTAACAAAAATAAAAACCCTTTATGGTTGGGCATCATTACAACATGAGGAACTATTAATGGGTAGAAGCATTAGGAAGGTTAAGAAAGACTGCTCTAGTGTGTAGCAATAGTTTAAGATGTGGCCTCTGTGGTTGCTGTATGTACCATAGAATTATAAGTGCCCTGAGGATGATAGCATTGGTCTGGGATTCTTTTATGAGCCTGATGCAGTTTTCCCCAATGAATAAAGAGCTAGGAAAGCTTTCAATGCATTTTTCAGTGACAAGTCAAAACTTTTAAGAAGACTACAGTAACAGTGCCTAGCTCATAGGATACAAGGCACTTCTAGGGGTTTTGGCTCTGACAGACTTTTCAAGCATAAATGGGGTACATCCTGTTGAAATATCTCAATCAGCTGAAATAAGATTACTTAAAACTTTCTGCAAAATCATATTCTCTAATAACTTTTGATGTAAAACTTGTTTTTATTCAAGAAGTCATATGTGCATTGATATCCCAATGAGACTGTGGAGTTTTGGGGAAGAGGAGGAGGGTAGCTAACATCATGACTTGTGGCCATGTAATTTTGATAAGATTTAGTCTGTTCTTTTTTTCTTCTATCTTTTCTTTCTTGTTTTTGTGTGTTTTGTTGTTTGTTTTTTATGTCTATTTCCCAGGTGTTAAAATTGTAGGTTTCTTCTTCTAAGCCAAATTTAACAGTGCTGGGAATCACTCAGGGGTTTGTGCTTGCTGGACAGACACCTTGAAAACTAAGCTATATCCCAGCCCCTGGAATAGGTTTTCTGGTGCTAAGGTCAATGATTTCTCTGGGTCAGCACATTGAATAAAACATCTGACATTTCAAGATGTTTATACAAGACTTATCACTAGGACTATAAATTGGAACAGAATAAGAATGATAGCAAATCCCAGAGGAATCTAGTGGGATTAAAGGAAAAGTTGAAGTGGGGTATGTTTTTATAGTAGTATAAGTAACTTCTAAGGATGGGGTATCTCACCTTTGCATCATCCTGAATTAATGAGGCAGTAGCATTGATGGGATCATTATGTTGCATTTCTCCTACTACTATTCTGTAAGATTAAGCAGTCATTATCAATGTCTTTATCTAGTCATTTAATGTCAGTATGTTTAATCTTATAATTTTCAGCTTCTCCATGTCTGAAATGGATATATCAGGAAGTAGTACTAGGGATGTATTTGTTATATTGATGGCATCCTCATGAGGACAGCTCAGGCTAGGCTGTTTCTCAGTAGTTCTGAACTAGAAGAAAAATAGAAAGAAGTGGATTTCCCAGTGTACCATACATCGGACAATTATAATATCACCCCATAGGTCTGATGCAAATAGGATAGTAAGAATGCTAAAAATCACCAGAATTGAGGAAGAATCTATTTCCAGATGGCAGGAGAAACTGAGGAGTCCAGATGGCAGTAGGAGTACAGAAAGAAGAACGATCCTAATCTCCATTGTGCAGAGCTCAAATAAACTGGAAACAGAAGGAAATCTGAACCTTGGGCAGATATTCTAGAGTTGGTTGGTTGATGTCCATTGTTCAAAGAAATCTACTCAAGTATAATAAAGCTCAGAGTAGTAGCTAAGGAGAATGACATATACCTTCTCTGGGAAACAGAGGAGTAAAAGGAAATTAACTATAGATGTAATTTCACTGTGTTTTGATTATCTGTTAAAAACTAAGGAAGTGACCCCAGTAGACAGCCCAGCCCAGTTGATAGTGTTCTAGACTACCTATGGGATAAGATAAGAGTCTATGACTCATCACTAAAATAATAAGATACTTCCCAGAGTCCAGCTTGGAGGGAGGGAGAGAGAGAGAAAGAGAGAGAGAGAGAGAGAGAGAGAGAGAGAGAGAGAGAGAGAGAGAACAATTGTAATGGGACCACTGACTGTGACTATCAAATCATAAGTCCTTGCCTTTAGATAGTGGATGAGCTGGGATAAAATTACAATGTTCACATATATTCTTCTTTTGCACAGATGGTCTAAAGCCCCGGAATTATTAATTATCAGCAGAGCCTTATGTCTGTGGTTTTAAAACCTATAAATTCTATTTCCATTTCATTGTGATTTCACAAGATGAGCTGTATTAGCCTAAGTGAAAGGCTTCTTTCATATACTACAGTGCAAATCTAAAGACTTTGTAATTAGGTAGAAGACTTGGCTCTGTGGTTTTCTAGATGGGTACTGAAGCTATGTTGTATATAAGTAAAATCACTGGGGTCTAAAGGTAAGCAAATTATATTACAACATAAATAAAGAAAATAGTAATATCTTTACATTATTTATAAGAATCAAAAAACTAGTATTCATAAATATTCATTTGATTCAACAGTGGAATATGTCTTGACATAATCAAAATTTCAAGACAACTTATACAACAGCAACTTAAATACCAAACCGTCAACAAAATTTTAGCAAACTGAATTCAATATCAATAAGAATTATGTGCCAATCAACTGGGATTTAGATAACGTCTGCAAGATTGGTATAACATTTGAAAAAACAACATAACATACTACATCAATAATATAAAATATCAAAAAGGCTTTCGAAGTTAGGAAAAAAACAAAAGTTAGACCAAACACAGTAAAACTGAGTAAGTAGTGATTATAACAGACATTGGCAGATTATAAAACAGAAGAATAGAGGAAATTTGTCAAGCCCAAATTTTCTTTAAAGAAATTAACATGATAGATACCACTTTAGCCAAGTGACTAAGAAAAAGAGAGATGGAAAAAAAAATTACTGTCACAGTAATTTTTAAGCCACAATAACATAGTCTGCTCAAGAACACCTTTAAATTACAAGAAAAAGATAGTAGGTGTAGTTGCATATCAAACTTTCCATTTTAAAAGACTCCAACAGTTTCTGGGGGGAAAAACACAGAGATCAGCATTTGCATAGAAGAAATGGAAAATCTCAATAATATGTATCTATTTACAAACCGAAGCCAGGGCTTCACTGGGCTATATACCATAAAGACATGGTAAAAATCCTATTGCTGAAAACATCACAGAACATAAACCAACCAACCTCAAAGCAACCTGGAAACAGGGCAGGCAGGCTGGCTTTCACTATGCTTATAGGTGCTCTGCAGGCATCTGGGAGAGAAAAGACATCAATCATCTTACCCAGTAAGACCCTGAGTGCTACAAGACTGACCAACCAAGCAAGAGGTGCCAATTGATACAATCATGGCATGACTGTCATGAGCTAACTAATCACTTTCTGACTGGATGTGAGACATTTTCCATAAGAAGAAGTTTCATACTGCAGGCCTGCTCAAAAATCTGTAACTACAGAGGTGATAGATCTCTGTTATTTTATTAAATTTTGCCAAAGTCATCTCATCAAATTGCCTTATAAACATTTATGTTCATACTAAGACTTGAGCACTCTCAACATTAGTCAGAGAAGCTCCTTTTTGCAATGGGGAGCAATCAGTGGGGAAATATAGAACTGTGCTTTTATACAAACATGCCTAGAATAGAAGGCCAATTGCACTGTGCTAAATAGGCATATACATTAACTTCCCACCACCAAGGCTCTGGGCATGTTGTGGAAGAGGAGTTGCAAAGAGCTGGGAAATGCTGTCCTTTTGATACGATATGGCTATTGTCTTTATGAACTCAGAGCAGCTCTGGTTATCTGCCCAAGATCAAGTCAGCCCAAGTTCTTCCACCACTGATGTCATAGATTATCTCGAGGCCCATCCCTTATGGAGGAATTAGTGACAATAGATATTTGCTAAGAGAGAGAGATCATTCTTTTTTGAGGATGTTGACACTAGTAAGCTTTCCATACTCCAGTGGATGGTCCCATACACATGCACTTATGCATCATCACTAGCTGGACTTAATGTACTATCAAAAAAATGAAGACATGGTATTGGAATGATAGAGTGGTTGGTGGGTTATAAATAAAGTGTGAAGGAGGAAGTGAGGGGTAGGTATGATCACATTTTATTGAATACATGTATAAAATTCTAAGAAACAAAATAGATAAATGCCATATAACTTATACTTAGAACAGGTATAAACATAAAAAGCAGTGAACACCCAGCCTGTCTGCTCCCATGAAGACATCTTATCCTGAGACATCCTAGAGGAGACACTGCATTCAGAGTAGCAGACCACTAGCTGGTCTGCTACCATTGAGACACCATATCCTGAGATATCCTGGAGGAGCCACTGTACCCAGAGCAGCTGGAGTTCAGGATCACAGAGACATCTGGACCCTGAGGAGTTCTGACACAAGCAACATAACTGGAAAGGCAGGCTCCAGTAAGAACCAGTAGTACAGGTAGCACTAGAGCTAACCAAATGGCAAAAGGCAAGCACAAGAATGTAAACAACAGAAACCAAAGTTACTTGGCATCAACAGAACCCAGTTCTCCCACAGAACAAGTCCTAAAGACCACATCACAATGGAAAAGCAGGATTCAGAATTAAAATCACTTCTCATGATGATGATAAAGGACTTTAAAAAGGACATAAATAACACTCTCAAAGAATTTGAGAACACAGGTAAACAGGTAGAAGCCCTTAAAGAATTGCAAGAAAACACAACCAAACAGGTGAAGGAATTAAACAAAACCGTCCAGAATCTAAAAATGGAAGTAGAAACTATAATAAAGAAATCTCAAAGGGAGACTACCCTGGAGTTAGAAAACCTAGAGAAAGATCAGGAGTCATAGACACAAGCATCACCAACAGAATACAAGAGATAGAAAAGAGAATCTCATGCACAGAAGATACCATGGAAAATATTGACACAACTGTCAAAGAAAATGCAAAATGCAAAAAGCTCCTAACCTAAAACATCCAGGAAATCTAGGACACAATGGGAAGACCAAACCTAAGGATAATAGGTATAGATGAGGGTGAAGATTCCCAACTTAAAGGGCCAGTAAATATCTTCAACAAAATTATAGAGGAAAACTTCCCTAACCTAAAGAAAGAAATGTCCTTAAATATACAAGAAGACCACAGAACCCCAAATAGACTAGACCAAAAAAGAAATACCTCCCATCACATAATAATCAAAACATCAAATATACAAAACAAAGAGAAGATACTAAAAGCAGTAAAGGAAAAAGGAAAAGTAACATATAAAGGCAGACCTATAAGAATTACAACAGACTTCTCACCAAAGACTATAAAAGCCAGAAGATCCTGGACTTATATCTTACAGGCCCTAAGAGAACACAAACGCCAGCCTAGAATACTATACGCAGCAAACTTCCAATAACTTTGATGGAGAAACCAAGATATTTCATGACAAAACCAAATTTACACAATATCTTCCCACAAATCCAGCACTTCAAAGGATAATGGATGGAAAACTCCAACACAAGGAGGGAAGCTACAACCTAGAAAAAGCAAGAAAGTAGTCTTCCAACAACCCCAATAGAAGATAGCTACACAAACATAATTCTACCTCTAATAACAAAAATAACAGGAAGCAACAATCATTTTCCTTAATATCTCTTAATATCAATGGACTCAATTCTCCAATAAAAAGACATAGACTATCAGACTGGATGCATAAACAGGACCCAGGATTTTGCTGCATACAGGAAACGCACTTCTGTGACAAAGACAGACACTACCTCAGAGTAAAAGGATAAAAAACAATCTTCCAAGCAAATGTTCCCAGAAAACAAGCTGGAGTAGCAATTCTAATATCAAATAAAATTGATTTTCAACCAAAGGTAATCAAAAAAGATAAAGAAGGACATTTCATACTCATCAAAGGAAAAATGTACCAAGATGAATTCTCAATTCTGAACATCTATGCCCCAAATGAAGGACACCCACATACATAAAAGAAACTTTACAAAAGCTCAAAGCATACATTGCACCTCACACAATAATAGTGGGGTATTTCAACATCCCACTCTCAGCAATGGACAAATCATGGAAACAGAAACTAAACAGAGACACAATGAAACTAACAGAACTTATGAACCAAATGGATTTAACTGATGTATATAGAACATTTCATCCTAAAACAAAAGAATATACCTTCTTTTCAACACCTCATGGTACCTGCTCCAAAATAGACCATATAATTGGTCACAAAACAGGCCTCAACAGATACAAAAAGATTGAAATAATCCCTTGTATCCTATCAGACCACCATGGACTAAGGCTGGTCTTTAATAATGACAAAAACAATGGAAAGCTCACATACTCGTGGAAACTGAACAAAGGTCTACTCAAGGATGACTTGGTCAAGGAAGAAATAAAGAAAGAAATTGAAGACTTTTCAGAATTTAATGACAATGAGGACACATCATACAAAAACTTGTGGGACTCCATGAAAGCAGTACTAAGAGGAAAACTCATAGCTCTAAGTGCCTACAAAAAGAAACTGGAGAGAGCATACACTAACAACTTGACAGCACACCTGAAAGTGTTAAAACAAAAAGATGCAAACATACCCAAGAGGAGTAGACAGCAGGAAATAATCAAACTCAGAGCTGAAATCAACCAAGTAGAAACAAAAAGAACTATACAAAATATCGACAAAACCAGGAGCCCATTCTTTGAGAAAATCAACAAGATAGATAAAGCCTTAGCCAGACTAAACAAAGGGCACAGAGACAGTATCCAAATTAATAAAATCAGAACTGAAAAGGGAGACATAACAATGGAAACTGAGGAAATTTTAAAAATTGTCAGATCCTACTACAAAGGCCTATACTCAACAAAATTAGAAAATCTGGATGAAATGGACAATTTTCTAGACAGATACCAGGTACCAAAGTTAAACAAGGAGCAGATAAACCATCTAAGCACTCCCATAGCCCCTAAAGAAATAGAAGCAGTCATTAAAAGTCTCCCCACCAAAAAAAAAAAAAAAAAAAAAAAAAAAGTCCGGGACCAGATGGTTTTAGTGCATAATTCTATCAGACCTTCAAAGAAGACCTAATACCAATTCTCTTCAAACTATTCCACAGAATAGAAACAGAAGGAACACTACCCAATTTGTTCTATGAAGCTACAATTACACTCATACCCAAACCACACAAAGACCCAACAATGAGAGAGAACTTTAGACGAATCTCTCTTATGAATATTGATGCAAAAATACTCAATAAAAGTCTCGCAAACAGAATCCAAGAACACATCAAAACAATCATCCATCATGATCAAGTAGGCTTTATCCCAGGAATGTAGGGATGGTTCAATATTTGGAAATCCATCAATGTAATCCACTACATAAACATACTCAAAGAAAAAAACTACATGATCATCTCACTAGATGCTGAGAAAGCATTTGAAAAAATTCAACATCCCCTCATATTAAAAGTCTTGGAAAGATCAGGAAATCAAGGCCCATACCTAAATATAGTTAAAGCAATATACAGCAAGCCAGTAGCCAATATCAAACTAAATGGAGAGAAACTTGAAGCAATCCCACTAAGATCAGGGACTAGACAAGGCTGTCCACTCTCACCCTACCTATTCAATATAGTACTAGAGTCCTAGCCAGAGCAATTAGACAACAAAAGGAAGTCAAAGGGATACAAATAGGAAAAGAAGAAGTCAAAATTTCACTATTTTCAGATGATATGATAGTATACTTAAGTGACCCTAAAACTTCCACCAGAGAACTCCTAAACCTGATAAACGACTTCAGCAAAGTGGCTGGATATGAAATCAACTCAAACAAATCAGTAGCCTTCCTATACTCAAAGGATAAACATGCTGAAAAAGAAATTAGGAAAATGACACCCTTCACAATAGCCACAAATAATATAAAATATCTTGAAGTAAATCTAACCAAGCAAGTGAAAGATCTAAATGACAAGAACTTCAAGTCTCTGAAGAAAGAAATCGAAGATGATCTCAGAAGATGGAAAGATCTCCCATGCTCCTGGATTGGCAGGATTAATTTAGTAAAAATGGCCATCTTGCCAAAAGCAATCTACAGGTTCAATGCAATCCCCATCAAAATTCCAAATCAATTCTTCATAGAGATAGAAAGAGCAATTTGCAAATTCATTTGTAATAACAAAAAACCCAGGACAGCGGGAACCGTTCTCAACAATAGAAGAACTTCTGGTGGAATCACCATCCCTGACCTCAAACTGTACTACAGAGCAGTAATGATAAAAAAAAAAAAACTGCATGGTATTGGTACAGAGACAGGCAGGAAGATCAATGAAATAGAATTGGAGATCCAGAAATGAACCCACACACCTATGGTCCCTTGATCTTTGACAAAGAAGCTAAAACCATCCAGTGGAAAAAGAACAGCATTTTCAACAAATGGTGCTGGTTCAACTAGAGATCAACATATAGAAGAATGCAAATTAACCCATTCTTATTCCCTTGTACAAAGCTCAAGTCCAAGTAGATAAAGGACCTTCACATAAAACCAGATACACTGAAACTAATAGAGGAGAAGGTGGGGAAGACCCTCGAATACCTAGAGACAGGTGAAAAGTTTCTGAACAGAACACCAATGGCTTATGCTCTAAGATCAAGAAATGACAAATGGGACCTCATAAAATTGTAAAGCTTCTGTAAGGCAAATGACACTGTCAATAAGACAAAACAGCAACCAACATATTGGGAAAAGATCATCACCAATCCTACATCCAATAGAGGGCTAATATCGAATATATACAAAGAACTCAAGAAACTATACTCCAGACAACCAAATAACCCTATTAAAAAATGGGGTACAGAGCTAAAAAAAAGAATTTTCAACTGAGAAAATTCAAATGGCGGAGAAGCACCTTAAGAAATGCTCCACATCCTTAGTCATCAGGGAAATGCAAATCAAAACAACCCTGAGATACCACCTTACACTAGTCAGAATATCTAAGATAAAAAAAACTGAAGTGATGGTAGATGCTGGCGAGGATGTGGAGAAAGAGGAACACTCCTCCATTGTTGTTTAGATTGCAAGCTGGTACAACCACTCTGGAAATCAGTTGGCAGTTCCTCAGAAAATTGGACATAGTACTACCTGAGGACCCAGTTATACCACTCCTGGGCATATACTAGAATATGCTCCAACATATAACAAGACATATGCTCCACTATGTTCATAGCAGCATTATTTATAATAGCCAGAAGCTAGAAAGAACCCAGATGTCCTTCAACAAAGGAATAGATACAAAAAATGTGGTATATTTACACAATGGAATATTACTCAGCTATTAAAAATAATGAATTTGAGAAATTCTTAGGTAAATGGATGGAACTAGAAAATATCATTCTGAGTGAGGCAACCCAATCACAAAAGTACACACATGGAATTTACTCACTGATAAGCGGATATTAGGTTAAAAGCTTGAAATAGCCAAAATTCAACTAACAGACCACATGAAGCTCATGCAGAAAGAAGACCAAGTGTGGATGCCTCAATCCTACTTAGAAGGAGTAACAAAATACTCAAGGGAGCAAATGTAGAGACAAAGTTTGGGACATAAACTGAAAGAGGGGCCATCTGGAGAGCATTCTACCTTGGTATCCATCCCATGTCATCAAAGATAGACGCTGATATGGATGTCAGGAAGTGCATGCTGACAGGAGCCTGATATAGCTATCTCCTCAGAAGTCTACCAGAGTCTGACATATCCAGAGGTGGATGCTCACAGCTAACCATTGATCTGATCAAGGGTTCCCAATGGAGAAGTTAGAAGACTGAAGGAGCTGAAAGGTTTGGTGGCCCCAAGAGGAGAGCAACAATACCAACCAACCAGAGCTCCCCAGGATCTAAACCACCAGCCTGGGAGCACACAGTGAGAGACCCATGACTCCAGCTGTATAGGTAGGGGAGGATGGCCTTGTCGGGCATAGGTAGGAGAGGAGATCCTTGGTCTCATGAAGGCTCAACATCGAGAGGGGAGGAATTCAAGGGTGGGGAGTGGGGAGTGGGGGGTAGGTGGGGGCACACCCTCATAGAAGGAGAAGGAGGGGGATGAGATAAGGGGTGGTGGGGGGAATGGGGTAAGGGGATAAAATCTGAAATGTAAATATAATATCCAATAAAAATACATACATACATACATACATACATACATACATACATACATACAAACAAACAACTAAATTCTGGTATGTCCATTAGCAAAAGAGACTATAATTCCTTTCTGGTGCAAATCCAAAATGGTACAAGTGCCTTGGAAAATATATTGTCACTTCTTGCAAAAAGGGTATATATTCTGATTATATAATCCAATGACTTCACTCCTTGCATTTAGCCAAATAAAAACTAAATTTCACTGAAAAACTTTACATGTGGGTGTTTATTATGTCTTTATCCACAACACCAAAGAGAAGCAGCAACCAGTATGTCTTTCTGTAGCTAAATAGATAAACTGTGGCAAATCAAGGTGGTGCAGTATTATTTAATATTAAAAATAAGTTAGCCTAGAAGAGTCTTAACTTGACTCACTTAAAATTGACTTTTAAGTGAGTAAAGCAATCTGGAAAGGATGCTTGCTAGATAATACCAATTTCATGGCATTCTACGAAAGGCAAAACTTTGAAAGTAAGCTCATTACTTGAGAGAGACTAGAGGGGAAAGAGGAGTACATGAGTAGAGAAATGAGGATTTTGGAGTCCCTAAACATGTTTCTATATGGTATTATAATCCTGGATGCTAGTCATTTTACAACCGTCTAGACAGAATGCAGAATGAACAACACTTAGCAGTGAACACTACAAAGACTTTGAGTGACGATAAAGCTAATACACGCTCACCCATAGCAACAGTCTACTTCATAGTATGGTGCAGAATGATGACAGTGGAGGACAATGTGCCTGTGTGGTGGGGAGCTCTGGAGAGGTACACGAGCTCTGTGTGTATCGAATCTACTAAACTTTGCTGATTGTTTCTGGTCATTCCACTAAATTTTGCTAATAAACTAAAGCATCCCTAAATTATAAAGCAAATTTAATATTTCAATTTAAATTATATTAAATTCAACTTAATAAATGCTGATTTATGGCATTATTGTCTCTATAATTTCAACTGTAACATATGCTCAACACTAATATGGAGTAATAGAATGTTTTGGCTGATTATTCTGCATCCTAACTTAGTGTCAGCACCGAGAGCACCCAAAATCATCTTATTACTTCATAACCACACACTCTGAAGTCTATAAGGAAAAATGGTCTATGTAAAAATCAAATTAAAATGCAAGCTATGTATGTCACAACAATGAATTTTCCAGCCATGATCTTGTAATAATGAAGATTTCTAGAACTTCCAAATATGATGATAACGAGACAATGCATTATAGCATAGATCTGAATCTCAACAAAAATAAGCATTAAAGTTGATATTACACCAATATAATGGGTTATTGAGCAATAGTTTTTAAGCTCTTTTGTGGTCTAATTTGAAAATGAATAGCCACAACTTGCTTAAATATCGAAAATAATATTGTTCTGTATGGGGGACTTGAGAGAGAACGCAATACTCCTTACAAATACTGAGAGATGACTCATCTCTTTGGTCTCTAATGTCTGGTAGATAGCTACATGCTTCCAAAGCTTTCCTCAGTCTGAACCTCCTCATCTGGCAATGGCAGGTCTACAGTCCTGCATGGTGGCTTAAGTCACACTGTTGCAAAGACATATGGAAACTCCAAGTCTTTAGGTAAACTGTTTGTATTTTCTACAACTCAGTTTTTTTGTCTTTTAAAAAAGGAAATATAACCTACCTTACATAATTTTTAAGAGTCAGAGAAATTATATTACTTAGTGCTTTCTGAATGCCTCATAAAAAAGAGCTATTACACATAGTATTAACTTCACAGACTCTATTTCAATCAAACAATACACTCCTATAGTTTTCATCTATCTATCATCTATCATTTATCTCTATAATCTCTCTATCATCTATCTCTATTATCTATCCATCTATCTATCTATCTATCTATCATATCTCTATCTATCTATCTATCTATCTATCTATCTATCTATCTTCTCACAGCAGAACAAACACTAAGTAGCTTTAACCATTATTACTTCAAAGGATAAATAGCCAGTGTACCATCCAGTATGCTAAGAACAATAAGATATATGGATTAAATGTCGAGCTTGCTGCAAAGCATTTGTGCAAGTTTGATCAATACTAGGATGTGGACACGAATAATAAAAATACAAAACATATATGGGACTGAGTGACATAAACTGCACTTACTAAAATGTTGAGGAGCTGCAAGACGAGCGGATCTTTGTCCATAAAAGAACCAGAAATGGCTGTCGAGGGGAGATGACATTTAAGCTAACACTTGCAAAGAGGGGTTGGGCTCTTAGAGATGAAGGGGCTAAAATCTCCTCAGGCAATCTTTTCTCTTTTCAAGAGACCTTTTTAACACAGTATCTTAGGTTATGGACTTAAGATCCATCCTCCTCTCTCCTTACTATGAAGAAACTGAAACCCAGAAGAATTAGACCCAGATCCCAAGTTAGGTTAGTGGCAAATACAAGCTGAAAATTCAGACAGCCTGACCCCCATTCTAAAATTCATCACTTTTATTAGCACTTACTGGACAGCAAGTGCCTGCTTAATGCACTGTTTAGCTATTCATTTTCCTCATGTCTAGTTAGCAGAGCTGAATTACAACAAGACCTGACCACCCATAACTTTCTTTGCATTTGGCAAAACCACTGATTCATAGATGATGTTCATCTCTGGTCTTAGTTGAAGCTTGTTACCTAACTCACACAAATTACATCATTGCTCCTTGTTGCTGCTCTTGTATTGATCCTGATATTGATCTCAATTCCACAACAATACATATTTTTTATAAGTGTCCTATATTCCCTGCCATTAACATTTACTGTGTCATTCTTATACGTAAAGAAACAGACACCTAGAAGGTACTCAACTGCACATTTTACATAGGGATGTATGGATCTCTTTGGTTAATAATATCAGAGAGCTGTAGCTCTCAAAAAACAAAAACATAAAAGTTCAGGGCTGACAAGGATAAAAATGATGGAGTAACCAGTAAATGGTCCACATAGGCAAATTAAGGACATTACAGAATGAATTTAGATAGTAAAAGTCAGAAGCAGTTCAGAGCTAAGTGATAAGAGAGCAAAGGAGGGAGAGGCACAATATACAAATACAAGTGGAGAAAAAAAATCTTGTTTCCCACTTTTTCCTTCTGTCCTTTTTCCTGTTGTGATGAAAGCTATATTCATAATTATGGGTACGTGTGCATTAAAAGACAGAGCCTGATAATAAATCTTTGATTCCATTCTTCTGGCTTTCCCCATCAAAGGCCCACATTACATTTAAATCCAAGATTCATCCTGAGTTTGGTAATAAAACAGGACATCTGGCCTCATGTCTGCCTTGGACTCAGGCCTGGATGTTTAATGAAGAGTTCATTTATGCACAGTTCAGATGAGATTATAAGAACTCTCTGCGTCAGGTATTAAGCCAAGTCTGCTTGATACATTCTAATGATACTGTACTCTCCACTGTGTTCTTCCTGATGCCCTGTGCTCCTTTCTCAGGATTCACAAAGACCAGGGAATTTTATTCATGCACAAAGGTGTTCCTAGACTGGTCATTACAGAATCAAGACACTCAAAGATCTGTCCATTTATTTTCTTACGCTAGAGAGACCTGCATTTAAATTGCTGCCAGGTTTCTTCCAATAAACTAATTGGTTATTTTTTCCTGGCGTTTAAAAAGCAGAAGATAAGAAAAACAAAGTAACAGAAGACAAGTTAACCAAAGTGCATCTAGTTTATAAACTGTCAAGAGCTGTGCGTGTTATGTATGAGAAATGACACTGACATTGATCAAGGTCAAAGGGATATATTTTAAACAAACAGCCTCAGAGGGATCAGCATCAGAGAGGCTGCTGTGCTTCACTGGGACAGAGTGGAAAAGGGCCTCCTCGGGGCCACGGAAGCTCTCATAACTGCAGTCCAGGGAGCGGGGCTATATCTGGAGCTGATAGCAGAAACGGGCAACCCAAGCACCATCCACGTGATACTGCTTTTCAAGGTGTGAACGATGCAAGATCAAGAGGGTCGTGGAAAGCAGCAGAGGCCTGATACTTGGTGGTAGGATTTAGAGAGGCCCTGGCAAGCCACAGAATGAAACCGTTACCCAAGGAATAGACTGACGTACATCACTTGAGTATACTTTGGTTGATCAATCCATCCCTTTCATAAGAACAAGTCCTCAGCTCTCAGACTGAAGAGCCCTGTCTTCAAGATGCTGAGCACACGGCCCATAGTTTACTTGAAATTTTTTTTCACCAAGTAGATTTATATTCTTTATATTTGCCCTTGAGCTTTTTTCATATCAATTCAAATTTTTAGAAAACATTTTTGCCATATTCCATAGTTTCTTTCCTGGGTTCTTTTATTGTTGGGGTGGCAGAAGAGATGCAGTCTTTCATATCTCAGGCCTCAAACTCATCCTGTAACCTGGGATGATCTTGAACACCTGATCCTTCTCTGCCTTCATCTCCCTGATGCTGGGATTTTGTTTGTGCGACAGCATATTCAGCTTACATGGTGCTGGGGATCAAACTTAGGGCCTTGTATGTTCTGGGCAAGTACTTTACAATGGAGCCACATCCCCAAGCCACTTCATTGATTTAAAAGAGCAAAGCATTTAAACATTGCTTTATTTTCTTCAAAGTTCTGCCACATTTGGTGACCCATTCTATAATAGTGAACCAGAGTCATAGATTTAATTAGTGACATATGAAAGATAGCCTGCTGTAAACTTACCTACAAGGAATTAGAAAAGCACTCTTAGGTGTATGTGTACGTTAAATATTCACTCTTTCAGCTACTGCAAGCAGCCATAACTGGCCTTTACTCTCCTCTAGTAAATATCCTCCTTCACATTTGATACCAGGTAAGGCAGAATAAAACAATCCATAAATTTTTTATCTTACTGCAATTCAGCAAAGTTTTTTTTTTTAAATATATAACAAAGGGAAAATAGAAAAGTTATGTACTTATAGCATGTTTTTTTCCCTTTGGGGGCCTCAGTTTTTCCATCTGTAAATAAAAAAGATTAATCTGCTTGGGGCTCTTCTCTGATTACTGTCCTAAGAATTCTCACACATCACACCATTCAGGCAGGATTCTATTTTTCTCCCCCTCTCCTCCCAAGCAGATGAAGAGAAGAGAAGACTAAAGGTCAGCAAGGGTCAGAAAAGGTGTTGTCTTGAGACAGAGTGTGAGACTTTAATCAGAAGCCCTGATGTCTTGATATGAGACTTGTCTGGACCAAAAAAACAGCAAGCATCCTTTACAGAATGGTGTAGTGTTTCTGCATGAAAGCCTGGGTGCTTCCACTTAATTCTCACAGTGGCTTTCAGAGGTAAGTGTCAGTGGCCTCATTTTACAGGTGAGGAAATCAGAGTTCCAAAATGCCACAGAACTTGTTCCTGAAAGTGGAGCAACAGACAGAGACTTGTAAAGCCGGGACCTTCTTAGGGATTACCTGTTATTTCTGTCTCAATTTGTCTCTACCTTAGACTGTTTTGTGTTGCAGCAACAGACTGCATGATTCTGAGTGTTTTATAAAGAAAAGAAGAATATTTGGTTCCTGATTCCAGCAGCTAGAAAACCCAAACAATACAATAACAACCCCATGACAGACAACTGGATATGAACGATGGCAGGCAAGAAGAGAGAGCAAAGCAAGAGAACTACATGACAGGACCAATAATCTGTTGTCTTGGTAACCAACATCAGCCTGTAATGAGATATTAATCCCTTTCTAAGGCAGTATGCTTCTGACCTAATGACCTCCCATTAGGCTCCATACCTTAAATATCTTCTGCCTTTCAATTCTTTGATACTGAGGACCAGGCTCTTACCATATGACACTTCTTATGGGAAAAAAACATAATACTCTTCTTATAGAATAAACTTTTTCTTTTTCAGAAAAAAAGGTTAAATATGGAAAAATGAATTTGAACAGGCATCTTATATACTCAAGGAGAAACAATTATATCCCATTAAAATTAAGCCCACAAACAGGTAGGCAAATTCTCTAAGTCCACTGTGAGTTCTGTGGTTTAAACAAAATACATCACTGAGAAGCTCAGGCACAGCACAAGGTGGGAGCTGCTGGAGACTCATCTTCATCCACCCTGCCAGTCTCTGGTATCCATTTTGTTGTGAGGACCAATCTACCACCTTGGTCTTTCAACTTCATATCCTACTACATTATTCCTTAAAGTAATCAAAATGGCAGAAGCAGCAAGGTGTGATGACACTCTTGACTCATTTGGTCCTAGAATTCACACATTTTCTCAGCATCATTCCTTCTTCACACAAGTTCCTTACTTCATGAAGCCCCAGAAAGATGCACACTTCCATCTATTCTAGAAAGACACAGAGATGAAGGGAAATTCAGATCTGAGTACAAGGAAGTGTCTGTGAAGCTGTAAGTTCTTTACATTTGGAAGAAAATTGGAAACATTAAACCACTGTATCTGTTGCAGGTCAGCTTTGTGTGATGATGTTTGTTTAGTCAATGGTATAGGGAGCACTCATTCATTAGTACAACACTTTAGACCTGGCAATGGTTTTCCCCTATATTCTGACATTTATTCACTATGAAATATCTCCCATGCAGAAGGTTTTATTGGCTACTTTTTTCATACGGTGATAAAACACAGAGCTAAAGCATCTCAGGAGAGGAAATATTTTATGAGTTTTGAGTGATCATGGCAGAAAAGCATGGCCATGTGTGAGTCCATACAACAGGAGTTAAGCTCTGACATGGCTTAGACAGTCGGGAAGCAGAGCAAAAAACTGACCCTGAAATTGAGATGGGCTCTAATCCACAAGATAAGACATGCTTTGACCCATTTCTTCCAGGAAGGCTCCATCTCCTAAATATCCCGTAGTTTCCCAAAACCAGCCAGCTAGAGACCAAGTATTCAAACATATGAGCCTGGAGTTAAGAGTAGAGTCATTTCACATGCAAACCACAAGAGAGATGATACCCACTTTTAATAGGTAAATAAAATCATAGTGGATGATCTTGTCTGACTCTCATTGGCTAATTATTCAGCCAACCTATCACCTTGGTCTTTCAACTCCATATGCCACTACATTATCTCTTAAAGTCATCAATAATTCTCCTGTAAAGTTCAGGATGATGCCTGCTTAGTACACTTTCTACCTGAGTAGGAGTATTACATGAGGCATGCCCAAGTCTCCTTATATTCTCCCCTCTTCAAGCTCAGACTTTTCCTTATTAGTTTTGATGAGATAAAAACCATCTAGATATTCCATTATGTCTGCCTTCTCTGTGTCCTTAAAGTCACCATCTCACCTTGTCTAGCTACTTCTTGACTTCCTTTACTTGTCACATAAAAAATAGAAATCATGTAAAGTTTTCTAGCTTGGGGATATCTGTCATTCACCATTGGGATGTTACTAACAGATACAACAACCTCACAGGATGTTTATAAGGACTTAAAGAAAATGGTCAATGTAAGTAGATATCACATATAAGTTGACTCTATTTCCCACTAATCTGAGGTACTGTCTTTTTATTCATATATGTTTATAAGCTAATAAATTATGTTTAATGCAGCCTTACTATTACTTCTAAAAGGCATAGGCTTTATTTGCTATTCTCTGTGCTATGTGTGTCATGTGCATGACTGCCTGCAAAAAAAGGCATCTTCATGAACTTAAAGGGTATTGTGAAAAGGTCATGTAAAGTGTAAGAGCCTCTGTAAATGCAAAGACTTAAGACATGGCTACTATTTTAGAATACTGCAAATCAAGCCAAAGAAAATAAGGCGAAACAAAATATCACATTCTCCATGTGTTCTGGAAAGTGGAAAGTCGTTATTGTGACTGCAGGGATTAATGCCATGTGTCTAGTCTCTGCAATTGAACTGATTATATTTCAAATGCAAATTTGTAATCTAATGCAACCAGACAGTAATTTGAGACTAATTATTCTTTCTTCTTAATGCAGTACAGAGAAGCAGGTCTGTGGTTCAAAATCTCATAAGCCAAGAAAAGAATACTCTGGGAACTACTGAAGGCTCCTGAGTAGTGAAAAATAGGAGGAGGTAGCAGACAGTTTTAAAGATAATATTTTATGCAAAAAAAGCATATATGAATCCAAAGTATTGGGATATGACTTTTGAAAAGACTTTAGGATTTAAAAATATACATTAGTTGGTCCTACACTCAAGGAAAACAAAATTCTTTGGAGATCAAGTCCCAATATAACCAGATATTGTATGATTGTTATTGTCCCGAGGACATAGAAAATTAGCAAACATGTTCACTTCATAAGGAAAAAAATTATTTTCCAAGAATTATTTTGAATTATGTTTTGATGGCGACTAAAGTTTTCACTGGTACAAAGAGTAGGTATTCTACAGTAAGAAAACACCATGTAACATTTATGTTAGAGGAAAGATAGAATGAAGATAGTACAAGGGATTCAAAAAGGCTTTGGACATTTGAGGAAACAGCAAGCTGTCTTCAATTACCCCACATGCTGCCCAGTTACCCATCTTATGGTAGGAGCTGTTTCTAGTAGAAAAAATCTCCAGTAGAATACAAGACTTTCCTACTAATGTTTTGTAGCACTGGTGAGAGGAAGCAGGTTCAGAATTTCATGTTTCCCCACTCTTTCCCTGACCCTCTGGTACAGACAGGGGAATGACCAAGAGGCTTTTAAGTGTTTAGCATGCATGTGGAATCAGGGAGAGATAAGCACCAGCATCCCTGGAGAAATAAAAGGAAAACAAGACTTGCAGAAACAGGTAACTTTCCAAAGAGCAAAATGGAACTCTTTCCTAAATCATTGCCCATATATATTTTAAAAATGATGCTTACTTATAGGCTATGATGAATTTAAAGAGAGAGAATGGGCAAAATCACCAAAGGCATTCTAAGAAGAATGAACAGTCTAGTACCTAGCCCAGAGAATCCCTCATCTTGACATCAATGACTTTCCCCGACTTTCCTCAGCCCATGCTATACTTTAGGCACATTATCAATCTTTAATCTTCAAGTTTAAGACCTTACATTTCAACTGTTAGTCTATTTTAAATGTCTAGTGTAAAGTGTTTATTTTTTTTTTAAGGTAGGGCTCTTATATCCCAATAAAATAGGAAGTAAAGGAAAGAAGTATCATTCTTTCCAATCCTTACACATGTGATGTGTGAATATAGAAAATGATAAGCTAATAAGAACTCTAGAAAGCACTATATATATAGTTAAGGGTGTTATTTCTATTCTCTATGGGACCACTTCTATGTCTATTTGTGAATGTGTGGATATATTTGTATATTCTCTTGTCTAATTTTTCATCTTCTGTAGTTTCTGCTACCAACTACAACTTAAAAATACAGCCTATTTGGATAAAGTTAGAAATTTGAAGACAGATTTATGTAAGTTTTATTGTAGTATGTATTTTTAGCTGTTATTAGTATGTGCCTAATTTTTAAGATGACCCTTATGATAGGTTTGTGTGTGTGTGTATAGCATACTATAGAACTTTGTTCTAATCATAGTTACAAGAACACATAGAATATCTCAGAAAATATCATGTAAGTTCTTCCTAATGCTAAGATCCTTTAATACAACTCCACTGTATTATTGTAGTGACCCCCAACTATAACATTATTTTTGTTCCTACTTCATAACTACATAACTGTAATTTTCTACTGTTATGAATGTTAATGTAAATATCTGATATACTGATGCTCTTAGGGAACACCTGTGAAAGGAACATTCAACCCTGGTAGAAGTCTCAAACCACAGATTGAGAACCACTGATCTAAGGCTTATTAAAATTTATTACAGATAGTTAGATAAATAGATAGATGATAGATAGATAGATAGATAGATAGATAGATAGATAGATAGATACAAACAGACAGACAGACAGACACACACACACACAAAACTTTCTAGTTTTCTAGCTGTATATAGCAGGAATGTTGTACTAGATCCCAATGAAGCCAGAACTTGCCTTTTTTTATACAGACATTCCAATGAGTCAACAAAACCCAGAAATACCAAGATTGAACTTTGCAATTATTCCAGGTCTCTGCCCTGGAATAAAGGTACGTTCTGAACTGTGGTGCTAAGAGAGAGCCCAAATAGAATGAGAGTTATCTTCTCCCACTGAGGAGACAGAGAGTAAAGTGCAGAGAAGATGAAGTAGCAGAAATTTTCAAAGAAGAGTTATAGTTTGTAACGTGCTGTGGGGAAAGACACCAAAAGTATTACTAGGGTGCCCTTGAGTCTTCTCTTCCTTTTCTTTCATAAGACAGAACAGCAATATATATATATATATATATATATATATATATATATATATATATATATATATATATGCATGTGTGTGAGTGTGTGTATGCTCTATTTCCCTAATATAAATGCAATCAAGACTTGTGTTAAAGCTTCAAAAAGAAGTCTTAGCAAGTAAATAATCTTCTACCAAGATGAAGCCTGGTGGTATTTGTGGGAACCAAAACCATCTGTGACTCAATAATGACTCTGCCTTATCCAAAATTAAGTTTTAAGTCACAAATCACATGCTGAAGTCAAGAATAATAACTCATACTGGGTGGGGGGAGGTGGGAGGAATCAGTCCATAAACTGAGACAGAAGGAAAATGATCAAAATGTGAAAATAAATACACTCGAATATTTTTAAACAAAATGAAACTTACAAAGTAGAAAAATAAAACCTATAGAAATAAATAACATACTGAGCCTCCAGGAATAATCACACTTTAACATGAAAACAGCCTAGTGCCCAGCTCTTGTATGCTGTTTACAATCTCAGCTGTGTTTTTTTGTAATAATTTTTTTCTTTCTAACTTGTAAAAAGTTAAATGAAGTCACAAACAATGAGGAAAATACTACAAATCTACAAATGGAATTTTTAAATTAGATATTGAATTATCATCTACTAATTCCTCGAGATGGTCTAAAGAAAATCTCATTTGGCTTTTTAAATATTGACCAATGAGAAACTGAAATATTAAATGCAATAAGATTAGCAAAAATGGGTTGGTGCACAAGAAAATATCAATAAATTTGGAAACATAATCATAAAAATATCTGAAAATAATACACAGAAAGAAACTGCTAAAATAAGACTCATTTGTTTGTGAAACAGTGCCAAATGACCTTTCACACATTTAAACAAAATATCTGGAAAGAGCACAGAAAAGAAAACCATTTAAGTAAATAATTGCAAAATATTTTCCAATTTTATAAAAATCATAGACAAATCCAAGAAACTCAATAAAACCAAGAAAGACAAACATAAAGAAATATCATAATCAAAATAATGAAACCCAGGAATCAAAAGAAATATTTAAGGCAGCCAGTTTTAAAGACACTTCATGAAGAAAACAAAAAGATGATGAACTACAGACCATTCATACAAACACATGAAAAGCAGAAGGCAATGGATAGACATTTCTGAAGTGTTTTAAAATGTTATTTAAAATCACCTTTACATAGCTAGTTACAGGCCAGCCAGGTTATGTAGTGAGACCCTATCTAAAATAAACAGAAAACACAACAAAAATGAAACGTTGTAAAACTCAGACTACATTATGAATATCTAACCTATACATTTCAGAACTTACATTGTAACTGTTAGTCCACTAGCACATGAAATTAAGAAGGAACATTTTAGATTTCCCCCTAAGCCTTAAAAACAAAGGTATAATTTTGTTCACAGTAAAATTGTCATTTTTCTAACAAAAAAAAAAGATGTTTTTTAAGCAAGAAAATTTTAATATCTATCTCCAGAAAACCTGCCCTTAAAAATGACATAACTTTTTGGTTATAGAAAAAAAGATAAGATTAAGCATATTAAAAAGGGATGAAAATGTTAAGAGGATTATAAATGGAATGCAAATTAAAATTTTAATTTATTAAGAGACAATTGATTATAAAAGAAAAGTTACAATGATATATTTTGAAATATACAACATGTAGAAGTATAATGTGTAAAAATAAAGAGATAGAATGAGAAAATGAAAATATATTTTTAATTTCTTAAATTTTAACACATATTGTAATCTGGAGCCGCCACTGAAAGTGAAAACCAAAGAGTATAAATAGGACACTGAGCCTGGCCATAGGATAAAATATTAAAAACTTGTGAGGCCCTATTGCCAAAATATGTCAAAAGTTTTAAGAAAAGGATAGTCCAATAGCTTGGTAACTTTTAAATATATTAGTAAATAAAAAACTAGAAATACATAAAAAGGGCACATGTATATTTTCCAGGGGACACAAAGTTGGCTTAGAATTTAAAACTTGACAGTGTAATCTATTATAGTCACAAAAGAAGAGCAAAGGCCCATGGTTGCCTATGAGAACACAGGAGATGCATTGACATAATTACTATCCACTCATGATTGTTAGAAACACTTTCAACAGACTAGAAATTTAGAGTGACTCTGCAACCGAATGAACAGCATCGGCAAGAAGCCAACAGCTAACACCATGGATTTCTTTCCTTTAAGATTTGCAAAATTACTTTTAACAACACATATAAAGTAACAAGTTTAATTCTTTTCATCAGATTTTACCTAACATCATATTTCATGGTGAAAGATTAAACATTCTAAGACTAAAACAAGAATCATGAAAATCCAGGATTGAAGCTTAAACTTATAACATTTCTTGAAGTCCTTAGCCAGTGCACTGATTTAACAAAAAAAAAAAAAAAAAAAAAAAAGAAGAGTCTGCATTCATATATAAACAACACATGTTCACATATTGACATGTGTATATAGCTGTCAAATGTTAAGATAGCCATGAGTAAAAGGCTACTGAAACATAACCATGCATTTAGGTATATAACAAAATACAAAGTCAATAGTCAAAGATCAACTGCTCTATGTGTAATTAAGAACTTTTAAAAATGCATGTATGTCATACAAATGTTAGGTATCATACTAAGCAAAGAGGAGCTTATAGAATACTTCGTGGTTTCAACAAAAATTAATTCTTTAACCAAAACAGATGTTTTTTATCTAAGCTAATACTGAAAGGTCATTTATGCACATACTTTAAAATAAACCAAAAGAATTATTAATTTAGAAACTAAAGCTTTGAGGTGAAATAATAAGTATGCATTAATAAATAATATCTTAATTTATGAGAAAAACATATCTCTAAACTTTGTGTACCTAATAATATCAATTCAAAATCTATAGCCAACATTGATAGAAGTAAAAGAAATACAAACAATTCAGCACCATCTTGGGATAAATTGAATGAATAACTGTAAACTAATATGGATAGTAAGAATCCCTTTTTTTTAGTTTTTAAAAACAGAGAGGGTTAAAGGAAATGTAAACAAACCATACATAAGTTGTCAAAAATCACCCTGTGAAACCTATATTATGGTTTAGAAGATAAGATGTTAAAAATATTCTTTAAATTCCACTTTAATTTATTCCCACTAAAATCTCAAGGAAAAAATTATCAGCTTCTTAAAGAATTCTAAAATTTACATTAAAGTCCAAACCCCAAATCCAAAATAAGCCCTTCCTGCTTTCAAAACTTTACACTGATTCTTCTGATTACACTACAGAAATCAGAATACTGTATCTGCTGTGTGAACAGACAAGGAAACAAAAGACTCCAGATACAATCTCATGCCCACATTCACAATTCAATTTTAACTATTATGCCAAGATAATTCAACAAGCCAAGCAAGAGCCTTTCAACAAATGGTTCTGGCACAACTGATAACCATATTTTTTAATGACATTTAATTATTTTCTTACCACACACACACACCAAAAAACAAAAACAAATGAATCATAGATCTGAACAGATAAGGTTGAAAATAGGGACTCAAAAGAAAGAATATCTTCAACTTTAGAATGGGTGAGGTGGGTGAGGATATCTCAGACAGAACACAGCAGGTTTAAATTTTCTGTTCTCTGAAATATAAATGAGTGCTGGCAAGCAAAGGGATTGCTATTCAGGCTCAGGGCCTGGGTTTCATACAATAGAACGAGAGAACAGACTCCCATAATTTGTCCTCTGACCTCCACATATGTGGTCTGGCATGCATGTGCCCAACACATACTAAGTAATTAATTAGCTAAATGAAATAAAAATACATATGAATAGTGGAAAGATGATCATTCTCTGATTTAAAAGTGTATATGTATGCATATAAATAGTGTTTATTATATATATTTACTTACATATTTCACCTATAATTCCCATAAATAATCACAAACATAACAACTATATATCTACTGGTATGTTTATGTCTCTGTATATACCTTTCTATGTGTATACCCATAGAAATATATAACAACACTTGTGTATAAATATATAAAATAAACTTACAATTTAATTACAGTGTAAACCTCTAACAAAAAAATCATTCAATAAAAGTTTGTATTGAGGGTTAGAGGTTCAGCTGACTGGGTAGAATGCTGGTCTACATAAGCTCTAGGTTCTTTTCTCAGCTCTGTATGAATTGGGTATGGTTGTACATGCATGTAATCCTAGCACACAGAAGGTGGAGACAGGAGGATCAGAAATTCAAGGTCATACACAATTATATAAAAAAATTGCTACATGAAACTGTCACCAAAAAAAATGAAAAGAGCAAGACTTCCATTGATACTTCACAGTAAGTATTCAAAGGATCAATATAGTAATATATAGGGAATATGAAATATTTCCCATCCAATTTAAATACTAAACTCAAGAGATGACCAAGCCAGTGTTGGTCATACAAAACATACATACACTGAATCTTTTATACACTTCTAGTAACAAAATGGAATACTTCAACCATATTGGAACATAGCTTGACAGGCTCTTACAAAGGTAAAAATGGCCTTTACCATGATTCTCAGGAATTCCCTGGCCAGGTACTTACTTACTCAAGAGAAATGAAGGCACAATCCTCATACACTTATACGTGTACTCTAAGGCAACAGGATCAGTATGTAATAACTATATTATTCCTCTAGAGGTGAATATAACTTCCATGTATATGACCTGTTTATATGTGTGACGATATCCTGATAAGCCTTTTGAAACAGTGATCAACAGAGTATTCACGGAATTTTGTTCATTGCCTTGCTTCTTCTTTGACTATTTGTGTTTATGGTCTTGCTTGTTCCTTGACTATTTGCATCTATTGCATTGCTAGTCTCTCAGCCTAGAACTGACCTTAATACTTGAATGTAATTAAAATGGTATAAAAGCAATAAGGAGGAGGGGGGATGGGATAGAGGGGTTCTAGGTAGGGAAAATGGGGAAAGGGGATGACATCTGAAATGTAAATGAATAAAGTATCCAATAAAAAATGCAGAATCAAGCAGAAAAATATGTGTGATGTCATAATGACTGTCACAATCATGCTAAATGGAAGATGCTAATTATTTAATAATCTATGCTTCAGGATTCCATTTCTATCAGAAATCACAAAAAGCACAAATGCAATGGGATTTAAGATTGACTGCCAAAGGAATTCTCTAACATGATGCAAATGTCCTATTTCCTGGAAGTGGTCTCATAAGCATATGCAGTTTTCAAAAGTTTATAAACAAATACATTTACTTAAATTGTACACATAAAATGGATGATCTGTACACATTTGTTTATAATTTATAACTCAGTAAAGTTTGGAAGATTCTGTTTTGTTTCAATGCACAGGTAGGGTTGGACATATAGCTTTGCAATTGAAAGAACTTATGGAACTTGCAAATTTGAGTTCAGTTCCCAGCACCCACATGGGGTGGCTCACGACCTCTTGTAACCCCAGCTTGAGGGGACTCCACACTCTCTTCTGACCACCAAAGTTACCTGCATTCATATGTATGTACCCACACACAGCCATGCACACATACACACAATTAAATTAAATTCTTTTCTTTAAAAAGTACACTAGATTCCTTCCCTGGTTTCTACTTCATTGTTAAGAAACTATACTCCACATTTAGTATTTGACTTTTCTATTCTTTCCAGAAAAATATATCTTATTTTTAATTAAAACAACTGAATGTGAATAACTAAGACAAACAAATCACTCAGGCATAAAATAAAGATTTATCCAAACATTACAGAAAGCATCACATTGAAAATAACTCTTCATATCAGGCAAAGCTGTGTGGTGTGTAAATCACTAGCACTCTTGCATGATTGTCACAGGGCAGACAGGCACCCTCAAAAGTACCCAAGCAAGGTAATTTGAAGCTTGTCACTCTTCTGCTGACTGGCACCTGACACTAAATTTCTGACCCTGCTTGGTCAACAGCACCCTTACTCAGACTAGCTTTTCCTACCCACCCCTTTTCGCAGATACTTGAAAGCTAATGCTAAGTCTCACTCTTGTTATTTATTGGTAAGTCTAAGCTAATTGGAGACATTGCTGGCTTCTTCAATGCTGCTTTTCACTACTGCTGTCCACGAGAGAAAGAAAGAAAGAAAGAAAGAAAGAAAGAAAGAAAGAAAGAAAGAAAGAAAGAAAGAAAGAAAGAAAGAAAGGAGAAAAGAAAAAGAGGTTCAGTTGAGTGGGATTCAGGCAATAATAACAACAAAAAATTAGAGTTGAACTCTAGAATTGTATGACCATGTCACCAACAGAATTTGGAAAACACCAGAGACCTAAAATTACATATATTGCCTAATGAAAGTGAAGACCCAGGGGGAGGGAAGGTCAGCTCTGCTTTGTACATCTGAGTTATTTTTTTCATATATGTGTAGACTGAAAAGACACTGTGTGTTCTGTTCCAACAGTAACTCTCCCTTTAGAAGTTTAGAGTCGCCATGCATAGGATGAAGCAGACTTTCCAGATCTCCAGCAACATGTACCAAACATGGAAAACAGGAAGGAAAATGACATCACAAGTTCCCCCTGGCCTCCCAGAGGAAGCTAGGTAAGGATGAAGGATCTTTTTGCCATTTCTTAAATGGCTGTGATTTCTAAGTTAAATATTATATTGAAGGAATACAAGACAAATTGATGGGAGTTATAAAGACAAATAGTGACTCTCTTTTAAGTGTCTAGCACGAAGCTGCTTAGCAATTAGGTGGAGATGCAGCCTTTGTACATGTGTACCTTGTACCAGCATAACTATCTTCAAGGTGATCCAGGTCCAGGTCAGAGGTCATTCTTTAATGCTAGTTTGTAATTCATGCTATCAAACTTGAAGATTATATATGCTTATGAATTTCTTTGAGTAAGACAGGATTAATAAACACAAAGCACTGCCCGTGACTAAGTGACTGCCGGGCCCATCGTCACCTTCATTCTCTAAACATTTCTGTAGCTTATTTTACCGTAGGGACTTGACAAGGTTTCATTTAGCAAATGAGAAGCCAGCCTCCTCCTTTTCTCCAGCTCTCACGACATGCACAACACGGAGTCAAACGAGTTTGGTTTGCTTTTTAAATGAGTCCAGGAAATAGTACGATGGCTCAGTGGATAAACGTCCTCTCTCCATACCTGATGACCTGCCTTCCATTGAAGGAACTGATTCCAATATTTTATCCTCTGGCCTCCACACAGGCGCTATAGCATGCTAATGTACACACACACACGCACACACACACACACACACACACACACACACACACACACACACCATAAAATCCAATAAATAAACAAGTGCAATTTAAGTTTCAAAAACAAAATAAACTCCAATTTGAAAAGAATTCCCACAGTAAACTCTTACGTTTTCAGAGAAAATGAACCATAGGTTTTCTTGCTTAATTTTTAAATTACATTTTGTTTCTTTTAATATGAGGGGGTGCATGAGTATGACAGCATTTCTGCAGATGGGTGATGGTCACAAGTCAGACTGTAAAAGTCTGGCCTCCTCTCTCACTATGTAGATCCTAAGGATCAATCTCAGGTCTCTAGGATTGGCAGAAGGTACCTTACCTGCTGAGCCATCTGGCATCTCAACTTTCTTTCTTGTGACCCTGAGATGATGGTATTTTCCTGAGAAGTGACACACCCAAGTTCATTCTATTCTGATCTTGAAATATTTCTAAAAATTCATTTCCTTTGAATGGTTTCAATCTCATTTCTTTCAGGAAACAGTATGGAAGCATAACCACAAGGGCATTTTCTCTTTCTGTTTTTTTTCTTTCTTTCTTTCTTTTTCTCTTTTTGAATTATGGAAACATTGCAAAGGGTCAGTTATGCTCCCAGAGTAATAATAGCAGTAGAGAATTTAAAATAAACAGTACCCATAGTCATCAAAATTGTTATGCCTTCCAAATAAAAAAAGAACAAATTTACACATAGTCAAGTTTAATTTTTAAACACTGCTAAATTTCAAATGCAAAGACACTCTTGCATTTGCAGATTGGAACTGACATACAAATTCCATTGATGCCAGTGGGTTCTCCTCTGTACCTTCTTCTTCTACATTTCTGATATCCTTACTTCCTAACCACCTTTTCCCCTGTTTATCCTGTGTAGAGTTACATTAAGAATTAGGTAGATGACCTCACTTCCCACATGTTACCTTAATATTTCTCTGTGCATGTCTTCCTGAAGATTTCAGGTCTTTTTCTACATTTAGAAGATTGTCATAAAGGTAAGAAACTCCAAAAGTCATAAATTATAAGGTGACTTTGACAACAAAGATGATTTCTGACACCATATAATGTTCCTGTCACATTTCTCAGTGCATCCTGAGAGGTGGCCAGCAGACAAGTTAATGGCTATTTGTTTCGTAAAGAAGTCAGAAGCAGACAAAATCGAGTCCCACCAAAAGCCTTTCTATTTATTATTCATCAAGTCAAATGGTATCTTTTATGGTTCACAGCACACAAAACCCATTCCAGTCTCCATTTTACTTTTATTTTTTCATTTCCCCAAAGAGATCAGTAGTTTTGAAGATAGCAGATGGACAATCACTCAGCTAATGGCTAATTTGAGGACCACAACTTTTCCTCCCACTCAAAAGAATAATTTCACTGGAGTTAAAATGGATTTAACTGTTACATCCTTTCAAAGACATGCTGGATACCCCACAATTTTCTCCATCTTCCAGCACAGGATAGGCAGAGCCTTCTGGCTGTCAAGGAAACATCGGAAATCTACAGAGGAGTCCACTTCATGATGGGGATACAAAAGAAGAATCTCTCACACTGTGTGACCAGGCTCTTCATGAGACTTAATTGATGCCCTGGGCATTCCCTATCTCTTCAAAAAGAATTTTTAAGTGCTCAAATTTTTAGAAATCGTTGTATAAAGTGTTTTTGAGATAGGACTTCCCTAACTATAGAGGGATAGCAACAGACTGTTGGGGTCCTTTGTGTACTCTCTAGGGTGTAATGAAGGGGCTCCAGTAGTTCATATATTAACCATCTCTTTTTTTCTGTTGCAAATCAATACTACCTTAGGACAGGTGTTCTGCCTTGGGCTTCCTGTTCCTCCGTGACTGTCCTCTGTCCTGAGCTCCAATTTCTTTCTGAGATCTTCTTTTCTTTCTCTACTAACTACCTGTCTCCTGGGATGCGATCTTCTCTCTCTAAGCAACACTTTCTGAATGCATGTTCCTGTCAGTTATAGTATACCCTCCTCGCTGCATTCAGTTCAATCTCTGCAAGATTTCTATTTAGTATTTAGACACAATTTTACTTTGTACAGTTTTCCTGTCGTTTTTTTCTAGTTAACTAATGTTCATAAAAACTTCAAACTCCTTTCTCTCCTTATCTACAACCAGAAAATAAAATAACCCTTAAGGGTTCCCATCCTCCTTTTTTTTTTAACTTCTCAAATGTCATGGGAAGAGAATGAGTGACAGAATGTGGCCCAGACTGTGTCCAGGTAAAACACTTGTCATAAAGTATTTTATGTGTTCAATACTAAGAAGGAATGGGGATTTTAGCATAGTGTTTCCTCCATTGACCTTATCTATCAACTAAAACAATCTATTTCATGAATTACCCCAGCATCTCTGATATAAGTTTTCATTCAACTCTAAAAATCAATATAATATACAATCATGTTTCTTCCTAGAGTTTTAACATTCCAAGAACTCCGTAAACCAGAATTGTTGGGGAAAGAATCTGCTGTGACAGTGATATAGATCCCCTTAATGGAAATGTATCTTTAACCTTAAACATTCAGTTTATGAACTGTTCAGTCAACCACAAATCCCACAGTCAAATGCACTGGCTTTACAGTTTGTCTGACTCCCACGTGGAGTATGAACTGATTCTCTGTGCCCTGTTGAGAACAGGTCTTTTCCTCCTGACATGTGCTCTCCTCTGGGAAAAAAAAGATTTTGTTTTGATTTGATTTGATTTTATATTCTTGGTCTAGTTGAGAGAATATCTAAGCAGAAAGAGTCCCAGGAGATTTTCAAGCATGGCTTTTGATTTCACAGATGAAGAAACCAAGATAAGAAAAGAGTGATGGACAACATCCACTCAGCTAGAACATAGATCACTCAGATCCTAAACCATTAGATTGCAGTCGTACTCCATCTAAGTCCCCCTCTACCCCCCGGAGCCCAGATACAAATAACTACCACTGAAGGGTGTGTGTGTGTGTGTGTGTGTGTGTGTGTGTGTGTGTGTGTGTGTCTGTGTGTATATATTTGTGTGTATCTGACTGTGTGCTTGTGTGTGTGTCTGTGTGTATGTGTTTGTGTGTGTTTTTATGTTTTGTGTGTGTGTGTATGTGTGTGGTTGTATGTTTGTGTCTGTCTCTTTGTTCGTGTGTGTGTATGTGTATGTTTCTTTGTGTTTGAGTCTGTCTGTCACTGTGTCTGTATATATATATATATATATATATATATATATATATATGCATTTTTGTATGTGTCTTTGTGTTTGTGTCTAGGTGTTTGTTGTCTCTGTGTATCTGTCTGTGTGTCTCTTTATGTGTGTGTGGGGGGGTGTATCTGTGTTTGTCTGTGTGTATGTCTGTGTCTATGCTTGCATAGGCACCCCTGAAACTTTTGGATGTTTATCATCTTACCAGCCTCAAGAACAACCTCACTGGACTAGACACTGAATGCCTTTCACTTAGCTGAGTGGCTACCATTCTGAAGAAGAGAATAATGGTATGCTACATGAGAGGCCACATCTACCTTGTCCTCCTGGAAGCCCTGGAGTCAGTGGCTATGACGTGGACCAAGTATTCATGGAATGCAGACTGGTGAGACCCTTCTCTTTGCTACTTTAGAACTCTGTATACTAACTGAGTGTTAGAACATCCAGTTCTAACCAAGTTAAGTTACTTTGTTTATTAAATGGTTAGGAAATGCAATGTGAGTCACACTTGGGTTCATACATATGTATATGGCTTCCCCATTGGAATTGAGCATGTCCAGAGCTGTAATTATGCACCCTTTGCCCATATTGTTTAATGTGGGCCAGGCACTTATGAGAATCATGCTAAATGATGAACATCATGAATACTTAAATACATCATATACTTAAATTAGCTAGAGGGGGTGGCTACTGAAAAACTAGTACTAACAAACAAGATTTGGAGACCATATCTCCTCTGCCTCCCACAGCTCCTCTGAAGTATCCTTCACTCTGTCATTTCACAATCACTAAAGCGATGGGTACCACTTGCAAAGCAGGTACATTTGGGTAAAGAATACAAGAAGCCCCTAACTATACTCCATTCTAGGCTAAATCTAAAGCATCCAACTGCAGATGTGTTTCTGTGCCTGTGCAACCTGAATCCAAGGGCAGAGACCCAGAACAGTGCAGATAAAGCTACACAGGAAAGAAAAGCTAACTTATTCTGTCAGTTTCTACTTTACATTCATAGAAGGGAAACAATAGAGAGGTTTCCAAGCATAAAATAGCCTTCCTATTCCAACTATCAAAAAAATCAGAAAAAGAAAATGCTTCATAAACAGTACCTTTCCATGGGCATCAAATTGCTCTGCTGACAGTATTGTTAATCAAAAGTTCAAAGAAGAAGGATGAGTGGAATTTACAAAGAATCACACAGAGAGAATAAATGGAGACACTTGTTGTGCTTCTACAGAGGAAAACAGACAGCAGATACTAGCATCTCCACACTGCAGGTTCTAAGACTTTCTATAGAGTAGGTTATGTCCCAGATACACTGACTCAGACAGCTTTAGCATTCCTCTATCTGTCACCAGGATTTTTAGTGTGCACATGATGGATCAGAAGGAAGGAGTCACCACTTGGACAGTAGATACACCCCTGGGGTCTTTGATGCCACAGGTTTATCTAAGTCCTGACTAAGTTCTAACCAAGTTAAGTCACTTGTTTATGAAATCATTTGGAAATGTACTGTAAGTCACATCTGGGTTCATACATCTCTGTTTCCCACAGTAGATTACTGAAGGAAGATCTTTATTTACTATTAAACCTTGGCACCTTTCACTGCAGACATTTGCTGCTCATAAGCAAAGAAAAAAAAGGGAAGAGGAGAAGAGATTATGTCACTTCCAGGGATGGTATTATTGTCCAACCCTGAGAGCTATGAGGCAACATCAAATGTTAACTACAAGGTTCAAAATAAGAGTAACTGTGTGTCAGAGCTGGAGAGAATTTGATGGGAAAGCACTTACTTTACAAGTATGATTACTTGTGTTTGATTCAGGCATAGTGACATGCACTTGTGATCCAGTGCTAGAGAAGCAAGAGACCAATGGATTTCTGGAATTTGTTGGCTAGAAGGAATTCCTAGTTAGTGAACTATGGTCTAGTGAAAGACCCTGGCTCAAAACAAACAGAAAATGAGGAGTGGCATCCCAAGAAACATCACCCGAACATGCTCTCTGTCATCGACACACATGTGCACACACATGCACACACAAATAAGTCACATGCACACATAAATAAGTAATTACAAGCCTTCTCTCTTACATTTTCTGCAAAGTTCTTTCTAATTTTTCAAAATTCTAATATGAAAGTCATGATTCTTTCTTTCCCTAGGGTAAATGCAGACCTCAGTGCATAGTAGATTGTTAATCCACAGTGGGTATCATGATGTGTCTGGAATCAGTTTGCAACATTAGAACAACTTTCAGCAGAATGTCTCAAGTCCATTGAAATAGGTTTACCTCTTCTTGTTCACTGAAGGCAGAATGTCATCAAACCAGACTATTCAACAAATTTGGAGAAATCAAACTATGAGCCTGTTCAAATTCAATGTCACAAGTCTCAACTACATGAAAAATTAAGTCATCCTATAAAAGTGACATCATTCTTGCCAGCTCTTCCATGGCCAGGCCTTGGTGAACTCGCAAAAGGAATGGGCAGTAAACACAGTAGCAGAGAGAGAAAGGTGTGTGAAGGCCAAGGCTGCCTTGCAGAGCTCATGATTTTTGATAGAGGAAAGAAAGGCAATAGACACACACAGCAAAAGACTTCCATGTAACCTGATACAAAGTGGAGGAAAACATGTGCAAGGAGTCAGAGGATGGGCCAAATTAGTCTGCCTATAGTGGCAAGGCTGGGAGGTGCCAATTAGAATTGATAGAATTAGAAATGGGCAGTATGTGCTGACGAGCATTATTAGTAAGTGGAGACAGGAAAGTGTTGTCACTCAGACTCCCAGTTCACACGACCCTAGAGATCTTGTTGTGTATCCACTATTAGTTCTGGATATTAACCATCATATGATATTAACCACCATAGTTGGATGCTTAATGCTATTTGTTCAATGCGACTTAGAGTCTCCTGGGAAGAGAGCCTTTGATGATAGACTATCTGCTTTGGCCTATGGGCACATCTATTAGAAATTGTTCTAAGATAGTTGATATGGGAAGACTCATCCCAATATTGGCAGCTCTATTTCCTAGGCATGGTATCCTGAACTATGTAAGAGTAGAGAAATTGAGTTGAGAATAAGCAAGCATGCAAGTGAGCATGCATGAATGCATTTCTCTCTGCACTTGTAGATGTGATATGAAAAGCTGTTTGGAGCCCTTGCCTTAACTTGCCCTCAATAATGGACTATAACCTGGAACTGCTTTTTGTCTGGGTATTTTATCACAACCATAGAAATAAAACAGACCAACCTAAAAACAATTTTCTTGAACAAATATTCTCCAACACAACCCTAACTTAGTTATCATTTTTATTTTGTCTAATAGATCCACCTTTCTGTCTTCTTGAGTGTTTTTCTTGGACTGTGTTTCAATGTAGCTCTAGTTTATGTAATGTAATGCTTCACAGAATGCACTCCAGGAGGAATGGCTCCCTCTGGAGCTGTACAGTGGATGACCTGTCCAGCCACAGTTGCTCTAGTATTGTACCTTCACAATAAAATCACAGCTGCCATGCTTAGTGCTTCCCATAATTTCAGTTATCTCAGTCATTCTGGATTTCTGACGGGGTTGAAGACCTATAGTCTCACAGCCAATTCTGGCTATTTACTTTGAGAGAAAAGATCTGAGTGGATGGTTTTCAGCTAACATTCATTCTAAAGCCAAGAAAAAAGCCAGGTTCAAAACTAAGTGTTTTAGTTAGGAGAGATGACAAGATGACAGAGGTTCTGGTTAGTCAACAAAATGATGGACTGGGTATTAGGACTATCTTGTACCTCACTGGTACAATTAGGAATAATTATGCTCTAATTGCATTTTGAGAGAAAAATTTTATTTTAACAGGAAGGGTGAAGCTAGGTGATGAGAGAGAGAAAGAGAGAGAAGGGGGGTGCATGGAGGCAGATGTTCACATGTCTCTACCAGTCAAAGATAGTTTATATATCTAGGTTGGGTATTGGGTTACACTTCTGATTGAGCACTCCCAAACTTATAAAGCCTTTGATTAACATTTTTAAAAATGTATAAAAGCAGAAGGGAAAAGGGGGCATGGGATAGGGGTTTTCTAGGGAGGGGAAATGGGGAAAGGGGATGGCATTTGAAATGTAAATAAAATATAAAAATAAATAATAAAAAAATCACAGCTGCCTAATATCTAACCAACTGATCAGTCTGAATACTTAAAAAAAAATGCTTTCTCTCAGCATTCAGGATACAGCATCTACCACAAAGTAGCCACAAAGTAGCCACTAAATGCTGACTCACAGACATTCAGAAATGAACATTTCACAGGTTAGAATCCGAGGTTCAGAGACTAATTGCCCTGCCCAAACCATTCACATTGGCTTCTTGTTTTTCAGTGTAGATTCCAAAATGATGAATTTTCAGATGTCTAAATAAAAATAGAGATCAGAATGTGCAAGGTCATTAGAAACCAATGGCTGCTTTCACCTCCACAAGCACTGGCCCAGCCCATTGGAGTTTCCTGCCCAGTCTCCCTGCCTGTCAGGATAAGAGAAGTGGCAGTTACTGATGGAAATAAATCAGAGTCCTTATACCAATGGTGAATAATCTGACCACCTCAGCCTGACTTCTTCCTTATAGGTTTCCCACCATGACCCTGAGGAGATGATAGTCTGATTTTATCTGTCTTCCCAGTCTCCCACCTTCTATTTCTGATGTGTCTGTGAACACACAGGCTGCCATGCCTCTCACTGCCCACTGAAGTCGAGGGGCAAGAAACTCTTTCTAAGATAACCAGAGAAGCTTCCAGAAATCCAGAGACCCCTGCCTGCACACATGGTTTTTTATAAGGTCTCTATGTCATGTGTCACTGACTAAGAGATTAAGCCTAGTACTGTCATAAATTGATATACATAATATCAACACATCTTCATTTATTTGAGAGTAAATAATGACAAAGAAAATGTAAACATGGCTGAATTCTGGGAATTCATGCTGATACTTCTTGCTCAATTTACTTTGTTAAGGGAATGGCTATATTTGTTCATGAATGTTTACTTATTTTGATGGCTTTTACACATATATGTATTTTTAAAAAATAAGAATCAACACAAGCATTGTTCACTTTGGAAGTGGGTATCCCTAAAAGCAAAAGGAGTCCTTTGTAGGAAGGGTACAGAATCCTGAAAATGGACATCCCAGGAGTACTTCCTACCCAGCCTACTTCTTCATGAAGCTATTTGTAACAAGACTCGGGCCCTGTGGCAGTAACCTTCACAGAACCATGTGAAGATAAGCCACCACTGAGCTCCATCAGTCCCTACCCAAATACCCTGCTTAGAAGCTGATTGCAAATCTCACTTCCTTGTAATCAAGACTATAGTTCGCTTGTTCTGATTGATGTTTTATGCATTCCTTTACTGAAACCTTCTGTGTACACAGTCATTGATACAATTATTTTTGCACATATCCCACAATGTGGAAAGTCATTTGCTATCTGCCAATACATGTCAAGCACTAATTAATGTTGATAACTACTGTCATTGTGTTCTTGGTTCAAGTACCTCTTGAAAGAAAATATTTAATGTTAGGGTTTTTTCCCCACAGTGGTGATGATACAGGATTTGGGAGAGGAAAGTGAATATGATCAAAATGTGTTGTATGAAATTCTCAAAGAACTAAAATTTTTAGTAAAAATAATAATGTTGAATTCTTTTGTTCTGATAAAAACATTTGTAGGGAGAGAGTTGGTATAACCACATCCTAACTATTGGCAGAGGGTAGCAGAAAGTGAATCAAAGATTCAGGATATAAGAAACTTCAGTGTCTGCCTTGGTACTAGTGGTTTACTGATCAATGTCACTTGGAGTAAATTATGAACTGCATCAGTTTATTGTATGTCACCATTGTATGTCACAAAAAGAAATGAAATATCTATGTCCAACCAGAGTTGTCCATGGGAATAAAGCCAAAGAGGCTCCCAGGGACCACAAAAGTTCCTTTACCATTGATGCTATTTTTTATAAGTCTGCAACAGAGTTGAGACATTTAGGAAGTAGACTGTGTCCATCAGTGATGCATTCCTTGAAATACTTGGTTTATTTTAGAGATTGGCATGAGACTCAATTTATTTCATGAAATAGAAAGACGCAACAAATTGTGAAACGAAAAGCCCAAGAGAAACTGCACGCCACTGTACCCACATGCTCAAGGATACCTCAGAAATCTGTTCCTCTACTTGACTCTCACCTCTATTCTTAAGTGGATCCCTCTATAGAATACCAAAGTTGAGAGGATCTTTTTTAATTTCACTGCCTACCAATCCAGAAACCCTAGAGGGGAATGGGCTTATTTAGGCCTGTCTCATCATAAAGACGCTTGCTGATCCTCAGCTCCTGATCAATGCTAAAGCCAGTGAGAAGACTAGTGTTTCTCAGGCCACACAGCTCTTGGAGGTGTTTCCCCTGGGAACAGGGATGATTGTGACCAACAAAAGAAGAGGCTGCTGGACTTGCTTAACCAGCAGGCATCCAGTAAAAAACTTAAAGAAATAGTTGGAGCTTTAACAACAAACAGAAAGCACCATCCCACACAGCTCTGCCAGAACAATATGAAACTCATGACTGATCTTATAACATACAGTAGTCAAGAAGGGGTGGTTTTCTTGCTCGGGAAAACTAATTTTCATTGCTTCGTTCTAAATTTAATTCCAGCAAAAGTGTAAAATCAGAAATAAAATTATGACTTAAAACTTATCTAACACAGATCCTTTGGTGGACACATTTCTAAATTCTAAAGAAAATAAGTTAACAAATAATATGTTCCTGCTTTTAAGATTTTGTTGTTACCGGAAATATTTTAAACAGCAACACTTGATCTGGCTTGTAGTTATGGGGCCCGCCATTTTCCCGACTAGGCTAGGCCCAAGGCCATGAGCGGCGGTGTGTTCTTGTTCAGGCAGCCAGAGACACCAACCAGGCCACCTATGAGACACCAGCATGGGAAATAGGCAGAGCCATCTCCCCACAAGGCTGGATTGAGCCCAGACCATCCTGCCATCCACGAGATACAGGTAGAAATGAGACTCTAATGCTTAAAGATTATCCAAAGGCTTTATATTCCCAAATTAACAAGATGCCTACACAATTAGAGGTGTTAACCAGTTAACTAACCTAGATATAAGTTGTTACCCAGGACTGCTCTCGATATATGCGTGTCTCTCCATGGCTCCTCTATCTCTGCCCCTAGCTCCTCCTTTTCCTTCTCCTCTTTCTTCTCCTCTTCCTCTCCTCACTCCATCTACCTCTCATACAGCCCAATCGCTGAGCTTTATACAAATGTAGTGAGATGGTATTCCACTACATTTTGTAACCTTAGTATGAACAAATACAGATGTAAATATTTGAGTGGAGGGGACAGACATTCACAGAGAAGCTTTTCTGCATTTAGTTATTTACCAAACCTTGACCCGGTGCCTGTCAAGTCTGGGAGCTGCATGCTATCCCAGGTAGCCACGTCCCTTTGCAAGGTAAAAACCACATTATGGTTTTGGTCTTCATGAAAGCCTAATTAACATCCCAGGAAGTAGTATGGTGGATTACTTATTTTCCTTAGCAATGTGGTAAAACATCTGACAACAGCAAGATAAGAGAATAGATGGTGTTATTTTAGTTCCTGGGATTTGAGGAATTGAATCCATCATGGTACAAAAACATATGCATATGGTACCAGGAGAGGTCCCACCCATAAAAGCTACAAAAGAATACAAAATAAAGCAACTCACATGGTGGCTAAAGCAGGAAGTAGAATAAGGGCCCCGGTCTTCCAAGGGCAGTTTTCTTAACCCATTCAACTGGTCTTGGAAGCCCCAGAGGTAACAGAAGATAATTTACCTAAGAGTGATTTTAGATATCAAGGGGAGACTGTCCCTGTCATTTTGGTATGTTCTGAAGTGGCATCTTAAGTTATCTACCAGAAGGCGAATGTTTTGAACTCTTGTTATTCCATCTGGGGGAAGGAATATAGATAATATTCCTTTACTATATCACTGGACACTATTTCAAACAGTGGTGCAGATGTTTCACTGGTCTTCTATACACAATGAAAGATTTCTCCCCCATTACAGTACAGGAATCCACCACCTCTGCTTTCTTTGACTAGGGAAAGGCTATGTGTGTAGGTATTCATGGGATTTAGCCCTGTATGGGATATTTTATCTAAAATGAATTCTTCTGAAATAATTTTTTTGTATCTACAATAGTTTTTTAGTAACTTTACTTTTTTCTCAAAACTCTAGTTTTCCTACACTAAAGACAGACACATAGCATATGGTAAACTATAGAGTGATGAATCAAGTAACAGGATGTGTCTGAGTGACAGGCAAGGTCTTGATACAACAGCTATTTAATTGGATTTAAGGTCCCCATGATACAAGTGCCACTATTGCACGCTTGAGGATATCTTGCCATTTTGATCATTGTTGTGGTTTGTGAACTTTACATGTGTGTATGGACATATGTAAAGTTGTCTCCCTAAACAGCTCATGAAATACCTTCCTATACTATGAGACCTAGTCTTCAGGGGGGAGGTTTTTAGGTGAGATACAGGAATGATTTCTCCAAGTCCTGTGTTGGATGTGTACGGTGTCTTCAGAAAGTTCCAAGAGACAATCAAAAGCATGAAATAGTCTATACTGTTTTGAGAGTCTCTTAGACCCCTGACCAACAACTAGAAGGAAGAATTCTCTTACTTATCATTGGGGTACTGTTATAGTCTATGAATACTGGAGGGGAACATTATTACCCTGCTTGGAATAATTACATCTAATGAATATGTAGATAGATAGATAGATAGATAGATAGATAGATAGATAGATAGATAGATAGATAGATATAAATGTATACAGATATTATAAACGTACATATGTATTATTTGTATGTGCATATATGTATATATGCATGTGTGTATATACATATATCTATATAAACATATTTGTGTTTTTCTTTTTTATTACTAATTACATTATTTATCTACTTTACATCCTGATCATAGCTTCCTTTTTCTCCTCTCCTCCTAGTCCCTCCCTTTCACATCCTTTCCCTCACCATCCACCCCTCCTTCCAAGGTGAGGTCATCCATAGATATCAACCAGCCTTGGCATACCAAGTTGCAGTAAAAATAGATACATCACCTTCTGTTGAGGCTAGAAAAGGCAGCTAGGGAAAAGGGATCCAAAGGCAGGCAATGTAATCAGAGACAGCTTCTGCTCTCACATTTGGAGTCCCATATGAAGACCCAGCACCACAGATGTTACATATGTGCAGAGGACCTAGGTTTATCCCATACATGCTTTCTGGTTGTCAGTTCAGTCTCTATGAGCTCCTATGGGCTCAGGTTAGTTGATTCTGTAGGTTGTCTTGTGATGTCCTTGACCCCTCTGGCTCCTTCAATTCTTCATTTCCCTCATCCACAGGATTCCCCAAGCTCCACTTAATGTTTGGCTGTGGGTCTTTACATCATTTTCCATCAGTTACTGAGTGAAGCCTCTCTGATTAACAGTTATGTTGGGCTCCTGTCTGCAAGTATAGCAGAGTGTCATTAATGCCAGGAGTGGGCTTTCTCTTATGGCATGGGTTTCAAGCTGGACCAATCATTTGTTGGTCATTCTTTCAATTTCTGCTCCATCTTTTACCCCTGCACACCTTGTAGGCATGACAAATTTTGGGTCTAAGGTTTTGTGGCTGGCTTTGTTATTACAATCTCTCCATTGGAAGTCTTGCGTGGCTACAAGAGGTGGCCAGTTCAGGCTCTGTATCTCCCAGTGCTAAGAGTCTTAGCTAGGGTTACACTCGTAGATTCTTGGGAGTTTCCATTGTCCTAGGTTTCTAGCTTGTCCCAGAGATGCCTTTCCTATCCAGTTGTCTCTCCCAGTACTCCCTTCCTCTGGTCTCTCCCCCACCCCTGCCTCATCCTTCCTGTTTCTGTCATGTGTATATACTTTTAGAGAATCTTATAAAATAATATTTCTCTGTGCCTTTTTTTTCAAATATCATTTGAGCATATAGTTATGGATCAATGGAGGGTAATTATAATGGGAATTCATTGAGCTGCCACTAGAGGGAGGGCTATCCAAGAGCTGGGCATAAACACAGGGGTATCTGCTGAATTTTTTGTTTTTAAGCTTTTACTTGACATATTTTCATTACTTCCCTAATAATTCCATACACTCACCTAATAGATAATGGGAGAGAAGAGAAAATATAAAGATAGCAATGATTGCTCTAGAAATGTGACTTCCATAAGGACCTGGAGTTCATCAGGAATAATTTAGTAATTATTCAAATAACTCACCACCCTTCTTCACTCCAGCTTTTAAGACCTTGCAGGAAGTTGATCCTGATGACCTGACTTTAATGACCCACTGATTTATGAGTATTTAGGAGGAGGAAGAGTGGGGTCAGAGGACAACCTCACGTCTTAGTCCTTGTCTTTCCACTTTACAAGAGACAGGGTCTCTCTACCATGTCATAAGCTAGCTCAGCTCTGGCAAGCCTCTAAATATTTTTCTTGTCTCTCCCTCCCATTTTGCAGTAGGAGGCACAAAGACCTCCCACATTACTGCATCCATCTTTTAGGTGAGTTCTGGGGACCTGAACTCAGGTCTTGGGCTTTATTCAGAAAATCATTTTACCCATTGAGCCATCTTCCCATGAACAAGCTGTTGTCTTTCGTATATGGCTGTATTGGTGGTGCTTTCTGTCAGTTCTGTAGTTTTGCTATAGCTGATAACATCATGATTATGATAACTATCATGAATAGTCAAAGGTGATCGAATCCTTTTTTCTATTGAGCTATAAGGACTTTTCTAAAAAAATAGAAAAATGGAACTTCATGGTTACATTGAAACAATGACTTGAATTCATAGAACCAGAAGAGTAAAAGGGATAGATAAATAAATAAATAAATAAATAAATAAATAAATAGCATCTGAATTTATATACTGTCCATGCATACAGGACTACAATGCCAGGACCTAGCACTAACAAGAGCATTGCAGGAGCTGCAGAGCCATATAAAGTTACATTTTTCCATACTACCTTTGACCAGTTGTCAGACACTAAGCAAGATGCCTCTCTTAAACCTCATTTCTTCTTCTTCTTCTATAAAAACACATCTCAGAAACAGGCTATATGTGACACCATGAAAAAAAGAGAGTCAGGGCCACAGAAATTAGGCTCTACTGGGAGAGAGAAAAAGAAGAACATTTAAAATATTAGAGACAAAACAGCTGGAAAGTTCAAAGGCAAAAAGGCTGTGCATTGGGAGTGGGGAGTCAGACCACCAGTAGAGGTTCACCAGCAGAAGAAGGAAGTTGAAGGCTTCCATCCACTAATTAAATCCACTAATTAAATCAACTGGTCCTTGTACAAAAGATTGATGGTCCTAGTCAATGAACAAGTTCTTGGTTCCCATAAGCTGTAAATCCAGCTGGCTGAGTTTGGATGACAGGAACTCCTCCTGCACAGTAGGTCAGTACTAGAGAAGAATCCCTTGTCCTTACACTGTGGAATGCTATAGCCATTTGCTATCATGAGCGAAGAGGACATTATTTGAGACTAATGTACTTTGGGAAACAAGTAACAAACACAAGCTAGACTGCCTGGTATCGTCTTTGCCACAGCCTCTGGGAGGAACTGGGCCACACAAAGAAACCCTGGTAAGAGAAAGGCTGGCTGCAGATGTGCTGAGAAGTAGAGGACACAGGAGGCTTGAGTGGGGGAGATCATTGTGTTGGTGGTCCCACCTTCTGTGACAAGAAACAAACTGCATCACATGAAGATGACTGTACACTGACATCTCAGAGCCAGGGGTCAGCAGGTGGCACAAACTCCAGAGCTATATGCATTTCCCACAGACAAGGCTGAGAGTCCCAGAGTTCCAGATTGTTAGAGCACTCTCTTTCAGAACCTTCCTCCCTCCTGCAGTCTATCCAATGCTGACAAAGACTTGAAGGCACTGAAATTGGTGTTTCAGTATAGATCTCAGTACTTTGCTTATTTCCTCTATTCACCCAATATACCACAGAAATGTCCCTTGGCTGGATATTAGTAGCAGAGTGTATACCCACTAAAGCCTCTTTCCAGAATGCAGCTCTGTTGACACAGCCTCAGCATCAACTTAAACAAGACAAAGAGAAATTCTAATTTTTAGAGTCCAGTGTCTCACTTGACAGACTTTAATGGCTGAGTACCAGGAAGAAAATACTCCAATACTTCATTGTTTTTGTCTTGTTTGTTATTTTTCTCCTTATATTTTATCTTTAATTTTCGCTCTACTTTAAGAAGAGTACAATGTTTTTTGTTTTGCCTTTTTTAATTGTATGGGATACTGTATGGGATATACCTTTTATTTTTCTAGTTCTTGAACTTTTTTTTTTATCAATAGTGAAATTAGATTTTCTCTTCCTCTTTTTCTCCTCTTCCAATCTTTTGCCCTTCTTCCCCTTTTAAATTTAATTCAGCTTCTTCTTTCAGCTTTCCTTTCTAGGATTCATTCTTTTATTTCATCCATTTACTATTTTTACTTTGGCCCTTATCCGTTTTATTAATATTTAGTTTCATAGTTTACACTAATTTGCCAGTTTTGTTCTATGGTCACTGGTGGCCATCTAAAATTAACTTTAAATATATTTCGATGCCTGGTTTGGTTTGGTATTGCTGCTGTTGTTTCCCTCTTTCCTCCAAGGTGATAGAGAGTGAATATTCAAGACCAGACTACTCATTAATGAGATCCCAAATAAAGCCAGAAAATAAGTCTGCCAAAATAAAAGCACCAATCAGAACACACGAACGCAAGAAACATGAAAGTTACAGCAACACAACTTCCCCCAAAACAGCATGCTGAACTAAAAACCAAATTTAAAAGCATTGAAATGATTGAAATGTCAGAATAGAAAGATGGGAATTAAAACTTCTACTAATAATAGTGGTCAATGGCTTCAAAATAGATTCAAACAAACAGATAAATGAGATAAGGAGATTAATTTAAATGCTGGATATAAAAGGCTGTGCTTAATAAGGAAGGCATCATCTTGGGTGAAAATCTGAGCAAAAAAATTGGAGTTCTGAAGGGGGAATGAAAAACTCAATTGAACATAGCAGAAAGCTGACTACTAGGCTAAAATGAGTAGAAGAAAGAATATCAGAGATGAAAGACATGATTGAGAAAATAGTCCATTCAGAAATAAATAAATATAAATTAAATTAAAAAGGCATTACTACAACTCACAAGAAAATTGGAACACAATCAAGAGAGCCAACCCAATCAAATAGTTATGAAGAAACGAGATAAAAATTATTATTATTTTAAAAACAAACTATTCAATAAAACTATAGGAGAACCCAGTTGTGGTGACACATTCCTTTAATCCCAGCACTCAGGAGGTGGAGGCAGGTGGAAATCTGTGAGTGTCCACGCTGGTCTATGTAGTCAGTTCACAGTGAGTTCCAGGTCCATCAAAGCAAGCTCTCCAGTGAATCTTGATTTAACAAACTGTTTATGTTTCCATCATCTTCAGATTAGAGGTCAGTTTTAGACACTTTGGATAGTGCAATGTAGATATCAAGAAGAGAGCTTATGGAGAATTCACACTGGTGGAAGAAACATGAGATGCTAATCAAAACAGCAATGTTAGACCATTTGGCAACAGAAGAACAAAAGGAGTGGTACCTTGGTCACTGAGAACGGGTCAAGTCATGTTGTCAATGAACAAGTACTGTGGATAAGTGGTGAGATGCTTTCAAGAATAATTTCTATCATTCAGATTTCTAACAACATTTCCATGCTTAACATTTCTGCATTGTGGAATCTAGGAATACGTTTAACTTTTTACTGTCCCCTCAGAGAAAGAATAATCAGAACAGATGTTTCTCTAGCATTTATGAGTTCAAAGTTGGCTGTTTGGTTTAAGTGTAGCAGTTTTATGTACCAACAGATGGAAGCTTGCTCTTCAAAGTAAGCTTCATGTAACAGAATTCATTTGAAAGAACAGAGGTAATCTTTGCCTTTACAGTTGTTGTGATTATTACTAATTAATACTCCAACTTAAGTTGCTACGTTTGGCATGGGGAACTCAATTATCTTTCTGGAAGCCTGAGGGTTCTTTAAGTAATGTGAAAATTTAAATATAATTAATAATATAATATATATTTAATATAGACAGCATTAAAAATAACTGCTTGGAATAAGTTTTTCCTTAGGGGGCCTTTTGATAAATTTAAAATAATAATTCTAGTTTTCTTCCTTCCACATTTAGAAAACATAGGAAAATATACTTGCTGAATAAGTAGTGATCAAATGATGGCAACATGCATCGGGGGAGGGGGCTGCATAGCATTAAAGCTTATCTAAAGTGCAACATCTGAAATGCACTGGAACTTGTGAATGCACGGGAACTTTTGAGCATCTGTTACCTTCCTGTTCTGGGTATGTATATGTACCTTAAGAGATATGGTGGGTGCTAAGAGACATTATTGAAAAGCAAAGGGAGAAAGGTAGTAAGCTTGGCAGTAGTGGCACATGCCTTTATTTTCAGCACTCAGGAGGCAGAGGCAGGTAGATTTTTGTAAGTTTGATCCCAGCCTGGTCTACAGAGCAAGATCCAGGACATCCAGGACTACACAAAGAAACCCTGTCTTGAGGCAGAGAGCAAAACTAGTACTTTTTTATTGAGTAAGTTGAGAAAGATTACTGTATACAGAATTAGGCTCCCATACAACAGGGATTTGAATGCATAGCCACGAGTTATCAACAGTTAGAAAGTATTTAGAAGACTGCATGTTATATAGGGAGCATTTCTCATGCATATTAGATTATGGAACATTTGTCCTCTAATCGGCACATCTTGGAGACCATGTTTTGTTAGGCAATACACTAAAGAGCAAAGATGATGAAGTCACAGCTGCACTGACAGGAGGCTTGCCATCAAGAGTTGCTGAAGCAAAGCCTCTACAGAGGACAAAGTTCTACAGTTACCTTCCTCTCAACAACATTATTAAACATAATCTTAAATACACTGCATTGGTCTGTTTTTAAATGTGGACTTTGTTTTCTTTATTAAACTGATATCTCTGGGCTAGAATGTACTCCATGGTAGAGTTCTGCCCAAGTTTTCAAATTAAATTTCAGCACTGCAAATATAAGCTCACAGAAACTGCATGTGGAAGAAATCTCTATCTATACTGTTCTGAAATGATAAGTTAGAGAGTTACATTTTCCTGGTCAGTCTTAGGCATGTATACTTCTGAATACCTGATACTCGATGTCTCATCTGCTAAGTTCCAGAACTGGAACTCTTTCCACTTACAGCAATCAAAATGTTTAAAAATGTTCCCGCTTTATGATGCCTGTGCAACTAACTGAGAAATATGAAACCGCAAGCTTACTAAATGATGGGCTGGAAATATGGCTTAGTGGTTAAGAACACTGGCTGTTCTGTCAGAGTTCCTGAGTTCAATTCCCAGCAACCATATAGTGGCTCACAACTACCTATAACTGTAATCTCATGGGATCAGATGACCTCTTCTGGTGTGCAGGTAGCCAAAACCATCCGTATACATAAAATAAACAAATCTTTTTAAAAAGAAAAATCTAAATGATAATATCAAAACATTCTTGGATGAGATGGTTTTGCACTAAGGATAGGGATTTGATTGCAGAAGGAGGAAAAGGAAGAGGAGGAGAAAGAAGAACAAGAAGAAGAACAAGATAATGATCAAAGGTTTGCTTTCCAAGAGAGTATCTCAAATGAAAAATAATGCAATCCATAATATCGATATGCAGAGAGACAGCTAGCAGGTAAGAGAGAGAATAAAATACAGCAACCAATGAGCATCCAGATGCATGTTCCATCAGCTACCTTTCCGAATCTTAAATAATTCCTTCCCTTTTTTCTTATTTCCATAGTGTTTGCTTCTCAGTACACTCACATGATGTCAAGGTTATACTTGCATCTGTTTTAAACTTACTTTCAAACTGAATAATTTGTTATCTGATCTTCCATACAGAGTCAGGTGTGTATGATACCCATTTGCCTCACCAAGTCAGAATTCTGATAGCTTTGTTCATCAAGAGATTGAAAATATAAATTTCTATTATCCCAACCACTTCAAGTCCATGCTTCAGGTTCCATGAAATTGTTACTCCTGCTTTAAGCTCAGAGTAGGAGAATGAAGGAATAAAGAAATATTTGGGCATTAAGAGAGAAAAGGTATTTTAGTATTCTCTTTGTTTTAATGTGTGTCTGTGTGTTTGTGTGTGTGTGTGTGCAGGCACACGTGCATGCATATATGTATGTGCCTGTGTATGTGTGTGGACCTGCACGCATGTATGAGTGTGTGTGAGTATATGTGTGTATGTGTGTATGTCACTATGTGAGTGCAGGTGGTTGTGAATGACCAGACATGGATGTTAGAAACTGAATTTGCATCCTCTTAACTAATAAGCCATCTCTCCAGCCCAGCAGACTGTATTGAATGTATTTATTGAATGAAGTAGAATTATAAATGTGCAGTCAAAGCTAAATTTCTAAGAATTTTACAGATTCTACAGAAGTATTAAGATCTTCCCTGAGAATGTATTACCAAACTGATATCATTATAATGATCTGAGATAAGAGTTTCTTATTCAGTGTTTAACACACAAATGTGCATTCACATTGGCAGATAAAATTCTTTCAAAGATGTCAGATTTTAATTTTTATGCTCTAGCTAAGAATGTTTCTGTGTTCTCTTAAGTAGCTAAATGGTAATATCTAAAGCAAAAATCAATCCTAAAAATCTGGCGAGCAGACCAAAAAGCACACCAGCAGTCTCAAAGCAATCAGTCTTCAGTCTGCAGGTTCACAGATCAGTCCTTTCATGGAGCTAGGACACGTTGTTATTAGAAGGCTGGGGACAGGAAACGAAATGAATTTAGTTTGCAATTTTGTGAGACAACAAATTCCCATAGTCTCCAGAATCTTTGCTGATAATTAACATTCTATCTTTGATCCAGGAAAGAAAATACAGTGCAGCTGCTTTATACACATCTGGCTCTCTTCTCAGTAATATATGTGAGGTACTTTAAATCTGCCTTGCAGTGTTGGCAAACATCTCCCCTTATCCCAGAAGTAAATGTTAATATAAAATTGGCACAACTTCAACTTGTACATAAGGATTGTCCCTAGCCCCAGTCTCCAATCTAACATTAGCTTCACCTGCAGATTTCCAATCCCAGTTTCAACCAATGGATGGCATTGCATGGCCTGCAATTGTACAGAGGAAGGAAAATCAGTCAGAAAAACAAAGGACTGGTTTTGTTTTTGTTTCTTTTTTCTGTTGTTTAACTGGTATCGTTGTTAAGTGTACTGACTACATTTCTGTCAACTTAATACAAACTACAGTCCTCTGAGAGGAAAGAACCTTAATTAAGAAAATGCCTTCATAGTATCAGGCTGTAGGTAAGCCTGTGTGGCATTTTCTTAGGTGGTGCCACCCCAGGGAGTCCTAGGTTCTATAAGAAAACAGGCTGAAAAAGCTAGTAAGCAGTACCCACCCGTGGCCTCTGCATCAGCTCCTGTCTCCTGGTTCCTGCCTGCTTGAATTCCTGTCCTGACTTTCTTCAATGATGAACAGTGATATGGAAGGGTGAGCCAAACAAACTCTTTGCTTCCCAACTTGGTTTTTGGTCATGGTGTTTATCAAAGCAATAGAAACCCTAAGACAGTACATAAATGTTTAAAACACACACACACATACACACACAGACACATAGACACAGACACACACACACACACACACAGTGCTTCTAGGCTCATCCTTACTCTGTAAATTATAAGAAGACACTTCTTTTTCTCTAAACCTTTGTCATATTTGTCTAAATTTATTCAGTCTCTTCTTCTCAAGACTGAATTTTACTTACTGTCTTCCTCTCAAAGCACTCACGAGTATTAACTGTGCCTTCTCAGCTTAATGGGACTTTCAAAATCTCAGGATTATAACTGAGTCAGCTTCCTCTCGGCCTCTCAGCATGGCTGTATACACCCATGCCATCACAGTGTACATCCTTGGCAGGCTAAGTGCTTTCTGGTTGGTTCACTACTGGCAAATCCTTACCAACAGTAGTGACCCCTCCTCCACCTCAGCCAGTTCTCCACCACACTCTCACTCATTCCCAGAGGCAAGTGAGTCCTGAGAAGAGATCTTCTACTCTTCTATTATGGTTTTTAATTATTTATATTTGGAGATAGTACAGAATTGGATCTTTGGAACATGAATACTAAATCAGTTTTACTTATTTAACAGACCACATGATATGTTTCAAATGCTTACAGAGTGTGCATAGTTCTCTCTCTCTCTCTCTCTCTCTCTCTCTCTCTCTCTCTCTCTCTCTCTCTCTCTCTCTCTCTTTCTCTCTCTCTCTCTCTGTTCTAGACAAATGTTATTTCTTATATCAACATAGCATGATCATTCTGCTTTTGTATCCAGGCTCTGGTCTTCATTTCAAATGAAAATATCTCAGAAAAACATTGAGTCATAATTCCATCTCTCACTAAAAATCTGTGTCCCCATCATCCCAGTCACTCTTGTAATGCCCATCAGTGACACACAGGACTGCATCAGACCAACTGGGCTCAAGTCTGGCCAAGAAGTGAGTCACATTTTTTATTTGCTGATGATTTAGGAGAAATTTATTGTTTGCTTAAATTAGTCAATCAGAAGGGCCAAAAGCCACTTGAATGACAGTGCTCTGGTCTTGTAGAAATAGTAAATCTGACAGCAAAGATCAGCTACTGAAAATTCAAATATCCCACACTAAAGGCCTCTGAAGTATATCCTCTCTGTCCCATTCCAGATATTAAATAAATGCTGGCACAACAGTAGCAGACCAGAAAAGGAAAATAAGAAGGCAATTCAGGGAGTCAGAAGCCCCATGAGTTGGTTCTCATCTATCCTGCAGCCTTTGATAGCCTGCCATAATATTTACATAGTGCTTGTTACTGGCTAGTCAGTATTTCATTTGCTACACATATCTCACCTTGTTTAGACATCATACTCAGTCTTTGAGGATGGTATTTCCTCAAATATTACATTTGGGAGAATTGAAGCACAGAAAATTGAATCTCTTATTGAAGGTCCATTACAGAGGGAAGATAAGAACCTAGGTCTCTGTATCCAAAGCCCAACCCTTAACCACCATTGTAGTTTGAATGTCAAGTCTCCCCCAAAGGACCATGTGCTGGACAACTTTGATCCCTAGAAAATACCATTCTGAGTGAGGTAACTCAGACCCAAAAGGACAAACATGGTATGTGTTCACTTACAAATGGACATTAATCATAAAGTACAGGTTACCAAAGAATCAACAGGCTACCAAAGAAGCCAAATAACAAGGAAGGAAAAACAAAATAGATATCAGAGGTAGATAGAAGGAGGGAACCGGGTGAGAGAGGGGATAGGAGGGGAAGAGAACTGATGTGGGGGGATCAGATGTAGGGAGAGCAGTGGAGAGGGAATGAAAACCAGCAATGAGTTGGGGGGCAATTGCTAGGACATGCCAGAGACCTGATATGGAGGGAGGCCCCAGGGGGCCTGTGGAAGGGATTCTAGCTGAGACTCCTAGCAGTGGAAGATACAGATCCTGAAGTGGCCTATTCCTGTAGTCAGGAATGACTCCCAGTGGAGGGATAAGGACAGCAACCCATCCACAAAACCTTTGACCCAAAATGTGTTCTGCCTATAAGATGTGTAAGGACAAAGATAGAGCAGAGAGAATGGCCAACAAACGATTGTCCCAAACTGAGACCCAACCTATGGGCAAGAACCAATCCCTGACATTATTAATGTACTCTGTTATGCTTGCAGACAGGAGCCTAGCATAACTGTCCTCTGAGAGATTCCACCCAGCAGCCAATAGAGATGTATGCAGAGACCCACAGTCAAACATTAGATGGAGCTCAAGGAGTCTTATGGAAGAGTTGAGAGAAAGATTGAGAGATCTGAAGAGGATAGAGCCTCCACAGGAGAACCTACAGAGTCAACTATTTTAGACCCTTGGAAAGCCCCAGAGACTGAACTACCAAACAAAGAGTGAGTACAAGCTAGACCTCTGCACATATGTAACAGATGTGCAGCCTGGTATTCTTGCCACTTCTGACGACTCAAAACGATTGTCAGAGCCTTGAGGTTTCTTCTGAATAAAACTGTTGCTGTTGATTCATGTGAACTGAACTGCTGATATTCTGAAAACGAAGATTGAAATTGCCCCCAAAGAACTACTTATAAACAGATCAACATCCCCCTTTGCTCCATTAACTGTTTCTTTCCACTACCTCTGGTGGGTGGTGGGCTAGAAGAGAGGTTAAAGCATTTAAGAACCCTTATTAAAGTAGGCTGTGAAAAATCTAAGCCTACCATCAATGTCCTATTTCGTGGCTACTGATGTAAATATGACCAGCCGCCTCAGCTCCTGCATGGACTTTTTCCTCCTTGATGGACCATACCGTGTGAAATTGTAAGCCTAAATAAACCCTTTCACCTTTTAGCTGCTTTTGTCAAGTATTTAATCACAGCAGCCAGAAAAATAACTAATATAATCCTATGTTATGAATAGGGGAAATGGATTGGTGTGACCCGGGAAGGGGAAGATGGTCATTCATCCCCACCTGAATCAAATCCTACCTCAACCACACTGTGAAGTCTGACTGTAGATAGTAAAGTTGTATTTGTTTGATACATTTCATTGGTCAAGACAAACACCTGCTCACTTGAAATGTCAACATCACTGACCTGTAGAAGGATCGATCCTTCTAGTACTGTGCTCAGTAAACAGATAAGGGCAGGAAATCAAAATTGGTGAGCCTATTCCTCTCTAGGCGTCCTGTTTTTCCACAGTCATCAGGAGCACTACCTGTTATGGTAAAGATCTGCCATGTCTTCTCTATTCCATGTTTATACCCAACTCCAGTAAAAAATAAAATAAAATAAAATAAAATAAAATAAAATAAAATAAAATAAAACAAAACCCGCTACAGACTAGATGGCTCCTTTGTATCTTGTAGCACAGAATCAGACAGGGGCTGAAGAAAAAGCGTTTTACAGCAGAGAAACAAAACAGACTACTCTGTAGGTAGGGGAGCAAGGAATATACGTGCATACAATTATTTTATAAAGAAGACTTTGAATATTCATACATCTTCTCTCCAAAGGTTTTGAATATTCATGATTTTTCTGCAACAGAGGGCACACTTTCAGTATACATCTGCCCCTGGCTACATGGCTCAAAATGTGCCTAGATGTGTGCCAACTCCTCACTGGGACATGCCCCTTACTGTTATAATAAAGCAAAGGTTATTTCTAAGCAAGCATTCTTTCCTGCGCATATTTAAGGTGAGAGAAGATCCTATGTACCTCGGAGCAGGAAGGTCAGGTGTGGAAGGTTTACATGAAACCATCTAAAGCAGTGCTCTTCATGCCTGAGAAACTGATGGTATTTTTCATGCCTCTGAAAACTGGTGATTGCTGTGACCTCAGTCTAGTGCCTTAGGTCTGGGCCACTGCGTCTTGTAAACACTCTACTTTTAATGTTGACCTCAAGTATAGTTTACACTTTCTCTGTGTCCTGTGGCTTTCCTTTCTTGCCAGAACATAACTGAACAGTTCTGGACTCCTTCTCTTACTCCGTTTCAAAATCCACCTCACAGCCCAAATCCAACAGCCAGTCCTTACTGACGCGTGTTGTACTTCATCTCTGCCCAGACCAAAATGCCATCAAACAAGGGCAGCTTACCTCCCAGCTACGGCTTTAGTCTCACACTCTATCTCCATGGTTGCTGCCCTGGTGCAATTTCTCATCATCTATGTGGCTGTGGCTCATAGATGCCTCTTTGTCTGTCACCATCCCTCTCAGCTCAGCCACTCTGCTCTGTCCTCCATTAAACATCAGGTAAAGGTGATTTTTTAAAGAGTGCAGACCATACCACCTAACTCTGCTCCAAAGATAAAAATAAAAAACCATTATAAATACTTAAAGTGGTACTCCAAGACATACATGAAAAAAAAACCACATTCGTGTAGGATAGCACAGCATAGCACATTAATAAAAAACATGCTGACATTTATATAGTCTGAGGAAAAAAAGTTTTAACAGATATTTTCTCCTTTAATTTTCCCAAGAAAGTCTCATCAACCAAGAAGCCTGTTAGCCACTTCCTACTTTGACTCTGCTCCAACTGCAGTAATATACTTGTTTTTTCTGCCTTTACCCTGTTCTTTCATACCCTACTCTATTTTCAGTACTGAATACTTTCTTCTATATCCTATAGCTTATAAAAATTACTGTTTTCTCTTATGCTTTTCCCCTTTATCTTTTTATTTGTTTTTTTAATCAGCTCAGAGCAGTAGCTAGTCCCCAGTTGTTCCTCCCAGGACATCTTATGATCCTGTCCTTGGGGACTGAAAAACTTGCACAGACAGACAAATATGTTTCTATAAATAAAGCTTTATTGAAACATCACCACACTCCTTAATTTATAATTATCCTTGGCAGTTTTCATATAATATCAAAATATCAACAGAATTATAGAGTTATATCAGAGGTATTACTCTAAAATATTTAATATCTGGTCCTCTAAAGAAAACATTTGACATCTGTTTTGCTTCATATGTTAGGTCAACTAAATACCTAAAGCATTCTGAAACTTGCATCTATAAAATCAACTGGGATGCTATGACCCAGCTGTAGTCCCATGAGAAGATCCTGACAAGCAGATTGTTGTACCAACACAGGCTATAATTTTTTCATAAAACTAAGCTAATATGATGTTCCCAAGACACTGGTTTAAGGTGATTCTCTCACATCAGACAGTGACTTTATGGTCCCAAATCAGCAATAGTACACACTATGGGGTTCACTTGAGTCAAATATGAGAGCACTCTAGCATCTCTTACATAGCTGCCTGTCACTCATAATACCCAGGAGTAGAGATGTCATGAATGCCACTGACCCTCCTTGAGGTTGCACCAAGTGTGTTCCCTTTATTTGAATCCAGGGAGTACATCATTCCTTCCATAGTCTCCCCATCACATTCTTGGCAGTCCCTCTGAGTGCCCTGTTCAAATCTTTTGAAGAATTTATACAGTGCTAATCCTTGGAGAACTTCCCTTCTTGCCTCAGGATCATGGAGTCAAGACTGTGCTCCCAAGACTGATCTCAGTTAGTTTCCTAAGGCCACAAGAGGGATGTTAATTCCTTGCATGAGTGGACCTTCTTCTTGTTCTTCCACCAGTCCCCTCATCTATCTTTCCCAGTGTCCATGTGGAGAAGACGCCGAGGGACAACACTGAAAGAGAGGTCATAATCTACGAGGGCTGTGGTAAAAAAAAAAAATGCATCATTCTCCATTTATTATATAAAATCTCAAACAGCAAATTTAATATGGCCAGAAAGCAAATGATCATTCACATCATTAGTAGTCTAGGAAAGAGCCTACTATCTACATTAATGATCACCACCAACCTGTAAGAGAGACACTTAGAGACAGAGCTCAGAACAGCACAACGGAAGCCTCAGGTGATGGTGGAGTTGGCCTTAAATAAATGGTGTTAGAAAACCACCATGATACAATGTTCAATGTTGTTTCAACATGAACAGATTCTATAAAAGCAGCTTCATGGGGAATGACATCTTCCTTCTCCTTGTGGTGAGAAGATGTGAAACCTGGAGTGGCACATGCAACAAAGAACTTGACAAGCTCTTTCTTTGACTGGACCAGAAAGAGAGGTTGCTAGGAATGATTTGGAATCTTCAAATGCACTGATTAGAAAATAACACAGCAGCTAATAGCTCTTCTCTGCCCTAACCTCAAATTTGCAGTGTTCTGCTTTATTTAGCCTGAGCCCATGAACTTTTTAATATGTGTTTTAATCAAGCTGTGTATACATACAAGAGCCTCACCTATCATTTGTATGTGTTCACTATGAAGCAACCGTGCTGACCATTTGTCTAGATCACCTACATTTAGCAACCAATGATAATTTAGGGCTTTAAGCCTGGCGAGGGCTGCTTGCCATCAGAAGCCTGGGAGTGATTCTGGCTTCTTTGCTTACCAGCTGTGTCAGACTGAGCAATTCCAACCCTCTGCATCTGTTACTTCAGGTATTAAATTTGCTACACTAACAATTTCCTTGCAACATCGTTGCTAGTGTTTAAAGACAGGATACAAGGGGAACTAAGCCTAGTTAACTATGAGGAATTATGGAAAATATAAAAGACCTAGTATTTTATTTTCTATTATTTATTTACTTTTAACAGACTATAAAATGAGACTTCTTATATAAAAACACTGTTTGAAGTCTGTCATGAATATTGCCCCCTTTAATTAGAAAGCACAGTCTAATTTGACGAATAAAAATATTAATTAATTAGGCCAACAGATTTTCAATACTTCACCCAATGTCACAAGCTAGTAAAGTAAAAGGTGTCAGGATTCAAACCCATTTTTACTCTACTCTACTGCCTCTAGGGGGAGCGATCAATACCATGTAGTAAGTGGTAATACTTTATTATGATTATTATTATAAAGGAGAAAACTGTGTTTGCGTGTCTCCGCCAGTCAAAGATAGTTGATATATCTAGGTTGGGTAGTGGGTTACACTTCTGATTGTACGGGCATCTTGTTATTGAGCATTACCTAACTTAAAAAGCCTTTGATTAACATTAAAATAATAGTATAAAAGCAAAGAGGAGAAGGGGGGATGGGATAGGGGTTTTCCAGGGAGGGGAAATGGAGAAAGGGGATGGCATCTAAAATGTAAATAAAATATCCAATAAGAAATAAAATCTTTATAAATAAAATAATTAGAAAACTGAAAAAAAATTGAAGTAGAACTAAAAAATAAGCCATGGGTCTAATGCTTCTAGCATCCCATGTTACGCAGTCATGTACCACATCCCTACTGAGAGGAGAACCATGGAAGAAGTTATCTAACTATGCCTCTTCTGATGAGTGAGAATGTTTATCCAAAGTACCAGGTAGTGGAACTAGAAAGGGAAAAACTTTTATCTGTTATAGATTATCATTGTAAACAACGCTGAATGGGTAGCCAGGTCACCTATTCTTGTCCTTACATAAATGAGAAACCACCCAGCACTCAAACTTCACATAGGTTTGAGAGTCATTGTATTAGGTTATACAAATAGCAATGTCTGTATAGTGACACACCATCTATATAGAGACCCTGCTGGTTATCAGTGTCTGAGAGGTTTGGGGAAGGTACTGTGAAGAAAACCCTGCAGTGATGAGAGTTAGGGTTCGTCTTCAGCTGTTAAAGCTACAGGCAAACTCCTAGAGAGTGGTGGGTGTCCAGGCTTTTCTCATTCTCTTCCCTCATTATTAGGAAACATACTTTCCCCTCTGTGGCTCACAGAGACCACAGTAAAGAAGAACTAGACAGCAGCCACTGAGATGGCTCAAGAGGTAAAAACACTTGTCTCCCATGCTGATGACCTAAGTTCTGTCCTGGAGCCCACAGAAAGCTAGATAAGCTAGATGCAAGACATAGCTCACATCTGTGACCCCAGCATTCCTAAGGTGACATTGGAGGTGAAGATAAGAGAGTCACCCAGAAACTTTAGAGACAACTAACTCAGAGAGTGCAGAGCAGCAGACTCTGTCTGAATAAGATCAAAGGGGAAAACTCCTGAAAGTTATTCTCTGATGCACACACACATGCACGCGTGCTCTCTCTCTCTCTCTCTCTCTCTCTCTCTCTCTCTCTCTCTCTCTCTCTTTCTCACACACACATACACACACATATGAATATACATATATACACATGCACACACATACATGCATGTACACACACATATGCACACACATATATGCACATACACACACATATAAATATATGCACACATACACACACACACACTCAACAAAAAGACTAAAATGGAGAGTAATATAATTCTTTTGGAGATTCCAAAATTGGTTGCAACTATTCAAATCAGCTGCAACAGAGAACATACCATGAGATTAAAATAGCTACATCCCAGTAAACCTATTCATAAACATAGACAGTAGCTCAGTGTGGTCTGTTGTCTCCAACTCCTGGCACAAACCCTTCTCCCATGTAGACTCTATCCACTAAACCTGGCACCTCCTCGGCATTCAGCAAGGGCTTAAGTTTGAGCTCACATTAAGTGTCAGGATTTAGGCATCCCTCTTCCCCCAAACATGTGAGAAACAAGATGACTGTTCTATGTCTTTGCCTGCTTGGGCCTCAAAACCTACTTTCCCTTCCTATTCATGTTAAACACCACACCCATCTTGAGGTCAACAGCCAGAAATGTTTTGATCTCCACATTCCAGATGCCATCCCCTTTCCCCCCTCATTTCCCCTCCCTAGAAAACCCCTATCCCATAACCCTTCCTCCTTTTTGCTTTTATACAACTTTTTTAATGTTAATCAAAGGCTTTATAAGTTGGATAATGTTCAATAACAAGATGCCCATACAATCAGAAGTGTAACCCAATACAATACCCAACCTAGATATATCAACTATCTTTGGTGGAGACATGTGAACATCCGTCTCCATTTCTCTCTCTCTCTCTCTCTCTCTCTCTCTCTCTCTCTCTCTCTCTCTCTCTCTCATTTCCTAGCTCCTCCTCTCCTTCTCCTCCTCCTCTCCTCACCTTAGCTCCTCCTACATATCGCCCTTCCTGTTAAAATAAAACTTTTCTCTCAAAATACAATTAGAGCATAACTATACCAATTTGTATCAGTCAGGTACAAGATAGACCGAATACCCAGTCCATCTTTTTGTTGACTAACCAGAACATCTGTCATCCCACCTAACTAAAAGACTTAGTTCTGAACCTGGCTTTTTTCTTGGCTTTAGAATGACTGTCACCTGAAAACCATCCTCTCAAATCTTGTCTCTGAAAGTAAACAGCTGGATTGGCTATGAGACTATAACCCCGTCAGAAATCTAGAATGATGGAGTTAACTATAATTGTGGGAAGCACAAAGCATAGCTTCTAAAACTTAGGCAATTTATAGAGACCACTGAACACCTGGACATTCCCTATACTACAAAACATTGGAGCATCTGATCTTCAGCCTTCTGGCCCACGATCATCTGAAAGACCTAGTAATGAAGAATTATTAAGGGCTGATTACTCTGTCTTTGAAGACATAATCAGTTGACTATTCCGCAAGTGTGTCTTTTTTCTGAACAGTAATTTGTCTGTAGATGAAAAGAGGCAATTCTTGCCTAGTGGCTGTCTCACCACAATTGGAATAACTCCAAAGATGCTAAATTTCTTCTTAGAACCCAAGACAGGAAGCTGTCGGGAGCAGACAGATCTCTAATCAAAATGAACATTAATACAGAAATGTTTATAACGTCAACTCTGTGGACATCTGATGTTTTGAAAACCAACTATCCATGTAAGGCAATCTGGACTGTTGTCTGTTAACTCTTCTTGACTATTTCTAAATAAAATATAGAAAACACCCTAACAATAAACTCAGAGCCATGAATTTGCTATAGGCCCTTAACTCACAGCCTAACCATCTCAAATCAGTTAGAAAAGTTAAAGAAGGACTGGGTCTAAGCCTTGTATTCCTAAATGTGTTATATAGGCACAATGCCTATGAGAGTAACAATATTAATCTCACTTTTATATCAATAAAAAACTTGTACCAATAAAAACTTTAAATTTCAAATCAAAGTGAATTTTGTACCATTTAAGAAATTATAACTTCATCTTGATAACAATTATACATATTTCTACCAATAGGTTATGGCTATGCAATAAATCCTAGCTAATCCTCACTGTTCCAACAAAACCACTACTTTTCCCTAGAAAGACAGCACAATATTAACCACCTCATCCCTCAAGCCCAGGGAATAGGGGCGCTGGCTCTTCATTAACTTCTTCAAGCTGATTATGGGCATTGAGATATTAGAAGAGGGGCAGGGGGAAGAGTAAATTGATAAGCCTCAGACTCTGTGTCTTCACTGCATCCAGCTGGAATTCCAGGACATCAGAGGTTCTAGCAGGTCTGCTCAGCTTGCTTGATGAGTAGATACACCAAGGCTGTGTATTCTGCAATGTACAATTCTCAAAACAAATTTTAGTATCAAGATAATTTTTAGTTTGAATTCTGGCATCTAGTCTTCTGACAGCCTGCCTCTGTCATGTCCAATCCATATAATTCTGGGAGATTCTATGAAGGTGTGCTCCCATCATCCTCCCATTTCTGCCTCCCTGCTCTTGAAATTCCCCAACACTAGGGAATCCAAACTTCCAAGCACCAAGGCCGTCCACTTCCACTGATGCATGGCAAGGCCACCCTCAACTACCTATACAGGTGGAGCCATGAGATCCTCCCTTTATGTTCTCAAGCTGGAGATTTTAGAATGGCTACTCCAGCTTGTTTTTTAGGACCATTTGCTTAAAAAAATTTGTTTTCCAGCCTTTTACTCTAAGGTAGAGTCTATCTTTGTCACTGAGGTGGGTTTTCTGTATGCAGCAAATGCTGGGTCCTATTTATGTATCCAGTCCATTAGCCTATGTTTTTTTAATTGGGGAATTGAGTCCATTGATATTAAGAGATATTAAGGAACAGTGATTGTTGTCTCCTGTTATTTTTGTTATTAGAGGTGGAATTATCTTTGTGTGGCTATCTTCTTTTGGATTTGTTGGAAGAGGATTACTTTCTTGCTCTTTCTGGGGTATAATTTCCCTCCTTATATTGGAGCTTTCCTGCTATTACCCTTTGTAATGCTGGGTTTGTGGAAAGATACTGTGTAAATTTGGTTTTGTCGTGGAATATCTTGGTTTCTCCATCTATGGTAATTGAGAGTTTTTCTGGGTATAGTATCCTGGGCTGGCATTTATGTTCTCTTAGGGTCTGTATGACATCTGTCCAGCATCTTCTAGCTTTTATAGTATCTGGTAAGAAGTTTGGTATAATTCTGATAGGTTTGCCTTTATATGTTACTTGGCCTTTTTCTCTTACTGCATTTAATATTCTTTCTTTGTTTTGTGCACTTGGTATTTTGATGTGACAGGAGGTATTTCTTTTCTGGTCTAGTCTATTTGGTGTTCTATACACTTCTTGTATATTTATGGGCATCTCATTCTTTAGGTTAGGGAAGTTTTCTTCTATAATTTTGTTGAAGATATTTATTGGCCCTTTAAGTTGGGAATCTTCACTCTCATCTATACCTATTATCCTTAGGTTCGGTCTTCTCATTGTGTCCTGGATTTCCTGGATATTTTGTGTTAAGAACTTTTTGCATTTTGAGTTTTCTTTGACAGTTGTGTCAATATTTTCTATGGTATCTTCTGCACCTGAGAGTCTCTCTTCTATCTCTTGTATTCTGTTGGTGATGCTTGCATCTTTGACTCCTGGTTTTTTTCCTACGTTTTCTATCTCCAGGGTAGTCCCCCTTTGTGATTTATTTATCGTTTCTAATTCCATTTTTATGTCCTGGATGGTTTTGTTCAATTCCTTCACCTCTTTGGTTGTGTTCTCTTGTAATTCTTTAAGGGATTTTTGTGTTTCCTCTTTAAGGGCTTCTACCTGTTTACCTGTGTTCTCCTCAAATTCTTTGAGAGTGTTATTTATGTTTTTCTTAAAGTCCTCTATCATCATCATTAGAAGTGATTTTAAATCTAAATCTTGCTTTCCTAGTAATATGGGGAATTCAGGACTTTCTTGTGTGGGAGAACTAGTTTCTAATGATGCCAAGTACCCTGGGTTGCTGATGCTTATGTTCTTCTGCTTGCCTTTCACCATCTGGAGCTCCTTAGTGCTACCTGTCCTGTCTCTGACTGGAGCCTGCCTTTCTTATTATCTTGGTTGTATCAGAACTGTGTGGGGTAGGTGTTACTACTGGTGTTAGAGCTGAGGCCCAAGATCTGCTCAGTGTTCAGCCACAGACAGGAACGATCCAGTGCTCTAGGCCAGGAATGACTTACTGGGTCCCAGTGGGTCCCAGTGGGTCTCAGTTACTCCTGTCTGGGGCAGGTGCTGCTGTCTCCTTACCTAAGATACTGCTCAGGTTAGAGCTCCCGGGAGGCTCGCTTCCTCTGGGTTCTGTGAGATTTGGAGCAGAGCTGCCTCCCAGGATCTGTTCAGTGTTTGGGCCCAGTGATCTCCAGCTTCTGACTCTCTCCCTTTACCTTTCTATTATCTTCCCTTTTTTACTTCATCTTTCAGTTTTTAGATATAAGAAAGCACAGCTCTTAAATTGTCTGTACCTAAAGATCCATGCTAATAAGTCTGTGATCTCCCAGTAGTTTTGCCATTTCATTTGCACATGATAAACAATAAATGGATAGGAAAACAGTTAAAAATTAACAAAACTCTATTTTGTTTATAATAAATAAAGGAAAAATTAAGGGATTTGGTGTAACTCCAGTTCTTAGCAACTGCTAAACTCAGCAGGATGCAATCTTCCCTCTGCTGCTCGCTTCTCTAACTTGGCCACAGTGGCTGAGGACCCTTAGAGCAATAGATAGGATGTGCTTCAAGCCAGATCGTGCTTCTCTGGTCTGGAGCAGCTAGGCTACATGAGAACCTGAAGACAGGTCCAGAAAGGGAATCCTGATATGATATAATTAGGGTTCAAATTGCTCTAAGCTCCATCTTTGACACTCACAGGAGAAACTGTGAAAGCTAAACATGATGCCCAGACCAGGAGTCTGATTATCAGTGTTATTAGAGAATTTTCTAGAAATAAAAATAATTTGAGGGCTTTGTCTCAGACATGAAGAATTCAGAACTCCAGGGTAGAACCCAGCTGTTGTATTTAAACTACTTCTCCTGGGATTCTAATACTCACTGAAGGCTGAGAAACACTGACATCACCCTTCTAAACCCTAACTTCTTCCCTAGTAAGTAAGAGATAACAAAAGTTAAACAAACTTAAGAGCCTTGTAAGGATTGGCGAAAAGAGGAGTTTAAGGACCCTGCAGCAAAGTACACACAAGGAACTGCATCACTGTCTTCTCCCTCAAAAAGTTTTACAAAAAACAGGGATCTAATTCAGTTGGCAGAAGGCCTGTGTAACAGGAACAAAGCCCTGGGCTTAATCTCTAGGGCCAAATAAACGAGGTGTGGTGGTACTAGACAAAATTTTTCAGCTCTAGGGGAGGAGGCAGAAGGCTTAGAACTTCAAAGTCATCGCAGCCATACTACTCCTGATCATGTACCCAAAGAATTCTATACCCTACCACAGAGACACACATGTGTACATACATGTTCTTTGTTGATCCATTCCCAATAGCTAGCAAATAGAATCAGCCTAGATGTCTATCAACAGAGGAACGGATAAGATAAAAATGTAGTGCATATACAAATGAAAATTTTATTCAGCTCTCTTCTGTGATACTGTCACTGGTGAAACTTATTCCCAATGGATAGCACCACTCCCATGCCCACATAAGTTCACAACAAAAAATAAATGAATAAGTAAATATAAGAGAGTGAGACAGAGACTTGGTAGAGAGAAGGAGGTTGGTTGGAGGTAGATAAGAGAGGATGGGGGAAACATGGGGACCAGAATGCACTATGCTCATGTACGAAATTACCAAAGACTAAATTAATTTTTAAAACTAAAAAAAAAAAGCTCCATGTCATCCTCAGCTACATAGCAAGAGTGCTAAAATCCCTTCCTTGCAGCAGACATAAACTTCTACCCATCTTACTAAGGTTCCAGTGACACATGCACAGGTACAATTCTACCAAAGTTCACCCTGGAGAACTAAGGAGCTTATTAGACTTACTTTCAGAGCAATGAGTGAGGGGCTACAGGAAAAGCTTGTGTGCTCTTCAAGCAGCCACATTTTAAGGTCAACACTACATCCATTGTATAGATCGAGCCCTTCCTAGTCCTTACCAGCATATATGCTTCTAGCCCTTCCCTGAGATCACATCCAATGTGGGCATACAACTGGTTGAGAGGAGGGGCTGGATATTCAGATGAAGGTCTCAGGTCCCCTCCCACCCCTCTTTGAAGGAATACCAACAGTCAACAAGCATAGCTGTGATGGGCTTTTGCATCAGGAAGATGCTAGCACTTTGTCTTGGAGGCTAGTCCTGCACAGAGCCTTAAAAATCTACACCTTCTATTTGGAATAAGTGACCTTTCCTCTCTTTAGTGTTTTTAATTATTTCCTCACAGAAACAATAGATGTGTTTAAGTGAACAAAATAATATATTAGAGAGAGATGAGAAAGATATCATGGTGAGAATGTTTCTCGCTGCAAAATAGATTGGTATAGTGAGGTGGAAAGGGTTCTTATTTGAGATCTAGAAAATCTATATGTCTTTTCAGTATGGAACTAGCCACCTGGAATGATAGAAGAGGTAAGCAATTTGGAGTAAAGTTGTGCATCTTAATGTATACAGATTGTTTCAAGCATCTATATGCCCATGTATATAACGCTTCTGCTCAAAATGTCTGAGTGGTACTCACTTTCTACCCTTTATCTTACTAACTTAATCTCTACCTAGAGGCAAAGCAGACAGTGAACAATTCTACCACGTACATAAGGAACAGTGAAATATAGATTCCACAGTTATCTATTCCCTAGTTGATTTCTTCACTTTGATATTCCCTCATAAATATACACACACACACACACACACACACACACACACACACACATCTATCTGCTATGTCACTCAAGCTTGCAAATTCTGTATCACTCAAACCCAGACAATAGGGGATGACACTGCCCTACACACCAGATGTTCAGATTCATTGACAAAACCCGTAGCCAGAGACCTCCGCCCATCCCCAGGCAGCATCTCTCTCCTCTGAAGATACTTCTTGATGATTAACCTGAGATGTAATAGTAGACATAATTACTCCGTATTTAGAACACAAAGAACATGTACTTAGTGAGACTTTCTTTGTAGCCTAAAAGTTCATCTTCCTCTGGACATTTGTTTCCCATGGCCACTGTAAGGAATTTCCATAAAGTGGTGGATTATCAGCCCATGTTCTGCCAGGAATCTAATATGTGCTTTATTGGACAAAAATCAAAGAAGCTGCAGATGTGAGCCTTGTGGAGGCTCCAAAGAACAGCCTCTTAGCCTTTTCCAACTTCCAGGCTGTGTACCTTACCTGGCTTTGGCTACGCCTAGCATTGTTAAGGCTAGCAGTGCAGCATTTAATTTCAGTTTCAGAACTTGTCTTTTGTATTCAAGATCCTCTCTGCTTCGCGAACTTTCACAAAGACATTATGTTGACATTTAGGACCCAGCTCAGTTGCCCAGAATTTGCTCCCCACCTTAAAAGCCTTAATAAGTCACATCTACAAAGTCCTTTCACCATGCAGGCAGCATTTAGAGATTGCAGCAACTAAGACTTGGATGGCGGGGGTTGGGGGAGTGCATGAGTCAACATGTCATTCAATAACAAATGTCTTTTCTGTTAAACTGATCAATCTTGTCTCCAATAAGTGACAAGTCTTTAAGAGTGTTATTTTTCCTAGCACTTGGATTATAAAGATGAAAAATAGCCCTCCTGACTGAACATGGTGAAGAACATTTCTTGTTATCCATACAGGTTTGAATGGGAAGGTAGATGGTATTTCTTCCCATTTGCACTCTCAGGCCTGGGATTCTGCCTTTAGTGAATAGGGAGAATAAAATCTTGTGAAGACAAGGTGAGTCGGTGTGTGACAAGGGGCTAACATTGCCTTATACAGCAATAGATAGCTTTCTCAGTTTTGTCCCTGTTCTGCAATCACTGCCTGTTCTAAATGGGTTGCTGAGGATAACTTCTTGGACCCTCTGAACCTTGGCATCTTGTCACAGGTACCTTAAGTAAACTGGGGTTCACTCTTTGAATGACTCCAGTCATCCCTCAGAGCTCTTTTGCCAGCTCTCTGTCTCCTCATCGTTCCTGTAATCAGACCTAGGATGACTTTATTTTTAAGAGCACAGGCTGACTTGCAAGTTACCTGCTTTCACTCTTCCTTTTCTCCTTCCCCACTCAAGTTTTCTAGTCCCTGAAATATGTAAAATAAGAAGAGAAAAGTCCTATATTCCCCTCCTCGTGAGACTAAAACCAAAGCCTTCATAAAAAGCAAGCAGCTTTCAGAGCTGGATTGGCTGACTAGAAATTTGGTTTTGCTGTGTCAGTCTCTTTTCCCCCTTTATGCTGACACAACTTGGGCTATTCATAGTCTGGAAGCTGATAAGCACATTCGAGTGTTGTGAAGAATGGATGGTTTATATTGTTATACTGCAGAGACTCTGAGTCCTCTCCAGGCATTTCATGTTTGCATATCCTCATAACACTAAGATACTGAGTGCTAAGATGGAATCAGGGTGCCAACACATAATTCCTGGAATCCTCCATCTTTATTTAACAAATGAAGACAAAAACTTGGGGACCTTCTAAGATTTCATCAAGACCTCACAGTTTAGTAATGCAAACCTTCACTGTGATGGGTTAAAATGTATGAGAGATTTACAAGCCCAAGGTTTCACTGGTTCAGTGCACAGCTATTAGAAAAACATTCTTTTTTCTGGGGTCAACTCTCAAGCTCTGACTTGGGTGAGATGGTTTACAAGTATCTAGTAATCACCTCCCCACTGCTGTAATTTGATACTGATGCACACATGCAAACACATAGACATTCTCTGAGAACCCTGAAAACCACAACTGCACACATCCTATCTCTTTCCCAGGGATCCGTGAGAAAAAAATGATCAGTCAGTATCTTCTTCCTAGGCACAAGAGGACTAGAAACATTTGAAGGGTCTACTGACCCTCTAATGCTTGTAGAACTTTTGTTGCATGCCCATCTAACTATCCATGAGTATATGTGCACATGTGTGCACATAGACACAGAGGCTTGCATTGAGTCCATATAAACAGATGTGCAGCCATTTTATCTCAATAGAAGCATTCCCTATTAAAGGTACATACTCTAAGACTTAGGAAGTAAAAACAAAACAAAAAAAACCCAAAAAATGTGTAAGTTTCAGGGGGCTACTGAAACTCACATGGTGCAAAAAATCCCATCCTAAGGTTATATATGTACTGAAAAATGACTGAGCAGAGGAGACATTCTGACTAGACATGCTAACTGAAAGTCCTACAAGGAGAGCTAAGGATGCAACTTTTGACAGTTGTTACCTACACTGGGGTAGACTATTTAGAGACACAACGGCCTTCAAGTTACCACACTCTTGTAAGTAGCCTTTCACTCATGCAACTATAGTAAACCCAGTTACCTCAGTGGTTCACTAAGATGGACTTGGATAGTCATTTCTTTGGTCTGTCATTGCTTTCCTATTTGGAATAAATACTTATTTATGCTCCCTCAAGAAAAGTCATATAACATATGACCTCATATTAACCATTAATCTGATTCCAAGATGAGCTTTAAAAGTAATAACAAAATGTACTTCAGGATTCTCAGACAATCCTCTGTACCTGGCAGCAACAAGGTTACCAGGGGCACTGGGCATGGCAGAGTAGTTTTAGCTATCTCTGTTTTATAGGGTATCTCACTGAGTATGAATACTAGAAAAAGGCAGAACACTCAGAAAAACACAGAATGTAAAACATGATCACAACCAGAAAATCTAGAAGTGACTGTAACATAACAAAAGCCCTTATATAAATGTTTTCATGACCTCATAGCATGTTTGTCTTTCAAACATGGGTATGAATAACAGGACAGGTGTTATAGCAAACTAAAATGCAGAGATATTTTCCATATTTAATTGTGCATAAATTGATTGAGTTCATTACTGTTCACAGACTGCTACATCCCATGCATGTCAATTTGGAGAAAGGTAAAAATGGTCCTTTATCCATTGAGAAAAGTCTTATTAATGTGGAAGAATAAGAAGGATAAATGGTGGTTGTATCCTATGGAATGTCATTACTGCAGTAACATATTCTGCCTAACAAAATGTAATAGTAAGTTCAAATGAACAGAATAGTCAAAAACAATTAAATAGTGACACTTTAGTAAATATCTCTCAGAGAGCCAAGTTTTGATAATTAGGAATAGGGAGAACGACAATATATCGACAATATATATATATATATATATATATATATATATAACACAATAATATATATATATATATATATATATATATATATATATATATATATATATATTAGAACACTGGCCAACACAGTTCCTGGAGTATGGGAATACCCGATGATGGTATAATGATGAGAAAAGCTTACATCAAATTCCTTGTATGCTTGAGATGTTTGCTAAGATATGCTTGCAGTAATGCTTGAGATAAGTCTGAAGGCAACCTAAAAAACCACAGGAAATATTTTATAGTTGCAATACTCCAGCAGGATTAGTCACCCTGGAAAGGCCAACCTCGGCAAAGGATAGACTCAAAGAAGGAAAGCAAGTGGTACAAATGACTTTTTTGTGGTGCAGACAAGAAGATGGAAACAAGGATGGGCCAAGGGCACAGAGAATTGATGAGCAGCTCCCTTCTAAGGTGACTTTGGAGCCCAGTTTCTCTCTCCCCATATCAGAGATCTCCCCAGAAACATATGTTCTGTATGAGCAAAGAGAATTGAAGAGAACAGACACCAACAAAAACATGGAAGAAGCCAACTTCCTAAAGAATGTATGTTACTAAGAACCTATTGCTTAAGATTCTAGTCATTACAAGAAAACTAGCAACATGCAAAATGAAGATCACAACACACAGACAGAATCACTCGTTCCACACAAATGAGGAGCACTTAGGATATTAGATGGTGCTTAGAATAGCGTTCTGAAAGAATTTCTGCAAAATCTGAAAGATAAAAAGAAAAATTCTTCAAAACTAGCTGTAAGGTCAACACCTCGTAGTACAATGCTCAGTGGCTTGCTTGCCATGTTCAAGGCCCTGGTCTAATATTATCATTATCATTAAATAAATAAACGAACAAGCAAATCACAAAGTCAAAAATCTCCTAGAAAATACATCATCAAGAAAATAAAATTTGAACAAAACTTGAGAGCTATAGATAATTATTATTTTAGAAGGTTGTGATCACTATGGTCTTTATTAGGGTAAAACCGGAAATATGATAAGTTGTGGGATAGGAATCGATCATAGGTATTAAGTTTTGTAAAGTCTGGGAAAGAGGTTATAGTGGAAGGTCCTGAAAGAAAGGTTTGAAAGTCAGAGCAGTCAATACCCAGCCTGTCAACATGGGGAGCTATCTATGCTTAGACACTACAGACTGCATAAGGAAGGCTCTTGGAGAGGTCTCCCAGGAGATGTTCCAATTCTAAACTCAGCAATACTTACACTGATCTGCTCCTGTGTGTTTGCTGTGTGTCAGTAGGCTTGAGGTTGCTCTGGTCCACAGGGATAATAGGAGGAGACGTAGACACAGCAGAAGAAAGCATGGATGGGCTAGAATCCACCATCTCTCTGATTTTGACTGTCACCACAAGTAAACCACAGCCATCCTCAGGGAACAGTGGCTACCAGCTCACTCTACCATCCAGCTCTTACAGTCACAACTCTATGGCCCTCACCTAATTCAGCTGAAGGGAAATTCCCACTTAAACATGTGGAGAGGGCACAAATTATCAGAAAGGTCCAAAGTCTGGCTGATAAAATCTTGAAAGAGCAGAAAGAAAAAACTAGCTGTAGAAAAGTATTACTAAAATAAAGTCTTCAGATTAAAACAACACAACATAGGATGGATTATAGTTTTTAAAAATCTATACTTAACACATCTTTGTGAAATTTCAAAGCATGTGATCATAATTAGATGCTCATCTGTGCTCCCAGAAACAATAAATTACATAAACATGACAGTGGCTGTCTCTAAATACCTTGTCAGAAATAATGGAGCAGATCCAGGCCTTCAGAGCTCTGGTGCAGAATGACATAGGACCTTGATCTGTCAAGTGCAAGGGTAAGATAAAGTCGTTTAGAAATGCTAATGTCAAAGGTATCTAAAAGCCTATTTTCAATATAGACTTTCAGTAAAAGCCAGAGAAGATTCACTAACATCATAAAAGTCTAAACGAAGATGATGTAAGACATTTGAAATGTGTCATCCACCCGAGTACCAAAGAAGAATCTCCCAAGATAATGACTGTCAATGCGACTTGACAAATTGGATCTACCTGTGCAGATGTGATCAAGAAGACAGTGGGCTCCCACGTATCCATCTTTACAGGGAGTAGGCACATTCTAAAGTGAGGGAAATGATTGGTAATGGAAGTAATAAATAAATAAAGTTTATTATACAATATATATTAAGAAAACAAGCAAATAGAATTTTAAAAAGCATTTGATGTAGATGTTGAAAATCTCTGTTACATAATGAATGGATAAGAAAAGTACAATACCAGTACATTGTTGGGTCTTCATTGAACAAATTAAGGTAAAAAAGTTAGTACACATTTATTTCTGTTTCTATTTTTTTTTTCATTACATACAGGCACATCAAATAAAAGACCAAAATAACAAATAAAACATCAGGGAAGGAATATATGAAAAAAACATATACATACATACATACATACATATAATTTTACTGATATGTTGACATTTGCATTTCTAAATTATCTATATTTTCTAGCAAAAAGAGAATAAATATTGCTTAAATAAAATTTATGCCTGATATAAAATCACTAGAGACAGACACAGATAAACAACTGTAGAAATGCTTATCGGAAGCAGTAGAATAAGTGGATCACTTAGAATTAGGGACAGAACTCACAAAAACAATGACAAACAGAAACAATGAATGTTCTCTCCAGCTTCTTTTTGTAGGCACTTAGCGCTATGAGTTTTCCTTTTAGCACTGCTTTCATTGTATCCCATAAGTTTTAGTATGATGTGCCTTCATTTTCATTACATTATAAAAATCTTTAATATCTTTCTTTATTTCTTCCCTGACCACATTATTATTGAGTAGAGTATTATTCAGTTTCCACGTGAATGTGAGCTTTCCATTGTTTTTGTCGTTATTGAAGACCAGCCTTAGTTCATGGTGATCTGATAGGATGCATAGGATTATTTTAATCTTCTTGTATTTGTTGAGGCGTGTTTTATGACCAATTATATGGTCTGTTTTGGAGAATGTACCATGAAGTGCTGAGAAGAAGGTATATTCTTTTGTTTTAGGATGAAATGTTCTGTAGATATCCGTTAAATCCATTTGGTTCATAACACAGTTTCACTGTGTCTTTGTTTAGTCTCTGTTTCCATGATCTGTCCATTGCTGAGAGTGGGACGTTGAAGTCTCCCACTATTATTGTGTGAGGTGCAATGTGTGCTTTGCGCTTTAGTAAGATTTCTCTTATGAATGTGGGTGCCCTTGCATTTGGAGCATAGATGTGCAGAATTGAAAGTTCATCTTGGTTGATTTTTCCTTTGAAGAGTTGAAGTGTCCTTCTTTATCTTTTTTGATAGCTTTAAGTTGAAAGTTGATTTTATTTGATATTAGAATGGCTACTCCAGCTTGTTTCTTGGAACCATTTGCTTGGAAAATTGTTTTGTAGCCTTTTACTCTGAGGTAGTGTCTGTCTTTATCACTGAGATGCATTTCCTGTATGCAGCAAAATGGTGGGTCCTGTTTAGGTATTTAGTCCATTAGTCTATGTCGTTTTATTGTGGAATTGAATCCATTGATGTTAAGCGATATTAAGGAAAAGTGATTGTTGCTTCCTGTTAATTTTTTTATTAGAGGTGAAATTATGCTTGTGTGGCTATCTTCTTTTGGATTTGTTCGAAGAAGATTACTTTCTTGCTTTTTCTAAGGTATAATTTTCCTCCTTGTATTGGAGTTTTCCCTCTATTATCCTTTGTAGAGCTGGATTTGTCGAAATTTGGGAGAGCTTTTGGGACTGACTGGCAGGAATTTGACATTGGCCAAGGACAAGGAAATGGGCTGCAGGCAGGAATCTGAAATTAGGCTAGAACAAAGAAGTAATTACAGGCAGTAATCTAAATCTTAAGCTAGAACAGAGAAGTAGACTTCAGGCATGAAAATATTTTGGTCTGATAAACCCTTAAAAATAGTGATCATGGGAGTGACCATGTTTCCTGCCTTGCTTGTTCTTTGACTATCAGTGTTTATTGTCTGGCTTGTTCCTTGACTATTTGCATCTATTGTACTGCTAGTTTCTCAACCTAAAACTGACCTTAATACTTGCATGAAGTTAAAGTGGTATAAAAGTAAAAAGGAAGAGTAGAGATGGGATAGGGGGTTTACAGGGGGATGGGGAAAGGGGATAACATCTGAAATGTAAATAAGTAAAATATCCAATAAAAAAAAACAATGAATGTTTAATGTCTCTCAGTCCTAGGAAATATAACTGGGGTATAGCGGGAGTTGTTTTCATTCTAAGCACTTCTGTATTATCTATTCTCAACACATTTTTTGCACTACTTTGGTTTTTAAAAGTAAAAGCAAATGATTTTGATTACTGTACTATAGCTGCATGAGAGAATTACTAATTGTTTTTAGGAAACACATTTAATAATTTAGTCATAAAGAAAAATCATATCTTCAACTTACTGTTAAATAGAACGACAAAACGACAACATTAAAAGATTCTGAGTGAAGTCTTTTATTCGAGAATTCCTTATAGTATTCTTGCAACCTTCCACAAGCTTGAAATTATTCACAAGTGAATAATAGTAAATAAATAAAAGCAAATTTTTAAATCATTCAAAATATATTAGCAAGCCATAGTGACATTTTAATTTGTCAAGAATATAATTTAGAAAACTGTCTACCACCTTTATATAGTCTTTACCCTTTACCTCTAATAAAAACAAGCATTTTGGGACATGATACATAAGAGTTAAATTTGTGAAAAGAAAGAAAGAAAGAAAGAAAGAAAGAAAGAAAGAAAGAAAGAAAGAAAGAAAGAAAGAAAGAGAGAGAGAGAGAGAGAGAGAAGAAAGAAAGAAAGAAAGAAAGAAAGAAAGAAAGAAAGAAAGAAAGAAAGAAAGAAAGAAAGAAGCCAGAGACTAAAGTGGGCTGAGAGAAAAAGCATGGGTACTCTGGCATATGGAAAAGAAAGAAATGAGCAGTAGTGGGGGAGGAAGCTTGAGGATGGCATTGCTTCCCACAGCTGTAGAAAGAGTCCAGGATGTGAAGAGGGAATAGAAAACATGGCTGGCTGCCACATGTAAACTTGCCCCAAACCTAGACATCTCTGCAAATCTTAATTGAGAAAATGCCTCCATAATATTGTCCTAGGCAAGTCTCTAGGGCATATTCTTAATTGATGATTGATGTGGGAATATCCAGTTAATTGTGAGAGGTACCCGGGAACCACTGGCCCTGAGTGCTATAGAAAGCAAGCCACCAGGAACCAGCCAATTAAGCAGCATTCCTCCATAGATTCTGAGTCAGTTCTTACCTCTAGGTTCTTGTCTTGAGTTCCTGCCCTAACTAACCTTCCTGATAGACTGTGGCCTCAAGTGTAAGCCAAAGAGACCCTTTCCTTCCCAACTTGCTTTTGGTGTACTATCTTGTAGCAGAAACAGAAACCCTAACAAAGACAACTACAGAGGGACATGAAATCCCAGAACATAGTAAGGGAAGTTGATTTTAACAAACAGAAATTTATGCTCAACATTCAACCAGGAGTTAAGAATGGGAGAGTAGGAGCCAGGATATACAAAGAAGGGGAAAAGCAGAAAAGTGAAGGCAGGGACAAATGCAAAGAATGACTAAAGACAAGGGAATCTCTGTCCTGCATTACTTTTCTCCTTGCCATGACAGAACACCTGACAAGAAGCAACTTCAGGAAGGAAGTTTATCAGTTGTGTCCTAGTTTTATGGCAGGGAAGGGATGTGGGACGAGCTCATAACTCTGACAGTAGCAGTGGAAGGCTCATTGCTAACATCTAGGCAGACCAGGAAGCAGAAGCAGCCCAGACATCAGATCTAAATTCCAAAGATCCATCTCCTGTCAGTGCACTTCTAGTTACACATCATCACCAAAAGCTTCCAAAACCTTCAAAAACCACCACCTACTGGGACCAAAGGTTCAAACATAAACACATTGTTGCATGGAATCCTCCAGAGCAAAATGGCTATATGTTTGCTGTAGACTCAAAATATGACCTTGGTTTCTGGAATGTCCTTCTGCTCTAATCCACCCCAGCTGTGGACCTCATTTGTAAACAGTGACTATGATGGAGTCTCACCGCAAGGATTTTAAAGCCCATTATGGTTGTCTTTCGTCCATTGAAAGTAAAACATGCAAACACAGCATGGTGAACCAGGGGACACCAATTTGTAAGAAAATTGAACATAATTCTCAGAAAAGATTAAAGCAGTTTTTTTTTCAATCCATTTCTCCAAATGGAAAACAACTCATTTAGTATGAAAAATATTTTCACCAAGCCTATTCTTTTTGACCTTTTAATTTGGGGTCGTTATTTTGTTTGCTTTTCCTTTAAATGCTCTTAGTGCTTTTCTGAAAGTGTTTAGACTGAATATTAATATTTTTCATTGTGTGAAACAATAAACAAAAATATCTTTGGTGGGGGATAAACATATTGCTGACAGTATTTATGTTAAGACATAAATACTGCTTTGTTTTTAAAGACTTTCCCCAAATACCTGGAGCTTTTTTATCCATTTTGTAATACAATTCATGACAATGACTTGTAATCTTTCAAACATTTAAAAAAAAAAAAAAAACAGTAAAAGCAAGGGAAATTTTAAATCATGCCCAACCAGTAGAAAATGCAACCTCCCAGTATTGTAAAATACTTCATAAAGTCTACCACTGAAGTACTTGCTAAGCCATGTTTTTAAGCTATGCCAAACTGACTCAAACTAATGAATACTACTCTTAGGAAGGCCCTGTAATGTGAATTCTGCCCTTAAGAGATCCTTTACTTGATGTAGGAAGAAAAGGGTAAGAGAAATTACAAAGAAAATTCATGTTACACACTTTAAGACTTACTTGCTTATCCTAAAGCAAAATCAGTCTCTCTCTCTCTCTCTCTCTCTCTCTCTCTCTCTCTCTCTCTCTCTCTCTCTCTCTCTCTCTCCCTCTCTCTCTCCTTCCTCCATTCTTTCCTCCCCATCTCTCAGCATCTGACCCAGCAGGAAACACAAACCAACATATTCTTTATCCGAATGTTGGAATGCCTTCTCAGTCTCTTCTTTTTCTGTCAGTTTTAGTTCTGGGAAAACAGAAGTAAGCCACAGCTATAGAATTTCTAAGCCTAGAGGTATTTCATTTTTATTCAAATGCTTTAAGCTACATAAAGTATACGAAGCTATATTTTCAGACTTCAAAAAAAATACAGCAAGTATGTCTTTTCCTGGCATCATTTAATATTCGGCAACTTGTTTCTAAATGATTTTGCTATCTGAATGTACTTTTTATCATAGAGTTTCTTTCCAGTTGGGTGGGGTTCTTTGAATCTTCTTTCACTGGATAACTTTAAACTCATTCTTTGAAGCACAGAAATATGACTTTTTGTTGCTGAAGAGTTAGGAAATAATTCTTTGAGATGCATTATGTGGAAGAACCATATATTTGTTCCAATACCCAGGAGTGAAATGCTTTTGAGAAATAGCATGTTCAGTAATAGCACATTCCAGAAGTAATAGGAGAGACAGCACTTTGAGTGCTATTATATGGCTGCCTATATCTCTTAATCAAGTTCATGTTCACAGTTTGAAACTCTGTGCTTCCATGACTTCTGCCTCAAACTGACACTTTTCCACCATCTTTGGTCTATCTGGCTGCCACATTTTGCTATCTACATGGTGTTTTATGGTGTTTTCTATGCATTTAGATCATTCTGAGAATGTTTAATTCATCCTGATGCTCCCAGAGACAAGTTCAGTATCTGGATTCAAAAAAAAAGCAGGGGGGGGATAATTCCTATATAGAAGAAACCAAATGTTTAGTATTTTTCTAACACTAGATCTGGCAGAACTGACTGTCACGGGATGAACATGAGGGAGCATAGGAACAGGGGTTCTCAGTATTCTCCACTAACCACCACACAGAAAGCAATGGTCAGACTTACTTCTACTCCCATTCCCCAGTCACAAACTGTGTAGTCAAGACAATTTACTCTGGAGAATTTAAGATGTAGCAGTGCTTGGGACTAGGATCTGCATCCAGCCTTAGTCTATTCAGACAGTCTGGGGTGTAGACAAAGAAAAGACAAGTCACTCAGCATCTGTGGCCAAATGTGATGCCATGGCAAGTGTTATATATATATATATAACCCTCCTGGGTGTGATATATAAGATCAAGAGGTTGGTTTACATCAAGGAAACAATCTCTAAGACTCTTGATGTAGCTGTTTCTTGCAACGCTTACTTAAGCAGCTTTATATATGGCATTGTCTTGCTATCTGTGTTTGTTTGTTTGTTGGTTTGTTTGTTTACTTTTTTGAGACAGAGATTCACAAATTCCAGAGTGGCTTTGTTGTAAGGATGACCTTAAACCTCTGGTTCTTCTGCCTCCATCTCCCAGGAGCTGGGATTCTAGGCAGGCACCATCATAACCAATTTATGAGATTCTAGGGATCAATTCCAGGTCTTCATGTTGATAGACAAGCACCCTAGCAACTGAGTTACATCTTCAGCCTTCCTGTGTGCTATTTTTATTTGCCTTTGACTGGAATAGTTTTCCTCTAAGGCCTCTTTACTCAAGTTCTCGGGAACTGGAAAGAGCCTCCTTGAATGTTTTTGATACAGAAAGACTTTTAGCTTCATATATCTGCTGTTTGAAATTCACTTCCTTAATCTGTTAAAGACCTATCAGTAAAATCTACTCTTCATTTAGCATTTATTAAATACTGACTGCAGGGCTGGAGAGATGGTTCAGCGGTTAAGAACACTGACTACTCTTCCTGAGGTCCTGAGTTCAATTCCCAGCAACAACATGGTGGCTCACAACCATCTATAGTAGGATCCAAGTGTGCTCATATGCATAAAATAAATAAATCTTTAAAATAAATAAATAAATACCTACTGCACACCAGAATCTATAATGTGCCTGTGCCTTAGCAAAGATCAAGGAGCACTCTGGCAGTTCACATTCCTTCTTCACAAGTGGTTCTCAACCTGTAGGTTGAAACCCCAACAGAGGTCACATGGCAGATATCCTGCATATCAGATGTTTATATTAAAATTCATAGTAGCAAAATTGCAGTTATAAAGTAGCAATGAAATAACTTTATGGCTGGGGGTCAGTATAACAAGAGGAACTGTATTAAAGGGTCACAGCTTGAAAAGGTTGAGAACCATTGCCCTTTTGTCTTGCCTCCTAACAACTCTTATTCACCCTTCAAAGTATCAATTTAGGCCTGGTCCCCCCGACACACACACACAATTCTGCCTCACCACATACCCCAGGCTCTTGTCACCTGATTTCTTTGAGTCAGTGTACCCTGGTCTACAAGGATAACTCTAACATCAAATGAATTAAATTAAACCATATGAAAAGTTTTTCCTAGGTCAAAACTTAAACAGTAGTAGCTGTCATGCATGCTACTGCCAACTAAGGAGATGGAAAATGAAACAATAATGGGCTTTCTAATGATGCTTTGGAATAGTCAAAGCTGACTCAGCTGCCAAGAACTTCAAACGAGTCCGGTGCCAGTTTGGAAACAGGTCTCTGGTTACAAGCCATAGGGCTCTTCTATTGTTCCATTGGTAATCTTTACCAAGACCTTCCGAGAAGTCATATGGGCCAAGAGACTACAAAGGTCATAAAGTCAGAAAATAGAGAGACTATATTGGACTATCTTGAAATTAAAATTAATTTTAAAATATCTAGAACAAATGGACATGATAGAATTCAAAGCAACATATATACCACCAGCTCCTCTTAATGAGGCAAAATAACAATGTTCCCCAAGGCAGATATAGGTTGAAGGTTGTTACAAAAAAAAAAAAACTTAAAGAATGGCTGGAGAGATTCCACTGCTTTGGGGGACAAGGAAGCAACAGAGAAGGTGACTAAATGGGTTTTCAATACAGCCTACATCCAGCTTTGTTGATGAGATCAATGACTAGACTATGTAGTAGGTAAGCAAGGACCATCCTGCTTCAATACCATACTCGAGTTCATTACTGTAGTGACCTCCCCTGAACTGTAGTCATAGGACTGAGAGCAGCATAAATTAATGGGGACATGTCTACTTAGAGGTTGAAAAATAGGAGGTGTATAAATAAGTGCAAGGAGGGTGGTTTAACCCTCAGGCTCCAGGGATGAGTCTCCTACTGTTAGGTTGTTCAGTTCTATTTATCAGACTGCCTTCTGAGTGCTTGTCTCTCTACCCATAGATTAGTGCAACTCCCAGACCTTATCAGAGAAGTATCTTTGTGCATTGAACAGTGGTTAACATGGAAATTCATACCTGATCAAAGGACAGAGGGTAAGTGCTGGTGGAGTGCGCATCTACAAATGGGACATTGATATTACTTCTTCCCCAAGAGACAGAACGATTATAAAAGCCAGAATTCAGAAGTAAACAATGTTTTCATCCTAAGTGGGGCAATCCAAGCCAAAAAGGACATGCATGGTATGCACTCACTAAAACATGGCTATCAGCCAAAACATTCAAATACCCATAATATACCACACATGCCCAAAGAAATTAAACAAGAAGGAAGGCCCAAATGAGGATGCTTTAATCCCACTTAGAAGGAGGGAACAAAATAGTCTTGGGAGGCAGAGAGAGGGAGGAACCTGGGTGAGAGAGAAGAGGAGAAGGAAAATGGAGGGAGGGCAAGATCAGGCATGGAGAGCGACAAGAGAGAGTTCCAGAAGGCCAGGATAATAACTGGAATATGCAGCTCCCTGGGGTGGGAATGAGGGGTTTCTCTAGGAAGTCCCAGAGATCCAGGGTGAGGGAGGCTCCCAGGAGTAAACACAGGTGACCTTAGCAGAAATGCCCAACAGTGGGGATATAGAACCTGGAGAAACCACCTCCAGTAGCCAGACAGGACCCTCAGTAAAGGAATGAGGACACCATCTTACCTTCAAAACTTTTGAACCCAAATTGGTCTTGTCAGAAAGAAATTTAGGGACAATGATAGTCCAGAGACTGAAGGAATGGCTGACCAGTGACCAACCCATTTTGAAGCCCATCCCATGGGCAGGCACTAATCCCTCACACTGTTAATGATGCTATATTGTGGTTGCAGACATGAGCCTACCATAGCAGCCCTCCGAAAGGCTCTACCCAGCAGCAGACTGACACAGATACAGATACCCACAGACAAACATTGGATTGTAAGAGCCAGCTACCTGGGGTGGGGATTGAGTATATTCTCTACAAGTCCCAGAGACCCAGGGTAAGGGAGGCTCCCAGGAGTCAATGCAGGATGGAGGTCAAGGACCTTTATAAAAGAGTTAGAGGAAGGATTGAAGGCCCTCAAAGAAATGGCAACCCCACAGGAAGACCAACAGTGTCAACTAACCTGGACTCATGGGAGCCCCAGAGACTGATTCACCAACCAAAGAGCATTCACAGGCTGGTCTGAGGTCCTCAACACATATGCAGCATAGGGCTGCCATATCTGGCCTTAGTGGAAGAGGATGCATTTAATCCTTCAGAGACTTGATGTACTAAAGTGGGGAATATGGGAGTGCTGCCCTCTCAGAAGCTAAAGGGAAAGAGGATAGAAGGAGGAACTCTTTGAGGAGGGACCAGAAGAGGGAGGTCATATGGAATGTAAATAATTTTTTTGTTATTAAGTTATGAAATATTTCAAATATCAACTGACCACAAACTTTATCTTGAGCCAACAGGAGTCTGAAATTAAACTGTAACTGTTGGCTCTAGGGAAACCATGGAACCTGGGGATCACCCTGCATGAGACATCTCTGGACATGTAGACTCCCAGAGGGGTCTTGACAGAAGAGCAATGAGGCATGATGCTCTAAGGACAAGGACTGAGGCTAAAATAGTAGGGGGTCAGTATCTGCAGTGTGTGAGTCACTCTTGAAGGAGCTTATGCTATTTATTCTGAAGAACATGAGGCTTGGGAGAGCTCTGGAAACCTTTCTACTATGATTGAAAGGCTGTCCTGGGCACAAATGGAATTGACTTATTCTTGTGAATAGGGGGCTTAGAAAGATCAAGGAACAAAGTCATAAGAGGAAGTAGAGGGTAGCACAGAGAGTAGGGAACTTCTAAAGAAAAGCGCTATCCAGAAATAGTGTAAGCTACTAGAGCAAGTAAATGTCACACCCATGGAGGGCTCAGTCATTTGTCAGCTGCCAGCCCTAGAAGCGATCTGTGAATTCTTAAATCTAAGAAGAAACTTGGGATACAAACCACCCCCAGAGTTCCCAGAAATCCTAATAGTTTCTTGATTCTGACAAAGCAATAAGCCTGAGTGATCAGTCTAAAACCACCCACTCTTTCTCAAGTTTCGTTTTATGTCTGAGAAATCCAAGATGGCTGGAGATAAATGGGACAACCACAGGCATGGGGACCGTAAAGCCTAGACTGAAACCCAGACCTCCTTGAGCCTTGCTAATTTTGCTTCCACTCTGAACTTGATATTTCCAAAAACTGATCTTGTCTCATTGCCCAGATTTATCTTTTTAAATCGCTAAGTCAATTTGAAAAGTAACCCTATACTCACTTGAACACACTCCCCACATGCATGACTGTGAAAGTAAATTGTACTGAAAATCAAAGACTAGTGTGTGTGTGCCAACTATCCTCGGGCTGCTATTGTTCACATTCCCCAATATCTACCTACTATTCTCTGAGCTAGTCTTACAAATACAAAAGTAAATAACACACTATCTTTGGGGGCTTATGGATCCGATGCATAGGACGGGAGCAAAGGATGTGCAAGACAATGCAGTGGGTGAGTGTTTGACAGAGACAATGTGTGTTACAAAGAAATGGAACTTCTAACTATATTCAGAAAAACTAAAGAAGGAATCACAGGATATGTGACATTTGACTCCCAACTTGAAAGGAGAAAAAAGATCTGGGAGAACAGTTTAGATAGGACCAGAGGAGCTTTATGGGGCTGAAATAGAGTAACGCAAAGAACTGATGGGAGCTGGGATCATACTTAAAACCTGTGCTTAAGAGTTTGGAATTGACTACACACAAAAGTGCTTGATCACATACATTTGAAGAGAATCATGGTGGAAGCTTTATTAGAGATACACATCATCTTGGTTATGTTGGACAAGGCTGGACTGGCGGTGTTGTTGATACTCATTCCCATATTGGTGTATTGCATCTCTTGCCCAACTTACTAACAATATGGCAATCATATTTCTTGGAAACATTATAAAAAGAAAAAATAAAAACATCATAAACATTTACACTTCTTTCTTTCTTGTCTCAAATGACAGCCAAGATTTCAGTCCAGGGATGGTATCTGTGTGTCTTACATCCACATCTCTGGTCTAGGCCATGGGAAACCTTAGCAAATACATAACAAATTTACATTGAAAAAAACCATCATTTTTTAGAACTACAGGTTAGATACAAAAGAGAAAAGGTTTATTTTAACTTTAAAACAACTAGAAAAAGTCATGACCATTTTGAAATTTTTACTCGACAAATAATACACATATTTATGGAAGGCAACGTTTATAAATGTATATACGTGTACATGCCCACATGTTACAAGATTATTCAACAAACTCATTAGCATATTTATCACTTTTTATAATCATCTTTCTATGACATGAATATTTAAAATATACTTCCCTAGCAATTTCAAAATCAATATTGAATCATTATGACTATGGTCATCATGCTATGAAATAGGTCTAATTTATTCCATTGGATGGAAATGTGGTCTCCTTACCCAAATTCTCCCTCTTCTACTTGCCTGCCTAGCCCTGTCTCTCACCCATCACCACTCTATGATCTACTCCTATAAATTCTATTACTGGAGAATATACATATACGTAAGATCATGGGGTATTTTATTTTTCAGTATCTGGCATAACGCCCTAATTTTTTTCTAACCACTCCGCTTAACACATGCTTCGGCAACAGGTCTCCCATAGTCTATTCTTTTTTGACATTCTGACTCTTTAGTTTTCTTTGATAAAGTATATTGGGTTTTCTCACCTTTCAGCCTAGTTAGTATGGATATAGTTTGACCCAATTCTATTCTAGAGGTTGATCCATGATGGCCAGTACCCATCAACACAATGCATTTCTTTGGCCACAGTAAGTTATTTTGAGATAGCCATCTTCCCAGTTAAGGACATAAAACATCATAAAGCATTTGCTGGCATTCATAGAGAAGAGAGCTGTGGCCTTTGCCATGGATTTTTTTCTTTTAATTTTTTATTTATTTATTTATTTATTTATTTATTTATTTCTCAAATGCTGCCCCTCCCAGTCCCCTCTCACAGAGACCCTTTCCCTGCCCCCCCTTCCCCTTCTCTTCTGAGATGGTAGGGTCCCTCTGGGAATCCCCCCACCCTGGTATGTCCAGTCTCTACCAGAGTAGGCGCATCCTCTCCCACTGAAGACAGACAAGGCAGCACGTTTGGGAAATGGATACCTTAGTCAGGCTACAGCTTTAGGGAGAGCCTCCGCCCCAGTTCTTGAGGGGCCTACATGGAGACCAAGCTGTATGTCTGTTACATATGTGCCAGAAATCTCGTTCTAGCCCATGTGTGTTCTTCGGTTGGTGTTCAGTCTCTGAGAGCTCCATGGATTAAAAGATAAAGAAGGGGAACCCAGTGCCTGGAATCCTCTAATCATGAAGCAAGGACTTTGCTGAGAGTGAGGCCCAAATATCTCTTGTCAGAGTTCATCAGCAGAGAGAAACAAAGGCCAAAGGCATGGTATGAGTCAAGTTCACCAATGAGACTTTTATCTGCCTGAGTCACTCATCTTGTTTCAACTAATTTGAACAAGACTCTCGTCACCTGCAACTGCAATCTCCTAATAGATGCATGAGGGGAAAATGATAGTTTAAAGTTATGATTTTTTTTCCCCACATGCCTGTTTAAAAAGTGGGAGTTAATGGTTTTTCCAGAAAAATCACATCTGTTTGAGACCTTTCTAGGTCTGTAAAGGGACCCTGCAAGTTGATTCTCCAGCGTCTATGCTTCCACTGTGAGAGTAGCTTCTCTGGCACTGCCTGTATCTAACAGAATAAACATTCACTTCCTGACTTCCTGTCTTACTGATTTGTATGTTTCTAGTAAGTAAGAGTAGTCTCTTACTCTCTCTGGGTTTTCCACAGCAGGCCCTGTCACAGAGCAGGTGCTTTCGAAGTTAGTGGAAGTAATTTGCATTTGTTCTTTCTGTTCCGGTATGAGTCTCTCCCAGGTTGTACAACATCGAGCTTGGAGCTGTCTCACTGGGCATGCTTTTCATAGCCCAATTGAAAAACCATAAATTTAGTGAAAATATTTCCTTCTGAGTCACTCACACATGTGATAGGAATGATGTTCCCAAAAGGAACAGATCCAGTCACATATTTTTGAGGGCAAAGGTAATATTTGTCTAAGTGATATTTTTAGGAGTAATGCAATATTGAAGAAAAGTCTTTCATCTTATTTTTGTAGATGTAGGAAATAATATTTTGTCGAGAGTGAAATATAAACATAAACACAGAGAAACTCAGCTGCTAGAGCCAGTTCTCAGTACGAGAAGAGTGGTATCAAAGGCACTGAGATAGTCATGAGCTGAGAAAAGACCCAACAAGGTAGAATATTCATCACTCATTCATATTCATATTCATTTTCTCTGGTTTAAAAAAACCAAGCCAAAGACTATTGAACCAATTAACATGAGCTACCTCCTTTTGCCCAAGGATCACTTTAATTACCATCAGAGAAAATCATGTCAATTAATTAGTCTGACTTCCTATTGTCATCTTGGACAACTTTTGAAAATTGTTTGCAATGAACAGAACTAAAGGAGAGGAAAGAAATTAACTTTCTGGAGTGCTTCATCTGTGCCGATCTGTTTTTAAATTGTCTTTAACTTGCCATTCCATTTAATCCTTACGACAATTGTCCAGTTATTCATCACTCAGTGGATGTTACTATAGCAATAGGCATTGTCTAGTGGTAAACAATGTAGAACTGCAGGGGAAACAATAGGAAAAAATAATGAACTGTTGCAGAATATTGGTATTCTGGTTGAATTGAAACTAGGTTGCTAAAATCATTAAGGTGTTGTCCCTCTAAAGAATCGGTATTTTAAATGTTGGTCAATGAAAGAGAAGAAGCCGTGGAAAGAGTAAAGAAGATGATCTCAATACAAGAAGAGTGGTATCAAAGGCACTGAGGTAGTCATGGGCTGAGAAAAGACCCAACAAGGTAAAATATTCATCACTTTCATTTAAAGAAAAACTCACTGAAGAACACAGGGCTTTAATAAATTATAGGAGTGAAGAGAGGAGAGGAAAGAAGAAGACAAGAGAGGAAAAGAGAGAGGAAAGGGGAGGGGAGGGAAAAGAGGGGAGGGATGGGGAGGGGAGAAGAGGAAAAGAAAAGTATGTGTCAGAAGAATAGAAGCCACTTGGCAAGCATATAATGTTATTTATAGCATTATAGCTGGAACGTTTGAGATCTAAGCTTTAAATTCATACTTAAGAGTCTGTGCTTTTTCCAGAGACAATGCTGAAAGGGCAAATTCAAGAGCATAGATCTTTAGCCAAATGTTTGTCTATGCTGGCATTTATGTTAGCAATCAAAGAAGAACCTGAATAAAGGAAATAATAAAAATTTCAATAACTTATGTAGAGAGCAGTGATGACCTAAATTTTCTCCAGGTTGCGGGAAAGGGGTCCTAAATCTTAACAGAAAACAAAAAGCGTGGTAGCACCAGTAACAGCCTGTTACATCTGCAGAGTGCTTTGCAAGTCATGTATGCAGCTCTTTCTCCAAACAACCTGAGCAGGCAGAACAAACAAAACCAGCATATTGGCATTTTGGGTTTTGCTATAAATGAAAACTTTGAAACTCTGCTTGAGGAACGTGACGGTTTTTTATCCAAGGTTACAAGCCAGTGAGAAGCAAAGGCTGATCCAGACTGTATTGTAGGATATTGGCTCTGAAATCTCTTTCCTTTCCTCCCAGTAATGGAATTGATGTTATCAAACTGGAGACCCATAACACTGATCTCTTATTGAAAGCATAAGGAGGCAACAAAGGAGGAGAAGAGAGAGTGCAGAGAAAATAGAAAGGGAAAAGGTAAAAAGAAGAGGTGAGAGGAGGAGAGAAGAAAGAAGAGGAAATGGCCCCCTTTGTTTCTCTTTCTTCTTATTCATCTCTCATGTGATCAGTTCCAATTGCAGTTTTTCATTCCTTCACTCCCCCTAGGGCTCCTTGACCACTCCTCTCCCCTAGATCCATTTCTTTTAGGCTGGGATTTTTTAAAACCCACTTTAATTAGGGTTCTTTAATGGCTCAACCTCCTTCAAGCCCACCTACCTACCAGAGGTAGGGGAAAAGAAAGATTAATAGGAAACAGAGGATGTGAACCTATGTAGAAGTAGTTCTTTGGGGAGATCCCAATCTTTGTTGTCAGAATATCAGCAGTCCCATCTAAAACATCAAACACAAATCAGTAGTGGCAGTCCAGTCCAATTAGCAAACACCAAACATGAATCAATAGCCATGAAGTGGCAAGAAGGAGCTTGATGAGAAGTTCTTTGATGAGTTACTCTACAAAGTCACAACAAGCAAAAATCAGTGACCCAATGCAAGGTGAACAAATATAAGAGCCTCATCACTCTGTCTGTGGGGTTATATTTATATTCTTTCTAAACGTCACGAGTCCTCCCATGTATCTGCTTCAGCAAAACATCCTCTCACCTATCTCTATCTCTGCTTCAGCAAAACATCTTCTACCTGTCTGCTTCAGTAAAACATCACATGAAATAACTGAGACTCCAAAGAAACCAGAAATGTCCACTTCATATCCCCCTTTAAAAGTATTTTTCCGTAACAAACCCTTCTGTGTTTCCATTTTAAAAAAAAAAAAATCAGACCTCCCAGGATATCAACCAATCTTGGTACATCAAATTACAGTAAGACAGTTCTTTATTGTTTGTTTTTTGAGACAGAGTTTTTCTGTGTAGCCCTGGTTATCCTGTAACTTGCTCTGTAGACAAGGCTAGCCTTGAACTCACAAATATCTGTTTTTGCCTCCTGAGTGCTGGGTCTAAAGGCATGTGTACCATCACCTGGTGCAAATTCTATAATTGTTAATGCTTATATATCTCCCAAGTTTTCCATTGGCACAAATCATTGACATTAATGGGACCTTATCTATTTAGATTTTAACTTCTATTGTCTTTAAAAACAACTTTGCCTATTCTTTTTATATGCAGGAATATCTATCTGCATGTATGTCTTTGTACAGTATGTGCCTGGTGTCCATGGAAGACAGGGGAAAGCATCAGACTTCCTGTAACTGGAGTCACAAATGGTTGTATACCTCTATGTGGGTGCTGTAAACTGAGCTCTCTTGTTCTATCAGAGCAGTAATCGCTCTGAACCAATAAGCCATCTCTCTAATCCTACTGCTAGAAAATAATTTCTACTTCTTGTTTTTCTTATTTTGGCAAGTGTGAATATCTCCAAATGATAGCAGAAATTGTCTTTTGGAGTGTTGGTAATACACCGGGAAATGTGTAGCTGGCCTTCTCAAAACCTAGAAATACTGAAATTTATAGTTTATATAGTATAAAGACATACACAGACAAGAAAACTGTGGTATTATACTAAAAATATGTTTCAGAACACCCAATAGAAAAACCCAAACTAGAGGTTCTTTAAGGTATTGATTGACCCAGTGCCATTTGGACCCTAGCAAGGCATGTGCCGCCATGCCAAGCTGGTTGTTGTGTTGGGGGGAGAGGATTTTTTTTTAAACAATCCCACATCTCAGTCCAGGCTAGTCTAAAACTTACTCTGTAGCCCAGGATAATGCTGCCCTCCTCCTTTAGTTTTAAGTGTTGGGATTACAAATGGGACTCAGTATGTTTAACTACTTCTGGGGAAAGACTACATCATGATCCAGGCGGTGCGGCATACCTATAGCCTCAACTTTTGAGCCTGAGGCAAGAGAATTAATGTCAGTGCCACCCTGGGCTGCATAGAAAGATTCTATCTCCAAAAGAAAAAACAATAATACAATTGTGTTGTTCTTATGACACAGAAGTCTTTCTTTTTCCTTAACATGACTCATAAAAGGCAAATTATGTCATTTATATAAATGAAACACAAACTGAAACGGAGAAGCCGACTGCAGAGATAAAATCTTAGTTAATTGCCACTCTGCTCACTTTCACTTCTACAAGTATCATCCTACCTTCTCAATCATTACCCCCTTCATCCCAGTTCCCATCTTCCCATCTGGAACACTTCATCACATTCCTGATGAGTTTCTTGGCCTCTGAGTCTCTTCTTGCTGTCCACTTTTACATTGCAGCCAGAGTGATACGTTCAAAGACCTGAATAATCTCATCAGTCCCATGCTTAAAACTTACAGTTATTTTTAATTTCTCCTCTGATAATGACTGAAGTTCTTCATGTTCAACTTTCAAGATGCAGTGTGCCTCGGTGTCAGCTGAGGACTCATTGACAGGTTCTCTCAACCCTATGACTCTCTCCCTCACAACACTTACTAGAGGTGTAATTAAATATGGAACTATGCAACTATTTGTCCCACCATGTCTCTGATCTACTAAAGCTAAGGATGTTGGTATTTATACAGAATAAGGCTTTGTAGCACTCTTAAGTGTCTGGTCCATAAATGTCGTAAGATAGAAGGAGATGAGGCTGCCAGGTTAAGAGTCTCAATTGTTTTGAATATTATAAACCTTCAAAGATTTTTGAGCCTGAAAGTAACATACATAAAAAGTTTTCACCAATTTTCCCCAGAAAATCATTGAGAGAATTTAGTTCTACTTCTTCAGTTTAACCCTTTGAAGACCTCTGTTGTATGTTGGAAGTTTCCAGAATGAAAGATCCCTGGAGACAATAAAAGTTTGTTGAAAAAGTTAATGTTCTGCCAAGGTGATTCCAAGAACCACCCCGATGCCAGCTTTCTGGGGCAGGAAGTATAAACAGCTGTGAGTTGTTTGTGCTCGGTGCTGCCCTGGGCCAAGGAAAATGCAAGATTTCTAAAATTCGAGCTGCAGAAGCCCCAGAGCATCAGCTGAGCCTCCGGCCATAGCTCAGAAAGATTTAGCAGCACTAAAGTGAAATCCAGGCAGACCTAGGATTTATTTCTAGAGATTGTCACAATACATAACCAGCTAGTGGATTTGCATAAACATCCATTTATACGTTGTCAATATAAATATAATGGATGTGTACGTAAGAGTTTGTTCACCCATTCATCTTAAAGAACTTCTAAGTAGCTGCAAGGAACAAACCAAGTGCTATCTATGTCCACTACTCATGGGAATCCAGATAGGGAGGGGGGAAAGATAAATGAATTCAGTCCAAAATACTACTTTCTTTTCAAGCCCATCTGTGTACAGACCTACAGCGGAAGCAATTAAAAAAAATAAGTGCTGCTTCATTATTGCCCTGGAAGAGTTCTCTGGCATTAGTCAGAGAACCCTGATTTTGTAAATGAGAAAGGGCAAAGTTCCCAGGAATGGTGGATTAACTCACGTTTGAAGAATTTTGTCCCCGAGTAAACTTTGCTGAATGATTCAGTCCTTTATTTTTCACTTGAAACTAATATTCTAGTACACTGAGTTCTGCATCTGCCTAATGCTTTGGTTTCTGTGTTGGACTTAGATCTGTGTGAGTGTTGGGGAGATGTGGGGGGGAGTGGAGGGGATGGGAGTGGGTAGATGGGTGGGAGTGGGTAGATGGGTGTGAGTGGGAGTGGGTGTGGATCAGTTGGTGGCAGGGTAGATATGGATTGGTGTGGGTGGGTGTGAGTGGAGGTCAGAGGTCGATGTGGGTATTTTCCTCCTCATAGTCCAGTCTTGATGACAGGTTTTCTCAGAATCTAGAGCTCACCTACATGCCTAGACTGGGTGACCAGGAAGAACCAATGATCTTCTTGTTGTCACTTCTGCATTGGGGTTATAGAAGCTCTCCCTTTTATGTAGGTACTGGGGATTGAACCCATATGCTCAAGCTTGCATGGCAAGCACATTAGCAACTAAGCTGTTTTTCAACCCACATTTATACTTTTGATAATTTTTTAAATCATATGTCTTTACATTGTGGAAAAATGTTTCCTTCTTTAAAAAAAATCTTGGGAGTGATTTTTCTATATGTTGGCAATATTATCAAATAAGTGAAGGGAAAGAGTACTTTGCTTGGCTTTGAGTGGAACTCACAATCTTTGCCCTCCATCAGAGATGAGATGTGCACACTGTCTCTTCCAAGGCTTCACTAAAGCACCATCATTTCAATACCTTATGCCAGACGGCATGATGTGTTAACATGATCTTTCCCAATTTCAACGTTGCATGGTTTTCCGGTGTAGAGAATTCTGAGTGCTTAGATTTCCATTTCTGACTCTAACACAATGCCCGTTTGGGTTTTTGTATGGACCCTTGTGATCAGGACAAGGGAAACCCACAAAGTTTTACCTGCTGTAGCCCAGCCTTCTGTCACAGAAGCTATGTCCTTGTTCCTCTGGGCTGACTTCACAGAGGGATGTGGATGTGACTAAAGGTCAAGTTCTTGGTGGGAAGGGCCACCCTTAACAGTCAGTTAAATGAATTAGAACGAGGTGGTACTAAGAGACAATAGATTAGAATTCATAACCAGCTACTGTGAGATCTCTGGAAAGCCATTTGACCTGACTAGACCCATATTTTATCAGTAGAGAAACGAACATAGTTCTACACCCAAAACTGGCTGTCAGCTCCATGGAGAAGTCTGGTGTGCTAACACTTGGCACATGACAACTTGACTGTGGAGCTTCATTTACATGGCTGAGAGAGGAGCCTGGCCTCACCAGGCCCTGATCATTTGATAGCAAGTTGTTTTTCAGTTAGCTGGGATCTCCAGTACTGTCCTAAGCCAGAAATCCGCATGTGGGTGGCTACAGAAAAGCAGGTGGTAAACACTGTCTGCAGGAATGAGTGGTGTCAGCAGTTCTCTGTGAATCTTAGAGTCTCCTTTCTTCTCACAGGGCTAACAAAAGTACCTCAAGTTTTCTGCAGAGTCTGAATAGATAACTTCTACTTATTGTGTAAACATGAAGATCTGAGTTTGATCCCCAGACTTACAGGAAAAGCCGACAGTTGAGCATCACACTGTATGTTTATAATCTCAGCCCTTGAAGACGGATGCTGGTAGAACCCTAGCCAGTCAGGCTAGCCCACTTAGTAAGTGAGAGACCCTGTCTCAGAAAACCGAAGTGACTGAGAAGTGTTGTTCACTGTTTAAATCTTGCTTAAACACACGAACATATGTTCACAGACATATAAATATAAAGACGATAGAAGTTTTGCCATTGAGTTAACAGGGGTGAGAGCAAAGTGGCCTTGCCTCTTATTCCCCGGTATACTCTAACATCTCTGGTTTCAATAAACCTCAAGCCAGAGAGTAGTTTACAGAGAAGCAATTGATGAAGAAGGCATATCGGACATAGCAATGCAGAAACTTTCCATTGACCTAGAGGAAAAGCTGTGTGGCCATGTGACTAGAATAAAAAGGGTGAGGAGAGGCATGGTGCAAGCTGTGGAGAATGGTTGTCTTAGACAATGGCTTTTGGGCTGCAGCTCTCCTTCCTAAGGCTGACTATAGAATACAATTCTAAAGCACAGAAGAGAGTGACCAGGGCCTGACTCAAAGAGGAAGGACAAGCCAAAGCAAGCAGAAAGAGCTGGTCGTCTCAATGCTCCTGCAGCTCAGAGCATGACATTCCCAGAGAAAGGCTTGTACTCACTGGATCCACCAACATTTGCTACCTGGAGTGTATGTGTTAGTGTTCTGTGTACTGCCGTGATAGAATGCCTGAGACTGGGTAAGATTAAATGAACAGAAATTCATTTCTTGAGCCAGCAAGATGGCTTAGTGGGTAAAGGCACCTTAATGCGATCCCAGAATCCAAACAGATGAAGGAGAGAACCCATTGCCCAGGTAAGCCATGCTTAGATATATGTTAGATAGGTATATAATAGATAAATGATAAATGATAGACAGATAGATAGATAGACAGACAGACAGACAGACAGACAGACAGACAGACAGATACATACACACACACACTCACACACACACAGGTGATAGATAAATAGATGGACCTATACAAGTGCGTGCATATTATGGATAATTTGTTAATAAGCACAAATGCATACTTAGTTCTGCTGAAACTTGACTGTAAATCAGACTTTTGGTGACTAGCATTTCCATTTAGAGAAAAAGCTTCAAGTGTTTTCCATGACCCTGAGAATAGCACAAATTCTGTCTCTAGCTGACAACTCTGGTTCAGCCCCTCTCAGGCCCTTGTTCAGATCCAGTGTTTTAGATCATTGAATCTACTTAGTTCCTGCTCTGCTCCAGAGCCCTTGACCCTGCTATGCCTTCTCTCCAGCATCTACTTCCCCTATGGGTTCCCTCTGCCTGTTCTCTTCTCATCATTCAGATCTCAAATGAATTGTCACTTCCTCCAGGAGGCCCTCACTGATATGAAATGTCTGTTCCTCCAGGAGACCCTCACTAACCATTCCGTTTGAGGTAGTCCTGAACATAGCTCGTCCTGAGGTTGTTTCGTCCTCAGTACACTTTCTCTTACAGTATCTTGTTTATCTGTGTGGACCATAGAATGGGGCTCTCTCAAAGTAGCCTTCACTGCTCCCTGATTTATGACCTTAAAGCTCATAAATTTGTTACATGCAAGAATTCATGAATTTCAGAAGCCAATCAAATTCTCCCCAAGTGTGTGGCTGCAGTTACTTCCCAGGACCTCAGGAGCCAGGTTACAACGTAAATCAACCTCAGCTGTACAGCAGGTTCCACTGGACGTGACTACAAGATTTAAAGCAAGAATGACCACTAAGTGGCTGAGTTATGATCCAGATTGCAATGGCTCAACTGGAATAACTAATGACCCTGAGCAAAATCTGAAGTTTTCCACATTTTAAAGCCCTTACAGTGGCTAGGAAGATGGCTCAGTCAATAAAGTACTGCCACTCCAGCAGCAAGACATGTGTTCCGACCCTAAGCACCCACATAAGATGTCCTAGAACTGTGACCCCAGCACTGAGGGAATAAAGAGAGAAAGGTTGGAGGAGCTCATTGGTTGGCCAGCCTAGTCAAGTCAGTAAGCTTCCCATTCAGTGAGAAATCCTGTCCCCTGAAAAAATCAGGGTGAGGGTTGATTGGGAAAGATCCTTGACATTGTCTCTAATCTCCACAACTCGTGAGCAAACACTTACACCAACACGTATATGCACACTGCAGGCATGAAGAGTTGTGCACACTTACACAGTTAAAAAAAAAATTCTTACAATTTTTTAAACTGATGGCACCAGCAAGTTCAGCCTATAGACAGTGTAGGTAATCTCCTTTGCCTGTGAGGTTTTCTATTTTGTTTTGTTCATTTGGTTTTAGAGTGTGGGTTTAGGTTTTATTGGCAGAGACTAGCTATGTAGCCCACATTGGGATAAATTCTGCATCCCCCTGACTCAATGTCCTATGTTCTAGGGTTACAGCCATGCATCACTTACCAGGCTGAGTTTTCCTTATACTGTGTTGGTAAATATTGACTCATTTGATATTATGACCTGTGATTCATGAATGTGCCCAACCTTATTCTTAGTTCAGCCTCATAGCCCCTACAAAATTGTATGTTACTTTGGATACCGTTCCCTGACAACAGATCCTCTCCAATATGATTGCAAACCTTTGCTTCTGAGTGTGACTACTTCTAGTGCCATGTGTGGGATCATGAAACATTTTCTTAGATCTAGCTTTTTTTTTCTTCTAGCATACTTAGCCCTTCGGGTTCACCTATGCTGCTGCGAGTTCGAGCATTTCTTTGTTTTTATGCTAGAACATTACTCTGTCATATGTCTATAGTACAGTTTCTTTATCCATCCTTCAATAGATATTTAGGCTGCTTCTTTATGCTGGCTGTTGTAAATAATGCTGCCATTCATCATAGAAGCATACATCAAAGTTTAAATCCCAATTCCCTTGGTACATCTGCTGCAGTTATACTGTTGGTTTCTTTCATAGCTTTTTGGGTTCTGAGGACCCTTCACACTGTTCTCTATACTTCCCAGAAACCATCACCAGGAGGCATCTGTATCACAGAATAAAATATTCAAGTGAGGACCAAGTATAAGGGCTACATAGTACCTTCTGTAGCAGATAACATGTTTTTCCCTGTCTGCCCCCTCTAGGGTTTACCTGGGCCCTTATGATTTGCAGCTCTAACTTGTTCCAACAGCATTAAAGTATATGCCACATGCCCCTAGCTTTTTGTCCTAAGTGTCTATTTACTTTGTGAATCTCTGAATTTCTCAGTCTCTTTCTCTGCCTTGGGATTCTCCTGGGAACAAAGCCAGACAGAGAGCCATTGGGTACAAGCTGGCAAGGATGCCTGCTGGGTCTCTGCTGGATCTGGTTGCCTGCCAGTGTAATTACTAGAGGGGACTTTGCTAGTACCTGGCTGTCTTGAGTCTCATCATCTCTAAAGAGCAATACTGAAAGTGGTTGCCTTGGTATCTGTCAGCAGTAGGCAGCTTACAAACACACACAGAGCTAACCTCACCTGTCATCAGGGAAGACATGCATATGGATTATTCAGAAATTCAATTTACCTCTACCAGGCTGGCAATGGCTTTCATGCGGGAGTCAACAATATGTAAAATATGCCTCTGATCATCAGGAAGTCTGTAGTCTGCCAGGAAAGAGAACTACACAGACCCGACCCTGACATGCATCCAGGAAAGTTCTGGTAAAACATTCTAAAAGCGGTTTTAAAGCTGTCACATAAGAACAAAAATGTATCATAAGAGATTGTTGTCCATAATAAAATAAAATCTACACAACAAGGAAGAGGAAACTGTTGATGGTCGTAGTGAGCAAGAGAGGAAAGGCTACTGCAGGAGAGAAGAGGGAGAGAAGCCTGAAGGAAGCAGAGACGACAGAGGGATGGATGGAGGAAGAGGACTGAGCTACGCACCCTCAGAGTCATGCACAGTCACTCAGGTGCAGGCAGACAGTGGGGGGCACAGTCAGAAATACACACAGTTACTTGGATGTAGGCACAATCAGAGGTACACACAATCACTCAGGTGTAGGCACAGTCAGTGGGGTACACAGTCAGAGCTGAACAGTCACTAGGGTGCAGGAAGTCAGTAGGGTATAGCTCTGGAGAGTGAGAAAAGTGAGGTAGGAGGAGGAGATTGATCAGATATGGGCTATAGAGATTTTGGGAGCTTTGCTAAAATTTTTTGGTTTTGTTTTTTTGGTTTCTTTTTTTTTTTTTTTTTTTTTTGTCATGGCTATGTTGTTTGGGGCAATTATGTTTGACGAAGATGTTCCTGTCTATTTTAGAAAACACAGTACAGTGGCTAACTGAAAAGAGACTGCACAGTGGAACCCATAGCAGGGGAAACCAGCAGCTCTGTGTTTCTGAACCTTGGTGAAGTCAACTGTAAGGCTCTGAGGAAAGGAGAAAGGATTCAATTATAGCTGTAGGTTCTGTGTAGGCAGACAGCCATTCCCTTGGGAATGGGCTACCTTACAATTGCCTGAGCCTCCATCTGCACCCCTATAGATATGTATAAACACAGTTCTGGGCTGCACACCCTACAGCCACACTTTGGTAGGTGTCTCATTCAGGAGCTGGAAACTACCGAGTTTTTGTACAGATGCTCCCACCGCCGAGTTCCAAGCTGTCCAGTGATCCATCCACAAGCCTCCCTGTCTGTGAGGAGCCTTAGTCCATGGAAGCACCACCAGCTGATTCACGCTCTGCTTGACGGCACAAATATTTGTGGAGTTCACCCCCATGATTAAATCCTTTCGACAAAGGGAACAGACTTTACAGTGCTCTTTATTAGTTATTGGATTTTCCATTTCTCACTGTGGGGGTGGAGGAGAAGATGCAACAAAGGCAAACAGTTTGAAATGGATTGTTTGCTTCCCTCCAGGGTAATTTCCTGGCAACTGACAAAATACACAGACTAGGAGAAGCAGTCACCGACTTATTAGAAGACCATTTTCTTCGTATTTTTAGATCTAAAAGATCTCTTAAGACCCAATTTCCTTACTTTTAAAATGAGAACAACAACACTAATCTCATAAGATGTCTGTGAGCAAGTTGCACCACCATATGGCAGTGGATAGCAGTACACTGAAAGCTGGGGGAGGGGCTGTACCATGCTTGCATTGTAGATGGCACCTGATTGAGCTTGACAGCTGCCACCTGTAACACCATATGTGACAATATCACCTCTGCGGGAGGATCAAGGGACCTTATGGATGTGCATTTAAAATTATACAATATTGTTGCCCCTGCCACACCTCAACCCTAGAGGTAAAGAACTGCTTCTAGCCAGGAGCTTGACTGAGCCATGAACATCTTGAATTGAAATACACACAACAGCAACGATGAGCATTACCATGCAAATGAGAACTCTTCCAAGACATTTGACCGACAGAGAGAAGTCGATTAGGAATCACAGAGAGATGGATCACATACTGATACTACCAGGTATCAGGTAAGTGTCTATTGCACAAATTCACACACACACACACACACACACACACACACACACACACACAAGCAGCCTGTGTTCATCACTGAGTCTAGTCTTCACTACCAATGAGGTAAATGCCAATAGCAATTCCCATTTTGTTGTAGGAAAATTATACCTAGGGACATTAGGCATCATGCGATGATGACAGGTTTTCCAGAGTCCAGGCTTTCTGCCACCTCCTTGGTCTCAGCAGAGAACAAAAGAATGTATGCAAGTCTGGGCATAACTCATTCTGCCTCAGAAATAGATAGTACCCAGAGCTCAAGCAATGACTGATCAATAGACCTGCCTTAGCTGCTCTGTGAAGTCCTTGGGTCTCAGAAACACAGAGAGCACATATGAGCAGACTATGTCCACCAGAAGTTCAAACTGAGTCTGGGACGGTACAAGAATAAAAGCCACAGCAAGACAAGACAAATCAGGAAAGTGCATACTGCCATGAGAACCTGCACAGCTGGATGTTTAGCATAAAAGGATGATTTCAAACAAATCTGAATGGCGCTAGAAACTGACTATCATCTTAGAGGGGGGATACTGAAAGGAGGTGGGAGAGGTATCTGTCCCCAAATGTCCCTTTCAGGACTAGAGTGTGCGTGTAAAGCTGATGTAGAATCGAGCTGGTTAAAACAGAACCACTACTTGTCATAGTCAGCTGGAGGGGGAAACACAAAGACTCTGGTGGAGACATACCCTACAACTGAAACATGGGTCTTTCTTGCTTCCTTTTATTGCTGCTTTGACAAGGGATGCGTGTTATGACATCTCAAAGCAATTAAGTCTATGACTTACATGGTATAACATATGTACCCCATTTCATGGGTGCACGGTGTTGAAACATGAGAGGTTCCAGATTCTTCCTTCTCCCCCAGGAGCATTGTGCACAGTAGTCTCTACCATCTTACTTCAATCTAGTGCCATGTTTGTAGCTGATGGAACCGAATGTCAACCAGCACTTAGCGCACTGGGTGGAACAGAAGTCTGGGGCCAATAAACTTAAGAAGTGTACACATACAGACAGCACAAGGATTGATGACAAAAGTTTATGGGGTTCCAAATGTGGGAGATCCAACACCAAGATCAGACAGATGGTGGTGGAGCACAGCCAGGCAGCCACCCCAGCTCCTTCAGTGGCAGACATTATTTAAAGTTGTACTTTCAGGCTTAATGCACATGAATGGCAGTAGAATGAACAGATCAAATTATTGCATTTGGCAAAGAAAGAGACCAATAGGCACAGAGATGTTGAGTATGCATTTGTCTAAATGTGTCTGTCTGTCTATGTCTATTTGTATGGTGTATTGTATGTACATGTATGAATGCATTTGAAGATTCATGCCTGTACATGTTTGTGCATACATATCTAAAGGTGTGTGTGTGTGTGTGTGTGTGTGTGTGTGTGTGTGTGTGTGTGTAAGTGTTTATGTGTAGTCCAGAGGCCAACATTGGATATCTTTCTTAGTCATTCTCCACATTATTTTTTTAAGACAGAGTCTCTCTTAACCTGAAGTTCACCAATTTGGAGTAAGCAGCCAGCTCCTGGAATTGTCCTGTCTCCACTGTCCCATCCAAGCACTGGGGTTACTATGGAGCCACACCAGACCCCAGTTTCACAAGGATGCTACCTCTCTAAACTCTGGTCCTCACGATTGCACAGCAAGCATTGAATCACCTGAGTCGTGTACTAAGAGCTGCAAAGCATTTTTGTAAAACCTTTACTTCAAAATATTACTGCTCCCTCAACGTGAATTATTTCTGCTCTTTTAGGGTATTTAATGGTGTCCTGGGGGGGGGGGGCGAATAGAAAAGCATGTGATGTTCAACTTGGTTTCTCAGGTGATCCATGGTGCCATTCTTCCTTCTAAACCACTCCACTCACTTAGGAGACTCAGTGAGCTCGTCTGCCCGCGTCTATCTTTAGTCATTTGCAGTTCTCAGTCTCAACTCTTTCATGCTGCCTTGGAGATGGACTTCCTGGTTCCTGGTTTGAATTTTACTCCTGTCCTAACTGATTTAATAGCCTTCCCAGGCAGGGTGCCTTCCTCCTGTGTCCTGGCCTTCCACTTCCTTTCTCACCTGGGCCAGACATTCATCCCTGTAACACCGATGTCACTACAATCCTTTCAGTCTTTATTCTGGACCCATTTCCAATCTGTCACATGTCCTTTGTCCCTCACTTTCTCTAAGGTATTCTGTCATCTATCACCCACATCCTGTGCCCCATAAAGATCTTCTCTTGGTTGTTCCCCTCCTCTATGACTCCGTCCCTTCTGCACCCGACTTAGATGCCATGGCTTGTCATTTCAAATGCTCCTGCTCCCTTCTCCTCCTCATTCAACCCACTTCTTCCTTCTGGAACTAGGGGATGGGATGGCTGGGGAACCATACACTATATCTTCTTTTCTTCTCCATGATTCCATACCAAGGATGATGTGGAAAGTATGTCCAATAATCCTGATCTCAGGCTGGAGAAAAGCACACTGCCATCTGGCCAGCCTCCATTAAAGTTCGGTTTACAAATGATTAATTCATGACCAGCACTTTATACTGCCTGGCAATCTTTCTCGTTTCTAACTCCACTTACTTTCCCATGCTGTTCGAGCTCTTTGGTACATTCACTTTTTTCCTCCTGGCTCCAGCAAGTTTTCTGTCCCCCGCTCTTACCTGATTGCCCTGCTTCTTCATTTATAGAGCAGCAATCAGGACAGGGATTTCACAAGCTCCCATCGTGATGTCTTCCAGGCTACCTGCGATTGCACCTGCCCACTCTTCTGGTGACTACAGATAGGTATCTGTGCACTTCCAGAGGCACAAGCCAAAATGTAAGTCAGATGATGTCCCTTTGCTCAAAATTCTTTAATAGTCTGAGGTGTGTGTGTGTGTGTGTGTGTGTGTGTGTGTGTGTGTGTGTTTGATGTATAGAAGCACACGTATATGTGCATGCATACAAAGGCCAGAGGTCCAAGTTAAATATCTTCCTCAGCTACTCTCCAAGATTAACTTTCTTTCTTTCTCTTTCTTTCTCTTCCTTCCTTCTTACTTTTCTATTCTTTTCTCTTTGTTGTCTTTGAGATGGGTTCTTTCACTAAACATGGAGCTTACCAGTTTGCTAGACTAGTCGGCCAACGAACCCCAGGCATCTACCTGTCTCAACTCCCCAACTGAGGTTACCAGCATGCGCCCAGCTTTAACATTTCTTAATGAACTTTTTGTTTGTTTATTTTGTGTACAATGTGCAATGTATTAGAGCAAGGACAGAAATTTGATTGTTAAAATGCCACAGCATCAAGTGGATATAAAGGGACAACTACAGAACTTGGTTCTTTCCTTCTACCATGTGGATCCCAGGAATGGAACTTAGGTCACCAGACTTTGTAGCATGCACCTGTACCTGCTGAGCTATCTCACGAGTATGCACCAGGATTTTTTGTTTTGGTTTGGTTTGGTTTTGGTTTGGTTTGGTTTGGTTTTGGTTTGTTGTTGTTGGTTTTTTGGGGGGTTGTGTGTGTGTGTGTGTGTGTGTGTGTGTATGTGTGTGTGTGTGCTTGGGTCTGAATTCATGAAAGCATGAATCCTCATGCTTGCAATACAAGAACTCCCTGACAGAGCCATCTCTGGAGACTCCATACTCAGGATAGTTTAAGTCCAGATGATCCTCCTGGATCATCTATTCTTCATACTCTTCACTACCTCTGCAGACTCACTCTCCCCACTACACCCTCCATCTGCAGAGCCGGACTGGCCTGCTATTCCTAAAACTCTGCTCATACACACACTTTGCACCTGCTTCTTTCCCTAGTCTCCTCTCCTGATATCTCAAAGCCTCCCCATTTCCTTGTCCTTAGTCACTGGTCAAGCAGTAACTTATCAAAGAAGCCTTTCCTAATCCATTGACATGTGACAGAAGTCCAGCTTTGGTGTACTCGCCTGTATCTCCCAGTATTTTTGATCCCTGGCACATGGCTGCGGTCATTGTTGCTTCTGTTCTTCCTGAGTCACGTTGGATACAAACTCTTGGAGAACCACGTAGTCTTCTTTGATTCACTGTGCACAAAAGTCCTCAGCACAGTATGTAGCATCGGTGGGTGTCTGAGAAATATTTCAGCAAATGAGCTAATTTGGCTTACAACTTTGGCCTTCGCATAAGATTTCATTCCAATCAAAAATGTCTCTCCGAAAAATGAAGTCCAAAAACCACTGCTCTAGATTACAGAAGTTATTACTCGGACAAATTTAGTCCATCATTTCAAAACATTTTGAAATAATAGCTCTATTTTAGGCATCCCAGGCTCTGAACTTGCCAGTGATGCAATTATATTGCAAATAGAGATCCTGATTTTGAGAGTAAGCAGTCATGTTTCTTGCTTCTACCATTTGGGGTTTAAATACTCCTTTTCTGCAGCACAAACTGAAAGTCCTCACTGTGGGGCTGAGCTACAATGATAAGGGCCTCCCTATGCAGCACTGTCAACATGACAAGATTATATGGCAGTGTTTCGAGCATCATGACAGGAGTCACAGAACAGTGCCCTGAAATGAATGACACTGGGTGCGTTGCCCATTTGTGAAAGGCTCTCAGTGTAGTCTCTCTGTCTGATTATCTTTAAGCCAGCCTGGCTGCCTTTGGTTGATGCATCCCACCGGCACCTGGAAAAAGCTGTTTTGAGATGATAAAGCAGGGGAGATGCATTAGCTACTTGCTGGGAGCTTTGATTTATTTTTTCAAATCCTCTTTGGGCACCAATTTTCTAACCCATTCATTCTTACCCAGAAGAATGTAAGAGGCCTGAGAAAGGAGACTTAATGAGTCTGGCCCACTACTGGCTCACACCATCTTAAACAGCGCTGTGTACTGACTTGACATTCAATATAAGTTGTCCGACAAAATAAACTAATATATACACTTATCATGAAAATATGTGATTGCTAATGACCATCTCTCATGCAGGGGATACAGAAAGACAAGTTTTTTAGGTTTTTAAGTTAAAAACAGTAATTTGGGGTCCACTGGGGGAGAGAAATGAGCCAGTAACACTACCCCTAGGTTTTTAGTTGGATGTGGGGTGAAGTCACACATGCAGCTAGCATTCATATGCAAAGCAAACTGAAAGAATAGTAGCTAAAGCTGTAGGAAATATAGGAGTCCCCCAAAAGAGGAGCAATTTAGTCTGACATGAGTTTGTGAAATTGAGCTAGGCTGTGTCTTGAAGGATAAGGTTGAATTCATCAACCAGCAACATAGGAAACAGCAAGAAGAAGCAGCCTCACACATCCCTCCAGAACAATGAGGTGCACTCCAGGGATACCCTCTGTATTGCAGGAACCTTCTAAAACTAGATCATTCATTGTAAACCGATACTTTTGAAAAAAATAAGTTTAAGATGTCAGGAAAATATCAGCTTGCTTAAAAGGTTATAAAATGCTTAAAAAGTCATTTTCTGACCTTATCTGGTTTTGAACCAAAAGTTAATTTAAGAGGCAGTGTCCTACACTCAGGTTTATGGTATTCAACAAAAAGATGGCTACCACTCCTCGTAGTTTGAAAACATATAAATATTTTTCAGATCATAGAGGCAGCTCAAAGATGGACAGCGATCAGCAGCAGACAGCGTGAAGGACAGCCTTGAGAGTTAGGGCTCCTACCTTCTAGGAACTTGAGAGTTCTATCAAGAATGTGCAACTATGGCAGAACTAGAGATTCTGTGAGGCCTTTAACACTGACATTCTATCAATTCTATTTTCTCCCCTGATTTTTTTCTGAGAAATTGGGCAGTCCTGTTAAGCTGATTTATGCTGACATTGTAGAACAAACATTTGCAAAAGTTGTCTGAGCATTGAATAACATTCTAAGTAACATTCTAAGTTAGGAACCTAAGTAATGTCACAAAAGAGGTAAAGTGTTCTGCACCTGTTTGGTAGAACTGCTATTTTTAATGTTATTGTTTTGTAAGGAAATTCCCTAAGTATTCCAATGTAAACCCTTACTTAAGTTAAATGGGAGAGACCTTCCATGCTTTCAGAAACAAAAGCACTCTTTAGTTGGTTTAGCAGATCAGTTACCTTATAAGGCCATATTTCCTAAAACCACATTGCTAAGTCACATCTCCATAGATCTAAGAGGGAGAGAGTCCATTAGCAGCGGTCTCAAAGGGAAAAAACTCATTTTTGCGGCACTCTGGTAACACTAGCAGGCATAAGTCAAGGAGGAAACTCTGTGAACCCTTCTACTTAGGCTTGGGCTGCAAATCCTAGCCAGTGCCTGGAGCTGACAAAGGAAAGAAGCATTTAAAAGCCAGAGGAAACTGAGACAAAACATAGTCTTTGCAAATCACAGATATTCTAGGCCCAAAATGTGTGATGGTCTATAGGTAATTCATGAGAGTCATTTTGAGATCTTTGTAAACTTGGAGCTATAAAAATCAGTCCTGTTCCTACATGCAAACAAAAATATATACAAATTTAAATTTTAGAAAGTATACCTTTAGAATAATAATAACAACAAAGAAATCCCTGACACTAAGACTAAATGTAATAAATAATACAATATCCAGAATGTTACTGAAACAGACTGAAGATAAACAGCATAGACAGGTAAAAGAGTTGGAAATGAGACAGTAACATTAACCCTAGGTTTTTAGTTGAATGTGGGGTGAAAAGACATTGATAGCATCATTCGATGATTACAACTTTAATTATTTTATTTTAGGTATATTTGTTTAAGGAATGTTGGAAAATACAATTCCATATTCTTGCCAATTCTTCCAAAATATAGACAAGGATTAGCCATGTATTAGCCATGAAAATCCAGATAGAATTTTGTGGTGTACATAACACATCTCTAAATTAAATGTGAAAGATCAGAGAGCACACCTAAGGAGTACTGGGATGACCTACCCTACCAGAGGACAAAACTTGGTTTTCAAAATGAAAAAAAAAAATGCAAAAGAAAGAAAAATCATACGAATTAAGAAAAATAGTAATAGTTTATGGGCACAATAAAAGATCATATGTTTGTTTAATGTCAAAGTTAGAATTGGGAGCTAGTAGAGAAATGAAAGCCAGTTCAGTACTATACCCTAGAGTATAGTACTGAATCTCTAAATAGAAAAATAGTTGAAATTTGATCCCTATCTCCCCAATAACAAAAAAAAATGTTCCTAAGGAATTCTTAGTTGTAAAAGATTTAGAAGACATTGTCAGAGAATTGGATTTATTTTGATCTTATTATAGAATTTTCCAAACAAACATAAAATGAATAAAATATAAAGAAAAATATTAAATAAATGTACCTAAAATAAAAGAAAGTTGTAATCATCAAATGATGTTATCAAAGAGGTTATAAGTCTAACTACAAACTAGAATATATAACTGACAAAGATTAATACATGGTTTGCACAAATAACTTATAGAAGATAATGAAAAACTTATGAAAATAATAGACAACATGCAAAGAATAGACGCCTCATAGCAAACAAAACGCAGACATGCATAAAGACAGGAAAACTAGTCAGCATCCTCAGTAGTTGGGGAAAAAGAAGCTAAAGCCACTTCAAACTTAACACATTTACAAAATCCAAGTATTGATCAAAGAACTAGAATAATTTGAGTAACAAGATAGCACTGAATGAGAACCTACAATATAAAATGAGCATCCATCCATGTATACATAATGTTTTAAATAAGTGATTATACCAATTAATAGAAAAGAAAAACACAGCTGAAAGTCTTCAAATAAACTGTGTAAAGATTGCATCCTTTTGGAATATGGTATGGTGTTGAATCATTGTTGCTAACAAGCTGTTTAGAAGACATAGTGTGAGGGTGTTTGCGGAGAGACTTAACTAAGGAAGACTTATCCTGAATGTAGGCAGAACAATCCCATCAGCTGCAGTTCTTGGTGTGACAAAGAGATGAAAATAAGCTGACTATCATCAGCATTCATTTCTCACTCCTTTCTGACTGCAGACACAGTGTGACCAACAGCCTCACACTCCTGCCTCCATGTCTTTTCTGTCCTGATAAACTGTGCTTTCAAACTGTAAGGCAAAAGAAGTCCCTCCTGCCTTAACTCATTTTGTGCCCAGTGTTGGTAACAGCAATGAGAATAGCAACTAATACAGGAAGAAAAACAAAAATGTGTCACTCCTAGAGTCAAGCATGTGTATAATCTCAGCACTTGGGAGACAGGAGCAGAAGGATCAGGAGTTAAAGGCTAGCCTCTGCTAGTGAGGTCAAGATCAGCCTTAGCTATGTGCTATCTTGTCTAAGTGAAAAGAAAGAGTTAAGAGAGAAGGAAAAGAAAAGAAGCAATAAAAAATCACTCGTCATTCCTTAAATGTGTCTTCGCATAGTGATGACTTCTTTCTCTGGTACACAGGACAGATTGAGAGAAAGAAAGAAAAAGAAAAGGAGAAGGAAGAGGAGGAGAGGTAAGGGAGTAGGAGGAAGAGAAAAAGAACAAGAGAAGGAGAAAGAGGAGAAGGAGGAGGAAGAAGAGGAAGAAAAGGAGGAGAAGGAGGAGGAGAAAGAAGACCTTTATTATGGAGAATCTTGACAAATCCTGCCTCAAGCAGATGATCAAATTCAAGATTATCTGTGATAAATCATGCCTTCTGTATACACTCACAGTACATGAGCATAAGGGTAGCATTCTTTCTCTGTCACCTTCCTGCCAAATGTTTATAACCAAGACTAACCATGAGGGAAACATCGGAGACATTCCAACACAGGGCCATCCTCTGGATGAACTTCCCAGCAACACTTAGGAAAATTGACAAGTTTTGCAAACTACAACAGTGGGCCAGTGCTACCCTACCATCTTACCATCTGCTTCTGTAAATAAAATTTTACTGGTATATAGGCTTTGCTTCCATCTGTATGTTGTCTGTGGCTTGTAGTGGTACAGTAATTATGGCTGAGACAAGATGTCTTCTGAACTACACACACACACACACAAATGTGTGTTTACTACCTGGTTTGCCTTGTGTTGGAGGGGTGTTCATGTTTGAGTTCATATGGAGGTTGAGGATAACTTTGAGTGTCCTTCCTCAGGCACCATCTACCATTTGTTTGGGACAGGATCTCTCATTGGCAAGGAACTTTGCCAAATAGAGTAGACTGGCTAGCAAGCGAGCTCCAGGAATAGATCTGTCTGGGACATCTCACCGTGACTGGGACTACAAGTATGTGGCCATCCCCTCTAGCTTTCATTTATGAGTTCTGTGGGGCTAAACTCAGGTCCTCACACATGTGAGAAAAATACTTTATTATTTAAGCCATTTCCCCCACCCAAACTTATTTCTTTATAGGAAAAAAAAAATCATGGGCCCCTTTCATTTTCAAAGTTATCACGAACACACTTCAAATTTCCAAAACTTCTTCTTATACATTCTTATTCCAGTCTGAAAGAGCTCTGTGGTTTTGAAGGCTTATGTAATTAGATTAGACCCACATGGATAATGTAGAATAATCTCCCTATATTAAGCCCTGTTGTCTTCATTATAGTTACAAAATCCTCTTGCTGTGCATTAGAACATGTTTACAGGCTACAGAGTCTTAAGTTCGAATACCTAATAATGTTGCTCTGTCTCTGCCACGGCTGTACCCACGAAGAGAAAAGATGTTAGGTACACTAGGCAATGGCCCCTGCTTCCCTGTTACACCCCCTGGCACACATAGTGCATTTCCTGAGTGTACTATGGTATCCTTCCTTCCATGGACTATCGGTTAATTGGCCTGGAACTTTGTCTGTAAAGCAAACATACCATGAGTTAAGAGGAAGCCACAGGGCCAGAGTTTGAAAAGTATCACCTTTAGCCTTGTGTATCTGTCATGAAAATTACCATGATGATGAAGAGGAAACAACTGACTATGGATGTATCCTCCTTCCCGGAGATTGCACCAGATTCTTGCCCTTCATTGATTATCTGAATCCTTATGGCAGCCTGGAAGTTAGTAAGTGAGAGTGTGTTTTCTCAGAGACATGAAAGGGCTCCTTGAGAACAGCACAGAAGTCAATGACCAAGCAAGGGTCTAATCGCTCATTGACTCAGAATTGAATTTGGTCCCTGAACAACTCAGCTCCCTGTAATTTGTAACACTACAAGAGACGACAAAAACCTAAGAGCCACCCCCACCCCCGGCCCCGTGATCAGTCAGGGACAAAACTGTTGGTGTCACCTGCCACTTTGCCACACTATTGTGTACCCTCGGGCTAAAATCCTGGAAGCACTTGGCAATATATCAATTTATCCACTACATGTCATGGGAAACTCACTCCATTCAACAAATGCCCTCGTATATGTTCATAATCAGAGTCAGGCTCTCCAATGTTAACCTCCACTTTGCTCTTGAACTCCATTTGGTCATCTTTCTGCCCTTATTCTCTTTAACTCATCTCTGCTCTTGTCTCTGTGTAACATTCCCTACTTAATTCTCGGTCAGACAATTCAGGATTTCAGTTCTGAGAAGACTCATAAAATCGCATGGTACCTCTGTGGGCTGTTATCTGTGGTCTAATCCTCTGACAACAGACACCTAAAATCTTCCATGCCCATCATAGAAGAGACATCAATAAAGATGAGTACCTTATCTCATGTTTAATAAACTGCTGAGCTAGGACTTAAACCATTGCCTGACATGAGGAGTTCCAAGCTCAAAACTCTCCTAAATTTGGTTTCTGGGGCAAAGTTTATTCTGCAAATTCTAATGTTTTTCCATGTTCAGAAAGTGTTTCAAGTTCGAATACAGACTTGGGTCATAAATGAAAGCTGGAGGTCTGAACTCTGGAAAATTAAAGATTCTTCAGAATCTGAAAAACTCATGAATAGTCAAGCTGAGTTTTCATTTTTCTGGATCCATCTTTTTCTTTTAGACCTTTTTTGGAGGCTATGCAGAAGGTCATGGCAAGACTTCCAGAGTACAAAGAAACCTTCCAGCCCCTGTTCACCATCCATTAAATTCCCACCTCCTTATTTCCCAGTGTTTTCATCTGTAAGCTGAGATCAGAGTATACTTCCATAATACCTGTCTGTGGTCCTCAGGACGCAGGCCTCTTCCATGCCACCCCCCAGTATGCTTCAAGATCATGTGAGAAATGCTCAGACCTCTGAATTCTGGAGCTGGAGCAAACACTGTGAACTCCCAATCCTCTTCTGATGGCAACTGAAAGCTGACAACTACTGACTTAGCTGGCTATTTTGAGCATTAGATAGAGTGATGTCTAAGTGGCTAAGCCTGACACCTAAATCCAGAAACTGAGAAATGTAGTATTTCTGATTTCTTTAAAAACAGGAGGGATGGAGGATTGATGAGTCACTAACACTTTAGTGTAAACTAGTTTGACATATTTCCTAAGAATTATTTGAGCCTATAAAACACTATGGTTTGGTAGGTATTTTAAGAACCACTTGACACGCAAGTGGCAGAATTGGGACTCAAAAATGTGGCCGTTTTCCCCAAAGGTACCTGGAATGGTTACTAACCCTGTGCTCAATTTATTTGCCATCCCACACCCACTCCTATTTAGCATTAAACCCCAGCATACTAAGGAGGACAAACCCAATCAAGAATTTGCAAGGCTCTCATGCTGGCAGTGCCAGTGACTGACTGCTGTGTGGTGAGAATCTGAAGTCTCCTGCCTGGGGACCTGACTAATTGACCTGCTCCACTTACTGATGAAGGCAAGAAAATATGACCCTGGTCTTGAAGGAAGGCATCCGTCCTTCATTCCTGCTAAAAATAAAAGAACCACTCTTACGGACACTCACTCAAAGGCTATTTCAAGCAGATCTAAATGAGCCGCTAGCTGTGTTAGCCACCTAGCCTCACAAGGGTAACAGGTAAAGTAATCCTGGTGTGCTGTGAGTCATAGCTAGTGAAGTGTCCTGGTGTAGTGACACCATGCCACATCAGAAGAGCCTGTGGTCACACATACAGTGGTTCTGATGGCCACTGGAAGGCTAAATTGTGTCTGAACCGTATTAGTGACAAGATAAGACAAGTGTGGGGATGGAGTCCCCTGTCATATGGACCAAGATGGTTCATTCACCCAGCTGATAACTATTATGGGAACAGTCTGTGCTGAGAGAGGCAGGAGAGAGCCAGAGATGCTGGGACCTTTCCTTCACCTTGCCCTTAGATGTGAAGCACCTAGTTATGGTGGGTAATCCTGGTTGTCAACTTGTATGAACCTGGAACCAGTGAGGAGACAAGGATCTGAATATACTTGCGAGAAATATTATGGATTAGGCCAATAGAAGCAGGGAGACTCACTCTAAATGAAAGGACATCTTTATCAATGGCTCATACAAAAGGATGTCCATAAGAAAGATTTTGGTTTGTGGCCTGCTTGGTCTTTTAACTCCACAGGTGAATTTATTTATGCTTCTTCAAATCCATTTACCCTGTTGCTGTCACCACCACTGCCACAGCCACTGTTGTCACTGCTGCTCCTGCTGCCATAGAACCCAGCTGTTTTCTACCTTGCAACATGAAATGAAGACCCAGTCACTCAAGCAATCCTCCAGGCCTTCATAGCAAGATTGAAAAAGCTGAAGCATCCAGCCTTGTGAATTAAGCAGAAATTGGTCCTCTGCCTCCCAGTGTGGTGGCAGCCATTGTTGGACTTTCCACAGCATACTGTGTAATCCAATCTAGTAAATTGCCTTTTTAATGTATATTTATTCTGTTGGTTCTATTCCTCTGGAGAACCCTGACTAATATAGTAGCTATCTCCAGTGCCTCATGGCATTCTGTGGTCTGGGAATGTTGCTAGCCATTCTAAATAGAAGCCTAGAACATACCCTAGGGAGATAGCTCTGAAAAGGTGCCCACCATGGTTGATTGGGAGCATCATTCAATAGCCATTGGTTAGCATTACTTTAAGCACCTCATATTTGTGCTTTAAGCTTTCTGTTTAGTTGAGTATAATCCTTTGAATGGGACTGACATATATGAATGTGCTCATAGGAACCAATAAGAGGACCCTGTCTGTGAATCTTCATTGATGTTTCTGTATTCTAAAGGCCTCCTGAAGGGGCCTTAGGAGTCAGAACAATGCTTAACAGGAAGGAACCTCAAGAAGAGAGGTTGTGAGGTTTGAAGCACTGCATGAGATTTCACATAGGTGGTGGGCTGTGAGATGCAGCTGGGTCCCTCGTCAAGCATAGGTCTCAAACTCAGGATACCCTAATGGGATGGTAGGTGTTCAGCCTTGCTCCTGGACCCTGGTTCCTTTCACTTATCCACGTCCCCTCCCAAAGAAAGGTTTGTGGCCTTTGGTCACATAGCACAGGTAGAGATCGTGACTACAGGCCGCAGAGACTCAAGATATCAGATATCGCCATATTAATGAGATACCTAAAGGCCAGAGGGCAAAGCCAATTAAGCATTCCTTTCCAGACCCTCCAACTTGCAAAAAGATATTTAACCTCAGGCCCACCCTGAGGACACAGGGTACAGCTCCATCCACTTTCCACCATGACAAAAAAAAAAAAAATTTAAAACCATGGACTTCCTCTTGTACTTTGGGCCCTGCTGCGGGGGACCATAGAGAAGGTCTTCAACTACTGAGCTGCTGCTTAATCTCCCACCGGAGAACTTCTCTACATTCCAGCCATGGAGGACTGCCAACTCAAGCAAGCTAACCGAGCCAGCCATGACCCAGCCAAGCAAGTTGCTTCAACCAAGATTCTCTACCCTACGGGGCGCACCAGAGCTTCTCTCCCTCATCCTTCTCGGCTACAGGCCAATCCAGCCCATATGCCTCCACACCCTCCCCACCCCCGTCTCAGTCCTTCTGCACTCTCTCAGTGGTGCCTGGGAGCCAAAGGGCTGAGACCACCGGTCTCCTGCCAGACCCTTGACCCAAGAGCTCTGTCCCCATGGGACCTCAGACTGAGATCTCCCCATGCCCAGAGTGGAGCTTCTCATAGCCGGGTGGCTTCTCATAGCCTGGTGTCCACCTGGCGCCGTGTGGAGTGAACTCAGTCAAATTCCTGAGCTTCTGCCCCCCTGAGCTGCCTGGGGCGGCAGACACACGGTACCCACAACTTAGCACAACAGAACCCATGCTCACTCGGACACCACAGACCCAGTGCTAACAGGGTGAATGGATAATCAGAATGTTGAAGACAGATACAATGGAATGCTATCAGCCTTAAGCGGGAAAGTACTAAGCAATATAAACAAGGCATAAAAGGACAAACACCTTATGACATGCATGGACTAGTAAGATTTATAGGCTCAGGAGATAGAATGGTGGTTTCCAAGAAAGAAGAAGGGTAAAAACGGGGTGTTAGTGTCTAGTGGGTAGTAGGTTTTTGTTATGGGTTGAGGATGTAGTTTAATGGTACACCATCTTCCTAGTATGCATAAAGTCCTGATTTCAATCCACAGTGCTGCATATAAATAAATGTTCAAAGTTACAAAATGAAAAGAACTCCAAAGATGAGTGGTATTGATTGATGGTTGATTATTTTAAAATATTTAAGATGAGGCCAGTGGGATAGCTTAGGAATAAAGGCACTTATTATGCAAGCTTAGCATCCTGAGATAAACCCTGGAACCTACATGATAGAAGGAAAGAAGTTACTCCTATAAGTTGCCCTATGACCTCTACTTATGCTCATGCATGCATGCGCATACTCACAGTAAATAAATCAATTATAATAAAACAATGCTAGTCTTTAAAACAGATTAAAATATAAAATGGTATATTATACATTAATAAATTGTGAGTGTTTGTATATGTATGATACATGTGCTTGTTTTTGTGTTCATGGGTGCATGTGGAGATCTGTAGCTGACTTTAACCATTCACATTGGTTGCTCCTAACTTTTTTTTTTTTTAAGAAGAGCCTCTCACTGGACCTGGAGTTTATCAATTCAGGTAGACAGGCTGGCCCAGTGAGCTCCAGGGATCTTCCAATTCTCCACCAACCCCTGATGCTGGGATCAAAGATACAGGATGCTATGCTCAACTTTTGTGTGAACTCTCTGAATCTGAACTCAGGTCCTCATACACTTTATTGACTGAGCCATCTTCCCAGCTCCATACCTTAGGCATTCTGTAATAGAATTGTTGACAATATTAATTTTTTAATAACAAAATAAAGTGCTGATTTCTCAGCCACTCTGGACTCTCAAAAGTGGTTCTGAAAATGGCTTTAAGAGTGCTTGGCTGACTCTGGCCAAAATGCATCACCGCTGCCCTGCAGCACAGCTTATAAACAACTAATGGTTAAGAGAGGTGCAGGGGTACATGTACCCATGCATGGGCTGAATCACAATTGAAACTCAAACTACTACCAACACTATCATCATTTCCTACTAACTACAAGGGTGCAACATAATTTTCTTTCACTTAGACTGAGGAAATAAGGCTAGGTGACTTTCAGCCTCTAGACTTGGCAGTTTCCTCATGGGTCTAGCATTTCTGGGCATACACACTGGCTCCCTCCTCATCTGGAACCATATCTTTGCCTGGGGTAATGAAGCCTTGTCTTGCTCTCTGTACTAATTAAGACCTCTTTGCCAGATAAGCACTCAGGAAGAGAGATGCCAGTCACTGGTCTGAGAGAGAGGGAGCTGCAGCTACCACTGCAAAATTCAAGCAGCTCAGTGTGTTTCTTCCTCTCCTCTCTTAACTCAGCCTCCTAACCTGCCAGCTTTGTCTTCCTGGACACTCCCAGAGCCAGGATGGACAACAAACAGTAGAGAATGGGGAGTCAGCTAGGTTTTGAGTAAGGTGATTGGCTGAGACACTCCATGGGGTCTAGGTGAAACTGGAGTGCTTTGCCAGTGTTAGGAAGAAAGAGTTTATACATGTATACATTGGTCAACTCTCACTACTGTGACAAAAGACAAAAGAAAAAGATCACTTTAAAATGCCAAAGATTTATTTTGGCTCACGGTTTTAGATGTTATGTTTCATGGTCACTATTGTCTTGGAGCCATGGTGATAAGATGATGATAGCAAAAGCACGTGTCAGAGGAATGCCATTCACCTCATGGCAGCTGGGGACAGGGGTCAGATGAGGTCTCAGTTCCAGTGACCTAACTCCCTCCAAGTAGGTCCCACTTTTTAAAGGTTTTACCAATAGCCAGTGGCACCACAGCTGGTATCAAACCTTAATCCATGAGACTTTGGGGGATGCTTCTGATTAAAACCTGTAACAGTAGATCTGGGACAGATTTAGAATAGAAACCTATCAGAATTGAGGTCTTGGCTGGGTATTAGCACCAGGAGAGCACATCTATATTGGAAATCCCTGCCTTCCAAGGGTATATAAATATTTTCCATTAAATAAGTATGGACCACACTGGGGAAAAAGAAACAACTACAATAGTTCACACCTGTATTCCAGCACTCCTACTGTGAGAGAGGAGGAAAAGACAAGAGAATTTTGCAAAAGGCCAACTCACTTAGAGCTAAAAGAGCCATAGAACCAACAAAATAACCCTGTATCAATGGGGTGGAAGTAGAGAACCAACTTCCTTCTGAAAGTTATCTTCTGACATATGTGTGTGCACACACACACAAAGCCACTGTGACATACCTGCACCCACACTCACACACATCAAACAAAAATAAGATTTTATATTAGGAAAAATGTGTGAAATTTTCCTGTGAATTTGTTTAAAGATATGGTATGGTCTCATGTATCCCAGGCTAGGCTTTATAGTCAAGGATGATTTTGAACTTCCAATTCTTCTGTCTCTCCCTCCCAAGTGTTACAATTGCAAGTATAGATATCCACACTTCGTCTATGTGATTAATCCTGAGGCTTCATGAATGCTATGCAAACTTTTTGCTAACCGAGCTACAGATCTAGCCCTTCTGGAAAAAAAAGTATATTCTGATAAGTAAACATCTTTAAAATCAAAACCTAAGGAGTTGATTGGATTTAGTGACTAGGCAAAACAATAGAGACAGACCAAGCACTACCTACCCAGTACAAGTTATGGACACAAGCCACCATCCTATAGGAGAAGGGTAGAGTTAACATTAAATTATGTAGATATTTTCATAAATGCCTAGGCCTGACATTCCAATGACTGAATAAAACTGGGAGTGACTGAAGGAGCTTCTATTCATAACTAAGAAACTTCCAAAGAACTTAAGAAAGTCACACCCAAGAGCTAACAAAAAGTACCTGTTCCTGATTGACAGCCTCAAATTCTATTTACACTTGTGTGTAGGTAAGGATGACTTTGAACTTCCAATCCTCCTGCATTTATTTTATTGAAATAATATATTAATATATTATACATATTATATATATATATATTCTGATTATGTTTTCTCTTCCCACAACACCTCCCAGATCCTCCCCTCCTTTCCCCAACCACCAAAATCTTCTCTCTCTCTCTCTCTCTCTCTCTCTCTCTCTCTCTCTCTCTCTCTCTCTCACTGACCTTAGAAAACGAGCAGGGATCTGAAAAAATAGTAAGATAAAATAAAAACAAACAAACTATCAAACTATGATAAGATCTCCCCCCCCCCCACAAAACCAAACAAACACAAAAATGGAGCCAATGAAAAAACTACAACAGAGACAGAGAGGGGGGGGGGGGAAGAGGGAGAGAGAGAGAGGCACTATAATTTTAAAAAAAGGAAAAAAGAAAGAAAGAAAGGAATTCTTCAAAAGTATTGTTTTGTGTTGACTATCCGCTGCTGAAATAGAGCATGCCTTAAGTGTGGTTTGTATACTCAGGGAGACTTCTGAAGAAAACTAAATTTTCCTTTGTGAGTAGTTGTCATTTGGAGATAGTTTCTGAGTTAGATAGACAGGGTCATTTCCACTTGCACTTCTCAGTGCTGGAACCCTCTCTGACTTGAACCTGTGCAGGCCCTGTGCATGCTGTCCCTACCTCTCTGAGTTCATGTGTGTGTGTGCCTCTTAAGTGCAGTGATGGTAGGCATGTGCCACCATGAAAAGCAATTTAAAAACTGTATTTTAAAAAGATCACTGGAAAGCATATGAAGAGTGCATGAACTGTAGCAAGAGCAAAAGTTAAATGATGACTCAATTGCTCATACAGTCATTGAGCTGAGGGTTTCAACACTATGGTAAAGATGCTATAGCAGTAGGAATGGTAAGAGATAACCAAATATACAGGTTTGGACTGAACAAGGCATAATAGGAAGAAAGGAGAATCAAGGATAGCCTCAACACACATAACTAGCAGGGCATGGTTTTGATGAGTATGCCTGGCCAAGGAAGAAAAGAATTTATCAAAAGATACATTTTCACATTAAGTATAAGTTGTCTTATTAAATATAGAAGTCAGTTGTGTAGTTGGTTATAAGTCAAAGAGCCAGGTGTATCGATCATTTTTTCCCTGTTGACTATCATGTAAGATCATGAGATTGAATGAATGAGAAGAGAAATCCATCAGGCTGAGGACGGGAAGGAGGACAACTGTGTAAGTGAGAACACAACAGATTCATCGTGGGAGCATGGAAGAAAGAGTGCCCGGTCTACTTGGCTGCCATAGAGAAGTCCAAGAAATAGGAGGAGAGTGTTGGGTCCTAAAAAAAATCAAAGAAATATGAAAACAAGGCTTGGCTTTACACATGGAGATTTGGGTCTGATCCATGGCCTTGAACAGCACCATCAGAGTCAATTGATAGTCAGAGAGCATGGAAAGCACTGAGAGCAGAATAGGAAGTGATAAATGCAAAGAGTGAGCACAGAGAAATCTTTTGAGTAGTTTTGCCAGTTCAAGGTTAAAGGTTAAATAGGGCTTGCTTTTAATGGATGGGGCTAGGAATATAGAATCCAGACCAGCCAATGTTTCCATTAGAATATAAGCAAATGCAGATTGTCACCATATGGATAGTCAATGCCCAGTGGCAGCTATGTCATTAACAGCATGTGCATTGATTAGTTTATGTCAACTTGACACAAGTTAGAGATTATCTGAAAGGAGGGAACCTCAGTTGAGAAAATGCCTCCACAAGACTGGGCTGTAAGCCAGACTGTACAGCTTTCTTAGTGACTGATGGGGGAAGACCCAGACTATCACAGCGGGTGACACGTTCTATAAGAAAGAAGGCTGAGTACACCATGCAAAGCAAACCAGTAAATAGCATCTCTCTACGGCCTCTACATCAGTCCCTGCCTCCAGGTTCTTGCCCTGTTTAAGTTTAGGTCTTCACAGTTTTTGATGATGAACTGTGATGTAGAAGTGTAAGCCAAATTGAATCCTTTCCTTTTCGGTCATGATGTTTCATCACAGTAACAGACACCCTACCTGAGACAGCATAGGTTACCACAATGAGTCAGCAAATGCAGGTCCAGTTAACTCTAGAAGTGAAAGAGAGACTGTTGTGGGTTGCAGAGTAAGTTAGAAGTAAGGAGATGGGAGCAGTAAAGTTAGGTTGTTCTCCAGAGAAAGCATTTGTGACTAGGAAAGAGAATTATGTACATGGCAGGAGAAACTGAATAGTTTGCCTGTGCCATCTGTTTTGTTGAGCAGAATGTCTGCCAAAGTAAACTCCTAAGCAAGACTATTTTTCAAAGACTATTGTATTGTATTAAGATGGACAAACCTTCAGCATGTGGAAGTGTTGATGGGAGCGTTCACCTAACCAAAAGGGAGGAGTATACAGAATATGACCCAGAGGGACATTTTACAAAAATGTGAAGGTTTGAGCTACAGAGCAATAGTGGGGTAATGATCCTGGAGAGAAGAAAAAAACTTCTGTTGTGAGACCATGGGAACCTAGAACATGCAGGTGGGTTTCAGAATTTGACAGAAAGGAGTAAGAGTGTTCTCTAGAGTGGTTTCTGCTTAGAAAGAAGAATTGGAAAGGCTCAAGAGAGTTACATTTTGTATTTAAGAGAAGTTGAAAACAGGTGTATCTAAAAGGAAGAAATACTGGTAAAGAGGAAAGAGGGATGGAAAGTATGATCTTGTCAGCCCACCCAGACATCCACTGGGACAATCACCGATGGTTTCTTGTTAGGAAATGTTGACGAATACTTCACGTGATCACAACAGAGGATGTTGTCAGAACACTGGACCTTGGTAATGGAAGGGGCTTTGGTGATTTCCGAGTCCAATATCTTGCAGTATAAGCAAGAACATACATATCTAGATTAGTGACATTTCAGGTTACTGACAGCAAAACCAAGGTTAATTATTTTGTCTCCTGCCCAATCTACACTGGACACCAGTTCCATGGCCAGGATCCAGAAAAGGCAGAATCATTTTAGTCACCCAACAACTGACTGGAGAGTTTAATATTAGGGAACTGGCTTTCTGGTGTTCACACAAAGCCCCTCATCATTACTAAAGGGCTTCTCCTTTAGTCCATACAAGAATTATTATTATTATTATTATTATTATTATTATTATTATTATTATTATTGTCTCTGATTTTTTTCTACAGTTGTTTCCAATTCATTATTAGACCCAACAAGCTCTTACAGAGTCTTAGCAGAATTCAGGAAGCCCACACAAGTGGGACTACGAAGCTCCTTCCTTTAGTGGATTGAATTCCACAAGGATGAAATAGCTGTTAACTCACCTAGAAGCCCAAATTTGCTTCTTTATTTCTCTACTCCTTTGTTTAGTAATGCCAGCCAAGCCAGGCTTCTCTCTGCTAATATATTATATTACCCTTTCTACATGTACGTGGCACTATCTACCCTTCCAGAACACCTTGGGAATGCTTGCAAGGCTTGTGTTTGAGAACATCTTGTTTATGAAATGGAAAAGTTCCCAAGCCCCATACTTTGATGTTTCTATGCATCACATCTTCTGTTCCCATACCATAAAGGATCTGGTTTCATTTTACAGATGAAAGAATTAAGCAAGGAGATACACAGGCCAAGAACACCAAAGAAACTCTGTAATCCCCCCAGAGGCTCCTGGTAATAAAGCAGGGCTTGAAACTCCGCCATACAATGGGTTTTCTTATTTCACATAATAATATGAAGGTGTTCTTGAACAAAGTAAAATATCAAATTGTGTTCACAGGCTTTTCGGGATTTGTCATTTCTTTTTCATGGAGCATAATCGCAGCAACTCAGGAGCCTGTGGAAGATAGTATCTCAATGGTGATAATGTCTGCTTATAAATGCAGCACATCAAGAAGCAAAGTCCCATCCCTGAATCAGAGTGCCTTGCAGACAAAGGCCAAAGCCTAGGTCATTGTTAACAGAACATGATGGCGATTCCACCTCTCTGTGAGGATGGAACATTCTGCCTTCTGTGCAACAATGCTAATAACCACAATCATTATTCTTGAAGATAGAAGACCTGGAATCTAGGACCAAAAAAGGATAAGAGAAAAGTAATATATTATTAAGATATTTGGAGGGAAGCTCTTTTGGCAACTGCAACCATGTTGTCCAGGACCAATGTGAAGATAAGAATCAACTTAATTCATTGTAAATGGCTTTGCACATTGACAAAGCTGAAGACTGATGAAACTGGGACCTAGTTGAAATAGACTCTGTAGACAGACTGTTAGAAGCCAAGATGAGATTCCAGAGTGCTCCACACTCTGCCCTGTAACTGTTGGTTCTATAATCTCTAATAATTAAGTGCAGTAAGTGTGAAAAGCAGAGATTATTTTTTAAGATATATTTTCAAACCTTGCTACTGCAACTCATTAGCTGAGCAACTTGAGCCATCTAAAGCCCCACTCTGTAGTTGATGGGAAATGTCTGGGGTGGCCATTAAGACACTATATTGGACTCTCCAAAGCACTGCTGTGCAATGCTCATCTTTATCACCCATTTACTTATAGTGTGCTCTGACATCTCTCTGTAGTATACTTTTCTCATTATCTGCTCAGTCATCTGACCACATTATACTTATTCCAGTGCCTCTGAGTCAGTAGAGAAGAGTGTAGGCCCCTCTCAAGCTGCCCATTTGTCCAAGCTGTGCACCCAGATATAATCTTCAAATGAAGGATAAGGCTGGATCTCTAGCCGATGGGACTCTTCAGCACTGTTGAAGAAATGGAAGGAACATGCCTCCAGGATGTCAAATGCTAGGCACAGCCATTTGCACTTTGTACCCTGAAAATGGCACACATATTGGTGTTAGAAAAGATCAGAAACCAAGGGCAAATAAAACTGCTTAGAGAGAAAGGCTAATCTGGAAAGGTGGACAGAACTCTCATTGTCCCCTATTTTCTTAGATTGGAAGACAGGAGAAGAAGGAGGGGGAGGAGGAAGAGGAGGAGGAAGAAGAGGAGAAGGAGAAGGAAGAAGAAGAAGAAGAAGAAGAAGAAGAAGAAGAAGAAGAAGAAGAAGAAGAAGAAGAAGAAGAAGAAGAAGAAGAAGAAGACGACGACGGAGGGGAATGGAGAGAGGATTCATACCACCATCTCAAAGCCCAGTATATGACAGAGGTTTCATTCTCCCAATTGAGTCTATATTCATTGTATTCCCAAAGACCATGCCGAGCCTCCTCTACCATGAGAGTAATAAAGACAGCTCAGCTGCCTGTAGAAGAAGAGACTTTGTGTTGAAACATTTCATACCAACACCCACCCCACCTCCCAAACACTGAATCTGATAAGTTTGTTTACAATTAGATCAATGCTTCTCCTATGCACCAAAGTATGAGTTCATCAGTAAACCTAGGACTCTTCTTAGTCACTTCAAAGCAGTGCAGCAGACATAAGCATGTATGTTTAGCCAAAGCTAATGAATGGATAAAGGACTATTAAGGTGTGGTCCTTAAAATTAAGATCATAGGCCAGAAACATGAGTCAGCCACATATATTTAGAGCAGTTCTAAAAGACCATATGAGCTAAATGACACACGTATGTTGGTGATGAAGGAAGGAAGCAAGTGCCTGATAAAGGAGAAAGGTTTCATGAGGAATCAGTGGTGGTATCACTACTCTGTTTCTAAACTGAAGGCAATTGTCATACCAATGTCACAGCATTGTTGTATGCACCAAGTGAGTTATTCCATGCTGAAAACTAGGCATTGCTCCTGGGGCATCACAACTATATATTACTAGTTAGTACCTTTCCTTGCCACTGAGAATGAATGAGAAACATCAAATGGGTGATGGATAAGAGCAATTTGTAGTCACAGGGAAGGCAATATCTGACTTCACTGGGCTGCTTTTCACATAACCAAGGAGAAAAGACTCAGAGATCTGAAGGTGGCAAAGGCAAATTCACATAACAGAGGCTTACAAACAGTCTGAAGAGGGCCTTGAATGCTATTCTAGAGATTTGACAGCAACTCTTGGCATTTACCCAAGCTTCCATTATAAGAAATAACCCCGTCATCTATATCACCTTAATCTGGCAAGGTTCACAGATGGACCAGTTCTGGAAGTGGTATCCCACTCCACTGTTAGACTGAATGCAGTCTTCAAAGCATCAAAATTGCAAGTCTTCAATAGAAGCAGGGAAAGATATTGATCAGTGCTTTCTTTTGTACCTTATGACTCCCGGACTGGACAAATGTCAGCTGCATTTGTCTGAGAATCCCTGTCTCAGCCTCACTCAGCAGGATAAAGATCAGACAGTCTGTGCAATCCAAGTGCCAAAGAAAGTCTTTAGCTATAAGTGCATAGTACTTATAACCAAGTACAAAACTCCTCCTCAGGTCAACCTTTACTTGCTAGAGAAAAATAAAAATTAAACACAACACCATTGTGAAACAGTCAAGAAATACTTAGTGATGAGTGACCATGTGGATGAAGTCTATGCACTGTCTCAGATAAAAAGGTCAGGAAAATCAGGACGAGCTACAACAGCCAAAGAAGGATTTGCAGAGATGAACACAAGAGGTGAAGAGATACCAGGACAGTAGGAAATACCACTCATGAAGTAATGACTGTTTACTGAGTAGTTGGTGTGCACCAAATACTTCCCCAGGCTTAATAGCAGACATGGGAAAGTCCCTATCACTATTGCAGTTAAAAATAAGTAAGAGAAACATGAAACAAAGAAAATAGTAGGTATATGACATAATGTTACATAGTAAGTACTTTGAAGGAAAATAATATTAGGTCAAAGGAAAAATATACTATAGATTGAACACTCAGATTGTGACTATTAGTCTGCTGGAGATGCTACAATCAAGTATAACTTACCGGAGACATGAACAACAGAGATGCATTTCCTCACAGTTCAGAAAATTGGACATATAGCATTACATCCTTTACCTCCAAATACAATTGAATTTGGAACTTCTGAGGCTGCAGCTTTAACACATGAATTTGGAGAAGGAATAGGTCTATCCACAATGGTGGGTTTTTTTTTTTTTTTTGGTTGATTTTTGTTTGGTTGTTTGGTATCTTTTTGTGGTGGAGACATTTGAACAGAGACATAGACACTATGATAGCCTAAGCCATGGACCTGTGTGAGGCAACAGAGAACACCCAGTGGAAACCTTACTCTTTATGTTCTAAAACATGGGGTGGCTGGGAAAGTTAAGGCAGATAACAGGACATGACATTGGAGGAGTAGCCAGAGGTCAAACAACACATGTCTTAGAGGTCACATCAAGTCAAGGTTTTTGGATTTGGGCAGAAAAAGACTTGGTATTGAGCAGGCCAGTAGCATTCTGACACATATTCTAAAATAGGTGCTATGAATTCTAAGTGAGAGCATGAATGCAAAGAAGGACACAAAGTAGGCAACTGTAGCAGATAAAGGATGGTCGATCATCCCAAGCCTAGAGAAAGGTAGCAGTATTTCTATTCCACTTCCTAAGCTCCCAAGCAAGGATAGAATGAGCTGTGCTGAACAGAATTAGAGGCAAATCCATCATCCTTCCTTTCAAGAAGAGAAGGCCAAAGGTAGGAGAGATGGCACAGTAGTAAGTCTGTTGGCTGTTCTTGCAGAGAACCCAGCACCCACAAGGAGGTTCGTGACTAATTGGAACTCCAGATCTAAAGGAGCCTATATTTTCTGATCTTCCTGGACATCAGGCATGCACGTGGTATGCATGCATACCTACATATAGGTATACATATGTGTACCAATATACATGTAGTTAAAACATACATGAAAAGTAAAAGTAAGTAAATCTAAAGAAGAAAAGAGAAGAAGAGGAGGAGGACCAGTAGGAGGAGGTGGAAGAGAAGGAGGAAAAAGAGGAGGAGGACCAGTAGGAGGAGGTGAAAGAGGAGGAAGAAGAGGAAGAGGAGGAAGAGGAGGAAGAGGAGGAGTTCAAATCAGCAGCTGACTGTAGATTCACCAAATAGCTAAAATGCAGACATTCTATAGGAACTGTAACGTTAAACCACCTCACTCAGTTCTCTAGCTATGAGCTGAGTATATGTCACCTTTTCCCTCCACCTACAAAAAAATAAAAATAAAATCCTCAAAGTGATGGAATCCGGAAAGGAAGCTTTTGTTATGTGTCTGGTTTCCCTTCTGCTCTGACCAAAAGCAACATAGGATAGGGTTTATTTATTTATTTATATGTGAATTTGCCTTTGCCACCTTCAGATCTCTGAGTCTCATGAACTCTTTGCTTCAACAAACTACAGTTTGTACTTTGTACATTTTCCTTTCCAACTTATTCTCCTTAATGTTACATCTGAATCGAAATGGTGAACAATAACCATTCCACAGCCTGAATGCTAACCTGCCTTAAAAATTACCCCTGTTTCACACTTTAGTCCTTTACTTTTAAATTCAACATCATTCAAGACCTCAGGACATTGGCTTCCTGAGTAGAGCCAGAGCCAGATCTTTGCTAGAATATATCCAGAATGGTCTCTGGTCTAGTTCCCAATAGAGTCTTCATTTCCTTTGAAATCTCAAGAGCCCTGGCACCATTGTCAACATCCTTTAACTTTTTCCAACTCCCATTAAATTAATCCACTGACCTCTGCTAACAGTGTTTGAGTGCCTAGCCCAAAGTTTAAAACTCTTCCATGTTCCTGCTATGAATCAGTCCCGAAGACCTTAAGACCACAGGGCAGGGGCAGGGGGAGTGGGGTTATTACAACAATAACCCCACTTTCCAGTAGTAAGTTTCTGCATCACTTACTTTTCTAAGTGTTATGACCATATACCTGTCAGGGACCGCTCTGCCAAATGCTGGAACCCGCACTGCCAAAAGCTTGGGGGCCAAAATTGTTAGAGCCCACACTGCCCCAAGCTTTGGGGGCTAAATTGTTCTGGCTCTTACTGATGCTTCGGTTCCCAAGTCAGGGTTCAGCAAGAGAGAGAGTGAGGGCAGACTCGAAGAATGGAGACCAGACAGGGTGTGTTTCAGTCCCATTTATTCTCAAGTCTCTCTTCCTAGTCCAAGTTTCTAGTCCCTAGTGCCTCCAAGTTCCAAGTTTTTCGAGCCCTTTTTCTGTCTGCCTTTTGCCCTTTATAAGTCTCACTTCTTAAGTCATGCCTTTAAGTCACACCTTTAAGTCACACACACCCAAGGGAAAATCCTGGGTATATAAAACAAGATGTTATCAGAGTGTGCTCAGCTGTTGTAGGCTGTTGAAAACAAGTCTCTTGTCGGGGTATATGGCTCAAGATGGCTGCAAGAATGATAGCCGCCTTCTGTTGGCTCCCCACATATACCTAACAAGAAGTCAACTAAAGGTATGATGGTATATTCTGGCTTACAATTTGACAGGATACATTTCAAGATCATAGGAAAGCATGTGGTAAGAATGGGAGTCAGATGTTTGCCTCACATCAGTGGTCAAGAAGCAGTGGGTGAACAAGAGCTGGGCAGGGCTTTGCAAGGTCCACTCTCATTGACCTACTTTCAGTGAGCCTCTACCTCTTGAAGGTTCCACAGCCTTCCCAGTGTCATCATCTGGAGACCAAATATTCAGATGCATAAGTCTGTGGAGGGTATTTTACATTCAAATCACAGTGGTAAATAATTATGTCATGAGGCTAGGGTCCCAGTGAATGGGATCAGAGCTGTAGAAAGAGACTTGAGAAAAAATTGTAAGAGATTCATTCTATAAATCATCCCCCCCCCAAGTGTGTATATGTGTGTGTGAATACAGTAAGAAGGTAATCATTCCACACAAGGAATAGAAGCCTCAGCACCTTCATTTTAAATTTCACAGTTTCTGACATAGTGAAAATATGTGTTTATTATTTGATCCATCAGAAATATGGTATTGTTATTGGGGGCTCTCATAACTTTACTTAGTTAATGGTAAGTTAGACAAAGAGTGTCTGCTGGGCTTCCTCTTCATTTGAAGCAAGCTGTGTGATTAAAAAGCATAGCTGAGCAAGCATTTCCACAGCCAGCTCTTAATTAGACACACTATTAGAGCAGAAAATTTGTGAGTAATTCAAATACCTAAATTTTTCTGTTGCATTAAACAAACTTCCTCATTCTTTCAATGTATTTACTTCTCTTGACCTATTTTATGTCAACATGTTAAAATCGTCATTCAAGCATAAGAAACAGTAAATGTCTCTTGCCAATAAATAACCCAACCTGAATAATTCCCTTGACAAAATTCTAGCATTCAGAGTTCTTTAGACGCAATACCAACATAATTTGCAGTTGAGTGGAACTTCCTAATTTTAAAAGGAGCTTAGCTTAACCATCATTTTTCCTATTTGCTGCTCAGAACTATTCAAGAAACTCAAAACAGCCTGTTTCTTCTTCATGCTAATGGAATTCTGTTTTTAACAGAAGTTTCAGCCTTTTAAGAAGATAGCTCGTCTCCACAGTGATCACCATTCTTCTTTCCTAGTTGACGTTCATGTTTAAAAGCAAGTAATGCCTGTGTTTGGTCTTGATCTCTTTATTTCAGGTTCTGAAATCCATTCACTGTGAAGTAGTTAAGCCATCTGGCTATTTAAACCTCTGTTCCTGATAAAGAATGCTAAAGTGTCCTGTGGGAGTGAGGTACAGTCATGATATCCTAGCCAGCCTCCTGGGTGGTGGAGACACTGTTCGCTTCTCTACCTACCTAGTTACTGAGTGGTGTTGTTTTCTGAAATGCCTTTGGAGTTTGGAATAGTTACATTGTACAAAAAAAAAAATCTTTTAAAAATTCAAGAGAAATTAATTTTAATATCAAGAAATAAATTGGCCAATTAGCTGTGATACAATTAAGAAAATGCAAATAATTATAATTGGGTAATGTTAGAGTTGCTTTTTAATATAGATTTTTTATGTGTCCCTATGTATGCCTGTGTGAGGATATGCTCACCACAGGCATGAAGTTGCCTTCAGAGATCAAGAGAAGGCATTGGATCCTCTGAAACTAGAGTTATACGCAGTTGTGAACTAACCAATGTGGGTGCTAGTTACAGAACCAGGGTCTTCTGCAAAAGCTGTATGTGCTTTTAACCACTGCTCCAGGCCCTGTACTTGTTTTTGGATTCAACTCTAAGATGTTTAAATGTCTTGGTTGTTGTTATTACTATTATTATTATCATTATCATCATTGTCGTTATTATTATTATTATCATTATTATTATTATTATTATTATTATTAAAATTGTGTAGTCTCAACCTAACAGGGATAAAGATTTGCATAAGTATCTAGAGTTAACTTGAACAGGCCTTAGCCTAAATGACAAGAGTTATGTGCTTAGCGCCCTTAGGTTATGGCAGGCATACCACAGACAGAGCCCTAGGAAAGGATTGTGTTGCCAATAAAAAACTCCAGTCAACTTAGGTACCAAGACAGTTTTCTGTATAAATTTAAATGTCTGAACATGTGTCTACCCAGTTAGTTTATGATGATGTAACTATTTAACAAGTAAGCAAGCATCTTTACACCAAAGTTATTTACACTCAAGTTTATAAATGTATAAGAAAATATATTCTTTTATATCTGGTCATGGTGACAAAGACATTTAGGCAAAGTATAGGGAAGTATTCCACAGACAAAAAAAAATCTGTAGGCTCATACACAAGGTGTAGGTGTATAGCAAATTCTTGGCAAGGTATAAGTTTAATAGATCTGTTTAAACCCAAAATAAAAATTCATAGGCTAGGAGCCAATCTGAAATGTCTGAAAAGGCATCTAGGAGTAATTGAAAGCCAGATGAAATGTGAGAGGGCTGGTCAGTTCACCTTGCAAGGCAATCTGGTGGTCTTGGTAATATAAAATCTTCAGAATTCAAGCTTTGGGAAACAGAGGGCAGAAATATCCTCTTAAACTGACTTCCACTTCAGTGCTTCCACGGAGTCTTTGTTTTCTTCAATCTTCCTTTGCTTAATGAACATTTCTGGAGTGTTAGGTGATGGGCGTGTCTCCTGGCTTCATAGCATAACCTTATGATTTGAAGAATCCAGACCAGTCAGCAAAACACACACACACACACACACACACACACACACACACACACACACACCACTGAAGTAAAATGGTGGCCTGTGCACTCCATCAGGACTTAACAAATCAATACTACAATGGCCTACTAGTCCCTCCCATGTTCCAGACTGAGACTTGGAAAGTTTAAGATAGGAAGAATGGATTTTGTATGAAAGACAGACACATAGCTTTAGGAACAGAGGGTGAAATGTGTGACATTGAAGAGTGACAGTCTCAAGTGCATCCGTACCCTAGCCTGAATAGCAAACCAGAATGTGCAGCAGAAGTGAAGATTGCAAATCTTGAGGCTGGAGAGGTTATGCCGGGCTATCTGCTGGGCTTAATCTAATTATGGAAGTCCTCGAAAGGACTAAAGTCTTTGCCAGCTATGGTTAGAGAAAGAGGGTGACAGATGAAGGATCAGAAAGATGCAGTGGGGGAGGAAGCAGCTGCAAGCCAAAGAATTTACAGCCTCTCGAAGCTAGGGGAAAAAAAAGAAAAGGAAAGATAAAAGACTATCCCATGTATAGGTCTGTATAAGACCTTGTATAAGACAAACACCAAGATGTCAGAAACCTCTGGGAATGGAACACAGTGTGTCTACACTTTGATTTTAGCCTTCTCAGATGCATTCTGAACGTCTGAGCTACAAAGTTATTTACTAATGGGTGTATTATTTAAGTCATAGAACACTAATACATCAGATCAGGCAACTTAAAAAAAATCAGTTTTCCTCACTCTAAAGTGAAGATAGATAAAGGTATTGATGAGATTGCCAGTATTGGGTGTGATGATGACCTACAGACTTTTCAGTTCTCTGGCTGGCAATAGGCTACTTAAGCATACACTGCTTTTTTTTTTATTTTTTCATAGATTCACTAAGGAATCTATGAATCTTTTCAAAGCCAGTAGAAAAAATATTTCTTACCCCAATGCATTAAAAGCCCAGGCTTTTGCCCTAGGAGCAACAAGCTGTCTCCCAGCTCAGCCAACACCTGTCCTCTCTCTGGGCTGCAGCTTTTCAAAATGAGGGATGTGACCTAGAAGATTTATTTACAAGGGCACCTCCTTCACTGACACAGCTGAATAATATAAATGAAAAGCCATAAAACTTCTGCATTCTAGTCTGAAGGGAAAAGATATGATAACTAGGATTCAATTCAATACTCAAAATTGAATGGGCTACCAAGGAAGCTGCAGGCTTGAGCTGCCCGCTTTCATACCAGATGCCCCGGGTCTATGAGGATAGTAGTAGATATGCCCATCTTCAAAAGCCTCCAGGGCCCACATCCCATGGCGTTCAGATCGAACACATAGTCCTAGGAAGCTGTACCACCATAATACCTAGAATAAGTTCAGACATTAATCAGGACACTTAAGAGACTAGTGGAAAGCTCCACTTAGAAGCAGCTGCCAAATGGCCAAATATCTGAAACTATTACCTGCTGCAATCCAAGTATAACTACGACAGTGGTTCTCAATCTGTGGGTCGATCCATTGGCAAGGTCACCTGGGACCATTGAAAACGTAGGTGTTTACATCACAAAACACGATATTTACATTACGATTCATAACAGTAGCAAAATTACACTTAGGAAGTAACAACAAAACTGATTTTGTGGTTGGGGGCGTTACTACAAGAGGAGGAACTGCGCCAAAGAGTCACAGCATTAGGAACCAGTGCACCGGGGAAGTGGGCGGGAAAACCATTAAAAGAGAGAAGGAATCTGGGCTTGCTGAGTTGAAAAAAATCACCAGCAGTGTCCCTAACCTGGAAAGGGAATGCTCTTCTGCAACCCCTTTGTACACAAACCTCTGAGCATCTTATGAAGGAATGATAACTTTAAGATAATAAGTTGGTTCTGGAGGGAGTTAAAAACTAAGTTATTTTTATTCATGAGCAAAGAAAAATTATCTCATAATAATATTAGTAAAAAAAGGGGGGGAGGGAGATAACTTTTTTAATCATACAATTGTTTATTTTCTGGCCTGTACCTAATGAGTTTCAGGCATTTCCACCCGTTGCTTCCTCTTGCTCCCCACTCTCTCTCCTGCTGAAACCCTTCTTCCAACGAACTCCTCTCCGCATTTCAGTTGCGTTTTTATAACTACTGGATTTCTTCATCGACAATTTAATACCCATATACCATTCATTCTGATTACTATAACTACCCCAACTGCTCTAGTCATCCTCACATGCATACTTTTAAAAAAGTTTCTTCATCACATTCAGTAGAACGGGACTAGAGTCGGCAATGCTATCAACTGAACCTTGTAGAAATTGAGTGACTTGCTCAAGCTCAGTGAGCCATCAAATTTCAGACCTAAACCTTCAACTTCCAATTTGCATAATGACAAGTCCTGTAACTGTTAGCTGTATTCCTCTCCATTTATTTGCCTAATTTCTTTTTATTTTCTTGAACAATCCATTCAAATAGGAAATGAGTCGCTTACATGTGAATCCTGGTTTCTTCACATATAAAATAGGAGTAACGATAGTGCTTTTCTCACAGGGTAGAATATTTGTGAGACTTAAGTAAGATAGTATGGAAATCCTTGGACATGAGTCCTGTCTTTTTAAGAGCAGTTAGTGAGCACTAATAATAGTGACAATTACAACAGCAGCAATGTTTGTGGACTAGCTGCTGCTTCATCTAAAATGGAAGGACATCTTGATCAAGACGTATCAATTGCAGATGGACAAACATGCTTCAGTCCTTGATTTTGGCCCATAATTCAATCTCTATTGCTATGTCTCCCATCTGGCTGCTTTGCCCTGGAAATCAAGATTCATCTATAGGCTGCCTACTGAGAAAAAAGATACAGAGAGAAAGGCTAAGCATCACTCCCACATAAACTAGTAGATCAGTGGCAGGGTCTTACCAGCCTTTGTCATTAAGCTGAAGGATCTAAATTCATTGTTCCTGGGTGGCTAAAGCAGATATGGTATTTCTTGTAGAGTTAAAGTCTTTAGAGTTCTGTTGGCCATCACTGAGTCCCAAAACCTTACCTTGGCTCTCATCTGCTCACTTCCAGCCAGCTTTCCATTTGTGTTATTTGGCTGAGCCGTTACATTAGAATATAACCGGGTTTTATTCCAGAGACTGAAATGTGTGTATTATCATAATGCCTTTAGACCTAGAAGCATTTCTTAATGAGAGACTGAAGCTTGGCAGTTGCTGAGAGATGTACATGGCTCCCATAGGCCTGCTCTAGATTAGCACCCTGTGTGTTTCAAATGTCATGAATTTGGCCTGCAATAGATAATTTGACTTGAATAATCAAAAAAATTGGGGACATCTAATACTCCCCCCCCAACCGTACACACACACACACACACACACACACACACAAAATGTTTTCACAAGATCTTTGAGAAACAGAAGAATCCCTGCTCCAACTCATTTTCTTAAACACCATGCCTTCTTTACGTCAACTTCTTGTTTTGATAATGACTTCGATCATAATATCACCCAAAGACTTGGGTGTTAGAAGATTAATCCTCTTGAGCTTCATATGGTCTGTGAAGTGTATCTTGGGTAGTCCAAGCTTTTGAGCTAATATCCACTTATCAGTGAGTATATACCATGTGTGTTCTTTTGTAATTGGGTTATCACTCTCAGAATGATATTTTCTAGTTGCATCCATTTGCCTAAGAATTTCATGAATTTATTGTTTTTAATAGCTGAATGATACTCCATTGTGTAAATGTACCACATTTTCTGTATCCATTTGGACATCTGGGTTCTTTCCAGCTTCTGGATATTATAAATAAGGCTTCTATGAACATAGTGGAGCATGTGTCCTTGTTATATGTTTGGAGAATTTTTTGGGGATATGCCCAGGAGTGGTATAGCTGGGTCCTCAAGTAATACTATGTCCAATTTTCTGAGGAACCTCAAGAAAAAGGAAGACTAAAGTGTGGGTCCTTTGTTCCTTCTTAGAACGGGGAACAAAATACTCATGGGAGCAAACATGGAGACAAAGTGTGGAGCAGAACTGAAGAGAAGGCCATCCAGAGACTGTCCCACCTGGGGATCCATCCCATATACAGTCACCAAACCCAGACACTATTGTGGATGCCAAGAAGTGCATGCTGACAGGAGCCTGATGTAACTGTCTCCTGAGAAGCGCTGCCAGAACCTGACAAATAGAGAGATGGATGTTCACAGTCAACCATTGGACTGAGCACAGGGTCCCCAATGGAGGAGTTAGAGAAAGAACTGAAAGAGCTGAAAGGGTTTTCAACCCATAGGAAGAACAACAATATCAACCAATCAGACACCCCAGAGCTCCCAGGGTCTAAACTACCAACCAAGGAGTACACATAGAGGGACTCGTGGCTCCAGCCACATATGTAGTAGAGGATGGCCTTGTTGGGCACCAATAGAAAGAGAGGCTTGATGCATCTGTGTAGGGGAATGCCAGGGTGGAGAAGCAAGAGTGGAGGGGGGGGAGTGCCAACAAATGTCAGGAGCTACATACATAAAGTCTCACCAACACGACTTCCTAAATATAAGCTTCTGGGCCTACATATAAGGTATTACCCACATTTAGCATGATACTTCCAACTTCAAATGTCTTAATGGTGAAAAGCTTCCACAGGTGTGACTGAAGGATTATCTCTTCATTGATTCCAGATCTGCTCAACTTGACAACCAAGCTTAATTAATTACCACATCATGGAATCAAAAGCTCACACTTATGTAGGCAGGTAAGCCTCAGCACAGGCATTTCGCTTAGAAGAATTCGAACATATCAAGTTTTGGTCAGTGATAAGAGAAGTTGCATTGTGAATGTAAGAGGCTGTGGACAAGCAACTGGAATGTTTAAAGTTGAATCCTGGATGTGCTCATTCATGGGAGACTTTGGTTGTTGTTTTGTTGGTGGTAGTGGTGGGGCAATGGGTATTTTATTTTGTTTGGTTTTTGTGGTGTTTGGGATGGAGTTTACACATGCTAGGCATGAACACCAGTACTGAGCTACACCGCCAGCCATGTTTTCTGTTTTTATGACTCAATTTCTCTGGGCATGCCCCTTTCTCAGAAAGATGTGTGTATAGTTTCCCTCCTTGGACTGAGAGTGGAACAAGCAAGAACATGGATGTAGATGCTAAATCGTGGTGAAAGTCTGGATGTGATCCAAAATCTATTGTGACGTACCAGGGTTATACAATGATTTCTTCTGAGATAAAACATTCCATCCGAGACAGAAGCTCTTTAAGATTTGGGGTGTTCTCAAAGGAGGTAATACATTCTATACTATAGAGATGGTCCTTAAAACCCAGGAAGTAGACACGTCAATACCTTCAAGAAACTCTTGAAATTGACCAGATACATTAAGCTTCCCTTCCAAGCTTATATAAACTGTTAAGATAGATGACTCTCAGACAAGCCAAGCTACCTAGAAGGAACAGAGGCCAGGCACACTTCCTAGAAAAGGCTCAGCCCAACTGAGTTACTCACAGAAATATTCCCCTTCTGTTGTGCTGCCTATAGGTTGTACAGTTCACTCCAGGCTTCTCATTTTCATGCACTGGGGTGAGGTGAGTCTTCGTGATGCCATTATCTTTGGCTTATTTCTGTTTCTATCAATAACCCTTCATCCATATTCTTGTGAACCCCAATAAAACTCACTGGATCACCGGATTAAACTTTGGTGGATTGGTGAATCCTTACTTCAGTCTGTCATTGGTTCCTATCAACTGGAAACAGACATGTGTTCATCTCTCTCCAGGAAGAATGTCTCACAACAGCCTACAAACTGGGCAGCACATGCAATCATGGCACAATCTTACATAGATGTCATGTGTTCAGGATCATGTTTCTGAGAATCAGAGATTCAGCCAGGCTCCAGGTGGCCTGGAGGCCACAGATGGTGAATTCCCACAGGCAGGAGAAAGCAGCTGGGTTGCTTGAGAGTGAGTACTGAGTACAACTGGTTTTTCGAGGCCATTAGTTTTTTTTTTTTTTAAGTCGTTTGAAAGCAAAGTATAAGATGAAAGGGAGCCCTGAGTTCTAGCTTTCAAATGGGCTCAAGATTTATTAGCACTCCTTACACTTGAAATTCAAAGACTTATTATGAGAATCTGATTGAACCTTGGCACCTTATTCATGGCATGCTACCCTGAGTTTCAGGAGGCTGGAAGAAGCTCTCCATCCATTTGATCACTGAGTTGTGCTCCTTTCTTCATTTGATGCTTTCTGTCCTCTCTTTGTGCCTGAAAGGATATGTCTGTGTGGATATTTCCTAGATTCTGCCCATTATAGTTCATGGTGACACTTTATGTAATCCAAGAAATGCCTTGGGTCCAGCTTCAGAATTAATTAGGGAAATAATGGAAGGCTGAGGATGTGTAGATCATTGATACAAAGCTTACCTAAAATGCAGGAAGCCCTGGATTCAACCCCCAATGCCTCATAAAACACATCCTGACAGCACATACCTGTAATCTGTGTGCTCAGGTGGTAGAGGCAGAGGGATCAAAAGTTCAAAGTCATCCTCAGCTACAGTGCAAATTCAAGGCCATCTTGAGCTGGAAGAGACTCTGTTAGGACAAAATATAGTTCAACTGTGGAAAGATATAGGCCATATTGATAAATATCAGGATGTCATCTTTATTAGCAACAAAGCTATTTGATATGACTTATGATGTTTCAACCATGAAGGTCCTAATACTCCGTAACTCCATTTTGGACCACGGACAGAAACATGGAAGAAAAATACTAAGCCTGCTAAACACACCCTCTCATTCAAGTTCATACCTGTGAAATGCTGGGGGTGGAGGAGGGGAGACTGTCTGACAGGGTTTTACCTGCTTAGGACTTTTGTAACATCCTCTCTACCTGAAAAAACAACATGTACAATAACACACACTCTATCTATCTATCTATCTATCTATCTATCTATCTATCCATCTATCATTTATCATCTGTCTATCATCTGTCTACCATCTATCATCTATCTATCCATCATCTATCTCCCTCTCCATCTCCCTCTCTGTCTCTGTCACTATCTCTATCTCTTTCTCAATAAGGAACTTCTTTAACTTCTTAATGGAAGAATAAGCCTGGAGCAAAAGAGCAAGACTATTTGTAGTAAATCCTTCCATATTTAAAAGCATTTACTCTAAGGAAACATCTTCTGTCTTCCCTTTCCATTCACTTGTTCAATTATGAAACAGATATATTCTGAGCTCCTAATAGACTGCCAATTACTGTGCATATTCAGGGAATGAAATAATAGAATGGATCCTGGAGCATCTGTCATGGGGATGAGAGAGACACAAAACCATTAACCCCACTAACAGCACATGTTCCACACTGTCCTCATCAATGGATGAAGGCTGCATGATGCTGTGAGCATATAGAACAGGTAGCTTGACAAAAATCAGCAACAGAATAGTTTGCAGATAGTACCCTAGAAGACAAGAAGGGTCTAAGTTTGTAACTTAGCTCCTCTCTCTCTCTCACTCTACCATGTAAAATATCCACTCAGTCCGAGAATTTATTAATCCCCACCTTCTGTCCTGTCTCCACATCAGCAAGTTCTTAAATCTCAAATTTCGCCTGTGACATGCTGACCTTTCATGAAACATTTACCAGTTATGATGAGGGACTAGACCCCAGTGTTCTCCTAGAATCATTCTGCCAATGTCATGTAACAAGAAGGTGATAGTATTCTACAGAGACCATTGAATTATTCAGGTCCTAAATTGATCTTCATTCCACCACATGAACTAGTGATACTGAGAGACATGGGTATTTCATACTTAGCACAAATGATGATGAATGGGGCAGTCTATGGAATGATCCATAATCATGAAGTTAAATAACATAAGAAATGAACTGGGAATTACTGTAGTATGGATCTTGAAAGTTCCCCCAAAGGGCTGTATGTTAAAGACTTGGTCTCTGGGTTGGTACTCTTGATGATTCAAATTCACAATAGGGAGCTTTATGAGATGCTACGAGTCTTTGAAGAAGGCTGGCTTCTTGCCCCCTTTCCTCCTTTTAGTCTCCTTTGGTTTCATGGTGAAGTTTGTTCCACAACCTGAGCTCACTGTCATTGCCATCTCGCCAAAATCCAAGTAACAGCTCTACCTGATCATGGCCTAAGATTTCTAAAACTATGAGTCAAACTAATTTTTTTTTCTGGTGTTTTGTTATAGTGATGAAAAGCAAACACAAAATGATTTTTATGCCAATAGAAGAATAACATTTAGAATTATAAACCCATGGGTAATGTACATTTTTTAAAAAGCAGAATCAATGCATGGACATACCATTTGATTTTGAAATTCATCACAAATATTAATTATTAATCGTAACTCTAAAAGTGATGCATCTGTGAATATATAAAAGAGGTTCAAATTGCTTTGCTCACACCTCCTATGAATGACAGAATCAAGGTTAACAGAGAACTCAGAACAAAGCAGCCTTGTTCAATTGGGGATGAATCATAGAAATGAGTAGTCCTGCAATTTATAACCAGAAAAAATAAAAACAGTGAACAGGCTGGATGTCTCTGTGTCAGCTATGTTTATTATATTCAGGATGGAACCCTAAGAAAACACATTGGAAGTAGGATTGGACCATGGGGAATTTCCAAGAAAGGGGATCCATGGAACAGACTAGGTTCCAAGATTAAAAATTTTCTAAAGAAATGAAAACTGATTTGGGAATTAAGATTTAGCTGCATGTAGTCCTGTTCAATTTCATTTGATTAGACAGTGTGTTATGACATAGACTTGTATTTGAGCACTTAGTCTCCAGCTGATGGTGCTGTTTAAGAAGGTTATATAACCTTTGAAGGGCTGAAGCCTTGTTAGAACAGTGGTTCTCATCCTGTGGGTCTCAACCTCTTTGGTATTTGCATATCAGATATCCTACATATTAGATGTGTTACAATTCATAGCAATTACAAAATAACAGTTATGAAGCAACAACAAAAATAATTTTATGGTTGGAGGTCACCACTACATGAGGAACTGTATTAAAGGTGCCAATATTAGGATTGTTGAGAACCACTGTGTTAGAAGGGTTGGGCTCCTTGAAGCTTTATAGTAAAGCCCCATTTCCCGTTCACTTTCTGCTTTTTGAGAACAGATGCAATATGACCACCCAGTCTTCTCGTCACCAAGCCTTCCCTCCCTGTTGTCCTGTGATGCACCTTTCCCCATCATGATCTATATCCTATTAGAACTGGAAACCAAAATAAATCATCCCTTTTTATTTAAGTGGCTTTTATCAGAGTATTTTCCCACAGAAATGAGAAAATAATGAAGACAGAGTGTTAATTGCAGTGCCCTTTCCAAAAACCTTTGAACTGTGCATTTCCACAATTACATCTACAATATTTTTAAAAGAAGAGTTCAATGGTATCAGCCTCATACATATAATCTGAGGAGAGAATGGGAAAGGGCATATTGGCTTGTCAAAGATGAAGAGCCTACATACAAACAAGCCTTCCTTGGGCTACAGTAGAGGAACAAATAAAGAAACTGGCATTTATTAAGCATACTTCAGTATTCAAAACTGTATCCAAAGCAATAAGAACACTTCTTTTCCCTATACCTCCCAGTATAAAAACTAAAGATCCATGTGAAGTGGTGGAGAAGATATAGCAGCAAGGAATAGAAATGAAAATCGGGTCAAAACCACAAAGAATTAGCTGAAAACTGATTTTAGGCCAGTAGTTCAAAGAAATAGAGAATTCCAACCCTTTGCTCCAAGTCTCTGCTCTTACTGTTCTCATCTCTCATTGAGATTTCCTTCTGTAACTCCATATGACAAGCTCTTAGCTTGGGGACTGGCCAAGAGAACGTGGTTTATAGCCCCCTCAATACCACCAACTCAGCCGTTACTCAGAGGTAACAACTGGGATGGGTTTCACTCTGAAGATATAATAGGCTTTGAAAACAGAGTAATGCCCACTGATCAAACAGCTGGGCAATTTTATAACTAGAGAATAAAAATACCTATTACCTCCCTCCAGGAGACTTCAAGACTGTGCATATTACTATATATTCATCTTATCATAACTGAAAACTGCTTCACTACCTGAAAACATCAGTGGGTTTCAGCTTATTGATCACAGAACTAACCCTGTTCCCATGAGCATGTGCATTCTCCATTAAATTCCTACAGGTTAGAAGGCAAAGTAATACATAGATGTATGTAGACTTTGGCAAACTCACAGAGCTGAAGAGCTCCCAAAATTTCCAGAAAATACAATATAGGCAACTAAAACCTGTCTTTCCATGCTGGTCAGAGTTTGGTAAACTCAAAACCTGCCATACCATGCTACAATATAGTTTGTCATGATCCACATGTTGGTCATAAGACATTGTTTCTGTTCTTTTGGTCTCCAACTCAGAGCCTCCTCTGTCTCAGCCACTGGTTTGAAAATATGGGGACTGAACATGCAGTATGTTCGATATGTCTGAAAATGATGTCCTCCGTATCCTATTTTTAGATGCCTCTTGCCTTGAAAGGCAGCAGACTAGAGAGCAGACAGCAATAAACATCAAGTTGCTGAATAGGGAAAGACGGACACTGGGAAGGGAGGAAGTGAAAGAAAGCCGAAAAAACAAACATAAATCAAGAGCAAAATCAAGACAAGCTGGCAATGAAAATGAACGTTAATAGGATGAGTCTTTGGAAATAAACAGCTTGAAACTGAATTCACTGCAGATTAAATTAAAATCATAGAAATTTCTGAAAAGTATTCAGAATGCTTGAAATCGTGCATTAATGTCTTTGTTATCAGAAGTTTACTCTTTGGGGAGGAAGGGGAGGAAAGGAGCAGCTGGGAAGGAGACATGGAGAAGAAGGGGGAGGAAGAAAGCCACCAGCGCCACAGCTGTGTGCACCCTGTGGCTGGAGTGTCTTCTTCCGGATTCTCACCCAGATAAGTAATTACAATGAGTCTTACAGCCCATGGGCCAGTGTCTGAGACGGCTAGCTGCAGCAGTAAGCAGATGTTCTAAAAGCATAGAAGTGACTTGTCTCATTCCATCCGCATATAGAGACTTTTTGCATTCAAGAACACTCTCCCAAAAAGCTCAAGGTAGTTTATAAAATTTTGTTCTAAGTCCCTGCTAGCATGGCAGGATTGCTCATAGAGAGTATTCTGAGTTGGCAGGCAGCAATTTGTTGAAAACCTTGGGAGGACCTATTAACTCTTTCCTTGATTTTTCCAAAGGAAAGCTCCCTTGATGGTTTGAGAGCAGTGAGTAAATGATGCTACAGGGTGGCAGCATGACTTTTATGAGGAAGAGAAACAGGACTTCCTTGTTTTCTTCCTATTCAGTCTTGGAGTTTTCAGAAATCCTAGTCACCACAAAGTATCGAATGTGAACTTCCACAAAATGAGAGGGGGAAGTTTTGAAAGAGCAAACACCATTGAGACTGCAAATCCCTACAATCTGAAGCAGAGATTCAGCCAATTGTGGACCAAAAAGAGTCTTAATTGTCTATATTAAACACTATATGCTTTCTTGTCATTCTTCCTTAAATAACAAAAACAAATAAGGCAACTCTATATATAATATTTGTACTGTCTTAGGTTCTATAAATAGCCTAGAGCTATTTTAAAGCATTCTGGGGAATGGGTACATGCTAAATGTAACTACTTTGCCATTTTGTGGGGGAGTAAGCTCTCTGTTGGATTTGGATCTCCTACATGGACGTTTGTCCAAATTGCCTTAACTGTCAACTTGTCATGGCCTAGAGCTACCTGAAGAGAGAAAAAGGAGTCTTGTCTGAGTAGTTATATCAAGTTGATCTGTGGACTTGGAGGGTGTCTTAATTTTCTTAATTGACTTTTGGAGAACCCAGCATTCTGTGGATAACACTATATTCTATGCAGGGTTCAGGATTATATAAGAAAGCTAGCTGTGGTGTTCTGAATAGGACTCATACATTTGAACACTTCATCTATAGAAAGTATCACTATTAAAACGTGTGGCTTTGTTGGAGTAGGTGTGGCTTTGTTTGAGGAAGTGCATCACTAGGGGGTGGGCTTTGAGGTCTCAGAAGTCCAAGCCAGCAATAGAAACCCTAACTAAGACACTAGCTAAGCATACGACAATAGTGCGTATTCCTCCATGGTTTCTGTCTTCACATTCCTGATTGACTTCCTGCCCTAACTTCCCTTAGCGATAGACTGTGACCTCAAAATTTAAGCCAAATAACCCCTTTTATTTCCAGGTTGCTTTTGGTCAAAGTGTTCAATTACACCAACAGAAGAGAATTAGATCAGAGTTTTAGAACCAATTCCCATAGACACCAAGGAAAATCTGTGTGCCAGTGAGGCTCTGTCTACAGCCTCTGATGTACTATACACCTCTTACTCTGACCTATGTGTCAGGCACAACCTCTTTAACCTGTGTCTGGACCTCATTGTCAGCTGGCTGGCTTCTGAGCTCAGAGAGATCAGAGAGGCGGAGTGTTTCTTCCCCAGATCTCTATTGGGCTGTAGTGTGAGTAGCTGTTCATTTCACAGCCAAAAATCCTCTAAAGTACACTGGTTTATGGAGTTGACATGGTCTTTGTCTTTTGAACATTGTGTAGATGTGATGGTTTTTGTCTTTTGGCCCAGGGTTCACACTGTTATAAATACCTCATTGTTCACCATCCCCCTGTACCACCCCTAATACCAGTCAGCCATCTATAAACATTCTAGTCATTAATCACTCAAGCAGCTCCAAGTGGTTCTCTGTTTCTTGTCACAACTCTGAAAGAGTGACTTGGATCTGTCTAAGTCTTGGGTTACATAACAAAATGCCATAGACTAGGTGACTTATAAACAATGGAAATTTATTTCTCATGTTTCTAGAAGGTGGGAATTCTAAGACCAAGGCAAAGAGGTATTTATTGTCTGCTGAAGGTTCCTTCTCAGTCCGTGATTTTTTTCTGTGTCTTCACACATTGGAAGGAGCAAAGGAGTGCTCTGGTGTCCCCTTTATAGACACTGTTGTGGTTTGAATGCAAAATATTTCTGGCAGGTTCACATATTTGAACAGTTTGCTAAGTGGTGAAACTGTTTGGAATAGTTATAGAACCTTTAAGATGTTCAGTCTCGCTGGAGGACATGGGTCACTAGGAGAAGGGCCTTGAGGTTACAACTTGGCCCTGTCTAGTTTGCTTTCTACTTCCTGATCAGCTGAGGAGTAAGTGGGTAAAGAGTGTTAGTATGCATCCTGTCATTGCTATAAAGCCACATACTCCTATGTCTCCTCTGTTATGATCGACTGCATCACTTCAGACCTGAGGCAAGATAAATCCCTCCTCTCTGAAGTTGCTTCTTGTATTTGGTTACAAAGTGGTAAGAAAACTAATACAGACAGTATTCCCATTCACAAGGTCTTGCTCTCATCACCTAGTGACTACCTAATCCCATCTGCTGGTCTGCCATGCATGCTTCAGCACATGGATTGAGGTCTATAACAGTGTACTTTAATCTTGCTATCAGAGTTGTGATAATAGAATACCCTATAATGTTCCTCTGTCAGAGACACTCATGTTGCAGAAATCAGCTATTATAGTATCTGCTCCAGGATACGATGTTTAGTCTTGCAATCTATATGTGACTGTAAGGAGATGGGGAGAGAAAATAGGAAAGGGAGTAGAGAGAGACATGGAAGCCGCTATGAAATTCTTCAGTTAGGCAAAGGCAGGCTGTCTGCAGAGAGCAGGGGGCAGAAATATAAAAACAAGATAAGTGGAAAACATGGGGGATACCACACCAAGAGTTTATAAGGACAAGGAGAATCAAAGCTCTAAAGCCTTTCTCCAACCTTCTCTACCAGAGAGCCTGCAAGTCCTACCATGTGTCAGCAGGGAAACAGAGCAGTGCAGGAGAAGACCTCTAATTCATTCTAAGACATTACTGGGGACATGCAGCTCAAAGCAGGGTGAGGTGAACTTGTAAAGTTCCCTTTGGCTAAAGAACAGATAATGGCCACTTTGGGATGAAAAGGACCAATTTGAACTCAACCCAAGCTTGCAGAGTTCACCTACAGGCAAAATGTCAAACATTCATAATTAGTAAGGTAATTTAATTAAAGTGTTCAGCAAATCTAGTTAGAATATGGTCTGTAGCATCCTGAGCAAATCCTTCTTATGCTCTTTGGTTGGTCTTAAAACTCTTCCCTTTAGGAACTAAAGAAACTGCTTTTTGATCTCTAAAAATATTTGATGATAGACCTATCTGACCAACCATCTGTTTTTTTTTTTTTTTTTTAATTTACCTGGGTGAAGAGACAATCTTCTCAGATTACTTGACCCAATGAAGTGAAAAGATGTAGAATTTATCCCAGAAAACATAATTATTGGAAGGAAGAAAAGAAGGAAGGAAGGAAGGAAGGAAGGAAGGAAGGAAGGAAGGAAGGAAGGAAGGCAGGCAGAAGAGAAGGAGAGAGGGAGGGAGGACAGAAGGAAGGAGAGAGAGAGGGAGGAAGGGTGGGAGGGAGGGAGAGAGAGGGAGGGAGGGAAAAGGGATAAAGGAAAGGGGAAAGGAAACTTTAGCTAATAATTTCCATTTACCCTGAAAACTACTTCTCACTCTCCAAAGTCTATATATAACCCTGGTGTACCCCAAATAAACATAAGTTCACCCAGAATAAAGGTATGAGCACACGCTAAGATCATCTAAGAGAGCCACTTCATTGAAGACCACTGGAAAAGGCCTTTGTCTAGAAGCTGTAACACTAAGATCTTCAGAGAAGGACTCACTAACCCCTTCCCCCACTAGACTTGGTTCCTAGAAAACCACACCCATTCCAGACATCACTTCATTCTTCCAGCCTGGTGTACAGTGGTGTGTGGACACCCTGAGAAGAAAAATGAGGAAGGCATGGAACCACAGCTGGACCCCAACATGCATACCACAACCTTCCTTGAAATTATTTAACCAATGTCTTTATCATAAGAGTAGAGATTGTTCTGTGAGACAGAATAACATTTAATAGGTCATCATCACATTTTTGAAAATATTTTTCAAATTGGCCATTGACAAAGGAAGCCATTCTCACTAGAACAGTTGCATGACAGCTTAGATTGAGACCATCTTCCGATGTTCCATGTGGTAAAGGGCTAGTCCCCAGCAAGTCATATTGAGCAGAGGCAGGAGCTATTAAGAGGTCTTTAGATCATTGAGGATGTGACCTTGAAGTGCCTCATGGTACCTGGCCTATTCTTCCAATAGTTTGCTTGGCAGCCACAAGATCAGGATTTTCCTCTGTCATGTGACCTCACTGTGATGTGATACTACAGGCCCAAAGTACTAGAGCCAACCTATCACAGACTAAAGCACTGCAGCTTTTAACCAAAATAAAAGCTTACTGTGGATAAGCTGATTATCACGGGTATTTGCTATACTAAGAAAAATGCTGTCAAACCTAATTGATTTCCCTCTGGCCACTTCCTTGGACCTCCAGCATTTATGGTGGCATCACCTATCTGCAAGGACTCTTTCATTCTTGAGTCTTAGAAGGTAAGGTATTTGCTCCATGTGCTCTGACTACATTCTGTGACCACTGAGACAGTAGGTAGGCTGAACTATTCACACTGACATAACTGCATAACTGATAATCTTCACAATATAGATACTTGAGTTTCCCTCAAACACTTTACCTCCCAAATATAAATCAGAGCAAATTATAACTATTTAGTATCATGATAGCAAGAATCAGATTATATGAAGTTGTGTTCATAAACAATAAAGCACTAAGTTATGCAAATATTGTGAATGATTATATTTCTTTCATCGCTGTAATTTTCAGATGTCTTTACTAAGTAAAACTAAATAGGTCAAACCAGAGTGAAAGCTTTCAGCCAATATTTCATGATATGGCTCAGGAATTCTGACATCTGTCATCGGCTCCAAAGCAAATTTGCCTTCCACTCCAAAATAACCACATCAAAATAAATAAATAAAAAGACGCCTAATAACATACTATAGGCAGTCATACTATGTGGTCTACAAGCTCAGGTAGTCTGACTTAATGTTGTAAATAGTTGCCCCATTCTTAACAACAGACAGGATATAGCCACTGCAGAATACTATGCCAGCTACACATTTTATCTCAACAAAAACTTGACCCTGGAGTCTCTGACTGCTTCTTTGACTGGTGAGAAACAGTCTTTTCAGACATTCCCAGGCTTCTGGTTTGAGATTCCCAGGAACATTCATCAGACTAGGGTCTATGACACAGCAGCCCATCAGTGTGGCAGACTTATCTTTCAAATTTCAAAAGACCTAAACAGGGGTTTAAGTACCTCATTAATCAAAAGCTTAACAGGCCCTACTGTTTATAGTTGCCATGAGTTACATTATCACTGCTATCACCACTAATCACAGTATCGCACTGAGGTAAGCTTATTCCTCCATAAGGAGTTTACGTATTCCTGATCCTCAGGGACCAACAAGCAAAAGGCAGTTCTAGTGTGCCCTCTAATTTGCATAACAAGCTGACTTTACTGCTATATGAGGAGTTAAAAACCAGTCTACTTATATTTTCAAGCAACACTAAACACTTAAATAAAAAAACAATTTTAGGAGTCCAAAGAAATCACCAGATGCCACATATATACTAAAGGAAGAAAGACTGAAGATATGCCTGTTGTCAATTGTTTTTATTGTCCCAGCCTGGACCCAGGATTAGAGGATCTTTATGAAATCTAGGCAAGGTTCTTCTCGTGACAATGTAATGGTGATTCCTAGCAGTGAGACTCTGTAGCTTTTGTACCCCAACACACACACAGGCATGCATATAGGCACACACACACACACACACACACACACACACACACTTTAGGCTGGTAATTTCCCAAGTAAAGCTATAAGGGATTCTCTTGTACCTTTCACAGTCACATGTGTTGCCTCTGCCTCCTTGGTGTTACTTTAAATTTTGTCCCCTGGACTATTTTCTGTCAAGGTTCAGGCAGTGAGAAGCATCTGATCAGAATTGGCTATATGACTTTCTCTTACCTGAAAGTTTGCTTCTAATTCAACCATAACAAAAAACAACCCCTAGTTGTGTCTTAGGAACTGCCATAAAGTTATATCCAATTTATTGTATATTGTAAACAAAAAAGACTTGGATAATAACCCTAAGCATAAGCAATATTATTTCCTTCCAAATAGCAGACAATCCTAATAAAAGTGTGTAAATATTTTTTATTAACAGGCTAAAAAGTATTTTACCATTCTCCAACCAGCCCCCATCTTGTGAGATAGTAACCAACAGAATTTTATAAAATTCTCTCAAACAGCAGTGGAAAAAAAAAATGTTAGTCATTATCCCTGCCCCGCAAAAGCAAATCAAGCAATGCACTCAATTATTCAAATTCTCAGTTGTGTTGTGGGTCTGTATAAATAATCAGATCGATCATTGCTACAAAGTCCCAGAGCCCAGCAGAAGCTGGGCATTTCAGCAAGGAAAGGAGAGGGAAGAACTAGGGTCCAAGGAGCTGTACTAGGAGCTTCATCACTGGAAATAAAGCCAGCCCAAGGTGACAGGGTACCACAGTGACTCAGACTGTTCTCTTAGACCTCTCAACCAAGGAGTAAGGGAGCTAATATTAAGACACAACATTTTCACCCTAAGCTCAGACATGAGTGTCTTTGTCGATTCACCCACAGCCCCATTTTCTCAACAAAACTCATGTCAACAAGCTGTGTGCTTTCATTCACAGCAGGGCATGACACCTGACAGAAAAGCAAGATGCTTCCAAACCTACCTACCCAGCAGGCACTGTGTAGCTCAGCCCAGCTGCACGTAGCCCAGACTGGCCAGTTTCCTGTAATGTGGCATCTTGTCCTTCAGTAGTAAGTATACCTGCCTGCAGCTACAGGCTAAATGGGATGCCTACCTTGGCTGCCAGTGCCCTGGAGAGTCAGCTTATTGTACATACACACACACACACACACACACACACACACACACACACACACACACGAGCACACAGCTTCCCACCCTCCATGTCTGCCAAACCATTCGAGAAAGCCCACAGAGCTGCTGAGAAGTTTGAATTAGGAAGCAGCACTGAAGGCCTATACTGTTCCCTAACTACCGGAAGTTTTTATAAGTGGTTCCTCACTCCTGTTCTTCAGGGAGTAACATCATCAACTGTTGTGTGTTTGTCTGGCCTACAAATCCTTGTCTGTCTGCCACCACCAGGCTAGGTCATCAGCCTCACACATTACCATTTCTCTGCACCACCCTGGTTCTCAGGTAACACTTAGATGCCTTCAGCTGAGCTGTTCCCATGGTAAGTGCTAACTCTGGTATCTTCCTAACTGCTTCCAACTACAAAAGTTTCTCTCTACCACTGCACACTAATGAAACAATGAGTTACATACTCAACTCAGACTCCCAACACTTTGCACAGAGGCCAGCAATGCTGGTGTTACCTGAATGTCTATGATAAGCAAGCACCATTTATTTATGATGAGCTTAGGTGGTAGCTATAAGGACACTTGACATTAAAGATGTCTCTTTATTTCTTCTGTCTTTCCTGTCTCCCATTCTTTTTCCCTTTTGTCTCTTTCTATAAGAAATTTCCAAACTGATAGAGTAAAACTTCTGAGACAGGTTTGAATGCGAACTCCCCCACAGGATCCAATGTTTGAACACTCGGTCCCCAGCTGGGAACTAATAGGGAAGATTAAGGAAGATTTAAGAAGTAGAGTCTTGATACAAGAAGTGGGTCATGGAGGCAGGGGTGGAACTGTTTTATCGCCCAGCTTTATTTCCTGTTCCCTCTTTGTTTCCAGAGTATAGATGCAATGTGGCTGACAAGCTTCCTCTTCCTTCTGTAATGCCTTCCCTATTAGGATGAACCATATTCCTCTGGAAATGAGAGCAAAGCAAAGCCTTTCTTCCTTAAGTTGCTTTCGTCAGGGTCTTTTATCACAAAAAGGAAGTACCTAAGGCAAGGCAGAATAAAAGAAAGAATTAAATACATGACAACTTGAATAAACATAAAATGTAGGCTGGAAATAGAAAACTGAATAGAGCTAGCACAAAGATTGTTTCACTTCTCTTTAAGGAATTGAGGACGGTCTATAGATGCTAAAGGGAACCTTTAGATTGGGCAACAAATTGTTAAAAAGCATATGAATTGAAGGTCCTCATGGCAGAGCTGTCTAACAACCCAGAACAGAGTGGAGAGATGAGGAAAGACGGACAGACTGAGTCAAAAACAAGGCTCAAAGATTAGAGGCCCCAGAGGGAAGGAAATCGATGCTAAGAAAGGTTATGTCTCTGGAAGGGTGGTATGCTGTGCTCAGATCTCTAACATAAGTGAGCTAAGGATGTGTGCTAATAGATAAGTGGGCAACAAGACCACTTGGTCACAGGGTGGGGAGGAATTACATAGCCAAGGCTCTCGATGCTTTGCATAGATCATGAAGTTACCAGCATTGCAAGACTAAGTCAGAGGAAGTGACATTGATACTAGACCTAAAGAGAGTGGTGCTTACCCATGATGAGGAAGTGCTGGTCTCTGTGTGGCTATAAATACGAGTCAGGATGCTCCAGTATGGTATCCATTTTCTGCCTGCTACTTTTCTGATGCTTGCACCTAGAAGCTACCCAGAGCTTTTCCACCACACATGCTGAGGTAGTTGTATACTGCGGTTGATATTATCTCTCTTCCTTTAACAGACAATAGATTCAACCTTCTATTTGATCCTTTGGAAACTCTTATCTCCTACTCACTACTGCCTTTGGATTCTGACCACTAATTTCCAGCTGTGGCAGCAGGTCTTGCTGGACTAGCACCCAAGTGCTCTTGTATCATTCAAGAAACTTGCCGGAACTCTGAATCTCAACCGTTAACTCAGGAACCATCAGGAGGCTGCAATCAAGGACATGCTCTATAGGCACTTCTATGAGAAGATAACATGACATCTGGCTGGCAATATGGAGAGATGAGACAGGCCATTTGAGAGTAGCCCTATATCCTTCACCATGACACAATGAGCACAGCTCATGTCAGTGAAGTCGAAACTGATTGAAATAGACTCAAATCTATTAAAAAGCCTCATTTGCACTCAACTAAACTGATAACCCAGAATTAAACTAGGAAGCTAGGAGAACATTCTCTAGAATTTCAGACACTCAAGTCCTGAGAATCCCTCTGACATCTTTGCTTTCTCACTAGTGTGTGAGTATTCTTGGCTCAGGAGAGCTGGCCTTTGGGTAGCAGCTCCTGGCTCTTACAGATGGGGACCTATTGCCAAGACAAAGTAAGTCATTTGCTCAAATCACAGGGCATCTGAGAAACAGACTCGAAGTGCCCCCTTGACCCCCTCACTCACCCTTTTCATTACCATGTGGTCCCTTCAGGAGAATAAGATTTAGTCCTGGATAAATGTCTTTTCTTCCCAAGTAATTTAGCCACAGTGATATTTTCCATTATTACTGGACATAAATACTGCTCACAGAGTTCGCTCAGTTAGTGCCATGAAAACTTACTTATGGCATTGCATATTAGTCTGTAATAAAGACTGTAGAAAAACCTAAAATATTCTCACAATGTCTTATCAAAGATATTTCATACACTTACAACATGGTCTCAATTTATTAGGATAGTAACATCATTTCCCAAACATGACATCTCTGTATTGTATATCAATTTCCAAGTAGCTATTTTCTGTCTATACTAATGACCTCTTAAAATGATTGCTAAGCACATTTAACTTTATAATGCCACAAGATATTTCAAATAAACCAATTCTTAAATTAGGGAGACTCGACTGTGAATTCTAATTTGTGATTTAGGAAAAATAGCATAAAAGAATTTTTCCTCCTCTTCTTTCAGTACATTTAAGCCCTCTTTTCACAAGTTTGTAACTGTATTCTTAAAATCTAATAAAAAAGAAAGTGGGAAAATGAGTGATAATATTGTCTTGTTGCCTACAGAGGACTATGGTTTGGTTCCTAGCATCCACATTGAGTGCCTTCTTTGGTCACCCACATGCATGTGTGCAGACCACACACATACACACTAACTAAAGAAAACACATATGGATAAATACATGTGCATAATTACACCTTGGTAATTGGAAGATTCCATTGTGAAATGTTCAACCCCCCCCCCCCCAATTAATAAAGTTAAGCTGTTGTTTGTGAGGGAGTAAATGAATGTGGAGAATATGAGAAAAATTATGTGAGCATGCAAAGATAGACACCACATGAACTCCTCATATTTTAACATGTTACTCACATACAAATAGAGAATAGTGGTTACAGAGGCTTTGGCGGGTGAGGAGGGACAAGAGGAAGTTTGTCACAGTTACAAAATGAGCTCTGAAACTCTGCTGAACAATCAAGAGCTTTGGTCACAACAATGAAGAGCTATGTATTGTTGGAAGAGATGATCTTGAATATCTTTACCACAAAAAAAAATGATAAATGAGGTGACTGATGTTGTAATTATCCTGATTTAGTCATTATCCATGCAAGCGTATTGTAAAACATTACCTATACCCTATAAAATGTATGGTTATTAAATGTCAATTTAATATAGGTATTTATTACTATATCAATCCCAGCACATTTCCAGGGGAATAAAAGCCAATTAATCAATTTCAACCATGCTAAGATTGTACTAAAGCATATCTCCTGATTCAGTCATGTGATCAATAGGAAGATTCACAATGGAAATTGACACATCTATTTATCAAAGCACATATTCAAGAATGTTTATGGAAGCACAATAGTACAAAACAAACAAAACACAAATAAATGTAAATAATAGCAAATGCTATTGTTAAAGAATAAAATTGAAAACCGTGTTCTTTACAACTATTACTAGAGACCATAATACTAAAGAACTCTATAAAAAAAGCTAAATAAAGTTAAACTATGTGGTTTAATTACAGTGTTTACAAACAGCTTAATGACAATGTCAGAAGTTGTGGTCACAATTCATTAACTTTGTCAAATATTTCCACAGAGGAGTTGTAGAGGAAGCCCCCTGATACTGCATATCAGAAGTCTGGTTTCTCTGATACAGGGTCTTTACCTCATGAATATTTGTACAAAATCATTATTTTGATGTCTGTACTTTTCTACTTTAAAAATAAATTTGAAAAATAAATGTATAAAAATAGAATATAAATGTTAATATTAAGTGCAAAATAAGGGCTGGAGAAATGGCTTAATGGTTAGGAGTGCTTCCTGCTCTTCCAGAAGACACCAGTTCAATTCCCAGCACCCATGTTGGGTGGCTCACAACTACCTGTAACTCCAGCTCCTAGAGATCTCATGCCTCCTTCCAGGCTACATGGACACTGCATTCATACACAAACTCCTACACAGACACAGCCCACACATAGTTAAAAAATAAAACTATTCTTTTAAAAGCAAACCTATAGCTCACAGATGACTGACTACAGAGAGCATGTAACCAGGAGTATGTACGTGCAAATCAACTTCACACCATTTCTCTGCTCAGGGAGCCTGATCTATAGAGACTTAAAGTCAGGCTGGGATATAAGGGTCTGTGCTGAAGAAGCAGAGACTTAACAGGAAAATAAGAATCCAGCTGGAAAGGTGAGCCCTGTGCATGGGCTTCGACTACTTCCCCAGAAAAAGCTTCCCCTACAAGAGCTGAGTACTTGGACTAAAACCAACTAACTGGTTTTCCTAAACACATTTACAGGAGCACTTTATTAGCTAGAGGTAACTCTGATATCTACACAGACAAGACTCTGCAATTGAGGCCCCAACAGAGTCATGAGACCACTTCTTGTTGGGCAGAGCTGAGCCCCCTGGAAGCTTTGAGACCATTTGAAGTCCCAGAATGTGGGATGATTTGGAGGTCATCTTAGCCATATTGTCGGCTTGCAGAGGAGGAGCTAAGGCCAGGGAAGGATAAAACTTAATGAGGGCCACAGCTCATCACAAGCACAACTGTCACCTTCTCTTGGAGACCTTCTTCTCCTCCTACAATGAGCTGAAGTCATTATAAAGAGAGAGCAACGTGGCACTCCATCTAACTCATATCTGTGGTTAAAAGAAATGGCCCGTTTGATGGTTTATGTTTCAATTTTCTGTGTCCTAATAAAAGTGCCTAACTTCCGAGAGACTGCTGCTGCAGGTAAGCATAATATCAATTTACAGTTTGCAAGGGAAATACGAAGATCCTCTGGCACAGAAAAAATTAGAAATTAAAACAGCACTGTCAAAATCACACCATGATTGGAACTTCCTGACATTACTGCCCATTGAATCAGAAACTGAGAGACTTCATAGTTCACTTTTTTTTCTAGTTTCTTAATATCGAACTTTAGGAATATAATTGTATAAATCCGTGGGTCAGCTGAATGGCTCAACAGGTAAAGATGTGTGTGGTCATGTCTGACATCCTAAGTTCAATCCTCAGAACTCAGAAAACCAATTTCCACCAGCTGTTTTCTGATTTCCCTAAGTATATTGTGTCATGTATTCTCTCTCTCTCTCTCTCTCTCTCTCTCTCTCTCTCTCTCTCTGTCTCTCTCAAACATACACTTACTCTCATGTATACACAAATACACACAGAGACATGTGCAAAATAATAAACAAAATGTAAAAACTATGTTTTAAACTTGCTTGATTTTATTTCCTCCCCCTATAACCTCATAAAAGCTTCCCAGGGACCTGAAAGTTCTTGGCGGAATTTAGATCCTCGTGGTCCTGCCTCTGGTATTTTCCATGCTGCAGTCTGTCCTGGCGAAGTGTATTATGGAGTGGAAAGTGGTGGCCATATTTTCTCTTACTCCTCAGTCTATAGCACCGTTTTATATCACCAGAGCTTGGCACCTTAGAACAATGCCCAGAGAATTCACCAGTTCTCCATAGCACCCCTAAACACAGGTGCCCAGATGGAGGACTGAAAAATTCTCTAATGTGGGAACTGTCCAATACGTTATCCAATGTGCACTAGAATTCTTTAATTCTAGATGCCAACAGAATGCCCCCTCTGGTTGAAACTGTCCCCAGATGCTATCCAGCTTCTGCTATGGGACAAGGCCATCCTGAACTGAGCCAATTGGTTTAAACTATACACTCCTAAGGTACTAGAGAGAAGTTAGCAGAACAGAATAAGTCAGAAAATGAACAGGAAGAGCTACCCTTGGCCCCAAGCTAACTCTGCCAAGTGCCTTATGCCAGGTCCTTATGTATATGACCTCATTTTACTGTCATGATTCTCTAGTTAATCATATCCCTTGATGCTCTTAGTAGCTCAACAATACACATTCTAGATGGTGTACGCAAAACTGTGATGCAAGCCATGGTGTACATAAATAGTACATAGCTCACTGAATGTCCAGCCTGCCAGAACGTCAGACCAGAGCTTGGCATCTTAGAACAATGCCCAGAGAACTCAACAACCATAGCAACCCAAAGCACAGGTGTCCAGTACCCATAGTACACTTGCTATGTACTACCGACACTGGCTGCAAACATAATTGTGTGGCCTTCAAGATCTGAAGCCTCTATTACTACCATCTTCAGAATAGTCCTCTTTACTTCTATTGTTGGACTGGGGAATACACCCTAAATGCAGCATTTGTCACCAGCCCTTTGCTTAGCAAAGCCTAAAGAACAGACCAGGCCCAAGCAGAAAAAAAAAAAAAAAAAAAAAAAAAAAAAAAAAAAAAAAAAAAAAAAAAAAAAAAGGGCTGTGATCGTGAGTTTCTCCATGAACAGCAAAATTCTTCAAAATGAGCAAATTTGTCAACACACCGTAAATGAAGCAAGTTAAATAACCACCATGCCAAGCCTTGGGCTTCATGCCTGTAATCTCATTCCTCAAAAGACTGACATAATACAGCCACAGGGACAAGGTCATCTTAGCCTACATAACAAGACTCTGAAAAACAAACACAATGATATTTAATGTTTATGTGTCTTAAAAAGACAATGGATAAAGTGTTATTTAGGTATACATGCTAGACAGTGTGTGTGTGTGTGTGTGTGTGTGTGTGTGTGTAAGAAAGAGACAGAGAGAGGGGGAGAGAGGGAGAGAGGGAGAGAGGGAGAAAGGGAGAAAAGGAGAGAGGGAGAGAGAGAGAATACCACGTGTGTACAGAAGAAGCCAAAAGCAGGCATCGAGTCCTATGGAGCTGGAATTAAAGGCAGTTGTGAGCTCTGCAACTAAGGTGCTCAGAATCAAACTCAGGTCCTTTGCAAGAGTGACCATCCTTTTTAATGACTGATCCATCGCTCCAGCCTCAAGTCTCTTCTAACCACACTATGGTTTTGGTTTTGGGTGCTAAGGTGCAGTTTGTGAAAATCTCTCACAGATGAAAAAAAAAAATGTGTTGGGTTGTTTAAAAAAAAAAAAAAAAACAGAAATACCTTTGAATGAAAAGACCTATGATATCTAAATAAGTCACACTAGCAAACAGGTCCTCTAAGTGTCAACCTCCCTGATTTTGGAGTCAGAAGATGTTTGCATACGAGATGGTTGGAAATGGGGCATGTGCAGGGGAAATGCCTTCCAGAATGATGATTCCCAAGCACACATGTCTAGGTGGGAAGGAGTGTCAACCGACAGAGTGTCTCTCCAGTGGGGCTCGGGAGCCTGTGTTTTTTCCTCAGTCATTCTTACCCAGCATTCTCCCAGTCTCTGCTAGACGTGACCACTCCATTTATAAGTTCCAATGTCATGGTCTATAATATATTTCTTCCTTCCCAGTGTCCCCAACATTGTGAGAACTGCATCTGCAGATATTAGATCCAGTGGTTGACATTCATTTATTTATCCAACAAGTTCATATGGAGTGCCCACTACCTTCCCAACTAATACGCATGACAGTAAGACAGAAGTGCCTATCCACAATGTGAACTACCCTATAGGCACTGTCATCACAAATGCCCAGTGTTTGCTAAGTGATTGATTGACCCTCTGTTGAATTGATCTATAAGGCACACGAGTGAATTATTATAGTTACAGAGAGGGTATGATGTGGGATCTGACATGATGGAATGAAGTCAAGTTGATCCTCCATGCACTTGGTAATTTTTAAGCTTCAGTAAGTGAGTGATTTAAGCTGCTAACTTTTATGACAATTTATTAACTATCAAGAGTCACTAGAACATTATGCCATGACCTGATCAAAAGGCTGAAGTCTTAACACTTCAGAATGTATTTGAAAATGTGTTTTTCACTTGTTTATGTGTGTGTTATGTACATGTGTGTGTTCCATGAATGTGTGTGAGTGGACAAGCACAAGCAAGTTCTTGTAAAGGCCACAGGTTGATGTCTGGTTTTCTCCACTCTCTCTCCCTACTCTATTTTGGGACAGAATCTCGCAAAGAACATGGAGCTTGTTGTTTCAGCCAACAAGTCCTAGGGTCCACCTGACTTCCCAGCCCCGCCTCTCGCCTGAAATCACAGGTGCCATGTCATATTCTCTTTTACATGAGTTTTAGGGATCCAAACTCATGTCCTCATTCTTCTACAGCAAACACTTTACTCACTCAACAGGATGAACCTATTCCAGTACGACTCATACCTTCCTTATTGGAGAATGTAAGCGCACAGACCCTCAGAGAGGAGACCATGTGGAGACCCAGGAAAAAAACCAGCCATCTAGAGCCAAGAAGAAAGATCTTAGAAAAACCAACCCAGCAAAGACAATAATCTTGGACTCCAGAAATAAAGAGATATAAATGTCAGTTTTTTATAAGCCATCTAGTCTATAGTACTTTCTTATAGCAGCCTAAGCAGAGCAATACAGTTCATAGTAAGTTTCTTAAAAAAAAAATCTATCTTTAAACTTATTCCTACAGAATATATATATGTTCACTTCTTTTCTCTTCTTACAAAAACTCAACATATTTTTTTAAGTTTGGGAAATGTGTGCATTTTGTAATTTGTCCAATGATTGCTCACAAATATGAATCCTAGAAAGAAACAATTGTTCATGATAGTGAGAACTCAGGTACTGAAACTCTGTCATCCCCAGTTAATACAGTAAAGCCTGAACACAGGAGGACTTTGGAGGTCTCCTTGTCCAGTTTATAGAAATGATGAAGAAACTGGAAGAGGAGGATGAGGAGAAAGCTTTAGTGGTGGGTGCAGGGATCTGGGTCATGATGTAAGCCAGAGAAGATGGAGATCTTATGAAGCCCTAGAGATGATGGTGTCAGTCATGAATCTTGTGCTGTGCCCAGGTTGATACAGTGTCACAGAAGCTCAAAGCATAGGTCTTCAGAGGGAATGTTATCAGCATGGAATACTTAGCTCCCATAGAGAAAGGATAGCATGAAGCTAGCTGAGGATGGAAGGGTCTCAGTGGCCTGGAAATGTGGAGATATCAGAAGGGCTAGAATGTACTCGTGGGCACATTATTTAACCCAGAGCCTTTGTTTCCTCTCTATGATTCACCTGTCACATTGGCTTCTGAGGCAATCGAGTGGGAATCAGAAGAAGAGCTTCTAGACCACCAGAATCTGCACCTTTTTGACAAATTACCTGAGAAAAACAATTTAAAGAAGGGTTTGTTTTGTCTCACAGTTGAAGGGTACCACCATTATAATGAGGCAGTCACAGAGGCATCCACAGTCAGGAAACAAGGGGTGGTGAATATACAGCTTGTTTTCTCCGTTTTATTCTGTCCAGAATCCTAACCCAGTGGATGATGCCACCCATTGTGGTCATATATTCCATGCCAATTATCCTAATTATGACAATCCTTTTCAGGTGGTTCCAGATCCCACCAAGTCGACCACCAAATTTAATCTTAGTCACAGAACATTGACCAGGAGTCAATCCCAGCATAGCCACAAGTGCGTTTAAACAAAAAAGTCTTGAACTTTAAAAAAAATAATGGTACTAATATTTAATTATCTTTAACTTATCAATTGATTTCTAGAAGATCACCTCCCTTCTCTGGGCTCAGATAATAAAGTAAGAAGTACTAGACTTCAATCTGTGGTAGAAGAAGTCTCACCCCACAGTCGAAGACCACCACTCCAGTGTAGCTGCCCTTCAGGCCACGTACTATCTCTTCTGGAATCCCAGCCCTGGTCACTGCTTAAGAGCCACAGTCTGGCCTGCCTTGCCCATAAACGATATCCAAACAAAACACCATTCCATCTGTTCTAACATTCTGACATGAGAAATGTCTCTTCGCTTGTCTCTCATTGGCTGTTCTCAAAACCACTGCCACTCTATAACCTGTCACAGTCCCTCTAATTCATTCTCTAATAGTGTCTAAAGGGACATTGCTAGTACAGAAATTTAATTACACTATTCCTCTGCTTACAAGCACCACATAAATAAATATTAACTATTTGATTGAGACCAGGCATGCATCCATAGACCTCTCCACCCTCAGATTCTCTAGCCTGACCAAATTTATACTCACTCTGTTTTCTGCTCTGGTAATCCTCAGCTTTTCATTTTTCTTCAATAAAATAGGAACATATATTTGTTTTAAACTTCCATATCACTGTTCATCACTGAACAAAGTCAGAACAGGAACTCAAACAGGGCAAGAACCTGGAGACAAGGGCTGATGGAGAGCCCATGGAGATGTGTTGTTTACTGGCTGGCTTCCCAAGGCTTGTTCAGGCTGCTTTCTTACAGAACCCAAGACTACCAACCCAGGGGTGGCACCACCCATAATGGACTGTGCCCCCTCCTCCATCAATCACTTATTAAGAAAATGCCCTACAGCTGGATCTTATGGGAGGCATTTCCTCAACTGAGGCTTCCTCTTCTCAGATGACTCTAGCTTGTGTCAAGTTGACATAAAATTAGCCTGTACACCTGATTTTTACATTAGTTTTACCAAACATAAATTTGTTGGAGTGCCTTACCAAAATTAGAATGTCAAAGCTCAGAGACAATGGGCAACTCATTTTAGCCCCTCCTCCAAGACACACTACCTCCCTTACTGACGTGATATCAAACACACTCCATTAACCAGTCCCCACTGTACTCCTAGTGAATGTCCAACTATCAGAAAGCTTGGGGACAGCTTAGGCTTAACTACCTCCATCTTCCCCCACCTTCTTCTTTCAAGTCTTTGAATTTCAAAGTCAGAAGATAGATAGCATTGAAGCCTCCCTCACCAGAACTATGTGCTATCTCTCCAGCACTGTGTTTAGGGACCAGTCATGTCTGCCACAAAGATAATTAAGGTTGTAAAATGAGATAAGAAACAGACCAAGCACACACTGAAACTTTAGCAGATGGAAGCTTTTGTCTAGATTATTGATTTTTCCAGGCACTCCACTCTTGTCTAGATCATGCCAGTTTCACCAGACTACCAACAAATAACATGATTGAACAAGACCTCCAACAGTTCAGATTTGGACATGCAGTTCGAATTAGGTCTGCACAAGGACTAGCCAGGGAGAGTTCATAGACCTGGAGAAGGAAGCTATCCACCACTTAAGATTTCTTCTTTGTGAGTCTGTTCCTGCTCAGCTGACAGCAGATTGTAAGCAGTCTCCTGCAGTAGCACAAAAAGCACACAAGATGGACCATGAGATATTTTTTTTGCAAGTATCTCCCCTCTACACTATGTTCTTCTAATGCCAAGAGTCATTAGTGTGATGACCTTACTGTGTCTCCTTAGATTGCTGGTGAACTACAGTATCTTACCCTGTCTGGATGTCAGATAACAGCTAAGTATGCAGCTCTTGGTTTAGTCCATTGTGTATCTACTACTGCTGAGATGTCTGAAAGACAGAGGCCACTCTGGGTCAGTTGCTTGTCCACTACAGTACATGACACGCAATCAAAAGTCAATAAACCCATTATCTTGCTCATTAATCATAGAACACGATGCAAATGCAGTTATAGCAAAATCCATTATTTCTGGGCCTTTATGTTTTGATGAAATTTGATCTTTAGAGAATGAAGCTACAAGATTCAAAGCCCAAATATTCTTTTAAAACTACTCTCTTTCTGTAAAGAAAGGTAGATCAGCCCTTTAAGATGAATTTTTTCAAAGTCTGACTTGACTCATTGTGTATACTACAAATGGCTTCCCTTCTAACCATTGTTGTCTTTAACAGACTTATTTGAAATATATTATAAAAAGCTCTCACAATAGAGTATTTATCTCTTGGGGAGCTGTAGGAAAAACAGAGCCATTTCAGAAATTGCACTTAACCTCCAAGATGCTGACCTTTGTATCTGACCCATAATGTTCGCTATGTTTTCAAGGAAAGCATTTCTAATGCACCCCACCCCTACTGCTAACTTTGCCATTTTGTCCAAATTTCCTCATTAAAGTGTCAAAGCAGTGTCTAGACAAAGCTGTTCTGCCACACTATCCTGCAGCCAAGTCCTGGTAACTGGGACATGAGCCTCAAAAACAAAGATGGTAAAGCCTGATTCTCATGTAGGCAAGAGGCCAGACACCATAGGCTGAACAACCTGTCTCCAGAAATCCCAGATTGATACACCCCTGGCCAGATAACAGGCCCAAGTGAACACTGTTTTCCTGGTGCATACATCCCCAGTATGGCAGAGGGTCTTAGGAAGCCAAGAATTTCAAGTTATATTAACACTGTAGACAAGACTGTGAACCCAAATTTCCTTTAATTTGGGGCCACTTAATGCCTTTCATCAACTCCCATTGTCTTAGTTTAACAAATGGAATCATAAATTATGCAATCGACAGCAATTGTACTTATTTGCAATTAGGATTTGTCAGTATTCTCCTTATAAATAATTAATATTAGGATAACCTTGATGAAGCAGATACATTTGGGGGGTGGTATTGTTGAATACTTAGGAATTCTCCTTTTTAGATGAGAATCATAAGTCAGCAAATTTCTCCAAATAACTTTCAACTCAGAATGTCCACAGTGTTTTTAGTTAAAATCAAGAAGCAAAACACAAAAGTCCATAGGATTTTGTGGCTGGAAAAATTGCCAACAGAGTATTGTTGTTATGGGACTCTGTGGCATGTGAGCTCCTCAGTGACTCTGGACCAGTTTGTGGGATCTGTCTTTGAGACCCTAGTTTCTCTACTATCCAAAGTGATTGCATAAAGAACTGGAACTCTCAGGTATCATTTTCAGTTTTTAACATGCTGTCCAGAGTTATGATTGCAGTAGTAAGTTTCCAAGGGATATATAAGTAAAACTGTATTTCTGTATAGATTCTCAATCAATCTAATTCTTTCTTTTATGTATTTAAAAGCATTATTTTTTAAAAGAATTCATCCTTTTCACCAGAGTATGAAAGAGGTTTACTCACATACACACCCACACAGAAAGAGACAGAAACAGAAAGACAGAGACAAAGAGAGACAGAGGCAGAGAGACAAGGAAAGACAGAGACATAGATATAGAAACACACAGACAGAAAGACAAAGAGAGGCAAAGAGAGTTGACTCGTATATGGAATAACATAAGCACATATGAAGCAAATACAAAAATTCTAACCCTAATGTAATCTTTTTTTAAAAATGTAGAAGACGAGGAATCCACAAAAATCAGAACTAGGAAGGACATTTTTAATCATGCACCTCAAGAGCTGTTTTACAAGTACACAGGGGAGCCCGTTAATCCATAGGACAATCTACCATCCTCCCAACATCCTCCTCTACAATGCAAAATTGCCTCCTCAGCCCCACCTGGAAGTAAGGGAAGCCCAAGATAACCACCTTAACTCATCGAACAACGTTTGCTAAGAAGTAGGACACATCTCATCTTAGCCTTAATGGAAAAGGATCCTGACTGATGGTGAGTGACTTGTTCAAAGATATATGCCTAAAGCAAACATTTACCACTTTGATGTGGCAGTCATCAGCTTTGGGTAAGACATGAAGGGGATGTTGTCAGTAAAGTCTAAAAATGTGACTTAGCATAGTAAAAAACCTAAATGTCCTAAACTGTAAGAGATACTGAATAACCCTTCTCATGGAAAAATCACCCCAAATGACCCATTTTCTAGTTGGAAGACAGAAATTCTAGAGCCACTCTGAAGACTCCAGGAACTTAGAGGTTATTAAGGCTGTAACCTCTTGCTCTGAGAGTCTGGGGCAGCCAAAACACAAGGCTGGTTTATAGCTTTACTTTCTGTATCTATGTCTCTGTGCTATATTTTTAAAATAAAGTCTTGATCAGAACATTGGGCCTATGAGGAAAGTCATTTCTTGTGCTCCACCTAGGGAGAGCTGTCCCCATGAGGATGGAGGGGAGACCATTAATGCATAAGATACTCCCACTCAAGGCAAAACTTAGTAACTGCTTACGCTTGACAAGCAAATGCATGCCAAGTTCTGCGCTCAGAGTCCATAAAGGGTATGAATAAGAGACAAAGCCAGGAGATAAACTCATAAAAATAATGAAGGTAATTCAAGATTATCGATATGATACAAGAACATAACAAAAGAACAGAGAAATTCATTTTAACTGGTAAAATAAGTGGTGGACACAAAAAGAGATGAATTGGAAACTTGGGAATATCTCTCAAGCTGATCCCTTTTCTTCTATCTCGACCATCAGGTGAGGTATGGGGGTGGTTGTGTGTCTAGTGAGAGGTTGAAACATAATCCAAGTAGTGCTGTAGTACTGAGGTGTAGAGCAAGAGAAAGAATTGTAAAAGTCCTAAAGAGATCACCCAAGTTGAGCACAAGGTCCTGCACATGTTTGTAGCTTGACCTTTCTGAACATGATCTTGGGAGGCGTCTGGTTAATTTTTAGAAGGGAAGCCTTGGAACAGCAAAGGAAGACATTATGGGCATAAGTCATTGTTAGAGAAACAAAACAAATAACAACTAACCCACATTTTAAAAGAAAACAATCCACCAAACTCAATTTGCTTTAGAAAAGTCACTCTTGTGATTCGTGACGAGGTTATGTGGGAACTGAAAAAATTAGAAACAGAGTTCCAAAGCTTCTAGAAGAATCTAAGAACCTGGCATTCAGCAACAGCAGGGAAACTTACAGAATTCTTTTATTAAATTCAGTGCTGTTTCGTGATAACTTAAATGAAGGGTTTTACTTTGTTTTCCAGAAATTTTATTCAATAAGCAAAATGCTAAACTAACATATTGTTGGGTTACACCTGACACTTCCTGAACAGAATGCTTGACACAGAACAAATACATAAACCATGGAGAAGAGAGCTAAGTCAGTCACCTGAAAAGTGAATTTAGCAATACTACACCTGCACGCATGCTCCTCAGTGGAACCAACCTGACTCATTGTCCTATGGAAGCACTGAGAAGTTGTGTTACATGGCCTTTTATTTGCCAAGAATGAGGATGGAGAAGTGGGAAGAGAAGAGAAGAGGAAATAAAGAGGAAGATGAGAGTAATAAGAACAGAAGTCATTGCAGGTTAGCAAGTAGGAAAAGAGTACTCAGGACTCATGACCTACTGAATATTTCAAGGTTGTGGGATCTTTAAGCATTTATGCAGTAACTGCACCCCACTTTGCTCTCAGCTCATCTGAAGGGACATGAGAATGATCAAGAGTGATCAAGAGAAATTCTTCCCACTGTTATTGACCCTACTTGAGAGAATTACAAGTTCAGCAACATGGGGATCAATAAAATCGTGAAAATAGATATCTTTACCACGTATAATGCAGTATCATATTTATTCCATTCTCTCCCTTTCTATTCATGTCAAAACACACTATGGAGATATATATGTACTAGATTTAGAGGCAGCTTCTGGGCATAAAAATGAATGAACAGATTGATGAATGGACAAAAGTATGAAAGAATGAATAAATGAGTGAGTTTATGTACTGGGTAGTTACATATCAACTTGAAACAGGTGAGAGTTACCAGAGAGGAAGAAGCCACAATTGAGGAAATGACTCCATAAAATTGGGCTTTAGGCAAGCCTGTAGGGCATTTTCTTAATTCATGTAGGAGGGCACAGACCATTGTGGGTGATGTCATCCCTGGGTTGGAGGACCTGGATTCTGTAAGAAATCAGGCTAAGCAAGCCATGAGATACAAGCGAGTAATCAGTACCCCTCCATGGTCTGCATCAGCTCCTGCTTCTAGGTTACTGCCCTGCTTGAGGTCCTGTTCTGGCATCCTTTAATGATGAGCTGTAATATGGAAGCATAAGCTGAATAAACCATTTAAGTTGTGGATTTGGTCTAACATTTATATTCTGTTAATTGAGTCTCCAAAATTGAACCATGAATCCACATTTAAGATGATGAAGGTCCCAGCCCCCAGTTGGTTTTGATTGGTAAATAAAGTTGTCCATGGCCAATGACTGGGCAAGGATACAGAGGAGGGGCTTTAGGATTCACAGTCAAGGGGACCAAGGGAGGAAGAAGAAGACAGAACTGCATGACAAAAAAAGAGTAAGGACTAGGGTGCAGAAGAGAGCATGGGTAGAGCAGCCCCAGCTTCCCCCATCCCCGATTGGGTTTAGGGCAGCAAAGTTGGAATACAGATTTTAGTAAGTCATAACTCAGGAATATCAGAGAGGGAGTGTTAGCCACATGGAGGTTTTGGAGTGGCCCAGGCATTGAGCTGTTTAAGTTGTATTAAAATACAAGGCTGCACATGTGTGACTTTCATTTGGGAACCCAGAACACTAAGGCAGGTATCGAGGAACATGCCAGGAATCACAGGTTCACTGTGATTAGCCCCAAACACCATGTTCTAACACACGGTAGCAAGTTCATCAAGTTTTTGTGAAAACAGAACAAAAAAGTTTTAAATTGGGGATTTTCATTTTCAAATTCACTCTTGGGCACATTGGGTAGATACATTACAGCAAATTAGGTAAAGCTCTGATACAGTCCTCAAATACTACCTAATAACATTCCTAGCCTTTGGGCTAATGGGAGCCAGGGGGAAGACTGTAGATTCCAGAAGAGTGTACAAGCAGAGTTAAGAGATAAGGACTGGTTTGGAGTCTAGAGATGGCTGTAGACAGTTTGTCTCTACTTCTGCAACATTCCAGCTCTTCACAAACCCCAGGAATTTGACTCAATCTATCAACTTTGTAACATATTTAACATGGCCACAACTCTTCCCACCCCCCACAGGAAGTTCATACTCTATCATAAAAATGGAAGAAATTTCCGAAGAACCATAAAAAGAACAGGCAAGTTGAATGATCTCTTGCTGTGAGGCCTTTGAGAAGTAATCTACTACTTCACAACCTCCAATGCCTCATCTGTGCAATGCAAATAAAAACTTTCCAGTTCACCTCCTAAGGTTATTAGGAAGACAAAATGCAATGATTATGCACTTGCTAAACACAGCCTAGGATATTATAATAAGAGAAACACTTTCTTGTTTAATTTGCTTGTGACCATGAATATAATTTAAGCTGGAGGCTCGATGTTCACCTTGTATTCTTTGAAGTGTCAGTCGGTTAAATTAATAATGTAAACAGAAGGAGGGAGGGGGAGCAGCTATTTAAGCCACTTAATTTTTTCTAACCACAATTGGTGTGCTAATTATGGATCTTATTTGGCTAGATACCAAAACAAGGTCCTTAAGGACAATGTTATTCAATGTGTTCAAGGTAGTTTGCATACTTGAAGGAAATAAAACTGGATTTCTCTTAAAAATAGATTACTATTCTACTTTCTTTCACTCGAGGTGCTCACATTCACCCAGAAGTCTGAATGCCCTGACTCCACAAGGGCTAACTATCGAGGACTGGCAGATGCAACTTCAGAAATGAAAGCAGATGACAAGCAATTTGCTGATTTTACAAGGCAAGCTGTTCTGAGCATGAAGAACCCAAGCAGAAGTTCCAAAGCTATGAACAAAGTTGAGCAAATGCACTTCTAATATAGTGGGGCATCTTTTGGGTATATGCCCAGGAGTGGCATAGTTGGGTCTTGGGGTAAAACTATCTCCAATTTTCTGAGAAACCACCAAATTGATTTCCAAAGTGGTTATACAAGTTTGCACTAACTCATAAGTGGATATTAGTCATAAAGTACAGGATGACCATGCTACAATCCAGAGACCCAAAGAAACTAAGTAATAAGGAGGGCCCAAGGGAGGATGCACGAATCTCTCTGAAAAGGAGCAAAATAGTCATCGGAGGATGGATGGAGGAAACTGGATGGGAGAGGGGATAATGAGGGAGATGGGGTTCACAGGTGGAGAGAGGGGTGGAAGGAGAGGGATGGAAGAGAGAACAGAAATCAGTGCACTGGGGTGGGGGTGGGGCATCTCTGAGACTAGCCATAGACTTGGGACTAGCATAGAGGTGTGAGCCAAGTAGACCTTCTCCTTCCCTATGTGCTTTTGATTGAAATATTTTATCACAGCCACAGAAAGGATACTATACACACAAGATGTGGGAGAGAATCACCATGACTCAGCTCTTCCTCCTCACTATTCCAAATGGCTCAGATCCCCTCAGCAAGTTGGGAGGAAGAGTCATAACATAAACACATCATATCAATGGAGGTGACCTTAGCTGTAACTCACAACATCAGGGACATAGAACCTGAAGAGGCCACCTCCTGTAGCCAGGCAGGATCCCTTGTGGAGTGGAGCAATAGACACCAACCCATCCACAAAACTTTTGACCCAAAATTTATCCTGTCTCTAAGACATGCAAGGACAGGGGGATTTAGCAGCGAGTGAGGGAATGGCCAACCAATTTGAGACCTATCCACTAGGCAAACACCAGTCCCTAACACTATTAATGATACTCTGTTATCATTGCAGACAGGAGTCTAGCATGGCTGTCCTCTGAGAGGCTCCACCTAGCAGCTGACTCAGACATAGACATCCACAGCCAAACACTGGATGGCACTTGGGGCCTCTTATGGAAGGAATAGGAGGAAGGATTATGGGCCCAAAGGTGATAGGAACTCTACAGGAAGAGTCAGCTAACCTGGGCCCTTGAAGTTCTCAGAGACTGAACCAACCAAAGAGTGCAGGGCTGAACCTAGGTCCCCCACTTATATGTACCAGATATGTAGCTTGGTCTTCATATGGGTCCCGAACAATAGTAGCAGGGGCTATCCCTACCTGTATGTGGAATATGTTCTTCTAGCTAGGCTGCCTTGTCTGGCTTCAGTAGGACAGGCTGAGTCTAACCCCACCTACAAAGACTTGATGTGCCAGGTTGGAGAGAATACTTAGAGGGTCCCCACCTACTCAGAAGAGACTGAGAGGAAGGAGAGGGAAGGATTGCAGGAGGGGGTGACTAGAAGGGGCACAGTTAGTGGGATGGAAAGTGAATAAGTAAAATATAATAATAACAAAATGCAAATATATATATATATATCATATTATTGGACTTTTTTGCCTTTACTTTATTCCTAGGTCGATAAATAGTTTTTATGTTTCAGATCATGGAGTTGGGATGGAGTCTACATTCAGTATGGCTGCAGATGAGTCAGTTGTTCTTTCCCTTTCCCTTCTGCAGCATGGGAGGTTTCAGTAGGCCAAGTGGAAAGATCATTTCTATGTGCAGCACAATTAGTTAGTTATAGCCGAAGAACCCTAAACATGGGCAAGACAATACTGTTCATTTCCTGAACCATGCCTGCCCCATTTGTGGAAGAAAAGCCTTAGCATGTGGCCCATCATGCCTGCTGAATGCAACTTGCTGCATTATTTTGCTACAGATCCTTTGGTGGAACCCAAGGTATTGCATGTGCCAGACAAGCACCTGACTCCTGAGCACCATTTTAACCTCTGGCCACGGAAACTAGAAAGGTCAGATCTCCATCACCGTGGCTGTTGTGGAGCTGGTACAACTATAAACTTCTTTATGTTGCTGTCTGATAGACATTTAATACTGAGTTGTGTCATGTGTTTACTTATAATCCACTACTTCTCTAGAGAGATTGAATCTGTCTTGCCACAGCCACAGACGAACATGCCCACTAATGTCAATATTGAACAAAAGTATTAGGGTGGCAGGGAATACGTTAATCACAGTGAACTGTAACTAGATGAACTGAGCTATTCGTATGTGTGTCTTCTTTAGGGACTTGTCTATTAGCTTGGATTTTTTTTTTAAATCCATTTACTTCTTTATGTTCTTACTTTTTAAAATGTTCTTGCCTAAAAATTCAACTATATATGTTATTTCAAGATCTATTTTTAAAAATTGATTTTTCTCTCACCCTTTTGAAATGTAATTTCTAACTTCTAGATCTGGCCGTTTTTAATTGGATATAAATTGTTGAGAAATTGACTATATTGGATACTGGCTATTCATTAATTTCAAAATTATTCTTGTGTCTCATTTGAGATGAAATTACTTGGCAACAGTTTGATTCTTTGAGACTTGCTGTTAAACTTTAGCACTCAGAAACAAAGCAGGAGACAGACTAAGACAATGTTTCTCAACCTGTAGGTCGCGAACCCATGGAATTACATATTCCATATCTTGTTATATAGGGTATTTACATTATAATTCTAACAGTAAGAAAATTACAGATGTGAAGTAGCAATTTTATGGTTGGGGTCAGCATGACATGAGGAGCTGTATTAAAGGATCACAGAATTAGGAAGGTGGAGAACCACTGCTCTAAAACCTCACATATCCAAATGCATACAGACCTGCACTCTCTTACACAGCTATGAAAATACTGAAGTTTCCACTCTGACTACTGATGCTGGCACTTCTTTACAGCTCTGTGTGAGCTTTAAGAATTCTTTACCTTTTCTGGATCATTCTTCTGCCCCCGACAGTTGCCTCGATTGTACCTGCCAATCAGTCTTCACTTCTAGGTTTCACATGGCACTCTGGGTCTTTCCTTCATGTAGATCATCAATCTGTGTGTTCAGCCTCCAGACTCCCAGCTATGACCTGTTCCCAAGGAGACAAGTGTCTTCAGAGGGCATCCTTCTGTGCAACAGCCTAGAGCCTCAAGTTCCATGTCCTCCCAGGTCCTCTTCCCCCCTGTATCTCATGCAATGCTTTCATGTACTGTCTGATGCCCAGTGTCTGATCACTGTTCCTTGCATAGTACCAGGTTCTGTTTTGTCTGTTGCTTCAAATGGGAAGAGAAATCCTATCTCATCACTCTAGTTTGGCCAGAAGCATAAGTGTGTATTGATTTTCTTAGGTACATGTCTTTTTGATTTATTTTTCTAGCTGCCTGAGATATTACAGCATAGATCTTTAAGTTGTTGCTGCTAACTCTCAAGAAAAATTATACTTTTAAATGAATCTTAAAGAGGCTTACAACTATATATTTTCTTTCATTCTTCTGCTTCTTAGTATTCTTATTGTATATATCTTCTCTGCATATCGTATGCCACAATACATTACTATGAATATTTTTAACTGCTGAGACTAAAGCATTTTAAGATAGTTTTTTTAAAAAGAACTTTTGTATTTGCTTAGATAGTTTGGGGGCTCTTGATTCTTTTTAAAGTTTATTTAATTTTATGTGTATGCCTGAATGTATGCATATGTATTACTTGCATGAATCCCTTGGAACTAGGCTTATAGATGGTTGTGAGCCACATGTGGATGATAGGAACGAACCTGGAGCCTCTGTGAAGAGCAGTCAGTCTCTTCTGTCTCTCCAGCCCAAGCTTTTTATTCTTTAGTTCCAGAGTTTTAATCTGGATTAATTTTTATCATTTTGAGGCAATTTCATCTGTTTTTTCTTTGAGATTGTTTTAGACATATGAATTTTGGAAGCCTGTCTGTCTCCATTTCAGAGGACATTCTCACTGGACATAGGCTGACAGCTTTTTCTCTTGTTCAGAGTTACACCAGGTGCTTTAGGTGGGAAATCTTCCTGGTGAGAAGACAATGTCACGCCTATCAGTGTTCTTTGTTGTCTTAATTACATTTGACAATTATTTATTTTCCTGTGATTTTTTTTCCCACATTTTCATCTTGTGGCCACGGACGGCTTTTTTTGTATTTCACTAGCATAAGTTTGACTTTTAGAATCAAAAGGCAATGTTCTTTATAGTGTTTTTTAAGTTCTAGACCATTTGTTTGGCTTTACAATAGTTCTGCATTATTCTTTATCTTCTGCTCCTGGAATTCCAATACCATGTGCAGGAAAACTTATCCTACTGCCCAATAGACTTCAATAACCCATTCTTTCTTTTTAATATTGTATTAATTACTTGAGAATTTAACACAGGTATAGCATCTATTTTGATCATATTCATCCTATTTTTAATTCTTGTCCTTGAATCTCATTTTAGCTACTTTAAATTCATCTTTTTTCAAGTTCAATGGTCTTTTGTTCTGTTTGGCCTGTTTTGCTCCTACGGATATCTATCACGTCCTTTATGTTTTTACATTGTTTATTTTGTTCCTGGCAACCCCAGTTGGCTTTAAAACTATTCTTCACAATGATTTTATGTTGTTGCAGTCGCATAAAGCAGGTTGTGCGCTACTCCTACTGGAGTCTTCAGTGTTTTCATCATCAATATCTTTGAGACTCAGTTTGACATTCAATCATCTGGGCTATTGCCCTTTCTGCTGTGCTATTTTCTGGCTTCCTTGCGTACCTTGTAATCTTTGGTCATATGGTGGACATTTTCCATGAAGCTATCAGTACTTACCTCCACAAGAGAACATACCTTTTCTTCTATGTGTGCCTTCAGTGAAGGCATTGTCAATGTCATCTGTTTATGAGATGAACCTCAGCTTTGTCTCAGCCTCCCTATGACCTGGTTCATTCCCTATGGCATTGGTTATTCTGAGAGTGGCTTCTGACTTTCAGTAACTTTAGAGCTGCCACAATTCTGAAAGGGTTTTTAAGATTTATAATTTAGTAGACAGATGCCAGACAGTGTGGAAACTCTTTGTTTTGTAGACGGTCTGCCAGATTTATGAGGTCTTGGGGGGGTTCTCTTTGCTCCTCCACCCATTTCCTGTGGCTTAAGGGTTTGTTTCTCTCTATTGGCCCTGCTCAAGTCTTCAGAAAACAACTTCGCTATATTCTACTATGAAGTCCAGTAATGCCTGTGTTTGGTTTACAGATCATCTATTTCCCCAGCATGTGCTATCTCGCAACTGGGCTGCCACTCCTTACTTTCTTTGAGCTCTTCTATCATGTTCCCTCCCAATGGCTCATATCCCTTGCTTCCCCTACTGATGTACTATGTATCTCCTGGTACACTCGGTGCTCTTGACCTGCCTGGTCTATTAATTCACTCTCTTTAAGCACTCAGTGAATGCCAGCTGCCAACATCTGCCACAGCTTATGACTAATCTATCATGTCTGCCCCAATATTAAAATTCTGTTCCAACTTCACCTGAGTTGTCTTTATTGTAAGTTAAACAGTTTTATTGATTGATATTTTCATACATTTAGGTATGGTTTTAATCGAATACATATCCTAATCATTTCCCTTTTAGTCCCTCCCCTAACTTTCACCATTACATAGCTCTCCCAACTTCCTATGCTCTCTCCTTAAAAGCAAAACAAAACAAAACAAAAAAAACAACAAAAAAACATTAAAACCTATGAAGTCTTCTCAGTGCTTCCTGTATGTGCATGGCTGTAAGACCATCCACCAAAGCATGAACCACATCCCTAAAGAACACTTACTCTTCTTCCTACAGCAACCATCACTTGTCAATAGCTTCTCAACTAGAGGTAGGACCTCATGACTTCTTCCTCCATCCATGCAGAAATTGGGTTGACTTGATCTTGTGCTGGACTTGTGCATAGTCACAGCCACTGTGAGTTTGTTTGTGTAACAGATCTGTCGTGTCTAGAAAATACTTTTTCACAGCTGACATCGTCAACTTCTGACCTTTATGCTCCCAGAACTCAGTCACAGGTGGGGATAGCTAAGGGTCTTTTACCTTTTATACAGAATTGGTTTTATCTGGATATTAATCAATTTAGCTGATCCTATGCATGTATTTTAAGCTGTATGGCTCCTTTCAGTTTTTTCTTTGTAAGGTGTGGACATTTCCTTGTGGGTTTATACATTAAAGGAGGAGTAGGAATCATACATGTGCTTTTTTTTTTTTTATTTCCTGGTTTACTCAACATGCCTAGCAATTTCAGCAGGAAGAGCATTGTGGAGAAGTTAAAAATAATTATTCACAATAAACTTTATATGATTAGGCAGAGAAAAACTGTTCCCATAAGATCATCCCCAAGGAATGGGAATGTTTCTATGTAGTGCAGAGAGAGGGAGAATCCTTACCTAGGATGTGCTAAGTTCCACGTCCTGTTCAGTGCCAGAAGGAGACAGACAGAAAGATGGAAAGAGATGTGTGCCCCAGGTTCATTTTAGACTTTTCTCCAAAGCCACTATTAACCAGTTCTTAAACAGGCAGAGTCAGATAGTGCTGGTTTTGGTGAAAAGCCTCTTACTTACATAAACAACACTCATATGCTACCTTTAAGCTCTATTTACTACAATATATCAATATTGAATATATCACACTTTTGACTAGTGTGTGGGAGATAGCAAGCACGGAAGGATCGCTAGCTAAATACCCTTCGATCAGTGAACTCCTGAAGACAGATAGGAAAGGAAAAGAGTCGCATTTATTAAACATCTCTTTAGTCTTCAAAATGGCTTCCCACACTTTATCTACGTTGTTTTACTTAATCCTTAAGACAGTTCTGCCAGGCATATTTAGACTGCTTTTTGTGAATAAGGAACTAATGCTTCAAGCCTGTCAGCAGGAACTCGGCTCCACAAAACCCCACCTGGATTCCAATGCCCAGTCCTTTCACCACTCTACCATCCTGCCTTTCATAAGATACAGCCTCGACCAACAAGGACGTGTAAGGAGCAGCACATCTGGAAACTCCTCACTAAAATAGCGAGACATCTTTGATCAATTGTGATCCAAGTCTGCATCAGAGAGAAGAAAAAGGCAAGTATGCACATTTGGATTCTGTTTATACATTGACATCCTGAATAATAATAGAATTCAAAATAGCATCAATGCATATGAGTGAATCAAAGCACAACCACCATTCTAATGCCATGCATTTGTTAAAAAACAAAAAAAAAAAACAAATGAAAGCATTTATTCCTACCATGCTATCTTTTCTTCAATGTTTTATTTTGTTTGCTCTGAACTTGTAATGATTTTTTATTACTTTTATTTTATATAATCCAGTGGTTGCCCCCCTCCAGTACCACCCTCCACAGTTCCTCATCCCATTCCTCCTCCTCCCACCCAACATCTACAAAGGGGATACCCACCCACTCCCCCCACCCCCCCCCCCCGCCAGGCCTCCCCACTCCCTTGAGTCTCTCAAAGGTTAGGCACATCTTTTCCCACTGAGGCCAGCAGGCAGTCCTCTGCTATATATGTGTTGGGGGCCTCGGACCAGCTCTTAAATGTTGCCTGGTTGGTGGCTCAGTGTCTGAGAGATCTCAGGGGTCCAGGTTAGTTAGACTGCTGGTCTCCCTATGGAGTCATCCTCAGCTTCTTCCAGCCTTTTCCTAATTCAACTACTAGTCCAGATCCCCGACTTCGATCTAATGATTGAGTGTAAGTATCTGTATCTGCCTCAGTCAGCTGCTTGTTGGGCCTCTCAGAGGACAGCCATGCTAGGCTTCTATCTGTAAGCACACCATAGCATCAGTAATAGTTTCAGGCCTTGGAGCCTCCACTTAAGATGGATCCCAAGTTGGGCCAATCACTGGACCACCTCCCCCTCATTATATACTTTTATTTTACGTGTATTTGCGTGTATTTTCTTAACACACATGATTGTGGCTATGCACAGAATCCAGGAGATGGTATCAAGCCACTAGAATTGGAGTTACAAGGAGCTGTGAGCTGAAAATTGAACCTGGGTCCTCTCCATAAGCCACAGCACTCTTAACTGCTAAGCCATCTCTCCAACTCCCATATTATAATATCTTTTTAAAAATTAAGTTACACATTAAAAGTTTTGCATTTCTTAATAGCTCATTTTTCTATCAAACATTTGAATTCGACTAAATTTATTTCCATCAAAGAATTGCTATTCTGACTGCTATTCACCCAATTTTCAAGAGTACCATAAAAATGTGATAAAGAGGTAGTTAGAGAACCTAAATGTCTCAGAGAGGAAAGAGTGAAAGGGGCTGTGGTGATTTGAAAGAAAAATCACTCCCATAGGCTCATAAGGAGTGGCATTATTGAGAGGTGTGGCCTTGTTGAAGTAGGTGTGGTCTTGTTGGAGGAAGTGTGTCACTGGAAGCAGGCTTTGAGGTCTCAGAAGCTCAAACCAGGGCTAGAGCCTCACCGTCTTTTCCTACTGTCTGCAGATCCTAACATAGAGCTCTCAGCTCCTTCTCTAGCACCGTGTCTGCTGCATACTGCCATACTTCCAACCATGACAATAATTGATTAAACCTCTGAACTGTAAACCAGTCCCAATTGAATGCTTTCCTTTCTAGGAGTTGTTGTGGTCATGATGTCTAGCATTAAAACCCTGACTGGAACTTCAGAAGCAGTCACAACCATTTGGGAACCCACACAAAGGAGGCTTAACAATAAAAGATCAAAAGACCAAGAGCACCGGAGGGAGAGCAATATCCATAACGCACTGTGAGAGATAGCTGACAAAACTTACTGTTTGGAAATATGCTTTTTCTACAAAATTGCAAGTCAGCTTTCTCCACTTCTACAGTTCATTTGCTTGACTCCCAAGAAAGTCAGTATACAGAGATCTCATGAGCACGGTAAACAGTGTCCTGCATACACGTGGCACATGAACATTCATGACATACTGAAAGCTATGCAAAACCATGTATTCAAATACATATGCATGAATATATAAATGGCCAGTAAGCCTATGAAAACACCTAATGTCATTAATCTTTAGGGAAATGCAGATCAAAAAATACAATTAGAACTATTTTATACCCACCAAGATCATTATAAGCTTAGAAAAATGGAAAAGTAAAAACTTTAAGAAATTTAAATTTTTATGTACAATTGGTAGAGATAGAAAATTATGCAGCCGCTTGAGAAAGTGGTTTAGCATTCCTCAGTAAGTTGTCACATGACTCAGCACCCTATATTTAAACACATGGTTTCAAGAGAATTAAAACCATATGTCCACACAAAATAGAATATATGAATATTCACGACATCCTTATCATAACATCTGAAAGTTGGAAACAACTGATCATCAATCGATGGTGGATTTAAAAAAAAATGTGTATACATATACCATAGAGTATGAGTGGCTAAAAAAGTAAGTATAGACTATAACATGGATGAACAATGGATGAACATTAGAACATACATCATGCTGGGTAAAAGCAACAATATACAAAAAGGCCACACCTACATATCTCATGGTTCCAGCTATCTGAAATGCCTGGAAGGGACACATAGATTAGTGATAGTAGGTTGCTAGAAGTAGGGTGGTTACAAAAGTTTGGGGGAATCAGGTGATGGTAATGGTCTTGAAAGCGTGAGAATATGGTTTTAAATAAACACTAGGTAAGAGATTCATTTAAAAACAATCAATTCTTTCAAAACTTGACTTTCTGTTTTTTATTCACTTTACATCCCACTCACTGCCTTCACTCCCAGTCACCCCCTCCCAATCACCCCCTCTCATAATCCTTTCCCTCTCCTACTTCTCCTCTGAGTGTGCAGGGCTTCCCTGGGTAGTCCCCCCATCCTGACATATCTCTACAAGACTAGGTGCATCCTTTCCCACTGAGACAAGACAATGCAGCCCAGCTAGAGAAACATATCCCATATACAGACCACAGCTTTTGGGATAGCAGTAGCTCCCATTAAGAACATGAATTTTAATTTAATCTAGAACACACACAGTGTGAGTTCCTGAAAAATCTGATACAGTTAATGTCAGCCTCATACTTGTGTGATTTATCCCTAGTACTCAGTTTACTTTGTCAGTTACTGATGCTAAATTATATTTTACCATATAAATAAACCACGTTTATGTATTCTTCTACAGTCAGTATGCATTATGGCTGGTTTCCAACTTGGCAGTCTTACAGATAATATCGCTCTACACATTCTTGTGTGTGTACTTGATTGAATACACGTCAGTGTTTCTACAGGTAGTGCACCTAATAGTGGAGTTTGGAAATTTGCTGTTTAGATTCAGTTGATTCTATGCTCGTCCTCAGAACAGATACTCGAAAATGGTCAAAGAACCGAGACAATAATGATTGTGCACTGAGAGACCCATGAAGCAGTGATAAGAAGCCTAGGAGAAATGATTGGCTCTAGAGGTCAGATCTAGGAAAAGATCGAGGCTGGATGCAAAAGTGACCAAGGGGGTTAAAGGGTACAGTGGAATCCTCAAGGATAATGTAAGGTGTGGGAGTGAAGGAGACTAGAAACAGGGTCTAGTACTCAAGGGGAAGGTGGAGACCAGGCAGGAGAGAGTTACCTTCTTTGCTGGCAGATAACAGGGTGTGGGAAAGTTGGACTCACATTATACTCTGTGGAAACTGACAGAGTATTTAAAGAGAGTAATTCTATTATGGTCCCTGAAATATACTTTGAGCAAAACTTTTTCTAGACTGAGCACTCGCTTTGGCTTCATTATGAATTTCCATGGTCTTCCCCCACCCCCACGCCCCCACACATTTGGTACAAGAAAGGACTAACCACAGAGAGGATATGGCTTCTGGTACTATTTCTTTTAAAAATAACTCAAACATCTCATTACAAGAGTTGACTTTGGCAGGTTCCCGACAACAGCTTGACTCGCTGAGATGGGATACAGCATCTTTGTGAAATAGGCAACCTTAAAATCTAGTACCCAGCACTTTCCACCACTTCTTATCTAACTTTGGTGAATTATTCCATAACTGGTTCATAAAATTCATTAGTTCTGGCATTTAAGGAGCACAAAGCGAAAGGCGGATGATCCCCATAAGACTGGCATCTCCTCTGGGAGATTGCAATAATAAGACCAAATGGATAAAGGGAAATGACTAGGGTTACCTCCATCACACCGCAGGGAGATTCAATCATTGTAAAGTTCCAAAGATTATTGAATTATGGTTCTTTTTTTCCCTCAAGGCCTGACATTTAAATAAGAGAGGAGGCAAACACTCAGGGAGATCCAGAACGATGCAAAATGGCATAAATACGAATGTAGAAGACACGCAGCAGGCTGTGGCAATAAACATGAGTGAGCTTCCTCCCTCATTCTGAATGACAAATGCAAGCTTCCTAAGAAAGGAAAATTATCTCGAATAATGAATGGAACTCTACAAATAGAAGAACTCTAAATAGAGAGCGTGAGGAAATGCCAGGATGTCAAAGCATGTGCCATGTACGGGTCCAAAGAGCTTAGGCATACAGCAATGGTACATGTGTATGTGCTCATCCAGGTGTGTATGCAGATGTGCACATGTGGAGGTCAGAGGTCAACATCAGTTTTTGTTCCTTGGGACCCACTCACCTTGTCTTTTGAGATACGATTATTCACTTGGACCTAAGGCTCACCAATTTGGCTGGCCAGTGGTTGGCTGGCCAGTGAGTCCCAAGGACCCCCTGTCTCTACCTCTTTCCACACTGGAATTACAGGCAACTATCACTACGGCAAGCTTCTTTTGTGGGTGTTTAGAATATAACTCAACTCGCATGCCTATATATCAGATACTTTGATGACTGAGCCATCTCCCAAGCCCTACAGCAATATTCTTATAACATTACCTCAGAGCAGGAGCATAGATATCACTGGAGCCTTTGTTAAAACTGTGAAGTTTCCAGACCCCATCACTGACTCGGCTACCCTGGGTATTAGGGTAGGAAGAGATCTTCCCAAGTGCTCAGGGTGACTCTGACTATACTTTGGCTTCTTTAGAACCACTGCATGAAGACTTGAAAACATGTTGAGTCTGAATCATGGGATGCAAAATGTAAACTCAGGGACTGGGGTTTTATGATGTAGGCATTAAGAAGCCATTGTGCAATTGTGAGCTAAGTAGAATAATAAGGTCTGCACGCACTTCAAAAGGAAATTCCAAGAGCAAACTGAAGAAGCATTACCAAAGGGAACAATAAGGTACAGAGAGAAAAAAAAAAAAAAAAACCCTATACTTGGAAATCTCTGCACAAGAATGTATGCTTCAGTTCAGGAACATGAACATAAAAGTCACCATTATCCTTATGAGAGAATAATTTGAAATGACGAAGCATGTAGTTTGGCCCTCCAATAGGCAAATCCTAAACCATGGCATCTTTATCTTCGCAAGAAAAAAAGGGCATTCTAGAATCTACCCAGTGTCCTATATTACCTTAAGTGCCTTAGATACATTATTTTATACAATCTACAATCAGGATTACATGGAAGGATTAGAAACTTCTCTGTGCCATGCATAGAAACAACAAAAGTGAAGACCGGAAAGAGCTAGTTTTCTTTTTTACTCATGTACCATGCAGCAGATATTCAGCCTCCCGTCTCTCTTACTGCTACTTAGATGGCAGCCCACCCTTATGATGATGCAATCCCATTCCTCTGCCACCCAATGCATCCTTCAAAAATAATTTTGAGCTCACCATATTCATTATGCCAGCCTCACAAGCACCTGTCTCAAACTGTTGCAGTATCGAGCCTTAACATTTTCCTGTTACCATCAGCTATACAACATATCCTTCTTCGGTGACCTGGTAGACACTTGTGATACAGATATGTGGGACCCGAGAGACCATGTGACTTAATGTCATCTCCATTTTCTAGACACAGACAAGAAACCAGAAAAAAAAAAAACTTTACTCAAAGTGTTCTATCTCACTGTAATCTGCTTTGTAATATCATTTTGCATTGTTAGGTAACACGGCAAACTTCTAAAGAGTAGCCGACACATAGTAAGTGTGCAGTAAATATTTCTGACTGAGTAAGCAAAATTTTCATCAATGAATCCCACTCAATTCTCTTTGGCTAAGTCACTCATCCTTCCTTTTCTTGTGTCTTAACCTTCATAACTTGACTGGTCACTCTTCCTTTCAGTTACAAAGGGGCGAGCACATAGTCAATTCTTTCATTTTGTTCTTTAAATTAAAAAAAAATAACTCATTTTATTTCTACATATAAAAAAACCTCTCAGGGCTGGAGAGTTGGCTCAGTGGTTAAAAACAACTGTTATTGTTGCCTAGTACCTAGGATTGGTTCCCAGCATCCTCATGGCAGCTCATAACCACCTCATAACTCCAGTTGCACTGCCTCTGATATCCTCCTCTGGCCTCTGCAGGCACTGTAGGCATATGGTATACATCATGCAAGCAAAACATTCACATACATGCAATAAAAATGAATTTTAACAAGTCTCCTTTGAGTAGCTTTGGAGACTGTGTAATGATTTATATTATTCTTTTAAAGAAAAGCAATGTTATTTACAAGCGCCTACAGCAAAATGTAGCACAATGTGATTAACAAGTGCCGTGGGGTCTACACCAAGAATGCCGTGTTTATCAACTTGATCATTTGTAAATGGATGCCTCCAAAAGGGCCGAAAACCTAAGTTCCCTTCAGGGAGAGCCAACACCTTTACTGGCAGCAACTTAAACACTTGTTTACTCAGCTACACTATTTGACCTACATCTATCATATTAACCTATTAACTGCAAGGTTGAAAAAAAATATTCTTACTTATGTAGTTTTTCTGAAAAAAAAATTTTTTTTTCTAGTTTTTCTACTTAGAAAGCCTGGGAGCAGGTTTGAGTATTACAGTATGATTAGAATCTAATAAGTAATGCATTAATTCTGCAGTGTTCTATGGCTTAATGAGACCTAGGAATCCTCATCCTGAATATTTATTGGGAGTTTTCATCTTTTCTTTGCTTTCCTTCTGGCCATTCAACTGAATAGTATTCCTGAGCTGATACTATCTGGCAGATCCCAGGCTACAAATGTGTCTGTGTGTCTGCCTTTGCCTTCATTTCCTTGCTACCTCAATCAGGTCCAAATCCTTGGAGCCATTCTGGGCATGGCACGATACCAATAAGAATGTGGAATGGTAGGATGCTCCCATTGAAGATCTCGCACTATATGTCTGGTCGGCTCATGTTTACTGAGAGTCTGACTGTACTAGTTCCTGCTGCTGTGGGTAAGACCATAACTAAAGACAACTTGGAGGGGGAAAAAAAGGTTTATTTCACTTACATGTCCAATCACAGTCCCATCATTGATAGAAACCAAGATAGGAACTCTAAAGGGGGAAGGAACATGGATACAAGAACTGAAACAGAGACCATAGAAGAATATTAGTTACTGGCTTGCTCCCTAGGGCTTGCTCAGCCTGCTTTATTATACAACCCTGTCCAGGGCTGTCACTGCCCACAGTGGTCTGGTATCTATCTCCCATATCAATACTTCATTAAGAAACTATCCTGAAGACTTTCCTCCATGCCAATGTGATGGGGGTACATTCTCAATTGAGTTTCCTTCCTCCCAGATGACTCTAGCTTTTGACAAGTTGCCCAAAACACTACCCTTAAGAGAAAGCCTAAAGATAAAGACTAGACTTGAGCTAGAAATTGTTCAGTAGTTAAGAGTACATGCTGCTCTTGTATAGGGCACAAGTTCAGCCTCCAACACCCATGGTGACTCACAATCATCCATAACTCCAGTCTTAGATCTGATACCCTTTTCTGACCTTCCCAGGAACCAGACATACACATGATGAGCATATACATTCAGGCAAAATATTCACGCACATGAAATAACAAAATAAATGAACATTATTTTTTTTAAGACTAGTCTTGGCCTCAGGTGGCTCTGTAGAAGAGCCTAGGAAAGTAGATGCTTAGCCCTGAGAGTGCTATGTAGAGAAGCCAGGAGGTCCTGAGAAGAGATGCCTAAGCTAGACTGGAAAGCCTAGAGACTTCTCTCTGGGAGAAAGATTGGAAAGACTTCTTGGACGAAATGGCAATGACGAGGAAGTTATTTAGGTACAAGAGAGGCGGGGGAGGGGGTGGTGCTCAGGCAAAAAGCCTGAAGTCTGTGAAGCAGTTCTCCTTGGCCTGGAAGGACAATAATATCTCACGAGTTCCCAGCATCATAGCCTTGCCCCATGCCATAACACAGGCACCCACAGTGCCTAGGCTGCTTTCATTCTTGACAGTCACACATCTTGGACCAGAGCAGAGGCTAACCGGTTATTTCATGAATGTTCAAAGCAGATTTTCTCAAATGTAGCCTAAGGGTCACTTGCCTCAAAACCATATTAGTTACTTTTTTTTTAATTGTCTACATACATACACACACACACACACACACACACACATACACACACACAACCTAAACATTGTGGGTACCTGTGTATGGCACAGGGCAAGTCTGTGATGCTGGGAGCTCCTGATTGGACTTTTACATTACCAACTGGGCCATCTCCCTAGCCTCATCTATGCCCTTTTAACACCTGATGAATGTGATTGTTTATGTCTGGTTTGCACCATGTTTTGATTGTAATGGTGGTAACACAGGTGTACACATTTGTCAAACTTACAAAACCATATATTACTAAGGAACAGGGTTCTAATGTATTAAATTATATCTTAATTCAAATTAAAATAAAAACTATGAAATGCCAGGAAACTAACACAGATTAATGCTTTGATGTGCAGACAAACAGAAGAAGAGAACCTTTGGTATATTCTCAGCTGCTGGATCTGATGCCGGCACAGACAAGGAGATGAACTCAGCACAGTTTTAACAATCACTTCAGGTACAGGAAAACAGATATGTCTCCTTTCATTTCTTTTTAATAACATTTCATTTGTTTATGCAATAATAAAAGCAAATTCATTCATAGAAAAACTGTTACATTGTATACGCATGTTATGGACTTCGTAAGTAGCTCTGTGTGTCTAATGCATCTGGCAGATGTGTAGAAAGCAATACAGACTCTACACATAGACAGCATCCTTCAGGACTGATCAGCTAAAAAGGCTTTCAGTGAACTGTGAGAATGCTCTTGCCTCTGTTCCTGACCTTTAGTGATCCTCCTTGTGCTGACTAGGATTATACAATAGGCTTCACGTTAAGCACTTAGAAGGTCTGCCTGTCTCAGGGTCGTGACTTCAGACCCACAGAAGACTGTTATGTCTTCTTATACAAATTATTAAATCATGTAAAACTAATTCAAAATCAATATCTCACTGGGGGCATTAGACGAATATGGATTTACATTTCTTCCCCGGGAATAAGTATTTACTAATATATTTTTATATCTAGCCTTGAGGTGATCCATATATATACATGTGTGTATGGATGGATGAATGTTAGACTGAAGTTAAATACTGTCTATGTATTCTTACCACCCTCAAATGTATTGTAAGAATAGAATAAAACATATTTCCTGATACAGCATCTACCCAGGACACCTTGCTTTACTCTTCTCCTTTACATAACCAGAAAATATGCCCTGGCTATCTAAGGTTTAATAAAAGATGCTCAGTCCTAAAGAGGCTACATGAGCAAAAAAGATGCTGTTCAGGGGACTCATAGTCTAGTATATGTGTACACAGACATAGGCTCTCTCTTTCTCTCAGGTTCTTAGTCTCTCTCACACACAGAGAGGGAGGAGAGAGAGAAAGGAAGCGAGAGAGAGAAAGAGAGAGAGAGAGCAAGAGAGCAACAGAATGTTATGCAAATGAGAACAACAGATACCGACTAAGAAAAGCTGATGAGGTGGGACCTCTGTTATTAAGGGACCATCAAGAGGGCTCAAGGGTAAGAAGACTGTTCTTCCAGAGGACCTGAGTTGGGTTCCCAGCACCTATGTGATCATTTGTAGCTCCAAATCCAAAGGAGTCAATGCCTTCTTCTGGCCTCTATGGGCACTTGTATTCAAGTGTACAAACCCACACTCAGACATAGACATATGTGCATAATTAAAAACTAAACTCTTGAAAAGAAAGTTTATTCCAGCAGTTAGACCCATTGGATAGATAATATAAATTAACATACTAAAGCAAGGGTAGGAAGATTAAATTCCTAAAGATTCTCAAAAAAATATTTCAGGGTTTTGAGAAGTGGTTTGTTTGTTTGTTTCTTTGTTTGTTTGTTCGTTTTTAATTTAAGTCAAGTAGGAGAGTGAGCTGAAGCCATGCAAGGAGAACTGCAATCTGTCATTTATGAGAACTACACACATTTTGGGTGATTACCCAGCAGGATGAGTTCAGGGCATGTAGGACAGAAGGGCTGCTAGTATTTGGGAGTTGACTCCTGAGGAATTTCTATGGCATCAAAAGGCACTTGGACAATTCAGTAAGTAATGAACGGTTTTAGAGAGTCTTCAGCCAAGAGGAGGCTGGGCATCCTGGCCACTGACAAAACTTCTATTTGAAGCAGATGCAATATGAACACGGATGTGACTATGAACTTCTCATGACCTTGTAGGTATGAGAAGAGCCTGCAGAAAGTGCTTGGCCCTCTGCGCGTTCCCTCTGATCTGAGCCTTTCTACAGTCACTAAAGTCCTGCTTTACTTATATAGTCAGCGTTCTTCCCCCACATGAAGTCTGGCTCTGTTTCAGAGGAGAGTCACTTCTAAAAGCCACCACTCTGGTGATGGTTCACAGGCCCAGCAAAGCCTAGATCTTAGTCAGGGTGACTAACGCTAGCCTTCTTCCTCCCAAAAGCAGATGACTTAAGCCCACATACTGGGTTTGAAGAACACAAGTTTTTGCCTTCTATGAACTGAAGTAAATCTCCAAAAACAAACAAATAACTGATATCTGTTCCATCCTGCAGTCTGTGGGCTTGGGGAAAGTCGCTTATACATGCAAGTTCTCTGAATTCCAGCAGGCCTTGCTTGTTAGGAGTGTGGGAGCCCACTCTCTGGGTAGCAATACATCCTCTTCCATGAGGGAGGTGGGAGTATGTAAGGAGCCTTTTGTTGAATCCATCTGGAAGCAAACAAATCTCTCACGATTTATTGCAAAAGTTTGAGTTCTTATGTATCAGGATTTTTTTTTTAATGACAAAGGATAGACAAGTGCTGTCTACTATTAACCACAAAGCATTGTTAAGAGCAAAAGATGACCTGAATGAGTGGGCACAGCCCCCATGTTCTTGGATCAGAAGGATTGATACTGCTAAGATGCCAGGGCTTCATGTATTCATCTATATATTAAATGTAATCCTATCCAGAAGCACAAGAAGAAGTCAAGTGTGGCAGCACACACCAGCAATCGTAGCAAGAAAATCAGAAGTTTGTGGTCATCCTAGGCCACATAGCAATTTCAAGGCCAGACTGGGCTACATGAGATGCTGTCTTGAAACCAAGCAAAACAGAATAACAAAAAAGCTTTTGTTTGTCTACACTGAAAAGCTGATTTTAATGAATAGGGTGACATAAAGGTTAGATACATAGTCATAATAGCTTTGAAGAAAAGAACCAGTTGTAGCACTTACTTAAACTTATCGTAAGACATATTATAATGCCATGATTATTAGGAGAATGTGATATTGGCACAGGCATAGCCATGCACAGTGACAGAGCGTAATGAAAAGACAATGAACAGTGTGATAAAGTCAAAGTTACATAAGGGACAATGTCTGTTTCCAAGAGTCGCTAAGTCTCCTGGAGATTATGAGTAAGTTACAAATGTATAACTTCGTATAATAAATGCTACCAGAACCCAGATAAGGGACCTCTTACTCACCAGCGAGAGTCTGGAAAACTCACTGGAGTAACTGAATGAGAGAGCAGTTGAATTTGCAAAAAGGCAGGGTGAGACAACAGCATTCTGGGTAGCAGCATATGGACAAGAAGAGAAGCACAAATGGAGTACAACATGGCTGAGTAAATCACAGGGTGCTGTACAAGGGACCGCAACAGTGCATGCTGGGAGTGGAGAGGGAATGCATAGGAACATTGGAGCTACAACACAGCACAGCTTGCATAGCCAAAGGAAGGCTGGAATTTATTCCACAGGTGATCAAATCCATAGGAAAATTTTACACCTGCCATTGACGTGGTCATATTTGTGGGCAGAAATATCACTCCATTAGAAGGATTAAAAAGCAAATTTGGTAAATTTAGAACTGGGGGGTGGCAGGACCAGGCAGGATGCTTGTTACTGTAACTCTTCTTGGTTGGACTCACTGTAGGCTCCCCTCAAGGCGAAGGCTATCGGTGATAGTGAGGTTCTCAAAAGCTGTGATCAGAGAAGATCTGTGAGGGACTACCAGGACTGTGCCTACAGAGAAGGAAAGGGGAATGAGTGAGAAATGTTCCTCTCGATTCTGCTTTTTGTCAGGCATAGCCTCAAGCCTCCGGTTCCACTTAAAGGTAAAAGCTTTCAAACACCTCTCTCTATATACAACCTAGGTGAAGAAGGGGGGCAAAGTACTGCTGAGTAGGGCTTTGTAGACTCCCTGTGTCATTTCCATGCCACCTACGACGTTCACTTTCCTACTGGCATCCTTATGCTGCACCCACCAAGTGCCTGGGAGAATACATGCAAACAGAAGGTAGAGAATGTGATTATGGACTTATGTCTTATGTAGGGTTAAAAGGAAAGCGTTCTCAACCACTAAGTGAGCCGTGAGTCCACCGGAGTCCATACTCCCTTTCCTGGTCATGCTTCGAGGCTCTCACTCTCGGCAAATGATTTATCAGTTTCAAGTCCTGCCAAGCTTGGGCCTAGTGCTTTCCAGACACTAGACTATAAATGGCTGAAGAAATAACGAGAAAGGAGCAGAGTTGAAAGGCCAGTGGACAACTGTTTTTTTTTAGTTTTGTCTGGACTGAGTAACCAGGCAGCTGGGGTCAGGCCACCCCGATTTCTATTACTCAATGAGACAACTCATGTGACCTCATCTCTGAGTGGTCATTGGGACTAGTAAAGTTCTCAAGAGTCTGCAGCCCCGTTGTACATAATCTCAAAACCCCACAAAATCACTTACATCTTGCTAAACCACCAGAAACATCCTGTTCTACACAACGTGAGCTTCTTTACAAGCCTGCATGTTGGGGGTGGGGTGCTTTTGTTGTTTTGTTATTGGGGTTTTTTTTCCGGTGGTGGTGGTGGTGGTGGAGGTGTTATTGTTTGGTTTGGTTTTGTGGTTTGGGGTTTGTTTTTTGGTTTTTGTTTTGTTTTTTGTTTTTTGTTTTTTGTTTTTTGTTTTGTTTTGTTTTGTTTTGGCTGGTTGATTGGTTTTTTGGTTTGGTTTGGTTTTAGTTTTAAAGGAAGGAAAACAGAAAGAAACCAGCGCTATTATGATGCGGATGGAGGAGGAACCACAGTGTTTCCACAAGTGAAAGCACAGGCCCTGACAGTTGTTTTACACTGCTAGAACTCCCTCCCTAAGGGAGACATAAACAACATCTAGCCCTCTTCCAAGAGACCAACTTCATGAGATAAGTTCACTAGGCTTTATACAGAAGCAATGGGGGTAACCTTAAAGCAGGCACACTAGAATGCCCACATCCAGCATAAATGACTCCCCCATGGCCACATGGATGGAGTCCTCTTATAACCCATGTGTCATTACAACAGAACTACATAGACCAGGTTGAGAGGAGTGTCTGGATACTCCAGTGAGGAGCCCATGATTGTCCCCACCACTCCTCTGAGGGAAGGTCCACAGTAAACAAGCCATGTTGTGCTGACACTTTATAAGTAGGAACAGCTGAACTCATGAAGATGGCTTCAAGAACAGCTTGGTACAGCTCTGTGACAATGACACCATGAGTGGATTTACAGACAAAATAATCATGTATGTTAATTTCTCTCCCATATATCACTCATTTCTTGCCCCCTAATAATAGTGGGGTGTATGTTTTCATTTTAAATGAAGATTGTACTTTTTAGAAACATCTAATATATATATGTATATATATATTATATATATATAAACATCTAATATATATATATATACAAAGTCTCACTACATAGACCATGCTGGTCCCCAAATCACAGGGATTCACCTCCCAAGTTCTAGAATTAAAGATGTGCATCATTACACAAACTTGGAAACAATTATTAACTTACAGACTTGGGACCAGTTCCCAACCAGAATTCAACTCACTCAAGTGAAAAACTTGTTCAAGCTTATTCTTCTAATCTCAGTTAAAAAAAAAAAAAAAAAAAAAAAAAAAAAAAAAAAGACTGTGATTACAGGCTTTACACATTTTTGGAAATCACTGATGTCTACACCACTGATATATGTTGTTTTCATGTTTATTTATGTACAATGGGAAGGGCCAAGGGAAGGATATGAACAATATTCATCAGCAAGAGACATGACTGGCTGAGGCTGATCTTGGAAGGGTAAAGTATCTGTAAGTTTTGTATGTGTTTCACAAAGGAAAAAAAATCCATCAAGTCAGAGTCCAGCAGAGACTGTAAATGAGAACTCCAACAGATCAAAACTAAGCCAGAGCCAGTCACAAAGCTTTGTATAGGTGTCCTACTTTAGGATGTCATAGCACCACATACTAAGTAGTCTAAACAGCAGGAAGCTGTCTCTACAGTTCTAGAAAGCTGAAAGACCAAGACCAGGGAGGAAGCTTGACCGTAGATCCTGATGAAAGTCCTCTTGTGGGTGTGTAGAGAGCAATGTCCTTGCTGGGCTTAACACACTCAAGTGAAAAATTTGTAGAGCAGAGAATGAGGAAGCAGGTGTTGTCTTACCCCATCTCATAAAGACACACTTCCCCTGAGAAGGCCCTCCCTTCATGACAGACTCACCTCCCAAAGCCTCCACCTCCTGTCATCCTGAACTTACCTTTGTTGTTGGTTGAGTTTTTGTTCTCCTTTTTGTTGTTGTTACTGGTATTCATTTTGTTTTGTTAGTGTTGTTGGTGATGGTGAGGTTTGGGGGTATTGTTTTGTAATTTTTGTGTTTTGGACAATGGTTTGCCAGGCTGACCTCAGTTTGGCAATCCTCCTACCTCTAGCTCCCCTGTGCTAAAATAACAGGCATGAGTCAGCAGTCCTGGCTACAGTAAGCTCTTAAATTAATGGATGAATCTGTTAATTCACTGACTTATAAGAGTCTCTCTCTCTCTCTCTCTCTCTCTCTCTCTCTCTCTCTCTCTCATTAAAAGGGAATTTAGCAGATTGGGTTACACCATTTGGTTTGTGTAGTCTGACAATGGCTGTTTTCACAATAGAAAAGTTAAGAAGAAGCCAGTAGTTGCTCACAACAGGAGGCTCTTGCCCCAGCAGTCCCAGTCTGGTACTGAAGGACTACAAGATTCCTGGAGAGTCATTTGCCTTCAGTTTACATGGAAAGCCTGAAGAAGCTGGATTCTGGAATCAAGGGGGGGATGTTGAAAAGTAGCAGCAAAGTGGCACAGGAACACACCAGAGAGACATGAAGGCAATGAGTCAAGAAAAGAAAAAAAACCTTCATTTATAAAGGCTATACTTAGGTGTGTTTTGGTTTGATTGGGGTTGAGTTGGGTTGTTTATTGTTTGTTTGTTTCTTTTGTTTGGGTCTTATTTGAGACAAAGTTTTAAAGCTATACAGTGTTGCCCTGGATGATATGAAAATCATTGGCATCTTTCCCAGTGCTGACATTACAAGTATGAACCATCACACCTTATTTGGGATTTCAACATGTAGATTTAGGGGAACACAAGTGCACCATCTCTATTAATTATGTACTATACCAGATAACTTTATTGCTAAATGAATCTATTCCTGTGTGTGTGTGTGTGTGTGTGTGTGTGTGTGTGTGTGTGTGTAGGACAGTGAATCTAAAGAAGTAATATGTGTTATCTCTTTTAAGAGATGGTATTCAACTCTCTAGCTCATTTGTTTGTGGAGACCCGAACATCATACATTCCAAATGGCAAAGACACACAAGGCAAAAGAATGAGATCGGTAAATCATGGCTTGACAGGGAACTGCCCTCACTGGCTGCCAAAATCATGAATGAGAAATGGATGTTTATGCATTAGGCTACTGAGAATTGGGGATTAGCTTGTTATCGTGCTAAAGCCTAGATTAGTCTGACTAACAGAGATAACAAGCTAGAAACCAAATCAGAGATTTGGGGCCGGTGTGCTTACAAAATAGATTTATTCATTGAGTCAATGTTGAACAAGTACTGAGTAGGAATTAAAGCCAGGATAGAACAGGAGCAAAGCCAGCTACCTACATGCAGAGCTTCCAAGAGCCTCATCTTACTACCTCCTTCGAACAGCCTTTCTTCTATGCTGTACTAAACAGGTATGGTTGGGGATGGAGCTGAGTGGCCCATAGACTTTGTAGGGTGGTGGAACTGGAGCAAGAGAAACCAACACTACACCAATTTCAGGCTTTTCTTTGTGGCCCTTGGTACCCTAGGTGCTAAAACACTGTCTCCTTCTCTACTGTCATCCACCCTGAGTACCACACACTTCTAGGCCTTCTGGGAAGTATAAAAGTGACAAAGATAAACCTCCACTGTGTCAGTTATTTTTCTCATTACTGTGACCAAGTACCCCACAAGAAGCGACATAAGACAGGCTGGATTTATTTTGGCTCATGGTCTGAAATAGGACCATAACAGGGAAGCCACAGCAGGAAAAGTGACTATGTAAATGTCCAAAATTCCTGAAGGAAGACCCCAGACACGGAGAGTATGAAAAGACAAAGAGTGTTTATTCTGCAGAAACATCTAGCATGCAAGGGTTACCATTGTTTCCAAATGGTAAACCCCACAGAGATATTATAACAGAACTGCTTAATTGCTTCTGAGATGATAACAGCAGACTTCTAAAACTTAGGGGACATTCCAAGGGATTAAAGAAACCATTAACTGAAGGTCATAAAGAAAATACACACCACTGGACCCCAGGTGCAAAAACAAGAGATATGATATTGACTGAGTTTGTCAAAACTTCAAGGACAGCTTAGTTATAGTCTAAAACTTTTCCATGACCCTGCAAGCTAGTAACAAATGATGAAAGTTAAGCCAGATAATAGCTCCTAGTGCATATGCATGTAGGTATTCTCTGTTATAACCTCTTATTCAATTTGTGTACAGATGGGCAGTGAGTTTTTTCACCATATGAACACATGCTCTGAGAGTCTTAGAAGTACTGAGAACAAAAGACAGAGATAAGTCCCCCAGCCCTTTTCTCAATTTAGAGAAGTTCAATTCCAGGCTAAGGCTTTGCCTAGCCTCCCACTGTGCCACAGTTGTCAGCCTTAAAGTGACTCAGTCAGGTCAGGCAGATCAGCTGCAGAAGAAGAATACCTTACACTTAGAATAGATAGCAAATGGTCCATTGTCTAGTTTCTGAGTGGACATAAAATGAACAATGAACTAAAGTTCTGGAGACAGGAGTGCAGGGATGCCTGTTTACATTTTATCAAATCAGGAAACAGAGGACAGGAAGTTGGGCGGGGCTGTAAACCTCAAAGGCCTGCCTTCTAGAGACCTACTTCCTCTAGGTGGGATCCACCTGACCTTCCAAAACAGAGCCACCAGCTGGGTACTAAGTGTTCAGACAAATGAACCTGTGAGGGACATTTTCTCTACAAACCATAACTAACTCTCTTTGTGGTGAGCTTATGGCCCAGACACACTGTGCACTAGTGAGCAGGTTGTGTTCCTGCATGTGTTCCACTTCATCGATTATCCAATGGAATATCTGAGTTTGATGATACAAAAACACTTTACAAACTAGATTTCCTTTGAAAAGACTATTTGTGAACATAAAAATAAATCAATTAAAGGACTGGGGGGCTGGGGAGATTACATGATATATAATAAGCATGAGGAACTAAGTTTGATATCCATATCCAGGCCACACAGAAAATGTTGGGTATAGGCAGCTATGTTGGTGAGACTTTATGGATTTGGAGAAAGGAAAGGATAAACTGATGTGAATATATATATATACTTTTTTTTAAAGCTGGACATATCTATGTATGTCTGTAACCCAAGCTTCAGGGTGGGGTGGGGGGCAGAGATAGATGGATCTGGATAGGTCCCTGGCTAGCTAGCCTAGTTGAAATACTGAATGGTGCCATAAAAGACTGTCTCAAGACAATAAGAAGGAAAGTGGTGGAGGAAACAACCAAAATCATGTGCTGCCTTTCATATGTACATATAGGGGCACATACGTACTCACATGCACGTGCTATACCACATAGCACACATAAACACACATGTACACAAGTACCCATACACACCACACACACACACACACACACACATACACACACACAGAGAAATTGAAATTGCAGAGCTGTTGAACAAAACGTGCACATGCTAAGACTATACAGGAAAATTTGAATATTTCTAAAGCCAAATTACATCAGTAGTTCTTTATTAATGTTAGTTACAGAAAATTCTCTCCCTATGATAAAGAATACCCGTCTCCAATAAGCTAGCCAACTTTGAAAACATTTATTCCTGCCATACACCCAAAAAGGACACCTTGAGAAAACACAGGCTCCCTCTTGTTATATCAGATAATTGGCTGCAGAGATCGGCTTATCTATACTAAATGAGAATTACATGCCCCAGAGTTCCTTTACCTATTGACTGCTACACTCATCTTCAGAGACATTTAACAGAAAAATGTATTGCCTCCATAAACTGTTATGCTGGTATTGATTTTTTTTCTGTACGTATAGAAGTTCTATATTTCTCTATCACTCGCTGATCAGCCTGTTCTTTTTTTATATACCAAATATGAAAGTAGTTCAAGGGCTTCACACTGAATTTTGTTTATGTTCCTCTAAAGGAACATTCTGCTTTTTATTAAGGGAGATTGCCCATGAACATACAGCAGAGATGGCTTTTATAAGTGATCTACTACTGAAACTCAATTCACACTGGCCTGGACTCATCCTTCCTTAAAAGCGTTACATGGCACAGAATAAGAAAAAGAGCGTGAACTTTGTTGTGAGATCAACCTAGTTTTTAATTCCCAGTTCAGAAACCCATTGGCTCTATGGATCTGAACTGAGTATGTCACGTAAGCACTCTCAGCCTCGGATAAAAAAGCAGGGTATCAGTACCTTATGAGAGTTTTATGAGAATGTGGTATTATCCATCACACATACAGTGGCATCTTATTATTAGATGGTTAGAAACAGAAGAGCTGTAATGACCTTAGTCAGATGACTTGCAGAGAAAGAACTACTAAGAAAAGAAAGGAACTTACCCAGCTCAGTGGTTGGCCTGAGAAGCTTTTGAATTCCATTTCTGTGATACTGCGGCCCCCATCATTCACTTTTCTGTCCCAGACTTTATCAAAGATAATCCTAATTAATAACTCCAGTGGAGGCATTTGATTGGTATCTTCCTGGGCTTCCTACAGATTTTGTAGGCTCAGTATCTCTAAGACACCCTGCCCTCTGCATGCCCAGGATCCTTTGCTCCCTCACAGTGCCAGAAGCAGCTAATGAGATCTTGTTTATCCTCTTAATGTTAGTGTCCCCAGAGTATTTCCATAGGACACCTTTCTTTTCATTATATAGTTATATGCTTCTTGTCCTTCCTTCACAATCATTCCCAAATTTGGACCTCCCACTCTAGACAGACAGCTCCAGTCTGTCTACCTGGAGCTCCCTGGGCTGCTTTATCTTCCATCTACAGCACCAGGCCTTATTTCTTTGTACTTTACACTAAGTATGTATACCTATTGCTCTTCCAGTGGGCTCTTCTTCAGCCGGCAAAACTACCATTTACCGAGACACTCAGCGAATAAGCAGGATTTGTGTTCTAACTCTGATTTTCCTTGCACTCTCCTCCTATGCTTAACACATCCAGCATCGTCCCTTGCTGCTCATCAGGATAATACCACCACACTCCAGCCTAGGGCTTCTTCACGCGCCCTGAGAACTGCTTCACCACTCACAATGTGGAGTCTTCCAGACTCTGAATATATAGCCTTCACACAAGCAAATAAACTGTCAGCAAGAAGGCTACTCCGAGAGTGGCCCCCAGACAAATGACCTGTTTTCTAAACATGACAAAACAAGGAGATTGGGCCAAAATGTGACTCAACCACATCACTAAGCTTGCTTCTCGTTCAGCTGACCTTTCAAAATAGCAACATTTACTTGATGAAAGAAGCAGAGCACTGACTTACATTGTAGCACTGGCTTCTTGTAGCACTGCAGATGGGCTCTAGGATGGAATCCATCTTCAACAGTCTAGAGTCCCAGGACACACTGTAAGACACCCTAGTCTGAGGTCTTCTTCCCTCTCTAGTCTCATCTGCCACTGTGGTCAACTCCATTTCTGCCCCATCAGCCCAGATCTGTGTCTGGTCCTCTCTGTCCATACAAACACATTGACAGGAAGTACACAAGGATGCACGTCATCTTTCCAGTTGTCACCACCACCATTATCTCCATCCTATACCTGCTCTTCACTGCAAGGCTGACATTCTTCTCCTCATGATTTATAATCATTTAATTACACATCTCTATGTAAAATGTTAACTCCTGGAAGAGAGGGGATCTGCACTGTCCTTGTCTCATTTCTGTGGCTTTGATAGGATACTAAAAAAAAAAAAAAAAAAAAAAAAAAAAAAAAAAAAGCAACTGATATAAGAAGGGGAGTTCTTTGTTTTGTTTTCTTAGCTTGCAGTTACAGGTTGTAGTCCATCACGGTGGCAAAGTCGAGGCAGGAATTTCCAACAGCTAGTCACACCACATCCACAGTCAATTGTAGAGAGCAATGAATGCATCCATACTCACTTACTTGTGCTCACATTGGTTTCTTAGCAGTCTGGGAGCCCAGCCCAGAGAACAGTGCTGCCCCACATCAAATTACTTGATTAATAGAATTCCCCTAGTCACAAACATAGGTCAACACAATGCAAACAACCCTTCACTGAGACTCTTTCCAGGTGACTCTACGTTGTGGCAACTTGACAATGCTGACCATCTCATGGATAAAATAACTGTTCCAGGAACAAATAAACTCTCAAATTTCAGTAGCTTGACAACATTGAAGTTTGTTTCCTGATCATTCATAATGAATAAGCAGCTATCTCCAATGGCACTATCGCATGGACCAGACTCCATAATGGAACCAACACCTAGGGCCTGAAATTCCTCTTTTGTATCTTTGGTTTTCATCTAGTGATGATAAAAGAAGGAGAAAATACAAGCTCATTTTATGAGACAAGCATAGAAGTGGGCTACATCACTCTTCTCAAACATATTAACCAGAATCTACTCGTGCAGTTTCACCTGACCTCAAGTAGACTGAGAAACATGACTTAGTTATATGCCTGAGGTAGAGAGAGAAACTCCTTCATAAGAACCAAGCAGAGCCCTCACCATCGGAGCCCCGGACTTGCAGCAATTATCAGTGGTTCTTGAGAAATACTTTCTCCGTGAATAAATTACAGCTCAGTAGTTCTTGAGAAATACTTTCTTCATGAGTAAATTAGAGCTGATCTCTCGTATTTAAGCAAGTTATTACTCCATCACACAGCAGGTCTGGAACAGAGCAAGGAGATTGATGGTATGAAGAGAGGGAAGAGAGCTGCTTCAGCTGGGCACAATCAAGTGCTATCAATAGCCATAACAGGCACAGAAAGATGTCAGGTAAACACTAAGAAGGAAGGGCAGGAAGCCAGGCTCTTCATTTTAGGAGGTAAGCCCATCTCATGTTTCTTCATGGGCCCTCCATCTCACCTCCTTTGGGATTTGAAACAAGTTGACTCCTTGATAAGAAACTTCTGAAGCTCCTCCTTCACTCATCCTTCAGTTTAGAGGTTTCATTTCCACAAGCTTAAAAATGAGCAATAAAAGTCTTACATTCCATTCCTAATGGCTTCATGTTTCCCATATATCTCAGATCCCTAGGAAAAATCTTTAAATGTTCTTGTTAAAGCCAAATAACTTTCTCATTTTTTAGCTGAAACCATTCCCCCATAATCCCTTGATTTCAACTTTTTATGGCATCCTTTAAACAAAAATGTAAATTTAGAGCTCAAACAGCTTAACAAACATCCCTTTAAAGGAATAGTATTTAATAGTGTGACCAATTACATAATCAAAGTTCAGAATGATATTAATAGAAAGTGGTAGGAGATGCACCCAAAACACATCACACTGCTGGGATATGCTACAACTCACTTTAAATGTTTGCATGAAACAAACATTTAGGAATTGGATTGAAGCATTTCTTTGTCTATTCCCTGGTTGGAAATAACTAATAAGATCATTGTTTCCTAATAAATGTAACGTAATAAAACATCTAATAAAACGACCCACAACAGATGATGTGTAGAACCATATAATCACCACCTGTGAGCTGTCAGCTTTGTGGAATACAGACTCAAACATAGAGGATATAGCATCCTAGTCTTCAGAGTCACAGGAGAAAGTGTGCTAGCTATGAATCCTACTGTAATCTATCCCAACAAATCACTCCTCTTCCCTTTACCATGTCCTCAGTCCACAGGCCAGTGTGAGGCTCAGGAGTCTGGCTTACTATGCTTCATCTGCTTTTTAATTACAACAGAGGGAGATCTGTGAAGCAAAGGCTCATACCAGTGTTTGCCTTCAGGCCTCCAGCCTGGCACTGATGACATGTAGGTGGCAGGTCCTTCCTTATACCTGTAGTCTGCCCTGTCAGCCAACATCCAAGTAGTCCTTTCTGCATACTTGTCACTGATTCATTGTGACACTGGTCATGCTCAGGGAAAAGGCTGGCATCCTTGCTAGCTGCTGTAAAGCAGAAAGCACTCTTCAAGAAACTTATAAGCTGATTTAAAAAAAACGTTTATAGAAGCCAATAAATACATTTCAAAAATATTTACTGAATACCCGTTGATGCCAAATATTGCCCATAGCCTGAGGATTAAGGTGTATGAAATACGATGTCTTAGTTAGGGTTGCTTTTGCTGTGATGGAATACCACAGCCAAAGCAACATGGGAAAAGGGGTTAAATTGGTTTATACTTCCATAGCATTGTTCATCATTGAAAGAAGTCAGAGCAGGAACTCAAACAGAGCAGGAACTTGGAGGCAGGAGCTGATGCAGTAGCTATGGAGGGGTGTTTCTTACTGACTCATTCCTTGTGGTTTGTTCAACCTGCTTTCTTATAGAACTCAGGACCACCAGCCCAAGAGATTTATCATCCACAACAGTCTGTGCACTGCCCCCATCAATCACTAATTAAGAAAATGCCCTACAGGTTACCTACAGCCCTAGTCTTATGGAGGCATTTTTTAAATTGAGGTTCCCTCCTCTCAGATGATTTTAGCTTGTGTCAAATTGACATTAAACCATCTAGCTCATAGGGTCAAACTGACACCAACAATATGTGACTAAGATCTGTGTGAATAAAATGCTTGCCTGTGGATGTGGTGATGATATTGGCAGAAGTGGTAATAAATTATAACAAAAGTGAAAAGCGCTTATTGAGCAGCTTTGTGTCTTATAGAGAACATACTAATTGTTTTATTTCCACAATAATCTTATAAGTGATTGTATGATTATCTCATTATGTGATTGAGAAAACTAGTGCAGAGACGGAGCAACTTTCCCAAGGTCACTCATAGAGAGTAGAAGGGAAAGAATGCAGTAGGTTACAGATATTTCGATGTGAAGAAAATGGAAGCAGGAAGCATCTTCAGAAAAGGTGACATTACTAATTCTTGCAAGAGAATATAGGATTTCAGAGGAGGAGAAAGTGGGATTTTACAGGAGAAGCTACAATATGGGCAAAAGCACAGAGGAAGGAGGGGTTGAGTAACACTCAGACTGAACTGTTGGAGACTGGAATTCAGGACAAAGTGCATGCAAAGGAAAGAGTAGAAGGTGATGGACAGAGTTCTAACTCTGTTTCTATTGCATCCAGGGGTATGGACATTTGATTGCAGAGGAAGGGAAGTAATGCCCATTCCACAGTCTTGGCTAGCTTTTTGTTGTTGTTAAACACTGGTCTCTCCTCAAAAATCTTGCTCTATCCTCTTCTCATTTCCTTGTACCTGATAATGCCATTTTTTTTCATTTGACTAATAAACCCCTCTCCTTGTTCATTCAGGCTTTAAGAGATTTTTGAAAATGGTCACAGTCTCAAATATTTGCCTGCATTAAAGTGAGTTGAAAGTTTGTCATTTTAATTAAAATTCACCAGAGTTTAAAATAATAATTAAAAAGACAACTGCATGTGGACAATTACTATATTTCATAAAGCTTTAGTTTAAGTTAAAACCCTAACAAGAATCTGACATGGGCCAAGGACAAGGAAATGGGCTTCTTGGCAGGAATATGACATTGGCCAAGAACAAGGAATCAGGTAGGAATCTGACATTAGGCTAGAAAAAGAAGTAATTACAGGCAGGAATCTAAATATTAGGCTAGAACAAAGAAGTAATTTCAGACAGGAATCTAAATTTTAGGCTAGAAGAAGGAAGTAGTCTTCAGACATGAAAATGACTTTGGGCTAGGATGGGGAAGTAGGCTCAGATATTTTGGTCATCCTGATAAGCCCTTTAGAAACAGTGATTATGGTAGTGTTCACAGAATTTTGTTTTTTGCCTTACTTGTTCTTTGACTATTTGTGTTTATTGTCTTGCTTGTTCCTTCACTATTTGCATCTATTGTATTGCTAGTTCCTCAACCTAGAACTGACCTTAATACTTGCATGTATTTAAATGTAATAATGTAATAATACATGTACTTGCATGTAATTAAAATGGTATAAAAGCAAAAAAGGAGAAGGGGGGATGGCATAAGGGGTTTCTAAGGAGGGAAAATGGGGAAAGGAAATGACATCTGAAATGTAAATAAATAAAATATCCAATAAAAAAGTTAAAAGCCTAAATTATGGGATGGAGGCCCCTAAAGGAATTGCATTTATTGAAGAGATGTTGGAAAGAAGAATGAACAAGAGAAAAAAAGATGAAGATGAAGACAAAGAAGGTCATAATATTTGACTACAAGCACTTTAGAAAAGCAACTCAGAACTCCTAGTAGAGATAATCCATACAGTTGACACATCCTAGATGCTCAATTTTCATCATGGGGTACCTGTCATTCTAGGCCTCTCTCTACATGACCAGAAACAATGATATGGAATTGTTCAGTAGTCTTACTGGGCATAGGACTGTCTATTGTGCCTAACCTGTGTATCCAACCCATTGGCTTTCTATTGAATTTTCCACATATATGCAGTTGGGGCCTACTACTCGCAGGGTCACCAAGTATCCTCATATTAGCACAATCAACTTGCTCTTTAATCTCTACCAAAAGAAGAGCTAGTGAAATGCCACTATGTCGTCCTGAGGTAGATCAGTGGGGTAAGAAGAAGGAGCCGGTTTGAGACACAGATGTCTATACATGGTCTAACCAGTTAAAAGAAAGAGCACTAAAAAATGTTGATAACAAAAAACAATAGTAAAAGCAAGCAATCTGTTACACTAAAATTTTTAAATAATTACAGACAAAATCCAGCTCTTTGTATGGTAGAACACTTGCAGTGGGCCTACCCCTTCAGTGTCATTGAGGTGCCCAGCTGACAGCTGGATCTCAGAGGGATTTAACTGTCTTTGTCAGTTTGGTTGCCATCACTGACCTAAGACAGTTATCAGAAAGCATCCCTGTCTGCCATCTTCTCCTGAGAAGTGTCCTTCAAAACTCAAGAAAGACTCCATACTGCTTGGTGGGTTTCAGAAGATGTTTTCAAGGGCTTCAAGGAGCATTCCAAGCATTCAGGAAGGCAAATGGCTTCTGCATATTTCCTTTGTATGTGTACCCAAGTAAAATGCCAGGAGCTGAGGGACTTGTGTCTCTGGGGGAAGGAGAGAGTAAACATGTATCGACCTGACCATGTTGTGATCCACAGAAGTCATTCCGTGGGTTGGAAGTGGAGCCTCCACTGCACAAGAATAGGCAGGAAGGAGATGAGATTAAGAGGAAAATAGTAACTGTTTAAATTGAAATAAAACAAAGCCAGTGTTCTATAGTGGTTTATACCCATGATGCTCTAAAAATTGTGACTGCAGTGTCCATAGCCTATGAAAAACGAAGGAAAACATCAACCTCTGAAAACCATTTCAGATGGTGCCACTCTTTTTTTAAGGGATTGAAGCTAATTTCTTGCATATGCTAGACAAGCTTTTTATGACTGGGCTATATCCTCAGCAATATTCTTACTAACTTGTCCAAGCTGCCCTTGAATTCATATTGTAGTCCACCCTGGCCTGAGAGTTAGGAAACTTCTGCCTCAATTTGTCAAGTAACTGGGATTTCAGACCTGCACTATGAGGCCCAACTCAAATAACTCCCAAACATCCAAAATTCTCCCCCCCCTCTTTTTCTCTCTCACTCTCTCTCCACATATGTGTGTGTTCCCCCCCCATTTGCAAATTACCTAAAGAAATGAGAAATGCCCTTTCCACCTCTCCTCACTCCTCTCCTCTCCCTGCCTCCTCTCTCCATGCCACACTATGGATTTTTAGAGTGAAGAAAAACTTCCAGGCAGCAGATTGGGAAGTGGGTGTGACACTAGGCTGCCAACAGCAGATTTTCATCTGCAAGGAAGAGGTCTGAACACTTCCAAGTTAATCACTTCTATCCTTTCCCATCTTACTAATTAAGTGCTAACTTAATAGCAGAAGAGTAAGTGCTGTGGGAATAAGAGGAAATATCAATGCAACTAAAAATGATCAGTGACTTGTTCTAGTTCTCCTTCAATCAAATATTTCACAGCAAGTTAAAATATGGGCCACGGTCCTATAGAAGCCTAATACTATAGAAACTTCCTATAATATATCCATATGTGAAGGCTATCTAAGTGAAATCACCAAAGAACAGAGGAGACAGAATACCCACTGACCAGTTCTCACCAAGAAATGAAGCTCCAAATATGAGTAATGAGTTATATCTAAATGAGTTGTTGGCCAAAGAGATCCCATAGGAATGCCCAAACAACCCAGACTATTGATTGCCAAGGCTATTGGTTGCTTTCCATAAACTCATGGTAAAGCCATATTGCTGAAGATAACATCTACACAACTCATGGAACATGCAGAAGTGAAGCTGGTATCTACCGAGAGCCTTCGTCCCTACAAACCAGTGTTCATAGTGCTAAAAGGTACTCTGCATGATATCAAAGGAGAATGGCAAGCTCTAACCCAGAAACACTTAAATCAACAATGGTAACCTGCCTGCAAGATATGCTAGTATAATAACAGCACAAAGTTTGAAGATGTAATCAACCGTTATCTTATTTTCCTTAAGGTCTACTTCATGAGATGAAATCCATACGTGCTACAATTCAGATGTCCAAGAACCTGTGACCAGATAGGCTATGGACTTCAGGAAAAATCAAATACTATTGTTCTGTTAAAGGAATATAGCAAAGACTAACTTCTAATGATGTTCTGTTATACTGACAAATCAGTGCCTTGCTCAGCCATCATCAGAGATGCTTCCTTCTGCAGCAGATGGGAATAAATACAGAGACCCACAGCTGGACAATGCACAGAGTGTGAGAGAACTTGGAACACTCAGTCCTGAATGGGGCATTTCCATCAAATCTCTCCCCTCAGGGCTCAGGGAAGAGGAAGCAGAAAGAGTCTAAGAGCCAGAGGGGATGGAGGGCACCAACAAAACAAGATCTTCTTAACACAGCAAGGCCCATGCACGTATGAACTCACAGAGACTGTAACAATATGCACAGGACTGTACAGGTCAGCACCAGATGGGGTCCCAGGGATGAGAGGAGACAGGAAGCCCCTATCCCTTACCCAGAGACTACCTCCAATTGATAGCTACTTTTTGAATGAAGGATTAGTTTTCTCTAATGAAGTCTCACTGGGAATATAAACTATTCTTAAGGTTTGACCATGCCCAACAGTAAATGATCAACACAAAACAAACTCAATGACATCTTTAGAAGTTTATTTTGGAGTGAGGGATGCTTTTGATTTTGGTTTTATCTCGTAATGTTTTCTCAGGGCATTTTTTTTCTTTTTCTTTCTTTTCTCTTTCTTTCTTTCTTTCTTTCTTTCTTTCTTTCTTTCTTTCTTTCACTTTTTACACCTTACAGACTCGTTGCATATATATTATGGCTTCCAGTTTTGTGTTGTTATGGGATTCTTGTTTGTGTGAAGTATGGGTCTGTGCATCTATATGTATTTCTTATGTTTTGTCTTTGGTTCTTCTTCTTCTGTTTTATCCTCTCCCAATTTGTTTCATTTTGGTTTGTCTTATTTTATATATTTATTTATTTTGTTATTCTGTAGATGCCTGTTTGTTTTCTAAGGACAGAAAGGATGAGGACTTAGATGGGAGGGAAAGGTGGGAATTTGAAGAATTTGGAAGAACTATAATCAGAATTTATTTTATGAAAAATTTATTTTAAGGAAAAAATAGAAAAAAATCCAGCTAGGAAACATTTTATATTTGCATTATACACATACACAGGAAGGATCACTTTGTTTCTGATGATATGAAAATTTAAATATCAAATTATTTCTTATTTCTTGCACTAGATGATACACAATAAAATATCAAACTGTCATAATGACTCCATAACAAATTATTTTCATATACTGCTTATTTGGTTAGCACTAAAAGTATACTTACATAAATTTTGGTATGTATTATTTTATTTAATACTGACAAAACAATAAACACACTAGAAATAGCTATATCTGAAGATAAAGGAACTGGGGTCTAGAGAAACTAGGTCATGGTCACAGAACTAGAAAAACAGCAAAACTAGAACAGCAACCCAGTCTTCTGAATGTTAATCTTCAGTGTTCTAGTTGGAGTTTCTATAAAACACCATGACCATAGCAAATTAGGAAGGAAAGGGTTTATGTTGCATCCACAACAGTCTATGATCAAAGAAGTCAGGTCAGGAACAAAAGCAGAAGCCGTGGAAGAGTGTTGGTTACCAGCTTGTTCAGCCTGCTTTCTTGTATCATCTAGGGCCACCTGCCCGGGGATGGCACCTTTTCCAAAGAACTGAGACCACCCCCATCACTCTTCAATCACCAAAATGCACAACATATTCGCCTGCAAGCAAATCTTTATAAAGGCATTTTCTTAATGAAGAGTCCCACTTCCCAAATGTCTCTAGCTTGTCTGTCAAGTTGAGGTAAACTAACCAACACATTCAGCTGTGAGGACTCATAGCTTTTAGATATGGTTTCCTTTATACCACCCACATAGTTTTGATTTATGCAATAAAAAAATGTTCATGAAGCACCAAGGTCATGACTTCAGCAGCAGTAGGTGTCAAGTATGCTTTTCATCAAAGGAGCCAGATATCTGACCAGGAAACAGTTTACATCAGTTACCTACTGTAGCTCTCCAAGCACTCTTCCAGCTTCTGTCTCACTGGTACCAAAGGTATCTGTAAATATAGATTATATTTTTTACCAAAAATTTAAAAAAAAGTAGAGTGTGGGACTGGAAAGGTGAGTCAGTTGGTAAAGTCCTTGGTATGTAAGCTTGAGGATGTGAATTCAATCCTAGCACCTACCTAAAAAGCCAAGCATCACACTGTGAATGTGTAACTCGTGTGCTGGGGACCTTACGGCTCTCTAGCCAGACAATGCAGCCTAAATAGCAAGTGCCAGGTCTAAGCAAGAAACCCTGACTTATGAAATAAGATAGACAGATCCTGGGGAACGGAACCCAAACTTGAGCTCCTGCCTTCATGTGCATACATGTCTGAACACCTCCAACAGAAAAACATACATATTTTAAACACACACACACAAGCAGGAAGGGGATTCTGTACCCTTGTAAAACTTCACATGGTAATTCTGGTAGAGAAGCAAAACATAAGCAATACTCATTCTGGATGCTCCTCACAAGGCTTACAGGAAACAACAAATATTCCTAGTGGTTCCAACAGCCAGCTGCAGCCCAGACTTATAAATACCTATTCTTTTATTTAGCCACATAGAAAAGCACAGGGAGTTTTAATAGAGAGAGCAAGACATTCTTCATTGACAAGTTTACTTCAGGGCATCTAATGACAAATGGGCTGCTTCAAATATTTAGAGCTGAGCTAAGACACAAAACCCACAACAAGGAGTCCATCAGATGCAGATGCGTCTTCATTTGTCTGTGGCGAGAAACAGCAGAGAACAGGAAGAAGTTTTCAATTAGCCAGTGGTGCAATCCATGCCTGAGCCCTCAGTAATCATCATTCAGAAGTAAATAGGATTTGCCTTCATGGGCAAGATGTCTGTAAAGCCTGTTTGGAACCAAAGCCACAATATATAGATAAAGCCATATCTGAGTGTCTGAGGCGATTTGAATGAGAATGTTCCCTGCGCCATAGGCTCATATATTTGCATGCTTAGTCCCCAGCTGAACTGTTTGGAAGGATTAGGAGGTGTGGCCTTGTTGAAGGAGGTGTACCACTGGAAGTAGACTTTGAGGTTTCAAAAGTCCACACCAGGTGCAGTCTCTTCTCTCTCTCTCTCTCTCTCTCTCTCTCTCTCTCTCTCTCTCTCTCTCTCTCTCTCTCTCTCTCCTGCCACCTGAAGATCTAGATGTAAAGGTCTCAGCTAGTATTCTAGCACCATGCCTGCCTGCCTGCCTCCATGTTCCTGCCATGATGACAATGGACTGATCCTCTGAAACTGTAAGCTCCAGCCAATTAAATAAATGCCTCCTTTTATAAAAGTTGCCTCGGTTGAGCTGTTTCCTCTCAGCAATGGAATACTAAGACAGGTTCTCTCTACCATCCTGGGCAGGTGACATCAGGATACACAGAGTCTAAGTTACAAAGAAGTTGCCTCAGAGCCCTCCTGGCTTGAATCACCAGAGCAGAAAAAAAAAAAAAAAAAAAAAAAAAACCTTCCAATCCATTATCCATCTACCTCTACTCACCGAGCTAATAGGAGTGTGTCCAATCACGATCTCCTTTCTAAAAGCATAGAGACACATAAACTTCTGGACATGTTGTCATAACATAACCAGCATTTCCATAATAAACACAGCCTATTGACTCTGCAGATTTTCCACGGGCAGGACAGTTTTTAATCAAGGACTACTTCACAGCCAGTTAATGCCTTCTTTTAGGTTCTTCTGTTCATAACTGATTTCTGATTTCAGCTTGAGAAAGAGAGAGAGGAGAGAGAGAAAGAGAGAGAGAGAAGCACGTGGCCCTCTCGAAGAAATGTTTCTCTACGAGCCTAATAAGAATAGCTGTAGGTGAAGTCACTCATCTTTGGCAACAGCATTACAGAGTTAATGACAGTCTTTTCATTCTAGGACCTCGCAATAAAATCCTGGGGCAGGGGTTGTCAGTAGTAGAATGTTTACAGGAACAATAAAGAAAATTAAAGCAAAAGAAGAAACTCAGTCCTCTGCCTGGGCTTTTCTGCCCTCAGCCCTCAGCCACGAGGCCACTACTTTCAGTTCTGAGCCACTTAATGTATTCTAAGCCACACTTCTGAAGAACACACTCACTACATCCTGATTGTTGTGGTGTTTAGATGTTATCTGCCAGCTTATCGCTAATGAGAGAGTAAAGAGACGAGCAGCAGATGTCTGCACACACAATGTCCAGTTTTCAAATATGTGTTGTCACACTTCCAGTTAAATCATTATTCAGTGTTCACATTATAAGAAATATGAGAATGCTATTTATAGATCAGATAGGCACCATGATCCCAAATCATTTCCTCCAGAATTTTTAATTACTTTAGGGTTTCTAAAAGTATCTACCATATAGTTTTCCCCATATGCTCCAACCTATTTTTCTCAATATCAGATGCATCAAGTCATCTACATGTTCCTTTCATATATATTGTAATGAGGTTTAAACAGGAAGCAGACTCCCCCCAGAAGATATTGGGTATTTAAGGCTTGCTTCGCAGGTTGAGGTACTGTTGGGAGGTTATTCATCATAAGGGTGATAAGTCCATCAATGGCTTAAACTATTGATGAATTCATAGTTGAATAGGCTACAAGATATGGGACCCAGTCAAAGAGAGTGGGTCTCAGGTTCTTACCATTGAAGGCAATACCTTGGACCCTTTCCAATCTTTCATGTTCTCTCCCTACCACCCTGAGGTGAGGAGCTTCCTTACCCTCCCAACAATGATGATCTGTTTCACAAGCATAACAGCAATTGAGGCAGTCGTCATGGCCTAAAACTTTTAAAGCCAAAAGCCAAACAGACCTTTCTTTCTTTATGTTGATTTTCCTAGGTATTTAGGCATAGAGGTGAAGAAGCTGACAGACACATCCACCACTGCACATGAGTGAACACACACTCCTTGGAGTCTCTTCTGAGGTGCCTGCATATTGTTCCATCCTAGCTTGGGTGCCCTCTTGCCTACTATCTGAATCATATGCAGAGCTTTCCTTTATTGGGATCACCCTCCATGTTCTTCCTGGGCAATTCAATTGATTTTGAACTTAAAATTGTCGTTATTTTGTCTTTATGATTTTTTTTTTGACCTGACATTTTGACAGGTTGTACAATTGTGAAGTAGAAATTACTTTTTCTCAAAAAGCTAAAGTTGCCCAGTGTCACTTTCTGGTTTCTCACTAATGTTGGAGAAATACGATTTAGGCCTTGGAAGATGGCTCAGTGTGTAAAGTAGTCATTCTTAAAAGTGTGAAGGCCTGAGTTTCAGTCTCAACATGTACATAAAAGCCTGATGAGTGTATGTCCCATGCTTGAGAAGCAAAGAATACATAGCTAATCCAACCAGGTCAGCAAGCTCTGAGTTCAATATGGTATGGAGTGATCCAGGAAAATACCTGTTGTCAACCTCTGCTCTACATGCATGCACATACTTATGAATGTACATGCACATACACAGAAACATGTACACACATGCGCATACTTACATGTGAACATGCATTCACTGAGAACAGCATACCATATACACACACAAAAAAATAAGTTTTAATTCTTCCTTTTTTATGTAAACTGCTTTTTTCCTTAGACAGTATTTTGCCTCTTAGAAAACTTCTATTTTTAAAACTCACCAGATTGGGTACTATGTGACTCTTTAAATATGAATATATATTTGGTTCTTTATTTCTAATCAGTTTCTTTAAAAAAAAAAATTATGTTCTGTTTTCTCCCCCTCTTCTTTCCTTGTGGCCATTCCATACATCTGATATCAGGGGATCTACATTGATTTTTCTTTTAATGTTTTGCTATTTTGCAACCTTCTGATCCAGTTTACTGGACATTTATTTAAGTTGATCTTCTAAATGTTCAAATAAATTATTAAGAGTTTTCCCATCATTGTTTAAATTTCTCTATCAGAAGATACTAAATGAAAAGGAAGGAAAGGGGAGAGGGGAAGTAGGAGAGATGGAAAGAAGAGGAAGAGGAACTCTAGAACATTCTGCACCACTCCCTGGGCTTCTGTATGAGGCAAGCCAGAATTGGGGGGAGAGGCAAGAGTTGCTCTTTTGATTTCTAAAAACTAATTCATGCTCTCATAAGCACTACCTTTCTGTCTCCCAAAGGCATGCTCACATGATCTAATTATTGTATATTCCTTGTACCTAGTGGTAGGTTTCACATTTTCATACTTGAGTATCGTGTGATTTGACCAAGTTCACATCCCCTCTCCCTTTATTCATAGTCCTTCCTCCTAGAAAGTTCCATTTTTATTTTCATGTTCTAGATACCATGTATGATTACATGTACTTATATGTAAAAAAAAATATCAGACTCAAAACTGAGACAAAACATGCTGTATTTGTCTTTCTGAGTCTCAATTTTCTTAATATGATCATCTCTAATTGCACCAATTTTCCTTCAGATGGCATAATCTTATTCTCTATTATGGCTAAATAGAACTCCATTATATAGACAAATCAAATTTTTCTTTCTCCATTCATTCATTAATGGACACCTAGACCAATTCCATAACTTGGTTATTGTGCACAATGTATCAGTAGCCATGAGTGGGCAATTACCTCCGTGCTATATTGGTTAAGAGCCTTTTAGGTACACATCCAGTTTGCTGGCTAGTTTTATGTTAACTTAACACAACTAGAGTTATCTGAGTAAAAGGATCCTCAACTGAGAAAATGCTATATGAACCTGGGCTGTAGGCATGCCAGCAGGGCATTTTTTTTATTAGTAATTATGTGGGAGGGCCCTGGGTGGCACCATCCTTAGGCTGGTGGTCCTGAATTCTATAAGAAAGCAGGCTAAGCAAGCCATGAGGAGCAAGCCAGTAAGCACTCCATGGCCTCTGCATCAGCTCCTGCCTCCAGGTTCAAGCCCTGCTTGAAGTCCTGTCCTGACTTCCATCAATAACAGACTGTGTTGTAGAAATGTAAGTCAAATAAACCCTTTCCTCCCCAACTTGTTTTAGTCCTTGTATTTCTTCATAGCAATAATATCCCTGGCTGTGGCATTCAGAAACAGTATAGCTAGGTCATATGCTAATTCTAGCTTTAGATATTTTTGAGAGCCTTTCATGCTAGTTGACATTCCCACCAGCAGTGTATAATGTTCCCTTCCCTTCTCATCCTTGCAAACATTTATTGACAGCTCTTAACACTGCCACCTGGAAGATCACATTTTCAAACCAAACGTGTGTCCTTCGGACACACGCTCTCCCATAGCAATAGTTAACAAACAACAAGGCCAGGAAGCCACCTCATGCCTGACTTATACCATCGTACCATCTCCAGTTCCAGCAGCTGGTGTTGCTGACTCTGCGATATAACTCATCTGCATATCTGTACAGACCAGGATGACTCAGGGAAGTTGAAATGCTTTTAAATGCACATCCATCTCCACATCCGATCTCAACTGTCCAGCACATTCTTTTATTGTCTCAGTGTGGAGCCTGTGAGGAATGGCAATTATGAGATTTTGAAAGCTCCACTGGCACCATTAGAATGAAATTCATCTTCCAAACAAAGAAGACACACTTGGTTATGCATACAAATAAAACCTGCACAAAAGCCTGGGTTAGCTACCATTTTTCTCCTTGGTAGAGTGTCTGTCTTTTAGAAGTGAAATTTATTTCAAGAGGTAGCATGCTTTGAAACTTTGCTCTCTGTTAGAAATAGCCTGGGCTCTGTGGAGGAGCAGATAGGGCGATGCAAGGTTGAAAATTCCTCATGCTTGTCAGAATAATTACAAATGTTTACTCAATGCCTACTGGGTGTTGGGTGCATTTTCTACATTATATCACTTAATCCTCCCAGACATCTATGAGATAGGTATTGCCATCCTCACTTCATTAAAAAAAATCACAGAAGCATGAAGAGGTAAATTCACTTATCCAAGGAATGTGACCATGATGCAGAACTCACAGGCTGCTGTGGTCCCAAGCTTTACTTTTTGCTTTTTTTTTTTTTTTTTGCTTTTTTTTCCCCAAACACACACAGAACCTTCCCCTAGCATAAACAGGGAGAAGCCTTGGTTGGCATTCCCCACTGTGGAGTACTAAGTCATGTGTTTCTAAAGTTCACAGATGGTGAGGCTGGGCTTGCTCTCAGGCTCCCTGCATGGACCAATCTGTAAGATCTAACAGATGGGGCATCTTGCAGAGTGACTTCTTTAAGAAATAAAGCATTCAGAGCAGACTTTAGCTAAGTGGCAATGTTGAGCAAGATGTTCTCTCTAGGTTAAGTAGTAAGCTTAGGAAAGAGCTCCCCAGGCTTGAAGACTGGCAGTCAGACTCCAGTTTCACTATCTATTAGACTTGTGGCCTTGTGCAAGGCACTTAACTTTCTTGAATCTCAGCATGGTTATGGGAGTGATCAACCAATCAACCTAGCTAACATATCATCTAGCTCCAAAAGAAATCCAGAAAAGGAGGGCTTGTGGGTTATACTTACACCACAGAGAGAAACATCTTACCCAGACCTACCTATGTCTTACCTGACATGCAGAAGCTAGCAATAAAGACACAGTATAAAGACTCTACCAGTTAAAGGAGTCCCCAGACACTCATTAATTTATTCTATCACCATAGGATCAAGGATGTAATATATTTGGTGAGTTATCTCTGAAATCTAAATCCCAGCTCTGGCAAAATAGTTCAGAATGGCAATAAAAAGCAGGTAATCTCTCTTTTCCAATAAAGTATGAATTAGGAATGATAAAAACACTTAAGTCACCCTGACTGAGGACACCCTGACCCATCTGTCAACTATATATATTTAAAACTAGGAGTATTGCATTTTGAGCAAATCATGTGGGAGAAAAAAAAACCCATATTCTTCAAATTAAGTATTTTATAGCTTTTATGTTAGCTGTAGACTGAAAATGCCATATAACTAGGATTGCATATTGTTTTGATGGTTGAGACATTTGAATATATAACACAAATAATCTGTGACTTAGACAAGGACAAGAAATCTCTCAAACACACAGATGAGACTTTAAAGTAATGGAGCTGCTTCCACGAACATCTACCTCAGACTTGATTTTGAACCCGTTATCTAGGCAGCTTTGCCCTATAATAATAAGCTCCAGCAATATTGTGTCTGATAACTGTCCTCTCCACTCTCCCTTCCCGTTGAGGAGACTCCCCAAACTCCACTCCCTGATCAACCACACTCCTCCCTCCAGAATACACTAGACCCAATAAAGTGGAATTTGGGTATCTATTTCATTCATTGTTTTCCCAGTCCTGACCATGATCATGCCCCATATTGGGTAAGGGCAAATATGCTTTATTATTTAACTTTTTATTTTTGGCATAATGTTAATTTTGCAGAAACATTATAAAATAAATAAATAATCTTTCACCCAGTTTGCCAGACTATTAGCATCTTACTGAAGCACAAAAAATTGGAAGACTGTATATGTGGGAAATTAACATTGGTATAATATTATTAATTAAACCAGAGGTCTGTGTCTTACTGCTAAAAACCATATCATGATTTAGGAAAAAAAAAATCAATGCTCACACTTTCAAGCTGCATCTACAAGTGAGTTTGATTTGTCAAAAGATAAATAAGAACAGATAAGGAAGACACCTCTATTGGGAATGTGCTTATCGTGCAAACATGAGGACCTAAGTTCAGATCCCCAACTCTCACATAAACCCAGGCACCACAGCATATGCCTGTATCCCCAGAACAGAGATGGGAGAGAGACAGACAAATCCCTGGTAGTCACTGGCCAGCCAATCTACACAAGATAAGAAATTCTAGGTTCAGTGAGAGATACTCTTTTAAAAATTAAGGTGGAAAGTGACAGTATAAAAACACCTAACATTAACCGTTGACCTCCACAAAGATGCACAGGAACAAGCAAACACATGTGCATATGTGTACACAGCATACATTTGTTCATGGGCATGCTCTTGAGTGCACAAGTGTGCATACACACATACACACACACAGGAGAGAGAGAGAGAGAGAGAGAGAGAGAGAGAGAGAGAGAGAGAGAGAGAGAGAGAGAGAATGTCCAGATATACAGATAGTTATGTGTGATGTTGCCACGTTCTTGACTTACCAGCAGCACGTGTTCCAACTCCATCCTTCCTGCTAATAGGATATAGTGTTCCACTTCTTGATCTCTGTTCATCTGATACATGAGAAGTATTGTGGGATTTCATTTCCATTTCTCTAATCACGAATGAGTTTGTACATTTTTCATCATTTGAGAACCATCTGTCTCGCTTTAATTAACATCCTAAGGAAAAGCACAGAAGAGAAACTTGGTCAAAATATCCACTCCCCCCCCCCCCAGCTGCATGTGGGCAGAAAGTATGAATTACAGGTTCTCTGCTCCAAAAGCAGTCATTGTCTTTCTGTCTCTCTGTCTTTGAGCCCTGGAATGCACTCTGTAAGAAAACACCAGACCCCATCCTCTCCCTCGATACACTCTAAGTATGGGTTTAAATTCAAGCTAACCTGGAATCTTTAAAGCAAATCACCTTTGGGGCTCTCAGTTTCTTTATTTCTAGAATGAGAACAAGCGAAACCTCTCTGTTTCATATAAGAATGACTGAGTTAAAGAGACATAAAGCTTCTCCTCAGTGCCCTACCAGTAAGAGACCCTCCCAAATTGTTAGTTCTACCTGGGCTACCTTCCCTGACCACACAGACTACCAAATATCCCATTGTGAAATATGAAGCTTTAACACAGGCATTCTTCTTTGACTATGGAACAAGAAGATAGGATGAATTGTTTCAAACCTTGTCTTCTGGAACAAGCAAGCATTTAGGGTGGGTGGTAGCCAGATTCAACCAATAAAAATTTAAGATACAGCTAGGCAGTGGTGGTGCACGCCTTTGATCCCAGCACTTGGGAGGCAGAGGCAGGTGGATTGCTGAGTTTGAGGCCAGCCTGTAAGGGAACATTTCACACCTAAATCACAAAAACACACTCAAAAAATAGAGTCGTTTAAGGAGATTAAGTTTGCCTGGTAAAATACATGACACTTATATTTTTTTTAATAGTTTATTTATTTTATATGTATGATGAGTACACTGTAGCTGTCTTCAGACACACCAGAAGAGAGCACCAGATCTCATTACAGATGGTTGTGAGCCACCATGTGGTTGCTGGGAATTGAACTCAGGACCTCTGGAAGAACAAGCAGTGCTCTTGGCCACTGAGCCATCTCTCCAGCCCCGACACTTATATTTAAATTTTGGATGAACAATTAACTTGGGGTCATAAATCCTACTCATGTTATTTATCCAAAATTTAAATTTAATTGGCTTGTACTTTACCTAGAAAGTCAAGTAGAAGGGCCTCCCCATCTTTCTGAAATTCACCTGCCTGTTTCCCTACATAGAAGGTAGGTGTTACAACTATTATCCACTTTGCAGCCACTAGACTGGCTGACATCCAAAGACAAGAGAAAAATGAAATAATGCAGGTGATTGAACCAAAAACGTTTTGAGAAAAATGCTTCCATGATAAAATGCTTATTAGTTGTACTGGGTAGGACTCCTTCAGATGTAAATAACAAAACTTAAAACTCTTAAGGAAAGAGACCATAAGCACGATCTATGTTGTCCAACGTAGCGGAAAGCAAAGGTGCTGGGGCTGACTTAGATATAGCAGAACAAAGGACTTTAGTGATGTCATCATAAACCACTGGCTTAGTGGTACACATCTATAATCTCACCACTTGGGAGGTGGATAGAGAAGGATTAGGAGTTCAAGGCTAGCCTTAGCTACATTGCAAGCCTGAGGCCAACCTGGGACTACATGAAAATGTATCCCTAAAAACCAAACAAAATCTGGGGTTTTTTTTTTTTTTACCCTCTGTCTCCTAGCTGTGCTTTTCTCGGTCTTACTTAATGAAAGTTTGCTACTCAGTCAATCCTCCAGTAACAGGAGAGATTCTCATTTTTAATGATCCAAGAACAGAAGGAAAGCATCCACACAGAGATGACTGAACTGTAGTCTTCTAAATAAAACAATCCAACCTTGTATCAGGCCACCGACATTAGAGGATTAAAACCTACCCCCCTTATTTTGTCTTCCCAAAATAATGAGGAAACTACATGGGAAAAGATCTTTATAAACCACTGGGCCTTAACAGAAAGAAAGATGATCTTAAGATTCTATTACTTCTACTAACTAGACTCCAAAGGTATAATGGAAGGAAATGACTGACATCTGTAAAACTCCAAGAAAGGAAGGATGTATATGTGTCTAAACCCTTGAGTAAGACACCCTCGCTTTCACAAACACATAACTATCTATGTCAAATCTTTCTAAAGTGGTCTCCCAACCTACCAGTTATATCCTACAGAAATTTGTCTGAATGGAAGAATTCTATAATTAATAAATGCTTCAAGCTTGAGATTACTTGCTTTAATGGAGGAAAGGAAGGAAAAATTTTTCCAAAGATCAGTTATCCCCAAAATCAAACAAATAGACCAAAGTGATGGCTAGAGATAGAAGCTAGGATAAAGGGAGGGAGTCATGCCTCTCACAGGAAAGATTATTGGGAATCCATAGTAGATTCCAGGTAAGTGATTATGCTTTGATTAAGGTTTAATGCACAGACATCCCTTTAAAAGATGCAAGGCAAGTACCCAGTGGGTCGTCAGTAGATTGTATTGCATTACCCAGCCATGATACACAGTGCAAACACAAGAACTCCTGGATTCACCCTGGATCTAGATGCTCAACTCTCCTCTGCTTCTGCACTTGTGAAAACCTGTTTTCTACAGTGTTGTTTAGAATATTTGAAATAATATAGCAGGCGAGAATTGGTCAGTTTCTTACGCTGGCTGCTCGGAGACATGGAATGTAGGAATGTAGAAAATGTACTTTATAACTAGAAGCTCAGTGATCGGCTTTTGAAGTTTAATAGAGGAAAAACTGGGTGAAATCCCATCTCAAATTACCTCAGCAAAGCATTTAATAAGTTCTGAGGAACCCCACATGGGCCAGCCTCTGCATGGAGTTCCATTCAAAGGAAGCAGAAGCAGAACCCGGGTAGCATCAAAGAAAGATTCAAGTCTTTAAAGTGAGAGATGAGCACAGGGTTTCTGTAGAAATCCATCAGCCTAATTGCTTCCCTGAACAGTTTGTACGGCCCATGTAGCCTCACAGCACACTCGGCCACAAATGCCAACCAAGCCAACCAAAATAAGAATAGAAAGTTAACCACTCCTTACCTGCAAACTGGCTCTGCTAGGTGAGCAGGAATGGCGGGAGCTCAGGTCCCAGTAATTACAAGTTCCTCAGACATATGTGTTTTGGCTTCCTGACACCCTTGTCTTCAGTGAACTTGCAAACCAACCAGTCATGAAATGACCTTTCCATGTGGTTCATTTCAGACATTAATCTATCATGGGTCTATGGAGAGGTCCAAGATCAAGGTGCAGATAGAATCAGATGGCCACTTTATTAGGTGTCCTCTCATGACAAAGAGAGATGCAAAGTGCTCTGTCTCCTTGCAGAGGCACTAATTCTATCATGAGCTCCCTACTCTCCTGACCTCAATAGGTCCTATCTGTCTCCCAAAGGCCTCATCAACAGCAACCATGGTAGCACTGTGAGTCAGGGTTCAAACACAAGAATTTTTGTTAAGTCACAAATACTGCATCCATAAACATTAATTTTAATCTGGATAGTGGCAGACATGCTTGTTACCCACAAAGATCCTGATTTGTTTTTGAATAGATAAGAATCATTGTAATAGTTTTTACATTTAATGTGTGTGTGCATTGTGTTGTGTTGTGTTGTGTTGTATTGTATTGTCTTTGCAATCTCAAGCCTGCACACACATGTGGAGGTCAGAAGACAACCTTGGGTGGCAATCCTTGCCTTTCTCCTTGTTTGAGATGGGGGTCTTTTTTGTTTTTCACTGCTGCTGCATACAGCAGGCTAGGTGACCTATGAGTTTCTGGAGATTGTCCTGTCTCTACTTCCCGTCTTTCTGCTGGAGTAATGAAGACGATCTACTGCTCCCAGCTTCAGAGGATTTAAACTCAGATCCTCAGTTTTAGCAAGCACTTTACCTACTGACTCATGCCCCCAACCCCACTGTAATGTTTTTGATTCTTTAACATGCCTCTGGTTAATGGTTTTTAATACAAGCAAGAAAACTGTTTTTTAAAAACCTGATGAATAAAATGGATCTGAAAACCCCAGTAGCTGGAGGCAATCAACACATAAACCTCCCAGAGTATAGATGCCTGGTCCTGTTCATTCAGTGCTCAGGATTTGTCACCTTTATCTGTGTGTTGCCCGGAGTAAATTCTCTAATGAATTCCTCTTGTAGCTTTTCTTAGCTAGAATCGTTTGTTTGTTGATTGGTTTATAACCAAAGGAATCTCAGCAGACACAGTGTTTCTTATTCATTTACTAAGGCTCTAGGCCTGAGAGTGTGAGCAGATCTCATGAGAAGCACAAAAAAAGGGAGATCTCTTTGTTTTGGGAGTTAAGAATGTCAAGATCTTGCTTTTTTTCCAAGAAGTGGTGTGATGTCACATGATATGCCCTCGGTATGTCTCAGGGTCCTCATCTGTGAAATGCTAAATGATTCCGCAAAGCTTTCCAGTTCTGACAGCTTATAATTTTATTTTGAGCTCAGAAAGGGCTGATGGATGTGTTTATTTAAAATTGCTCTGCTGATGTTCCACTCATTCCCTGCAATCCCTCGAAGCTCTGTGCCAACCCTAAGATCCAGCCAGAAACAGAGCAGAGAAACAATCCAGACATCGGCATAGATTTGGAAAGCAGAGAGTCTGGGTTTCCTTGAGCCACGCTTCTGCTTTTCTATCCATGTAATACATGAAGTCATCTAATTGCAAAGAGAAGCCCCTGAATAACAATGTGGAACTTCGGTAGCCTGTAGAAAGAACTCAAAGCAGAATTAGTCCACCTGTCACAGGGAAAGACTCCCCTGAAATTTTCTTTATTGAGACTCCCCCTCTCTTTCCCCACATATGGAAGCAAAGGGTCTATCCCTTTCTCATTGTCCTCTCAAACGATCTCCTAATGCCACGCCTTCTCCGTGAGCCACACCTAAGCAGTGCCCACTAAAGCCCTTCCTTAGCTTTAGGATTTTCCCCGATGTGCGGCGTCCATTTGCCCTCACCTGGTTCTGCATATTTTTTTTTAAAAGTACGATTTCCTGAAATAAATTACATATTAGCTCGACCAACTTTTGCCAAATAGTTCACTTTTGTCAACTGACACAATCGAGAATCACATTGGAAGAGTTTCAATAGGGACACTTGTCACAATCGAGTTGGGCTGTAGGTGTGTGTGTGACTTCAGGGGTTAGGAGCATGTTTCGATTAAACTAATCCATGTAGAAAGACACGACCTTAAGTGGGCAGTACCTCTCTCAGGAATTTAAGTTCAATTCAGTATAGAGAAAGCGAGCTGAGCGGCAAGCAGGAATGCATGTGTTCATTTCTTGCTTTGCTCGTGGCTGTGGATGAGCTCTGAATAGCTGTTTTAAATTGCTCGCTGCCTTGACTTCCCTGCTGTGATAGGCCGTAACCTAAAATAGTGAGGTAAGATAATCTCTCTCTCTCTCTCTCTCTCTCTCTCTCTCTCTCTCTCTCTCTCCTGAGTTGCTTTGTGTTGGGGTATTTTATCACAGAAACAGTGATAAAGTGAATTAAGGCTCTGAGTGCCTCCCTTACCCATATAGCTAGAGGAGAGGTGGTGCCACTGGAAGGAGGAGAGATATACTTCCCAAGCGAGCACTAACTCCATCCCATACTTTAATTGCAGTTTAATGACCATAAATGCACATACTCACCATGCAAGAGCATAACCCCTAGACTTGAAGGTAAAAGTCATCTTGTGTACCCCTGACTGCCTATGACCAGCCAGACCAGTGGTATCACAGTCTGAATGCAGAAGGGTCAGCTTCTCATCTTGTCAAGGTCAAAGAGGGTAGAGGCGTTCTCCAAGCACTGATGCTATCCAGGGTGCCACTCTTGGAGGGGCGCTCCTTTTATCCCTTCTGGATACAGATCTGTGGCAGGCTAGTATCTGGCTTTAGCCACTGGCTCATGCAGTCTGACTCCTGCATCATTGCTGACAGAAGAAAGACGAGAGAAACAGCCTTATGTGACAGCAATTCCTTAGGATTCCATGAAGTTCTTTGTTCTGAGGAAGAGAGCTTTTCCACAGCTGACACTTGAGTTAGGGAAATGAGAGTGCTCTCCAGACTGACAGACACTCGGGTGAGCTTGAGCCTCTATTCTTGTTGACTATTATACTGAACCACCATCCGGCTACATATCCAACCAATCTCCGCCTTTCTGTGTTCTCCACATTTGAAGTCAACATTAAAATTCATTCATGTCACTTCCCAAATACGCACAGGATAAAGACCAGTACTCTTGCTCACCCATCAGGCCATATGCAGTCTGCCTGGCCGCCTCTCAGCTTCACTCACCCTATTCCAAGGCAACCACTCTAGCCTAAATAATGCACTGGCTTCTTCTGCCCAGGCCCTCTGTGTATGCCATCGTCTCTTCCAAGAACATTCCCCTTTAACTACCTTTAACTACCTCTTAACTCATATTCTTCCTTCTATAGCAATTTGCACCTCACTTCTTAAGGGAAGAAAGGTGATTGCGTGTTCTCATACCAACACTGGTCATAAATGAATTGCCCCATTTATATTCACAGTTCCTTGAGGACACTCCATCTTTCCCATGAAAGAGTTCATGAGAGCAGGGGGTGGGTCTTTGTTTTGTTGCACAACTCCGTTATTACACTAACTAGCACAAGAGGTGAGCAATACAGAAAGAAGGGATGAAAGGACTGCAGTGCAATGGCTGCTACAATGATGTGAGGAGATGCAACAGAATAAGGGAAAATGGACAGGGAAGCAAGACCAGCCAATGCAAGGATGCTGTGAGAGACCACATGAAGCAGTGGGTAGAACATGGATGGCCATCAAAGCAGAGAAGTAATGGTGAAGGCTCAGGAGATGAGTCAATCATTATGGCTTTCCATGCAAATGTGAGGACATGAGTTTGAGCAAAGCAGTGGCAAGTCCAGGAGCATGAAGGGGCCTTCTGGGAAAGACTTATGCGGTTCGGCTTTGAAGTCAAAGGCTTTCTCTATGTTCCCCATGGAGGTTCTTGATGAAAAAGACAGTCCTTGGTTCAAAACTGTTTATTGATTGCTCATCATGGAAAATGGGTGCATATCACCTCCTCAGGGTAACCCAGAGATTAAATACCTTTTGCAGGAAGGAATGTCTGAGAAGGGAAGCTTATTGGCTAAACCCTCAGCGCTTCTAGATACCTCGTTAGCATGGAGAACTCTGTTCTTATTTACATAAGTATAGGTCACATTCCTATGTAGGGAGTGTGGTCATGTGACAGGGGCCTGCTTGGCAGCAGGTGGAACTTCTATTGTCCTCTCATTCCAAGCTTCTAACCTGTTCAACCTTACCAAGTTTCATGGCACCGTCCACTGCCCCACAGATTATGTCATCTACAAAAAGGAATAATTTAATGTCTTCCTTTCCTGTTTGAGTTATTTTTATTTATTTTTCTTGGCTCATTGCTCGAGCTAAGACTTTAAGGAGCATTTTGAACTAGAGTAGAGATATGGGCATCCTTAGGCTAATTTAAAGAAAACAACAAAGTCAAACACACAGACACAATATCATTGTAGTACAGCTGCCATTCCATATGTGGCACACTGCAAAAGATCAAAAGTTCCTAAAGATCCCTAAACGACTCATCATATTCACCATCAGGTGTCAAGGATTTAAGTTCAGCTTATGTAATAACATCTTAGCTGTGAGTGTATTCGTAATTAATAAAATCAGAAAGTAGCATGTGTTGAACACTGTCAGTCAGCTTTCTATTACTTTGACAAAATACCTAAGAGAAAATTATTTTGGCTGAATTTCAGAGACCTCAGAAGATCGTTACTTGGTTCTATCAATTTGGACTTTGGTGAGGCAGAGCGCCATGCCAGGGACCATTTGGTTACACTGAGCTACTCACCTTGCAGCTGTCAGGAAGGAGTGGTGGGAGGAGGAAGGAAGGTAAGGAGGAAGGGAGGGATGGAGGGCAGAATGGAGGGAGGGAGAGAGGGAAGGAGGGAGGGAGAGATGGAGAGAGGGAGGGATGGAGGAAAGTATGCAGAGGGAGGTAGAGAGGACACAAACACAGAGGAATGAATAGAGAAAGAATAGAGACAAGATAACGCTTCAAAAGTGTGCACTCTGTGACCTACTTCCTCCCAGTAACTCCTACCCACTACAGTTCCCACAGCCTCCTAATAATCCATTCAATTATGAATATATCAATGGACCAGTGCATGAATATCATCAGAGATGTCTGCTGCCAATCAATTCCAATCAAGCCTTTAAGACTTAGGAGACTGTATTCAAACATCAGAAGTGCCTACTAATTACTCTTAATATGAATTGCCTTAACCTTGTGAGATAGACTATGATATGATAAATCTTATGAGGTTTGGAAAAGGGAGGCTTCAGGAAAGTTAGCTAACCTCACCTTAGCTATAAATCAAAAGAGTGAGAAAATCAGGTCCTGAACTGCCTGATGTCCAAGGCCTATGCTGTATTTCTGTTGACTCATGCATATCAGCCTGATAAGCAGCTCTTATAAGCTTCTCATCCACAGGAGCTGCTTCCTTTTCACCATTGTCAGAGCATGGTCACACAGTAGCATAGAACACACAGTAGCCTGTATCACGTTTCTATTGAACAAAAGAGATACTCAGCCCTTTCTGCAGTGTGTTAGCAGATTGGACTCAACCCTTGCCAGCTGGAGACTGGGGTTGACAAGAGACTGCTTAGGGTAGACTCACATAGTGATCTGAAATATGGTCATACATACCACACATACACTGTTGGTTGAGGGAATGAATAGGAATGGGAATGAGAAACAGATGATTTGTCAAGACCCAGGGGTGAATGGTAAATAAAAGACAAAGCTTAAAGTCAGAATCTGGAGCACACCCAGAGCCAAAGGATCCAAGGGATTAGTGATGAGAGGTTAGCTTTATTCTGTGAACCTTGTAGACTTCTCTTCTATGTGAAGCTGGCCCAGAGACAAAGGAACTAGGTAAACAAGAGCCCATTCTCACCAAAGCCAACACCCTGGAGAACCTGAAAAGAGTTCAGAAATCCTACAAACCCCAACCATGAGGTGACACTGTTCCTGTCCTGTCTCTCCAGGTTTCATGTATAAGGCAGGAAAGAGATAAAGACGAAGATTCTGAAGCACTCTGACTCTCATGGGTCTTTATCTCTGTGACACCATGTTTCCTGCACCAGGACCCTTTGCCTCTAGAGTCAGCCAAGTTGGCCCAAAGAAGGATGGAAGCATTCAACTCAGGGCCTTGAATTCTGCCTGGCCCAAGATTAGAATCGCACATGCTAGAATTGTCATCTATAGAGAGACTCCGCAGCAACAATAGAGTTGCTGACAGAATTTATGAATCCATCATTAGCTCTTCAGAAACAAGGAAGCTATTTCTTACCAGCTCTCAGCAATGAATGTGTGCACCACACATGCTGACAAACATTTTTCTAAGTTTATAAATACCAGAGCATGTGTTCCCAGTCCAATGGGAATAGAGCCTGTTGGCCCGCTGCAGACAAGGCACAATTGCATCAGCTAATTGCTACTGGAGAAACAACTCTGTGTGTGCTTTAGTACATCTGGCTTCACAGTATGGTGAACTTCTCAATAAGATGCACATTCATGTTGGTGATGAGCAGAATTTATTTAAAAGGAAAGTTGTGTTCAAATGCTACACCATGCTTCAGGAACCAAATGTTCTACTTATTGATAATTTTTTGTTTATTTGTTTTTAATGATGTACTTAAGTCCACTGGGAACTCGATATGTAGTTGTTTCTCTGCTCTTATAAGGAAAAAAAACCTGTCCTATTGGAAAAAGCTTACTACTAAGTATTTATAGAATACACTAGAAACATGTTCATATCTTCACAACTGTGATCTCTTAAAACACTGTTCTGACTCTACATTAAGTGCTTGTCCCATCTTTGAATCTATTGCCTTTCTAACTTTTTTTTCTCAAAAAATAAAGGTTATTACAACTCTCTCTAAAGTTTATATTGTGTAATGTTATTTATGATTCTCCTCTTTAGAATTTTACATTTCATAATTTAAAATCTTCATCAGTGGCTATTCAGGCAGACCTCCTAAATTATCTTTGTTTTGATACTCATAGACATTTTGACAGTTTTTGAACCAGCGAGAGAACTCACTGAGATGAGCTGACTACGGCCATGTATTACAATATAGAAAATCATTTGTGGATTATTACATACAGTTATATACTGTATGTCAAACACTGCACTGGGCACTATGAACAGGCCACAGCATTTAATTTTTATCTTATTTCTATGAGATGACTGGTATTATCTCTCTCTACAAATAAAAACTGGAAGCTCACAGAGGTTAAAGGACTGGCCCATCATATGTGCCCACCAGTGCAACAGTAGCATGACTATGATGGACTGCTTTCTGATTAAATTTGAGGTCTGCCCAACAGGAACAAATACACACCTGATACTGTAAGTCTGGTGCAAAGCCTATGGCTGAGAATGTCACAGCCCCTAGAATGTACTGCTCATATTTTCCTAACAGACAAGCAATTTAACTGCCTCCTAAACATTTAGGCTATGCCCACAGACTGGCGCTGCTGTCCACCTGGATCAGAGAAACTTCTGTTGGCAGACGGCAACAGTTGGTATAAAGACTCACAATCAGTCAAATGTAGAGAATAAGCGACTATTAAGTGTCCGGCCCTAAATCAGACATCTATATTACAAGGTTCAGAGGGCATCACAGAAAATGGGTTAGAAAGACTTCAGGAGCCAGAGAATGGAGACAAGCCCTATGAAATGCTACCTTCTGAATATGAAGTAACCCTTATAACCATGAACACGTGGGTGTACTTACCTGCACAAACCTGAACACACTCAAAAGACACGGAGATAAAGAGGAGAAACTAGTGAGGGAGATAGGAGAGAGAAAGAAAAGGTGAAGAGGACTAAGAAGGGGTAGCGGGAGTCAAGATGATCATAATACATTCTGCACATGTATATAATTGTCTAAATTAGTAGTAGTCATGTTGTTAAAACAATTCACCCATGATCAAAGACAAAGCAAGTATTAAAATCCAGATTGTCTGATGCAAAACCTGTGTTCTTATGCACGGTTCCTACTGCTCGTCATTCCTAACTAGTAAAATACACTGAAAACAGCACATTATTAAAATGAAAGCTGCTTAGTGGTTGTGTATCTAGTTGAGGTTGCCCTCACCTATGGATGTGGGAACCCTCAAAGATATCCAGGTCCCAGTCTCTAGTGCCCATGACTGTTACCTTATATCACAAAATGACTGCAGATGTAGGCGAGATTTTAATGTAAGAATAGCAGCCAAGGGGATATGACACAGAATATGTGGGGGCAAGGTGGCCATGGAGGCAGAGACTAGTGTGATACGGCAGCAAGCCAAAGTTATCTGAAGCCACTGGAGGTTGAAAAAGACAAGAAGCAGATTTTCCTCTTAAAGCCTCCAGAAGAACGAGCTCTGCTGGCACCTAGAACTCAAGTTCAAAATCAGAAAACAAATTTTCATTGCTTCAAACCACCATGTAAGTGGTAACTTGTTATAGCTGTAATAGAAACCGTATACTCTTGGGAAAGGTGTCGGGCTCTCAACCGAAATCACTTGGATGTTGGTGAATCTGACGAACTTTATACTTTCTCTCTCCATTATGAAAACATACTGGACACCACACACATGTACAAATATGTGCACACACTCCAAAGACAGTGTGTGTGTGTGTGTGTGTGTGTGTGTGTGTGTGTGTGTGTGTGTGTGTGTTAAATAGGAAAGCAGGGGAAAAGGAGGGAGCCAGCTCTGTAAGTTCTAGGACAGAGTTAGTTTTTGTGTTGCTACATGACCTTGAGCAACTCATTCTTCCTCACTGTAAAATTAATAGTGCTATGACCCCTGAAGGCCTCTCCAAGCTGCCCCACGTTGTCAAGTCCTATGGCCTTAAGCAGTGCTTAACCATCTAAGACCTCTTTGTCTTATTTCCCCCAGCTCACCCCTCCTCTCTCCGATTCCCCTAAATGCTCTGACATCCTGCCTGGGAAGGACAAAGTTAACAGATGCTGCAAATGAGCAAGGTTAAGCTACCAGTGACGTGTGAACCAATCAAAGCCATGCACCCATGGTTTCTCAGGAAACCTTTCACCCAGCCTGGCTACCAGAACTACAAGAGTCTTCACTCCTGCCTCCAGACACAGAGAGATGAACAACCTTTTGCAAGTACCTTGAACACCTGAAGCTTTAAGGTAGCAAACTCTTAGGGCCCCAACAACAGAAGTCAGACCTCAATGATTAGGACTTCACTGAACGAGAACAGAAGGAAAATTAGTTAGCAAATTAAGACTGGTTCTTATTGGGTACACTTATAAAATAAGCAAAGTTGGAAAGAGCCTAGACAGCTTGAGAGGATATAAATTATCAAGTGTGAGATATATAAATCCTAGCAATCACCCACTCCCCTCCGAAAGAGATCACAAGCTCTGATTGCTTCTCACATCCTGATCATGCAACTGTGAGCAGTGGGGTTAACTGGAAACTCCAGGCTCCCCACTCCCACTTCTCACTAAGACAGCACACATTTGTCTGTCCTAATAATTTTCTAACCTAAGAGACATTTTCCCCTAACAGAAGGCAAGTTCACACCACTAAATGGAACCATATTGAAACTGCCGTTACCCTTTATCAAAAATAATAGATATTGACAATTCCATATGGTACAAACCACCCTTTTCTTAATGTTAACAAATATTTCTTAACAGGACTATAAATCAACCTTCACAAAATCCAGCACAGGTCTCCAAGCCCCAAGAAAATTAACAGCATACTATAACCTTCCAGACGGGGACAACAACAGTACTCCCCCAAAACTGTTGAGTTAAATACGAAATTAACACAAGATGGAGTACTGGGTAAGTACAAATAGGTCAGACAAAACAAGAAGACCAAACAATCAAAGTTCTACCTGTTCTACATAGCTGACCCCTACCAGCCAAACGTGGGTAGGAGGTCAGAGCACCTCAAGGTGAAAGATACCATCACTAAAATCAGGTGTTGAGCAAAAAGGGAGAGAGAGAAAACAGAGGTAGAGGTTAGCAAGCAATGTTTGCAGTAGGAGGCAGAGTCTATGAGGGAACAGGGGGCTTGTCGGTACCAATGCCTATTTTATCCCTAATTAAACTAAGCCAGACTCAGAACAGAGCCCCCAGATAGTTCTGGTGTCAACTCCTCCAGGAAGCTGTCCACTCTCCCCTTCCTCCTCTCTCACCCTCCTGACCCTTTTCTTTCTGTCCCAGGGTAAAGGACTAGGAAGGTGACAGTCCTTCAGCACAATTCATGGCCTTCCAAATTCTGGCAGGCTACGATAAAAACAAGAGTAAGGACGCAGAGTTCACAGAGTTGGGGGGGGGGGGGAATGAGCAACTTGTAAGGTAACAAACACTCCCTGAAGCAGTCGGCTGAAATGAATCCCAAGGTCATCACCACAAAATCAGCCGTCACGGAGCTTGCCTGGTTTCCCTTGCTCCCTGTTCATGTTCACATCCTCACCAGCTTCCTACAAAGTTGGTGTTTAGCCAGAAAGTCCACCCTTCCATAGAAAAGGGGCCTCTGTCTCCGTATGGAACGAGAGGGATCTCTGAGAAATGTGGGGAAGCCAGGAGTAGCTGCCTGTCACCAGAGCCTCATTGTGTGATTGATGCAAGGACTGGGGTAAAGAGGTACTGGGAAGCTGTAGACAAGACCAGGAAGGAGCCACAGTGAACACTCAGGCTATACAGGGTGACCACTGCAGGACCTCCCAGGAGCACAGACAGAAGCAGTTCCTACTGAGTGCTGACTCAAAATGTCCCCTGTGCTTCTGCCAATTGAAACCTACTCAAATTCCTGGAGAAATAGTTTATTCTCTGTGTCTACTATCGGTGTCTCTCAGAGCCTGTTCCAGCCTCACAGTTATTCTAGAAAATTCTGTAAATAATGATGTCTGGTTTCTAGATCAGGAAAGGAAAAAGTACCCAAGCCAGGATGCCCCTTTGACTCAGACACGGGAAAAATCAAACTCTGACTGTGCTTGCTAGTTCCTCTTCTCTGTGGGGGCAGCTGTTCTATGGTTGCCTCAAATTTACTCTCTCGTGGTAGTTCAGAGGCCAGCTTTGGGGTCTGTCTTCCAGAGTTCAAAGGTCGGTTGTGTTACCCATCTTGTGAACTTACCAAACCTTCCTGACAACCTCAGCTTCTACATCTTCAAATAAAGATGGAAATAAAGTCTAAATTCTGGGGAAGTTGCAAGGAATAAATGAGATTATGTCAACAAACACACACCAAGGTCTCTTGCATGGTGGCTGCTGCTAGCTGCTTCCTATTACAACAATGGCTGCACAAGCAGCCTCCAGTTACTTCACTATTAGCTAGGAAATATTCAATAAAACAGGATACCAACTCGTACTTTATGCTATAAACTACATTTACATGTATGATAATATCAAAAAAGCATTTTGGTTGAAAAGGTTTTCCCAAACAAGTAGAATTCTGATGACACGCTCATGTAATAAACATCAAGTTTAGAAGCCAACTATTTCTTCGTGTCTCTCTCAGATGTCACAGACATAGTAAGAGGAATGAAAAGTGCTATAGGTACTGACAGTCTATAGATAGACTTTCAATGAGATGCATCTCCACACATTAAATGTTCTGTAATAAATCCCTGTGGTTTCTCCATTCGAAAGAGCTCAGGGACCAAACTGGCAACCAACTGACAGAACCCATTAGCATCTTGCTACATCTCCAAAATGGAGTCTGAGGCTACATTCCCTCCATATAGGATGGAACTGTGCCTTTGGCTCTGGCAGTGATCAGCATGTCTCCTTTCATGGCATGGAGTTGCTGTTTTGAGGCAGTTCTCCCTCTATCTATGGCAGTTTGAAAATGCTGGCTCATTTTATAGCTGTCGGCACCTTTGCCTCAAAGATTTAGCACTTGCTGCTCAGCATAATGGTCCACATGTGTGTGTTTGTGTCTTCCTCTCTTCCACTCAGCAAGTAGCGCTTTCTTTATGAGTGGGTGGGCGGGCTTTACCCAGGTGTATGTAATTTTCAAGTTTTATCCTGGAAGTACAAATTATGAAATTCAAAGTGCACTGCAAATCCACCTAGATAAGGTATACCATTTGTTCGTATGTCTCAAACATCTACATATTTGATTATTTTAATTATTTTACATGAGACAGAATAGTTCAATTACTGATATGTTCTTCTACCTGCCAACCATAGCATATGGAACAAAAAACTATCATATCAGTGGACATATTCAGAACAAAGAGAAAAACTCATGTACATGCATGTGTACGTGTGTGTGCACGCGCATGTGTGTGTGTGTGTGTACAGGAGTGCATATGTGCATATGTATGTAGATGTCAGAGGATAGATTACTGGGGTATCATTCTTCAATATCATCTATCTTTTTGAGACAAGGTCTTTCACTGATCTGAGATTCACCAAGTAGGCTGGGCTGGCCAGCAAAAGCGCTCAACACTGAAGTTATAAACAAGCAATACCATGCCTGACTCTTTTTTTTTTAACTGTAGTTTCTGAGGATTAAACTCAGGTCACCTTGAGAGCACATTACCAACTGAACCATCACCTATGTTGTCATGAAAAAAATTCCTGATATTTTGACGGAAGCAAGTCCTTTCAAGCCACTTGTGAGCATAATGTACTTCCTTGACATAAGAACATAGAAACAAGGCATTCTCCATACCGAATTAGAAGTTTATTGGGCTCCTAATTCCCATGTCTGAAACATGAACATGGATTTACATGCATTGTCTCATGTTGTAGATCTTACATGCATGTCGCCTTCAGTCAGCTGGGCCTCTGCTCTATCATCAGTAATTTATAATTAGCTCAATGTGAGTGAATGGCAAATACAGAATGATGCATAAGCTGGAGCAATAAATCCTTCCCAATATCATTTACTTTTTTTCCCCCAAAAAACCGTATTACAACTCTCTCTTGTAAAAAATAAATTTCAGAACAAGGCATTTTAATTGATCTCACTGAGAAAAATAAAGATAATTCTATCATTTCAGAATTCAGCAATGAATGTCCAACTATGGCTAAAAGGTACACCCTGAGAATTAAATGATTTATTTGAACAAACCCACTGAGGTTTATAAAGCTGTGTTAACCTAATGTCAGGAAGGGGCACGAGCTATCTGTGCAAATGCCCCTGCTCATTTTGCAGTACAGTTCTCCAGGGATGCAGTGTTGTAAGCATCCTCATTGTCTTCGACACTCGAAGCATCTGTGGAGTCAGGATCACTGACCACGATGCCAATGGAAGACAGACTGGTGATGAAGGCATGTACTTGCTGTGCATAAACGTCCCTAATGTTAAAGTAAGGTAGCTCATGGCACTTCTCCGGTGGGTCCTCGCTGCACTGGTCCACATCCATGTCCTTCTGCTTCTGGTAGTACTTGGAAAACTTGTTGAAGATGATGGTGATGGGGAGGGCTACCACTAAGATGCCACAGATAATACATGTGCTTGCTATGATTTTCCCAGCTAAGGTGACTGGGTGGGTGTCTCCATAGCCCACTGTGGTCATACTGATAGTGGCCCACCACCAGCAAATGGGGATGCTGGTGAGACTGGATGCGAGTTCATCTTTCTCCACAGAGTAGATAAGCACGGAGAAGATGGAGATGCCCACAGAAAGGAAGAGAAGCAATAGCCCCACTTCGTGGTAACTGTGCCTCAGTGTGGCCCCAAGAGATCGGAGCCCTACAGAGTGCCGTGCGAGCTTCAGAATTCGGAAAATCCTCATGAGCCGAAGGATTTGGACCACCTTGCCCATGTTCTCAATGTCCTCACTCTCTTCTTCCTTGGTGTCCACAGCCAATGTAGCATAGAAGGGAATGATGGAGACAAAGTCAATGATGTTCAGAGGGTTTTTCCAGAACTTCTTTTGGGATGGAGCAGCAACGAGCCGGACGGCCAGCTCACCAGTGAACCATGCAATACAGGCAATCTCCACACCTTCCAGCACAGGGTCATCCACTTCTCCGTCCTCGTTCTGGAATTCTGACATGCTGTGCACACACATGGCCACGATGGAAGCCAGCACCACGCTCAAGGAGGATATGGCGATGAGCTTGGCCGACAGGCAATAAGCTGGGTTTTCCATTCGAATCCAGATCTTCTTTCGGAGCTGACCAAATCTCAGCTCGTCAAACTTCTCCAGCTCTTTCTCAAACAGAGATGATTCTTCAAAGGAGGAGTCTGTGCTCACATCGTTGCTTTTCTGGTCCCAGTCCTTCTCATGGCTCTCCTCCTTGCGCTCCTGGTACCGACTGCTACAGCAGGAGTCAATGAAGAGCTCGTTGATGCCCCAGTACTCGATCTCCTGGCAGAAGGAGAAGACACACAGTTCCTCCATGACGTGCAGCTTCCCTGTGTAATAAAAGTTCAAGACGTATCTGAACAGGGAGGGGTTCCGATCAAAATAGTACTCCTTATCCGCCACGCTGTAGTCATCACACAGCTCCAGAATGGCCTCCTCAGAATGGCAGGTAAGTAACTTCCCCAGTCGCGTGTGAGGAAACCGCAGGAGTGTACTCTGATCCACAGACTGCTTAAAGCCCCCCACGTTCAAGTTGACAAGTTCCTCATCTTGTCCAGGGCGATGGAAAAACTCACCAAACACCATGATGGATTGAGAAGGCAGAGTGCTGGCCCAGAAGGGAGACACAGAAGATAATGCTGAACCTGGAAGAAGCACAAGACAATATTAGCCTGTGCCCTATCCTGCCTCATCAGGCTTATTTTTAATCTGCCCTTTCAAGGATCATGGCCTGACTGCATGGCAGGCAGGACAGAAAATGCAATGACAAGAAGCAAAGCAAAACAAAACACATTCAAGGGTGCATGTTTGTGTGTGGGGCGGGAGGTGGTGGTTAGGGGTCAAAAAGTGAGCTTAAAAATCTGATATAAGAAAACAAGAAAATGGACAATATAATTTCATGAACTCTAATTCCCATTTCTCTATAAAAGCACTCAAATATCATCTTCTGTTCTCCCCAGATACACATAAATACACATACACTAAAAAGAAATGCACTTCTGATTGCTAAGTCACAGAATTTAAACACATCTCCTCTCAACCATGATGCTCTCAACAAGTCAGCCATTGTTGGGCCTGTAGCCCACTCATGTCCATCCCAAACTCAGCCATGTACCTGGAGAGAAAGTGCTTTCCTCTCCTCCACATTTGATTCATAGAGACTGAGATCAGCTCTTAAGGTGACTGTGGGTTTCACTTGATGCTCCAGCATTGTGCTCTTTCAGAAGAGCCCAGTATTTATATTTGGACACTGGAACTCAAGAGGATATAATTATCTCCCCGTACGTAATTAAGCACCTTATATCTTACAGCTCTCATTACACTTTCCGGGATGGGATTTCAGGATTATCCACATGGAAAGAAAACTGGATGGGGAAGACCTTTTCAAGTTAAACATACTCTACATCCTGACACTCAAAGTCTCTTCTCTCGTCCTGCCCCCATCCCAGTCTCTTACACAGCACCATTGAGACACATGGTTACACCAGTAGTCTACACTGGTTGTGCTCATAGCCTGCTTTTATTTCTGACACTAACCAGGATACATTAAGATCCAACCCTCAGAAAACATGGGGCTTGGGGAAGTAAAGATTTGTTTTTAATTTTATATGTATGTGTGTTACACGTGTACAAATGCCTTTGGAAACAAGAAGAGGGGATCTATGGATCCCCAAACCTGGAATCTCAGACATTGTGAGCTGCTGTATGCGAATATTAGGAACCGAGCCAATGATCTCAACAAGAGCCGTATAGCTGACCAAACAAGAGTGGGAAAGGGAGCTCTCAGGAGAGGGTATCAGAGGTGAACAGCAGGAGCTCTGTGAAGGGGCTGGTAAGTAAGTCTGAAGGAACTGGATTTTATTCTTTTGGCAAGACTATCATGAACTGGGCTCCCCTAAAGGTATGACATTTCAACAGAATGTTGTAATCTACAAAGTTCATGCCTAAGGATCACGTAACTGAGTTACAAAAAAGAAAACTCTATTTCAGTGTTGGTTTTAGACCCATTTATAGCTATCTTGAGCTGCATGCAGCCAGCAGACTGCAGGCTTGACATGCCTACAAGTAAAGGGTCTTCTCACATGTATTTGTGAGCATGACATAGACCCATTCAGACTCAGCCCTCTATGCTTCAGCATAACACTGATGGTAAAAAGCCCTCACCATGCTCCCAGACTCCTTAGCCTCCGGAAACATGAGTAAAATCAGTGATTTTTTTTTAAAACTCAAAAACAATAATAAAATATCAGTTCCACTAAGGGAACAATAAAAGACCTCTATGGGGAAAGATGACAGGAAAAGGGGGTGCATAGCACCAGAGTAAAACAGGGACTCGAAATACATGTAGTGGAGACGCTGATGAAGAGAAAGTGTCAAGTTCAAGAGTTTACAAGGTAAAATTGACAGGACTTGGTACTTCATTCAAGAGAAAAGAGATATGTACAGACAAGGTAAAGGAGAATATGCCTTCTAATTCTGATCATGCTTGTAAAGAATAACACCATTAAAAGATACAAGAGCAAGAAGGAATTGTTCTTCCCTTATGCTGTGGCCAGCAAAGCCATCAGCAAGAGAAAAGGATTCCAGATCTGAAATAGAGGGCTACGTGACAGGTCACAACCTTAAAAGACAGGCCCTGCCATCCACTCCAGAAGAAAATCTACAGTCATAAAGAATCCTTGAGTGCTTGCCTCTAAGACACGATGCTTCATGAAGCCAGAGACCAGAGCATGGCTAATGTATCTTCAATAGATTTCCTGACCTCTTCCAAAAATTCAATTTGCCTCCCTCTGCTTTCTGCTTTTAATTAGGGTTCTTCTTTGAAAGGCCTAAGTCAGAGCTGCTGCCTTGGTCCAAATATTTATGTAATGTCAGGTCTCTGATGGCCAGAGCAGGCTAATGGCACACAGAGTAGGAAAATGTTCCTGGGAGCTAGTTCAGCTAAGCTCACACTAAAACTTTAATGGAAGCTATCTTCTGGTGGATTGTTTTTCATATTGGATATCCTGGAATCCCAAAATGACCTAACGTTTCATGACATTGCAAGCATATAAAGGTCTCATAATTAGGGCGTGTAATCCACCTCCCCAATCTCTCCATGGTGACCTCTCTAAAGAATGTGATCATCCGTGATATCCACATTCCCACCGTGTCCTTCTGCTTTGTCCTCTGAATTCGAAGGAGAGGCCATTATGAAGTCCATCCATTTGCTCCACAGAGTCTTATCATAAAAGTAACACACATCATAAAATCAAAGAACCCATTGAGAGGTTTTCAAAACAGAGACAAAAGAAAGCATTGCTGGATCAGATCCAACACTACAGCTCAAAAGGTAAGTTGGGATGTGCAGAGTCAGAACTGGCTTCCTTGATTTCATCTGGTCCACAGCAGCACAGCTGGGGCAGGGAAGGTGATGTATCTACCTTTACAAATTGAAGTAAGAGTCCCTTGGTGCAGACAGTCTTTTTTTTTTCAATTGTGAAACATTCTTATATGGTTTGGTTTTCATTCTGGAGATTGACAGATGTGGAAACTAAGAATCTGACTGAAGGAATGGAGGCAAAGCCTAAACTGGGAGCTTGGTACTATCCACGCTTCAATACTTAGTTCACACAGTCATGATAGCAAGCTACGGTACATCATCACTTCCAAGGATGCTGCATTCAGACTAGAATTTATTAAAATCCATTCATTTGCCCTTTTCAGGAAACATTTAGGGAATCAAAAGTATACTTCTGCACCACATGATATGGTTCGTGTTTATACACATACACATTTATATACACTTAGCTCTCCATGTCCATGTGTTCCAGACCATAGGATTCTACCAATTACAAATCAATAATATTCAGAAAAAAAAGGCCAATAAGATGGCTTGGTGGGTAACAGTACTTACTGCCAAGAGTGACACTGTTCTTTTTTAAAACCTTAGGACCTACATGGTAGAGAGACTAGACTCCTGAAAAGTGGCTTTCTGACTTTCATACACAAATGATGGCAAGTTTGTGCCCACACACATACTTACAATAAATAAATAAATAAGCCTTTTTTAATTTAGAAAAAATGCATGTACTGCAATAATGGGCACAATGAAATATGTCTGAACTTTAAGATCAATGTAAATTATATACATATAAAAATCAATTTACATATATCAACTTGAACACTGTACACTGGCACAGTAAATGTCAAGAAATATGTTTAATCATGTTGGATTTGTATTTAATGCCACACGAGACTCATCTGTTTTCTTAACCATGACCATGTCATCAAGAGGCTGGATTTCAAGACTAAGAAGATGATTCAACAAGTAAAGCACCTGCCTCAAAAGCATGAATAGTTGAGTTCAGGTCTAAGCACACATGCAAAAGCCAGGTAGGTATGGCAGCCCATCCGTAAACCCAACTGCATGGAAAGTGGACACGGGGCATTCCCAAGAACAAGCGAAGTAAACAGACTATCTGAAACAGTGAGCTCAGCGTTCAGCAAGAGATCTTGATTCAATATATACAGGTAAAGATCCATAGAGAAAGATACTTGTCATTAACCCTGGGATCCATGCACACATAAGTGCACATGCAGCTACATGCATGTACCACACACATGAACATGCATGCACAAATATCCACACACATATACAAATACATACAAAAGAAAGAAGAAAGGAAGGGAGAAAGAATGGGATGGAGGGAGAAAAGAAAAAAGAAAGGAAGCAAGCAAGCAGCTTCAGTGTTTGGTTGGGTTGGGTTGGGTTGGGTTGGGTTGGGTTGGGTTGGGTTGGGTTTGGATTGGTTTTTGAGACAAGGACTCCCTGGCCTCAACTTGCTGTGTAGAGCAAGCTAACCTTGAATTCATTGAGATCCACCTACCTCCATCCCCTAACTGCTAAAATTAAAGGCCTTTCAAATAACGTAAATTTTAGGACCCTCACTCTCTGCACACAGCACGAACAGGGCAGAAGACACCCAGAGGCCCAGGTGCCACTAAGATGAGCAAGTAGGTGGTGGAGAGAGGGAGAGAAAGAGAAGTGGAGCAGTATGTGCACAATGAAGAGAGGCAGGCCTGGAGACTGAGGGGTAATGAGAAAAAGCCCGATATGAGAGCTTATGCTGCTACCTGAGACCATGTGATGCTCCAACCCACACTGCCACCAAGTACAATGTCTGAGTCCATAGCTCTACAGCAGAGAAGGAGTCTGTGCCAATGTCTGTGGCCCATGTTACCAGCAAAGGCCATAGACATCCCTGGTCTGGGCTGCCACCTGGGGCCATGTTGATGTCTGAGAGCTGCACAGGGTTGGCTCTACCCCTTACAGGTTACAGCACTATAGACAACAGACCCACACCATATTAAGGCATCACAGGCCTGCCCCTCTTTGGCCATGCAGTGATATGGGCACAGGAGAAATGCCCCACATACCTGACCCTTGCTACCTGTGGCAGGTAGGAGAGCAGGCCCCATCCCTTGCCTAGGTAGTGTGGGAGTGCTGACCCCCAAAAGTGTGAGAACAGGAGTGCTGGTCCTGCCCCTCTCCAGTTACAGCATGAAGGAGAGCTGATCTGCCGCTCACCTGGGCAAAGTGGGAGAGCTGGCCCTAGTGGCTTGGGTGCAGGAAAGCTGGCAACCTAACCAACTCAGCTACCACCTAGACCCAGATCCAGGGCTTTGAGTTGCCCCTCCCCCCCCCCCCCAATCTACCCTATCTATAAACTGCTGGAGTACATGAAAGGGCCAGTCTGGGAGAGCCAAAGCTGTAAGATGTTCCTGAGCACCAACAGGATATTCGAGAGGAGTCCTAGTGAGGATCCAGGTTGATAGTGTAGCAGAATCAAACCAATGACTCATTGCAATGAACATTTGCAAGTAAAGATGTTCGGGCAGAAGGGTGTACTGTGTGACACACTGTGACCACGGTGAGATTTTGTTGGTTTTGTTTTTGTTTTCTTTCGGGAGAGTGGTTGCAAGGGCCGAAGCCAGATATGGGGAGATGGTGATGAGTGGGAACGGAGTGCATGGTGTGAAATTCACAAAGAAGCAATAAAAAGCTAAAAGATAAAAAAAAAAAAGAAAGGTAAAATTTGTCATTTAAGAATACACAATTTGTTTAATTATTTTTTTTTAATTCTGGCTAATCGTATTATAAAACATTTTAGATACTAATTAAATCAAGAAACAACAGTACTTAATGAGAAAAAGTAAGATTATCTTATAACTAGGAAAGTGTGAATTTTGATGTATGATAGGAAATAAAACATAGACTAAGAAACTTAGAAAATGTGTGCACTGAGCATGTACACAGCTTTCTCTCCTCATTGTTCTCTGAACAATAGGGCAACAACTATTGACACCTCGCTTACATCGTCTGTGGTGTCACCCATCATATAAAGACCATTTAAAACATGCAGAAGAACATGTGTGGGGTTTATGCACATATTACACCATTATTGAATAACTGAAAATTAATTTATTAAGAACCTTATATTTTGTAGATATCGCTATACTTCATGGTTTCTGAAGTTACACTACATGGGGTTTCAGAATGTGTATCTGTAGGGGTCCTAGAAACCAAGAGATGACTGCCATTATACAATATACATGTGCACATATAGATAAAATATTGAATCACCCATCTACTAAATACAAATATGAGTCAACTAATTTATAAGCAGTAAGTGGGGAGATTTTTCTGATTCAAAAATTCTTGTTGCATAAAAGTAATTTTATATAGGGAAAAATACTATAGCAACATAAAAATGAATTATAGAAAAGACTGCTACATATATCACATCGAAGAGGCTTAGTGCATTTAATATGTAAAGTGGCTTTTGTTAAAGAAGAAAGCGAGCTATGAAAATGTAAGAAATGGGCAAGAGATAAGAACAGAGTTCATCAAAGAAAACCACAGATGGAACCAAAGCCAGAAGAAAATGCTCAACCTTGTTCATGAGTGCATGCGAAAACCACACTGCAGGTCACATGACATTTATTGCACACACTGGCAAAAGATCCCGAAGAATATCTCCATGTGCAGTGCTGGCCAGCCTGTGGGGAAACAGGCCTATCAACATTGTGTTGGGAATACATAATGAAGGGAAACTCCCTAGAGAGGAGAACTTGGCAATATTTGATGGACTGGCATAGGCTATTATGCTCAGACTTAGTAATCTCTCTTCTAGAAATATTTTCCCAAAGTTAGACAAGCAAAGCACTTGTGTGTAACAACGGGAAACAACCCAGATGTCCATCAATAGAGAAACAGCTCAAAAATAAATTATGATCTATTTTTACACACACACATACCACACACACACATATCACATACACACTACATATGTGTATGTATCTGTGTAATTATATATAGAAGGGTAGATAGATAGATCAATAGATAGATAGATCTATAGATCTATAGATATAGATATAGATACTAGAATATATATATATATATATATATATATATATATATATATATAGAGAGAGAGAGAGAGAGAGAGAGAGAGAGAGAGAAAGAGAGTGATTTTTGGAATATTTGTCCTAAGTGGGAGGAAAAAGGCAAAGCATAAGAAAGGTGTCAGGAACGTGCAGCAATTTTTCTAAAAAGTCACCTGCCAGCAAGCCTTACAACTTGGCTTTTGATCCCTGGACACCCTTGTAGAAAAAGAGATATAACTCCCTCGAGCTGTCCTCTAACCACACACAACATACACATACAATAAGCAAGTAAATAAATAAATATTTTAATAAAGAAATCAAGAGAAATTGCCGCTGTGCATTATATATATTATATATATGCATGTGTATATTTATAAATGTATTTGCTTTTAATATAAAAAGAAACAATAATAATATAAACAAAAAACATAAAATATCTATAGGGGACAATGTCAGAAAGTGAACTCAAGAACCATGTTAATGTTTGCCTAATTATAAAACAAAATTAAATTAAAATGAAACAGACATTTCTTAAAAAAATAAATATTATTGAATCTACCTGGTGGCTTAATCTCATGTAGATGAATTACTTCAATGAACTGACTATACATCCTACCAGTATGTAGCCAAGGACAAAAATAAATAGCAATATTAAAATATTTTTAGCAATCACAATTATGCACTTACTCTTTTTAAAAATTTTATTATTTCATATGTATAGGTATTTTGCTTGCATGTATGTCTGTGTATCAAGTGTGTGCCTGGTGATCCCAGACACCAAGAGTGTTGCTTAAATTTTTCAAAGACCTATTTTTAAGATGGTTCTTAAATGCTTTAACCTCTCCTCTAGAAATGGTTGTTTGGAGCAAATCCCATCTATGTTGTCAGGAAATCAGCAGTTCAGTTCAGTTCACAGGTCAGCAGCAGCAGCTCCATCTACTCACAAACACTTCATAGTTCATGAGTCTACCAGCAGTCCAGTTCAGTGGTGTCTGGATAGCAGCAGTGATGGCACAACCTAACAGGAACAGCCAGGCCTTAGCCAAATTGGCATGCGTCAGCAGGAGAGACCAGGACCACCATGAATGCCAGGAAAAGTTCTTTACCGTGCCTCTCTCTCAAAGTAGAGATCAGTGAAGACTTAAAACCAAAGCTGGCTAGGCAAACAAGCCAAGTCAAGCCTTCATCACTGTCCATTGAGTTCTATTTATACTCCCTCCAAACATCATGTGTCCTCCATGAGTCTTGCCTCAGCTTGTGTGTCTGTCTTAACAAAACTCCATGTGAGTCTGTATCAGCGGACATGACTCTACCAATCGGCCTGAGACTGAGTAAGTGCAAGAAGCCACCAGCACACCACTAGAAATTTTTTTGGAATGTTTCTCTCTATGGAGTCCCAACAAATGGAGCTCAACAATACGTGTAAGGTGAGCTAATACATGCATGTCATTAGCAAAGAATCCTTCATCACATGTCCTTTCACATGCTCGCTTTAGCTAATCATCCATTCATCTGTGTCTGCTTCAGGGAAACATTCTTTCCCATGTCTGCCTTAGTGAAATATCCTCTCACACAACTGTCCAAAGAACACTTAAGTTTCTCCTTCACAGGAAGCGTTGGAATTGGAATTTCATGGCTGCTAGAAATGAACCCAAGTCCTCTAGATGGGCACCAGTGCTCTCAACCACTGAGTTATCTCTCTAGCCCCATATACTTATTCCTAACCTTTCATGAACACACAGGATCAAGTAAAGAAAGAGTTACGTTAATGTACTTAAATGTCCCCAAGAGTTAAGGTTCAAAATAAAAGAAACATGAATATAAAAAGTAAAGAAATTAAATGAAACTCACTGATGTTGAGTTTGAATTGGAAATAGCAATCTAAACATACAACTCATTTTTTGCTCATGGACATTCCTATTACTTAGCTCTGTCTACCAAAACAATAATAACAAAAAGACAATAAACAAGCAAACAAGCCTGAAATCAATGACCATAGGATGGATGCTACTTGGCCACTCATATCTCTTCTTAGAAGTGAGGTACTTATTGGCATCCATGCTAGAAGCATTAATACTCAAGAGTTCTTAGATAAGTCAGTCACCACTTCGGAATCAGCTTCAGACAAAAGATAGCTACTTTTCCCAAGATCAGAAACAGCCAATGACTATTCATAAGAGGCCTGTCATAACCCAGCATCTTTTTATACAAAGGTGGTCTACCCAACCCCAGAGCTCTGCAACAGCCAAGTGTGTTTAAATCCTGTCAAAGTTCAACACTTCCTTTTCCTGAAGCCTCCTTTTCTACCTTCTCCACAGGCACTGATCCCAAGGATACACTGCAAATTCTTGTATATATCTGCCTCTGTCTATTTTAGAGAGCCTATGTAGAGAGACCAACTAGAAGTACCCTAACTTAGTGAGACTGAAACAAGTAAATATAATATCTCCTTAGAAGATCAAGGCTTCTTTGGATGAACAGCCAATTCCCAGTCTGGGCCAGAAATACACAAGAGGAGCCTGGAATGTCCTTGTATACCAGAAAACAAGGATGCTGTCAATGACAAGGAAAAGTCAAAAAAGATTCAAAAAAAACTAGGGAGACATCCACCTGCTGAAGAGAAGAAGCATGTGTCTCAAAAGGAAAAGAAAAAAATCTGCAACAGATCATAACATACCAAATACAATAAAATTCTTATATTCATAGCAATAATTTTCTGCCTGTGCGCATGTGTGTGTGTTGTGTACATGCAGCTGTGTATGTGCACAAGAGCGTAAAAGCCAGAAGACAACCTTGAGACAGGGTCTGTCACTTGTGCCTAAAACTCATAGATTCAGCTAGGTTGGTTGGCCAAAGCCCCAAGGATCTGTCTATGTTCACCTCCTAAATGCCTGGATTATAAACACACACTTGCTGTATCTGACCTTTTAAAATAGGTATAGGGTTTAAACTCAGGTCCTTCTGTTGGCAGAGCATTCTCCTTACTGATAACAAAATGCCAATGGTAATAATTTTTTGAAAACCAAAGCAGTACTTGGGCCAGTTTCAGAGACTACTAAAGTACTGACTCATTATTTCATGAAAGTGAAGAGAAAAATCAACTTCTTATCCTGCCTTCCTGTGTGAATTATACTTTAGAAAAATAGCACACAAGTTAATGAGGGAGATTTTTCTTTATAAAAATATTCCAATAATTTGAAAACACAGCAGTGGAAATAACTAAATGGTATAATAGTAATCATTTACATTTAAAAGCAAATTGAGATTTTAAAGGTTGAAAATAATAACTGAAAAGGAGTTTGTGTGACTATACTGAATGTCACACATAATAAAATTTAAGATAAAAATTGTTGCCAGAGTCAAAGAACATTTCTAGTAATAAAAATGTCAATCTATCAAGCAAAGGCATACGCACTATAAACATACTTAGCAAGAGAGCCAAAAAATACATGATGTAAAAATAATGGCAGAACTCCAGGGAGAAATCATTGGAATTTCAATATCCCACCTTCGATAACATATGGAACAATTATACAAATATCCACAGGGAAATAAAGAAGATTCAAACATCATTATAAACCAAGAAGATCTGACAAAGACAGAGCACTCCAGCTAGCGAGAGCATACTTTCTCTAATGGACACAGACATTCTCTAGTTCGGACCAAAAAAGGCTACGTCATCAAACAGCCTTAAAGTATACCAGCCATCTATCATCACTGTGTTAAAGTACCTGAAGTAATCAATTTAAAAAGAGACAAGGTTTGCCTTCTGGCTCACCATTTCAAACATTACAGTGCACCATCGCTGGGCCCTGTAGTCTTGGGCCTATGGAGAGACAGAGAGCACAGCATTGTGGAATTACATGGGTCATTCTCAAGGAAACCAGAAAGCAAAGCCAGTAAATAGAAGAAGAGTTAATATCTTCATCAGTGCACATCCCCAGTGAACTAACTTCCTACTACTGCCTCACTTCCTAGAGATTACATCACCTCTCAGTAGTACCATACCTGAGGACCCAGTCTCTACTAAACACAGGGTCTTTAGGATCTTGAATTAGAATTCAAGATCCAAATTACAGTAAGAAAACAAAACAAAACATAGTAAAGTACACCAACCACAATGCAATAAAATTATACATCATAACAAAAGAAAATTTTGGGATATTTTTTAATGTGGAAGCTAAACCACACTCTCAAGGACCAGTGATTCAAAGGGAATTTTTTTTAAGGCAATAAATAAAGACAAAACTCCCAACTTACAGGGTATATACAAGAGTGACTGGGAAGTGGGGTCACTTAAGAGATGGCTCGGCAGTAAAAAACACCAGCTGATATTCCAAAAGGCCCAAGGTTCAATTCTCAGCACCCATGGGGCATCTTACAACTGTCTTATAACAGTCTAAGGGATCTGACACTTACACACACACACAGGCAAAAACAGCAATGCATATAAAATAAAAATAAGTAAATCATTTTTAAAATGTGACTAGGGAAAAAACATAAAGATTTATATACCTATGATCAAACTGGAGAAAAGATCTTAAATTAAGAACTCTATCTCTCACAGACAGTCAGGAAAGTGAAAAAAACATCAGCAGCAGGAGGGAAGGGGATCATCCTAGGAAGTGCCAGAGGACTGGGAGGAGGGAGGCTCCAGGGAGTCTCTGGTGGTGACTCTATCTGAGTCTCCTAGCAGTGGGGAACATGGAGTCTGAAGTGGCCACCTCCTATAGTCAGGCAAGACTCCCAGTGGAGAGATAAGAACACCAACCCACTCATAAAACCTTCAACCCAAAATCTGTCCTGCCTACAAGACATGCAGGGACAAAGACAGAGCAGAGTCTGAGGGAATGGCCAACCAATGATCACCCCAAATTGAGTCTCATCCCATGAGCAAGAACAAATCCCTGATACTACTAATACTCTGTTATGCTTGCAGACAGAAGCCTAGCATAACTGTCCTCTGAGAGGCTCCACCCAGAAGCTGACTGAAAAAGATGCAGACACCCACAGCCAAACCTCAGGGAATCATGTGGAAGAGTTGAGGGGAAGGATTGTAGGACCCAGAGGAGATGGGGACTCCACAAAAAGACCAACAGAGAAAACTAACCTGGATCCTTGGGGGCTTCCAGAGACTGAACCAGCAACCAAAGAGCATACACAGGCAGGACCTAGGCCCCCTGCATATATGTAGCAGATATGTAAGTCTTCATGTGGATCCTCCAACGCCTGGAGAGGGCCTGCTGCCTGCCTATGGATCCTGTCCCCCTAACAAGGCTTCTTTGTCTGGCCTCAGTAGGAAAGGATGTGCCTAGTCCTGCAGTGACTTAATGTGCCAGGGTAGGTTGGTACCTGGGGGAGGGGGTCTGTGTGACATTCCTCTTGTCAGAGGAGAAGCAGATGGGGGAGGGGCTATGAGAGAGGGGATTGGAAGGAGGGGGCTGCAATCAGGATGTAAAGTGAATAAACAAATTAATGGAAGAAAGAAAGAGAGAGGGAGGGAGGGAGGGAGGGAGGGAGGGAGGGAGGGAGGGAGGGAGGGAAGAAGGAAGGAAGGAAGGAAGGAAGGAAGGAAGGAAGGAAGGAAGGAAGGGAGGGAGGGAGGGAGGGAAAGCTATTTTCATAACTTTAAAAAAAAAAGATTCTCTCCCTCAGAAGCATAGGAAAAAAAGAAAAGCTAAGGCCTAATTCTTCTCAAGTCAGAAAATGATGATTGCACTTGAAATGAATAAAACAGAAAATATGAATAGAAGTCCAAAAACTGGACTTTTTTTTAAAAATCAATAAAACTGATCAATCTTCAGCCACATTAACCAAGAAGGAATGGAAGAAACCCCAATTAACAAAGTCAGCAGTAGAAGAGGCCATGGCATAGACGAGGGAAGAATTGTAGGCGCATTCTATGATCAAATTTATACCCTCTCATTCAATAACCTATAGCATAGATCAAGTAGTCAAATTGCTAGAAATATCCAACTGACAGATGACGCAAGACGAGAATGAGAATCTTAGTGAATTTTCAAGATACTTAATTTGCAACTTAAAAACTCTCTGCATAGAAAAGTCAAGATCAACAGCTCTACTGAGAAGCCATCACAACTTTCCTTTATCTTTAGATGACAGATAAATATAGCTACTACCCCTCATCAAAAACAGCCCTTGTTGATGCAAATGGAGATGACCAAAGAAAACCACAACTGGATACAATGCAAAGAACCACAAATCATGGGCAGTCCAGCCCCAAAACATTACACTCCTGTGTGTATGACTGAGAATACTGTGGAAGGATGGGTAAAAAGATTGTAAGAGCCAGAATACTGGGAGGGCTGCTGTCGGAGTCCCTCCTTGAAATGGCTCCATAAACAAGACTGGAACAATGGTAAAATCAATGGACATGCTAACATGGAAAGGGGAAAGTTTTATGGGATCCTTCCCCTAGACAAAGAGCTACAGGCAACTAGTGACTGCTGGGAGAAGGATTATCCTCCCCCAGGAATGCTCCCTTTGTTGGTTACCAATAAGAGTGGTCAGTCTTGAAACTAATATGCACACCAAGAATAAAAACAGATCCAGAAGACTATGTGTGTGTGTGCTTATATACATATACATACACAGACACACACAGACACACATACATACACATACATACATACACATGTACATGTGTGTGTTATGTAACAATGATCAAAGAAAAGAGGCTATAAACTTGAGAGTGGCAAGGGAAACAGAGGAGAGATGGGGGGGGGACTAATGGGAGGAAAGGGAGGGGGCAAAGTGATGTAAATCTATCTCAATTAAAAAACTTTTAAAGACCTGGACAATGGTTATCAGTGGCTGCCAGATAACAATGGGGAATTTCCTAGCACATAGATCAGAGTTATATCATCTGTCTCCTTAGTAATGCCCAATGTAACAAAAGAGAGACACAAGGCAACATCCTACAGACCTAAATTGACTGGGGCTGGACTAAATCTAACGAATAAAAATAAAATAAAAGATTTCAGAAGAACATGTTCAATGACATCAAAAGGGATGTTAGAAGCAGAATTGAAACTACAGGAAAACATACAGAAAAAATGACATAGATCATTAAGAGACACAGAAAACAGAAGCAGGCTATAGGTTTTATGTGGATCTGGATTCTAACAAATCAAATGCATATCATTTCATTACTTGCATAAGTATTATATCCGCATTACACACACACACACATATGAAGGAACATCAAATAACAATTAAATGTATGATATTATAAGACTATTAATTTTTCAATTCTTAATAATATTCTAATTTGGAATATACACTAAAATATTTATAGATAATATTATATAGCATTTGGGATTGATTTATAAAACCAGATGTGGAAGACAATAACATTGCCTATACAAATTGGTCATATGCTAGTCACTGTCAGATATAGGAACTGGCTACATGGGAATTTAATGCATCATTCTACATTTGTATATGTTAAAATCTCCACCAATAATGACTTAAGAAACCAAACATAAGGGGTCACACCTGCAGTCCTAGCACTCGGGAGACTAAGGCAGAAATACTGCAAGGTCACATAGCAAGACCCTTTGAGAAAATTTACTGAACACATTTTTGAGGCAACCCACTGTAGTAAGTTTTTTTTTAAATGCTATATTTCAACCTTTTATGCAATAAAATTGTCACGGCACCTGGACACCAGTGAGCAATTGAAAAGTGTAACAGAAAAAAAATGGTCTCCTTCATTTAACTAAACAAAGAGATCCCACTGTGACCCTATGCTGGTTACTACTGACTGTCAATCTGACAGGCTTTTGAATCACTAAAGAGACAAGCCTCTGAGTATATTCATGGAGAAGTTTCTGGGTCCGCTTCATTGGGAACACACACCTCAAAATGTGGGTGGTACCATTCCATGGACTAGAGGTCAGGACTGCATAAAAAGAATATAGACAGATAAGCCCCAGGATTGACCTCACTGTGCTTCCTGACAGCTGGCACACGGTGAGCAGACACCTCACACCGCTGCCACCATCCTACCCTCACCATGATAGACCATACCTCAAGCCATGGGCCAGACTAAGTATGTCCTTCTTTGCATTGCTTTTGTCGGATATTTTATTGCATCCATGAGCAAAGTAGCTCACAAAATCCCCTAATTCAAGCTGAACTACGAAGGCAACCAGCAAGAGGAAAGGCAAGGTCTCAGAAAAACTGACATTGTCTCTTCTCAGATACAGGACCTTGAGTCAGGAGACTCTTCAAAGGTAGAATAAGTTGGTACCCCACCTTGAAGATCAAATAACAAGTGAAAAACAAAAACCTTGGAAACATTAAACTGTTATTGAAAGAGTAATATAATAATTACCCTTTCCCTCTCTGGCCCTGTTTCCATCTTTATTCTTTCTCCTCTGACTAGTACAATTATGTATATCAGAGTTGTTCTAGTTCCTGCTTTGTGAATTTGTGAGTTCTCAAGGACAGACCCAAAGCCAACACACTGAGCATAGGTTACTTCATAAAGCCTTCTGGATTTGAGTGTTTGTTCCAGTCACAGTGTGGCTGGCTGCTCCTGTCTGGAACCCCAGGGATTTCTGGACTGTTATACAGTTTATCTCAAGCAGTGTGTGTTCAAGGTTAGTAAGCCAAATAGCCAGGAAGCCGTCCCATTTATAAAAAGGCTGAGTATCATAGACGATGTGTTCTCAATGAGGAAGATGTAGGCTTGACCCCAAGAGGAGCTTCTAATCCTGTGTACACAGTTCATCTCTTGTCCACATGAGCCATGGTTTTTTTTTGGTTTTTTTTTTTTTTTGTATAGTTGGGTTTTTTTAATTTTACAAGTTGTATTTTAAAAACAATTTCTAAATAAATTAATAAATCACACACCAAGATTAACCAGACCCAAAATCTATGTAACTCAATAAAACTTCCATACAATTAGAACAGGTTTGAAAACAGAAGCTGTGGATCTTCATATTAAATTTTACCCTTCCAGTGTCAAATATATTTTATGCTCTTATTCACTCCCCAAACCAAAAACTCTATAACAGAGTCAGAACTAGAAAAACAGGTAAGTTAATATACCCTTTCATTGTTTTGGTTTGCTTGTTTTTTGAGACAAGGTTTCTCTGTGTAGCCCTGGCTGTCCTAGAACTCACTTTGTAGACCAGGCTGGCCTTGAACTCAGAAATCCGCCTGCCTCTGCCTCCCAAGTGCTGGGATTAAAGGCGTGCGCCACCACCGCCCGGCAATATACCCTTTCATAATTGTGCCCATTACCTCATCCCCTAATATTTAGCCTTTCTTGCTCTTTTCTTCATGTTACCTTGTGTACACACATGTGCATTTTCTTATGTATATACATAAATTATCGCCTAGATTCTGCATATCAGGGACAATCACTTTTCCACCTGAGTCATGCTGCATGGAGGGGTGCTCATACAGATGTCTGTAACAGAAGTTCTGGTACTCAGGGAAAGGAGTTTTGGAGAATTTGGTATACTGGATCAAGCTTGTAGCTCCCTCCTCCTGAACTTTCCTGCTCTGCTCATCTCCTCCAACAGCCCTTCCTGTCCACTTTATACTGACATTTGGCACACGGTGGTACTCCTGTACTTGATCCTTACACTGCACAAAAGTCAAATGTCTAGCTTGTCCACAGGATTCATCCATCTTCTCTACAGCTATAGCCTCTTTTGATAATGACTGGTCCTTGTCTGGTAAAAGACCCTGGTTTTGAATTAACAAAAGCTATTGCCATTTGTTAAAAAAAATCATATACATCATTAAAATATTATATATATATATATATATATATATATATATATATATATATGTCAGCAGAAAGATATAGATCAGGCATGGCAGGATTCAGTGACTCCAATGGTCAAACAGTAAAGTCAAGGAAATAAACGGACAGCTGGGGACTGTAATGTATTCTCCCCAATCCAACAGGGAGAGACTACCAAGCACCTCAATGCTTTGGGAGATTAAAGAATAGACTTAACAATGTTTGAGGAAAAATGAAACTGATTTGTATGAAGGATATCTGGGATGACCCACTGGACTTTAAACATTATATGACTCCACTGAAATGTGCTTCTGGCTATACCGTGACCTGAGCCAGTCTTCTGACAGTTCTAGTTTGGTTGCATTTGTATTAAGCTAGACACAAAAGGACTCTTACTGAAAGAGCAACAGTGTTGCTTCTTTAAGTCTGAACGGTAAATGTTGAAAAGGGAAGGGAAGGGACGGAGAGGGGGGAGGGGGAGGGGGGGAGGGGGAGGGGGGGAGGGGGGAGGAGGAAAGGAGGGGGAGGGGGAGGGGAGGGGGGAGGAGGAAAGGAGGGGGAGGGGGAGGGGAGGGGGGAGGAGGAAAGGAGGGGGAGGGGGAGGGGAGGGGGGAGGAGAGGAGAGGAGGGGAGGGGAGGGGGTGAGGGAGGGGAGGGGAGGGGAGGGGAGGGGAGGGGAGGGGAGGGGAGGGGAGGGGAGGGGAGGGGAGGGGAGGGGAGGGGAGGGGAGGGGAGGGAAGGGAAGGGAAGGGAAGGGAAGGGAAGGGAAGGGAAGGGAAGGGAAGGGAAGGGAAGGGAAGGGAAGGGAAGGGAAGGGAAGAGAGAAAAATGAAATCTGGGAAAGAATGTATACCACACACACAAAAAAAATGTGGTTTAAGACACTGAGATACAGCCTCATATAGACTAGACTGGCCTCACTAAGCACCCAGAGATAACAGAACTTTTATTCTTCTCGCCTCTGCTCTCAAAGGCTGGGAGTGTGCTACCATGCCTGATTTTTATGCTGAGCTTCGGATAAAACCCAGGGCTTCGTGATAGGCAAGCACCTTGAGCTATATCTCCAGTCCTACCCCAGAACGTACTAAAGCTGGCTTGTGATGTGATGTGACTCTAATCTAACCCTACCAGATCTATACTCTTTTTGTTTCAACTGCCCATCAGATTTTACAATCAGAAAAACTTCCCCCGAAATTGCCATCTGTGGTTTTCCTCTTTATCGCTCTATTGTAAAATATTTTCCTCTTCCTCTGATAACAATGACCACCAGAGAAATTGACACAGAAAAACAGCTCTTACCCTCGTGGTGGCGATGTCACACAGCCTGCCCTCATTCTGCACAGTGGAACGTCCATTGTCATCCAAGAAGCTCCTCCTGTCTTCCCTGGCTGGAGTGTGGAGTACACACCGGCATTTAGTGACTCAAAGAAGAGAAGAATTCAGTCCTCTGGTTGTCCAAGTCAAGGCAGATGCTGTAAAGTCAAGTTCACCTACAGAGGAAAGCACCAGCCAAGTTGTCACTCTAAGGTGGAAACAAAACCAAGATGTTCTATCACACACTCAGTGTTTTGGGCACTTTTTACTGATTAGACACCAGGCTTCAAGCTCCGTGGAATTTTTGTAGAGGAGCCGGTCTCTTCCCAATATGGTACCATCACTCCACTTGAACTCATGGATAGGACTAAGGACTCATCAAACATGATGGCAATGGAGCATCTGGAGCATCACATCTGTCACAGGCCATGAAACACCTGGACACTGAATTTTAAACTGATAAACTGGACACTAGAGTTATGGCTTTACTCAATTCCCACAGGGCTGCTTTATAAAAGAGTTACTCTGCTAGCCATCCCGTTGAGGATATGCTTGTAAACTTCTAAGTGAATATACTTTAATCCATTTCAGAGGCAAATTTATAGGGGTTACTGGTCTAATAGAATTAATTCCACTGCTACAATTTGAGATCAATAGATTTCAAAAGCCAGCCAAATTCAATTCCTCTTTATTTGCACATTGCTGTATGTCACAGTACATGAAAGATGATTTCAGGTACTAATGTAGAGGCCCTGACAAACATGAAGTGGAGTGCCAGAGAAATGTTAATGATCCCCCAAAAAACAGACAGGAGCCAATCTGATGTAATTCACACGCCCTGCCCCCACAACGAACCGCTGTCACGCAGGACAGTTTTTGGTGGTGAAAGAGCCTTGAATATCTATCGGGACAAGGCTTTATAGTAATCAGTAACTGGGGAGGGGGTAAGTGTGCAAGCATCCAATTGGAAAACTACTGTGGTCTTTAACCTAATTGGCTGGAGCTGGGAGCCATATCATAAACCTAATGTCTGTTCCCCTCTACATTGGTGATTTTTAGGCAAAGGGTGGGCTTGTAACCTTGGGGTATAGGTTTGTTAGGGAAATAACCTGGGATGCTGGTCTTGTTGGGGGTTAGCCTAGAGACTAGAGATAGGCTCGGGTTTTATTGGGGGGCAACTTGGAAACTAATGCTAGGTACCAGCCTGTTAGTTTACCTGAGTTTAAACTGAGGTCAGGTGCTCTAAAACGAAGTCTGAACTTAAAAGATTTGGCCTCTCAGAAGATGTTTGTTCAAGGACTGGGGGGGGGGGGGTAAGTTTATATCAAAACAAACACAAATATAATCTCTCTCTCTCTCTCTCTCTCTCTCTCTCTCTCTCTCTCTCTCTCTCTCTCTCTCTCTCTGAATAATTTAAAGAAAGTGCAAATAAAAACTCTCAACCAAGCAAGCTTTGCCTCATGTGGCTGTATTCCCATAGGCCTATGCTGGCATCCAAGGATCTATCCATTGATGTTTTTCCAATCAACGCTAAGTCCAAAAGGAGAAGTGGGTAGTCATGGAGAAAAAGAAACTATTGATGATAAGCTATAGATAAACAAGAAGTGCCTCTGGCTACATCAGTAATTAAACAAACAGTGTGGTTGAAGACCTTCTAAGGCCCTGGGATCTCACATGGCACACAGCAGCTTCTCCAACACCCCAAGAGCTCAAAGCACCTAAGCCAAGCAAACATGTGAAAGCAAACATGTCTGAAAAATATCCCGGGGACAGTGCAGGCAGAGACCAGGAGGAACAAAGTTTACAGGTTGGTCCCAACAGGGACAGAGCATGCATCCTGACACTCTGTGGGGGTGAATTTCCCCTTCTAACCGATCTGGGTCATGAGAATGATCCAGAAGTGAATTGCAGCTCCATCCAAACTGAACTTTCCAGGTGGAACTCTTGGTGGAAAAGCAAAGAAATCTCTTTAAAAGGATGAATAACCACAGTTGAAAAGTTAAAGGCTCCTGTGTTCTCCTCTGGCCTCCCCTTCTTCCTCTCCCTCCTTCTCTCCAGTGTTTCCCAGAACCACCTTGGACATTTGCCTCCCGAGCCAAGGCAGAAATGCTCCTGTGCCTAATGGTTCCTCTTAGATCCTTTCCAAACTGCAGAATAGTTTAAAAGAAAGTAAGGCTAAACTGGCTGGGAAATCATTATGTAACTCTGAACAGCTTTACCATCGCTGTGTTCAATACGGAAGGAAGAAAATCAAAAGTGCCGGGTGGTGGTGGCGCACGCCTTTAATCCCAGCACTCGGGAGGCAGAGGCAGGCGGATCTCTGAGTTCGAGGCCAGCCTGGTCTACAGAGTGAGTTCCAGGACAGCCAGGGCTACACAGAGAAAAGAAACCCTGTCTCGGGGAAAAAAAAAAGAAGAAGAAGAAGAAAGAAAGAAAGAAAGAAAAACAAAAACAACAAAAAGAAAATCAAAAGTACTTGGGTTCTTTGTCTAGAAGTTTATTACTTTGGCTCAGCACAGAACAGTCAGGGCTGACCCTGGGAAACACAGTAAGGTTAGCCAAGTGTATCCTTTCCACAGACACCTGTACCCAGAGAGGCGTTCAGTCAATGTGTCTTGAATAAATGACATCCCAAACAAATCAGTGTCCTCACTGCCACCTACACTCAGAATGTGTGCACCTTACTAGATTTTCAATCACCTTGATCACCATCTAATGATGAGAACTAGGGAGATGGCTCAGTTGGTAAAGGATTTGCATCAAAAACATGAGGATCTCGGTTTGATCCCTAGAGATCATGTAAAAATGCTGCATGTGGTGTCACACCTTTCTAATCCCAGCAGGCTGAGACAGGAAGATCCCTGGAGACCAATGGCCAACCAGTCTAAACTGAATTAGCAAGCTTCTAACCAATAAGAGACTCTGCCTCAAAAGGAGTAAACTGTGTCTCTAGATGACACCCAAAGTGGTCTTCTGGTCTCTGTGCATGCACACACAGACACACAGAAACACACACACACACACACACACACACAAATGCACCTTAACCCCTGGATTTTCAAAACAAGTTTAATATCAGTCAACAGTAATTGTTAACTTATACTAATCCACACCACTCTATGATAAAAAATGATAGCTACCATTTTCTGAGCCCCCCCCCCCCAACACTCTAGGCACATTTGTGTAATGTTTACAAACATCTCAGCCTTTAACCAGCACACATGACAAGTATTATTCTTATTTTAGAGGTAGGACATCCGGACCCAGAGATGTTATCTGCCCACAGTTCTACACCCAAGAAGTTCCAGAACCAAGGTTCCCAACGGTCCGTCTGATCTTATTTACTGTGGAATCAAGGTTCTTCCGCTCATCATCAGGAAATGTTGAGGGAGGACTGAGCGAAATACGCAAAACATAACCCAAAGCACAAGGCTTGGGGAAGGAAGTGTGAGCGCCCAGATCATGCAATGTTTGTTTCTTTACGGGCCTACCAAGGTGGTCAGGAAGGATCTGTTCAAGCAAAGGAATCATCAGGAGTGATTTAGCACTAAACAGGTCTCTGACTTTGTGATTCAGCTCAAACCTGGCAAAAACCCATCAAGTTCCCTCAAGGCCTGCTTCCTCCTGCAGAATTCCTTTTCCCAGTAATTGATTTGTCTTTCCCATTTCCTCCAGCCTAGCTATATTTCCTGGTGAGTTCAGCATTCAAAACATACAGAATGACTACCTCCATTATTGAGGGGGAAAGGGGAGGAGTAGACAGAATAGTTGACTCTTCCATCATCCAGACACCTGACATACAGAAGCTTGGGGCCTTGAGGGATGAAATGGGTTGTAAACCGTACACAGGAGTGACCACAGCTTCCATAATAAGCTCTTGCCATAGGTACAGGGTGACCTCTAAAACTATAAACATGTGCCTGGTAAATCAAAGGTAATAATCCTCGTGGCATTGCACTACTAGCTACTGTCCTCTGTACCCACACAGAATTCTGGATGTACCTATCATTGTCGTGCCATATTCTTCTGAAGTGTTATCACACCAGCATCCTAGCACCACCCAATAGACTGAGAAAGCTACCAGTTAGATACAGCATCCCACCATCCATCTTCATATTAATTATCCCTGTCATACAGTGGGGCTTCATACATTTTGTTCAAAGCAATTCCTTTCTCCCAAGTCAACAAAATGAAAGAGTAAATTATAGGAAAAAAAAATCAGTACATATAATGAAAGGCAGGTGGTCAAAGGCAAAAGAGGAGGAGGAAACTGGGAAGGACAAAATGGTTGCCAGGACCTATCCCAGCACTGGGTAAATAAAATAATCTTATCCCGGAGAGTCAGCCCACTCTGCCCCAGTGGTGGAGCATCTCAAGGCCAGGGTATTCTCATTCTTAAGCAAACTTGAAACCTCCCTTGCACTGACTCCAGGCTCCAAGATGCACTTCCTGGTGACTAAAGACCCACGTATGTTGTTAACAGGTACCACATGAACTATGCAGTCAATATATGCTCTCCCCTTGTGATTTGCCATGTATGTACATTTAAAAAGTGGAAAGTGGCTTATTTACACTTTCCTGTGAGTTCTGATATAAGTCAGTGTCTTAATTAGGCCTTTGGTTGCTGTAGTGAAATACCATGACCATGAACAACTTGGAGAGTGAATGGTTTATGTGAAATACTTCTACATCATAATCCATCACCAAAAAAAGTCAGGACAGGAACTCAAACGTAGCAGGAATCTGGAGGCAGGAGCTGAAGCAGAGGCCATGGAGGAGAGCTGCTTACTGATTTGTTCATCTTGGCTTGCTCATCTTGATTTCATATAGAACCCAGGACCACTATCCCAGGGATGGTACCACCCACAGTGAGCTGGGTCCTCCCCTACCAATCACTAATGAAGAAAATGCCCTACAGCTGGCTCTTACAAAGGTATGCTTTCAGATGACTCTAGCATATGTCAAGTTGGCTTAAAACTAGCCAGCAGAATTTGATCAGGTTTTTAATGCCAGAAAATGAATTTCTGAAGTTACACGATAGCCTTTGTCTGTGATAAGGACCCTGGGAAATGGCACCTATAAGAAGACTCCTGATCCAGACAGCTTCCCTGAAGACATCTTGACCTTACAAATTTCCACAGCAGATGTCTACACCTTGGCACCCACCACTGTTTCTATAGGGTAGGATGATTGTTTCTTATGGGAATGATCCACAGATTATAAAATATTTAGCAGTATCGATAGTATACTATATAGTATAGTAAGTAACACCCACTTATTAAATAACAAGGTTATGACAATCAGAAATCTCTCCAGAGACGGCAAAATATCTCAACAGCTAAAATGCTTGTCATCAAGCCTAGGAACCCCACAAGAAGAAGAAAACCAAGTCCCACAAGTTGTCCTCTGACCACCACAAGCACACCATGACATACATGTACACACACACACACGCACACACAAATTAATAAAGCTCAGTAAGATGTTCTTTCAAATGTTTTCAGACCCTGTCAAGTGTTCTGCTTGAGAAGCAAAATAATCTCCAACTAAGACAAGAGCTCTATAAACACAGTAAAAGTTCAGACCCTGCCAAGAGCCATAATAGAACAAACTAATAATTAGCAGGTAATCATCCTGAAATGGCTTGCTTGGATTATTATATAATTTGTGACAAGTGAGCCCTTATTCAGCAAGGTTGTAAGGGACTTATTTTAGGAAAGATTCCTGCTATTAATATGCTTTTTCTATTATTATTAAACATATGTAACCATCACTAAGCAATAGCACACCCCTTTGGAGCAGATCTCTGCAGATCCACGACAATGTACTGTCTTCTAGTGATGCTATATAGACTAATAGATGACTTCTTAAGTCTTAATAATGATCCTATAAGAATTCCTAAAATTATGTCAATGATTATTAAGCTCTTTTATAGTGGGACTGCTATTAGGTCCCTTTCTGATAATCAAAACTGCAATGAGAACTCTGCCAGTCTCTCAAGTGTCATCAGTTAATTGCTCTTAGATAGTAACCAGGCTTTCTCCTATGCAGAGCACATTCCAAGAAGTTGTAAAACATTTAACCAAAGGTCATTAAAAGGGAACTAACAATTTATTATAGGTGGTAGGACAGAAGATAAAATATTGCCTGAGTTTATCTATACAAAACTTCACCAATTTCTTACTTATAGTTTTAAACCTTCAGTGAAACTGTGGAGCTAGACAGGTGATGGATATTTAGCCAGATAATTACTCCTAATAGATACGCATGTAAACATTCTCTGTTTACATAATAATAATAGAAATTATTTTAATAGAAATAAATTTCTATTTCAATTTATGATTTGATTTTTGGTGTGAACTTGTGATGAACTTTGTAATATGTGACCATGTATTCTGAAAGATGTATAAGTACTGAAGACAAAGACAAAGAGGGAGTTCGTCGTTCATCCTGTTCTTTCCTTTTCCCCTGCCTAGAATTTTTTCCTTAGAACTTTTCCCTTATTAGAATTTTTTCCTTTTCCCCACTTAGGGCCTTTCCACTTTTCCCCTTAGATAGCTTTAATAGGAAACTTTTTATACTTATTAATAAACTCTATAATAACTTCTCTAAGTGTTTTTCTTCCTGTGACCTCAGACTAGTAGAGCCAGCACTTCCTGCTGAGATAGTACAAAGGCTATTTACTTAATCTTTTGCTGTTTTTAGGATGAGGTGCTAAGTGCCAGAAACTGCAGTTTCTGGCCTCAGAGGATCACAGAAGGCAGGTCAGCTACAGAAGCATAGATAAGTAAACTTTTATTATACAGCAACCCTAAATATCTTGTAAGACCAAAGTCTTACCCGAATCTCAATCTCATAAGAACAAGTCTTACTCCGGCCGACACTCTTCTCCCTCTGCTCCCTCAAGAAGAACCAAGAAGAGAGAAAAATAAGACTTCCCCACCACACTAGGACTAGCCACTGGCAAGACCCCTGTTTTCAACTGGGCATGCAATAATGCTTCCTTGTGGACAAGACACAGGAATTGTCCTCTAATATTTACGTTTTTGAAATCAGTCATGGCATTTCATGCCATATCAGCCAATAAAAACTTTACAAATAAGGAAAGTTACAAGCAACTTTAGAGAAGCTGAGAAGATGCCTTAGGAGGTAATGAACTTGCCACACAAGCATAAGGACCTGAGTTTAGATTCCAAACACTCACATAAAAGTCAGTCATAAATGACAGATACCTATAAGCCCAGCCATGCAGAGGTCGAGATAAGCAGATTACTGGAGGTCACAGGCCAGCCAGTCTAGCCAAATAGGTGAGTTCCAGGTTCAGCGAAAAAGCTAATCTCAAAAAAGAAGCAGAAGCGTGGTTAGGGATAGCATCTAACATTGACTTATACCCTCTATCATGAACTCATACATAGGCACACTCACACACACACACATGTGTATTCATGTGCACACACATGAACACACACATAGCACACATGCACAAAGCAAGTCTAACCTGTTAGGTATCAAATTATGTTTCATATGACTTGAATATAATGATAGTGGTTTTTTTTCTCTATGAGAGTTTGCCTTGTGTTTCCTAGGATGACATACCATGCACGTATATTTATATGGCTTCAAACACATAGCCTGCTTTCTGCAATAATACTGCTCCGGCTGAATATAACCACTCCTAGTCAAAGTTCTCACCTTGTAGAACCTCAGTGAATGTCTTCAAGGGAAAAAAATGCAAATGCATGTCTGTTTCATGGCCTTGCCACTACTCATCAATCACACACCAATTCTTAATAAAACCTGAGGGTAATAAAATTATAGGCATGATAATGGAAGATGAAATTCTATCCTGTCTGTGTCTTGCTTAACTAATGAGAATTTTCATCCAGTGTTTTGCTCCAATAGTATTAAAATATCACAATCAGGCTTCCATAATTGGGTTTACTGCGCAAGAAGAGTTGTGCTGATATTTAAATCCTATAATCCAAAGCCATCAGAAGAATACACCTTCCAGTCGATGCTGACAGTGGATTGCCACCAGTATCCCTGAACTATATTCTTTCTCCAAATTATCAAATTTCAATAATGTGAAAAATCCTTAATATGAAAAATCCTTACATTCACATGATATTTTTTTTTAATTTCAATCGGCCCCAGAAGGAAAAGGAAAGCTTCTCAGGTTCTAATATATTCAAGGATTAAAAATAAACTTATAGATGTTCTGGTTTTCGATGAGAGGCCTGGTTAGTGCTTTTTAAAGTGAAGTCTCTAAATTATACTAGAGAGATCCGTGGAAGTTCTGTTTTTCTCTTGAGTATCTGCAGTGAGTGGATGTAAAAGCATCCCCAGCAATCCCTAAGGCCCAGGGCATTCGTAACCAAACACCACCTTCCTCCCCTCTGGTTCTGTGTTTCCAGACAACCTCCCCTGTGGGATAAGAGAGCAGCAGCATCACAGCTGAGTCACCTCCCCAAAACAATCCATGACACCAAAGCAGAGACAACCAGGCCAGAAGCTGCCTAGGGAGATGTGCCCCACATAGATAAGAGCATCACACAGCCACTGACCCCAGACAGTCACCCCTGAGTACTAACCGGGCTCTCAAATCCCTCTGAATAGTCCATGTGACTGTTACCTTTTCACTGGCCCCAGGAAGAAACTATCCTACCTTCATGTAATCAACCTTGCTCAGGGTGGCTGAAGAAAAAGGTTCCTACTGCAGGCAGAAAGGTAAATTAGCCCAATCGGGAGCCTGAGATCGCGCACAGCCTAATCCTAGCTTTATCTCTCTCCCTTTCCGTGATATGAATGACAACACACTGTGCTGAAGCACTGAGGAAGGGAGGAAGAAAAAGCCAACAGCATTGCAGGATGCAGAGCAGTTTAACACACAGAAAACAGCAGACTGTAAAGTGACTCTGGGAAAGCGTTTCCTAGGACATCATAGCCAGAAGCTCACTCACCTTTCATATTTCCAGTAATATGCGAAGAAAATAAATCACAATTGCATTAAGGATGCATGGAGGAAGGTGTCCAGTGCATCATTAATTCCTCATAAGTTTATGCCAAAAGCCACCTAAGTGTCCATCAATGGGAAGGAGACACTACATAGCCTGGAGATAGCCATGGAGTGGAATCCTCTACACCAGATACTCTCACTGAAAGAAGCATAGTAAACTCTGGGATCTTGTTGGACCTGCGCCCTTCTGTGATCTTCCATGCCTGGGCTCAGTTATCATATCCTTGTCTTGGTTTTGAGTTTTAGTTTCTTGGTTTCCTGAGACAGGATCTCAGTGTCTAACCTTGGTAGGTCTTCAGTCCGCAATGAATTCCAGTCTGGCTTTGAACTTGTGATGTTCCTACCTCATCCTCCCAAATGCTGGCAGTATAGGGACATATGTAACAAGGCTTATGAGTAATGAATGGGGTTTTTGCACTCATTTTATAGATGAGGTAACTGGTGAACAAAGACGTTACTAACTCTCTTGAGTCAATGAATACTTTTTAAAAAAGAAAAGAAAATTTACTGTGTAGCTTCCAGCTTCTGATTCTCCTGACCTGCACTAAGCCACTAATGTTACAGACATATACCATGCTTGGAATTGAACCCAGGCCTGTGCTCACTGGAGAAGTACTCTATCAACTGAGCTACAAACTCGAGCCAAGAGTCAACAACTACTCCATGAGGGCTCCATGATTTCAACTCAAGCAACGCTCTAAAGTCATGTTCCTAGCCACTAATACAATAAGCCTATGCAATAAGGCTTAGTTGGAAAGTAAGACAATTATAGTATACTGTATGGCATGGTCCTGCTCTACCAGATATGCCTGTGCTGATTGCAGAGTGGGAAAGAAAATCTGTAATAATAACATTGAAATGACGTGTGCATTTTTTTCTGGATGATAGAATTTAACATGAGTCTCGCTTTTGACTCTGAATTTGTCAATGTTGTATAAACTTCTTGAAGTGTATTAAGCCTTATAAAATACTTAAGAAACAGTTACATCGGCAAGGAAATATAATAGCACACAAGCAGCCTGGGTCAGTAGTTGAGCAGGAAGGAAAAGAGAGACAGACATGAGGAAGATTTACAACCTGAGGGGAACTTACAGACTAACCAGTGGTAGACTCTTCATCTAAGCCCCCCTATGTCCTGATAGAATCATAAGCTGCTTTAATTCACTGGATGCTGCTTTACCCCCCGGGTTACCTGGGAAGACAAAGAGGCAATATGGAGCTTGACCTCGGAGCTTATAGGAGTATATTACAGAGTACAAGGTAAATAAGGAACTGCCATAGAAAGTGGTCAATTCAGAGGATGAATAGTCCCTGCAATAGGAGTGGAGATGTATATGAGTAGAAGCATTACAGCCAAACCTTGAGGGGCACAGAAGTTGTGATCTGGCAAAGGACACAGAATGGAAGGCAGTTCCAAATGGAGGAAGCTCATGCCAAATAAAAGAAGAGGAAAACCTCTGCTGGGTACAAAGAGTTGGGAAGCATAGAGTTCAACCAAGACAGAGCTTATGAATTCAAGACACTGACATACCCTTTCCTCTTCAAATGTCCAAAGAACTCCACCTGTACAGGTCAACCCTTTTGAGAGCTAGAAAGAAGGATGCTCCCGGAAGAGGGATCTAGCTTACCTATAGCCATACCTACTTCTCTGAAATGAGTAGACTATACCCCAGACCTCTAAATATTTGTCAATAATAAACCAATAAGAAATGCCAAAAATCTCCAGGCATTGGTGCTGCTCCTTGGATGTCTAGAACAGAAGGTGACCTTGGGTACCTTGGTGCACAGGAATTCCTGGGATCTCAGATGGTCAACAGTGAATTCTAGGAGAGCCATCAAAAAATGTGAGCAAGAACAGAAAATGAGGTAGCTTCAGTAACTCATCCCTCCTTCTATAGTCCCCTCTCCACAAAAGACAGCACAGGGCACTGCAGAGGAATCTCAGAAGGGATATATCTTGACTTCTCCTAACTCCAGCTGATACTGAGTGATTCCTTCCATCAAAACAGGCTTGGGGTAGGAGTGCTGATATGGTAACCACAGCAAAGGGTTTGGATAATCCCTGGCCCTGGTAAGAGTTGCTGCAGGAGCCACAAAATGCCTCTTAGACTCTTAGCTGCCTTGAATTCACAATAATCACACACCTACTCCTAAGACTTCTTTAATGATTTGATTAAGGAACACATATATTGCTTAATCACAAATTGGTTTTAGTATTTTGATAAGTGCATTTCAATATGGTAGGAGTCCTTTCTATCCTGTGGCTTTTCTGTTTTGCATTTTGTTTTGTATTTAAAAACACTGTTCTGACACTGGGAACAGGAGCTGTCCTACTAATAGGTCCCTTTTCCTTCTTCTGGGTTGCTGCCTTGTCTGGCCTTGATGTGATGGTATGTGCCGGCTCTTGTGTTAGCTTCTTATGCTACGGTATGTTCTGTGGAACATATGTCCACTGGAGGCCTGCTCTTCTCTGGCTTCTCTGATGGAAAAGGAGAGAGACAGCAGGAGGGGGTGGGAGAAGAGGAAACTGCAGTCAAAATATCTGAGAGAACAAAAAAAAAATACTGTTCTGAAAAATGGCCCACTGCTTCTTTGATTGCCACAAGGAACTCTGGCACACACACGGGGGGGGGGGGGGGGGGGGGGGCGGGGGTGAATTCCTGGACTCTGACTGGTAAATCATATTTGGCTGCTATTGTGTCAGCCTCCAGTGCCTTCCATCTTAGAGCCAAAGTCAAAGTTCCCTCTGTTCTTCTCTGCTTTTAGCTCCTCAAGCTTTTACCCATAAGCCATAAGGCTTTTCCTGATCAACCTTATTCCTGCCAGTGAGGTGTGGGCTGCCTCAGGGCCTTTGTCATAGCTGATCTCTTCCAAGGATGCTCTAGTCACAGGATAAGCTGAGAAAGTTAACATCAAGGTTCAAATATAGAATATGTTTATATCCTACTTTTAAAAACTTAAATATAGAATATCCTATAAATATATATAATATATATATATATATATATCCCTAGAAACAAAATTAAGTATAGGATATATGAATATATCCTATATCATATATATATATCATATATGTATATCATATATCATATCATTTATCATATATCATATATGTATATATGCATATATAGACACGTGTTTTCTATTTATCTTATTTATTAGAATTTGTACTCTACTGTACATACAATACTACAAATGCCTTCCAACTCATCTGTCACATAATAGCTTCTTAAAATTATTTGCAGATTCAATTGATAAACTTTTTTATTAACTTATACTTCTCACACAGCTTGGCCGTGAGCTACTACCATTCCACATTAATGCTCTCTTGCCCATTATATTAAATGAGAGAAAGTGGAGAAATCAGCACCAAGCAACCTGGCTCGTGATTAGTGGAAATGAGCAGCGTTCGGACTTGAGGCAGTGGTAATGGATCACCGCACGGCCAGGACTTCATATAACCCACAGATGATGACAATATAAGACAGCATTTCAAAGCTCACCACAGTAAACTAGTGTGGCCAAGGGAAGATCTGACACAGAAGAGCAGGCATCACAAAACACCTCGTCCCATTCTGTCCCCAGAAAGGGTTAGTTTTAATAGCAGCTACTGTTTCCTTTGGAATAATCCACTAAAGCTTGTCAAGATTGGACTCCTCTGGTTCGTTATAAAACATAGTCAAGGGCTGAGGTGTGGCTCATGGTGGAGTGCTGGCCTAGCACGCACAAGGACCTGGAGGCAGTCCTCTGTACTACCACAACCCCAAAAAAGTTAAGGACAAATAAAGTACTAAATGACATCAATCACAAACCTCTTGATGAAGATGTTCTCAAGCCCTTCAGATATGAAACACACACATACACACACACACATATACACAAAAGCACACTGAAACCTCCCTGAATGCTTCACTGCAACATGGCTGTGTGTGTACATGTGTGTACACATATATATATGTGTATATATATATATATATATATACACATATATATATGTGTGTGTGTGTATACATGTGTACATATATGTTTGTGTGTCATATATGTGTACATTTACATATACAGAGATTGTATGTATATTTACCAGATACAAATATAGATATAGATATTTGGTCAGAGGTTAACCTTTGGTTGGGCATTGTGATAGTTTGTATATGCTTGGCCCAGGGAGTGGCACTATTAGAAGGTGTGGCCCTGTTCAAGTAGGTGTGGCCTTTGGGAATAGGCATGGCACTGAGGGTGTGGGCTTTGATACCTTTATCCTAGCTGCCTGTAGGCCAGTATTCTGCTAGCAGCCTTCAGATGAAGATGGAGAACTCTCAGTTCCTCCTGCACCATGCCTGCCTGGATGCTGCTATGTTCCTTGATGATAATGGACTGAATGAACCTCAGAACCTGTAAGCCAGTCCCAATTAAATTTTGTCCTTTATAAGAGTTACCTTGGTCATGGTGTCTGTTCACAGCAGTAGAACCCTCACTAAGACAGGTATCTTCTTCAGTCACTATCCATCTTATTTTTTGTTACAGTGCCTCTTATTAAACAAGGAACTGAACAATTCAGCTAGACCTTCTGGGTAGTGAGTCTAAGAATCTGCCCATCTCCACCTCCCCAAGGCTGGGATTACAAGTGTACACCACATGCCCATTCATTCTGTACATGGGTTCTGGAGTTTGAACTCGTGTCCTCGTGCTTTCTCAGCAAATACTTTACCAGCTAAACTGTTCCCGGAGCACACAGCTCTCTGAGGTTAGTTTCTATACCCATCCTTTGCTCCTCTTGTACCACACTATGTGTGTTTTAGCTAAGGGCAGCTCTAAGCAGCAAGACCCAAAGATGCTACCAGTCTGCATGTGCATTTGTCATCCTGAAACTCCCTAAACCCTACCGTTCCCTACACTAACACCATTCTTTACTGTTCCTCCCACTTCTCAGATAACATTTGTAGTCTGGAGGAAATCTCACTACCTCTACTCAAGTTTTAAATCTCTGGCCACAAATTAAATACCTTCAGGGACCAGGACAATGCCCACAGTGAAAGGAGGAGAAGCCCTGGCCACTATGAGAAGCAAAAGTATGCTAGGTAATCCAAAAGGCTGAGCTCACCCTTGGGTCTCAGGAGGCTACATCATCCAATTTATCAGGAGCACTCACATGTCTGATTTTTATAATTTTTTTTTAAACATTGAAAACTATTGTTGCTCATGTTTTTAAGACTGTGAGCCAAACCAAAGACATTCATGGCCTGGAAACAACTGACAAGTTACCACATTGTCTTCTCTATACCTTAGTCATTCCCAGTGATCCTTTCTGTACTCCTGTTCTTCTCCCTAACCCCCATCTAAAGACAGAATGTAGACATGTAGCCCCTGTCACCTCCCCCTTTTTTTTTTGTCCCTACATCCCGGCCCATACACATACACACCACCACCACCACCACCACCACCACCACCATCACCACCACCACCACACCACATCACATTCTGGGCCCCTACAACTTCCCCTACTGGGTTTCTCCATTTGAATAATCCACTGAGACCCTAAACACGTCCAAATGTGCCATTTGTTCTCTACTCTCACCACACCTGAATCTCAAGTCAGATATCCAGAAATCATGCCAGCCAGATGCAGATCTTCCCCTCAGCCCTCACAGCACTGACACAAAGCCAGTGCCAATGGTAAACTCAGCTATGTTCCTGGAATCTTTCACATCTGTTCTCTTTCCTCCAGAAATGCTGTGTGTTTCTTCTGGTTGGCCACAGTAGACTCTGACTATACCCCTTGCCTTCTGCCCATCTTTATTCCTTACTAGGGTTGGATTTTGTTACAGCACACACACAAGAGGCTCTTCAAGCCTTCAGGATAAACACTAGATCCACAATGCTTAGGGGAAATGTGGCTTCTCCACTCAGTAGGTAAGTGGTATTAGAAAAGCTAATTGAGCTGCTTCAGCCTCAGTTTCCTAATTCTTAAAGTACAGATACTGAATGTGGCATATTGAATAGGAATGGCCCCAGAGTCTCATGTTTGAATACCTGTTCATAGGGACTGGCATTATTAGGAGGTGTAGCCTTGTTGGGGTAAGTAGTTAATATATCCTCAAGTGTGGCACACAGTCTCCTTCTGCTGCCTGTGGATCAAGATATAGAACTCTCAGCTCCTTTTCTAGCTCCATGTCTGTCTGCCTGTTGCCATGCTTTCTGCCATGATGGAAGCTCTGAAACTGTAAGGCATCCTCAATCAAATGTTTTCTTTTACGAGAGTTGCCGTGGCCATGGTGTCTTTTCACTGCACTGGAGACCCTAACTAAGACACTGAATACCAAATATGTCTTGTGTAGATCAGCTAGGAAGGTAAAAGAGGAGACAGAGTTTTCTCATCATTCCTTATCCATCATCCTCACCTGCCACAACCCAACTGATACCCTGGCACTGATGAAGAACGCCTTAAAGTTTGCCAAAAAGCTCCCCAGCTCCAAATTGTGGAGGTCTGCACACTTGCTTTGTCTACTCAGAGTGCCCTACAAGACTCCGCTCCATCCTTCTCTCATTGACCTCAGGTTCCTCCCTCCCCCAAACCCATGTCTGCTTCACCCCTGCAACCACCAGCCCCTGTGTCTGCCTGGACAGAGTTTTTAATTTGCTCTCTGTAACAGAGTAATCTGTTTACTGTTGCCACCTGCACTGCACTGAGAGTTCCTCAAAGGCAAGGGGTCTCATGTTCCTTAATCGTTGTATCCTTGATGCTGAATAATAAATCATGAATGTATGAATAAGTTAATGACCCTTTGAATTCCCAGACCAATCCAGAGAGGCACGTATACTCATGGTTCACCACTGGTGGTCAAGAAAAGGGAGGTTCAAAATGGTTGAGTACAGGACCTGGTATAGAATGCATTGCTTAGTAAACAAACTGTTTACCATATAAACAGTAGAATCTGAAACTGGTTCCCAGAACCCATGTAAAAATGCCAGGCATTGTGGTAGTAGGGGTGGCGTGTGCTTGTAATCTCAGCACTGTGGCGTTAGAAACAAGTGATTCAGGGGGCTTGTCAGCCAGCCTAGCTCAGCTGGTGAATCCCAGGCCAAGGTAGACAGTGCCTGAGGACTGACACTCAAAGGTGATTTCTAAACTCCATACATGTGCACATGCACCCACATACAACTGTGCGCACATACAAATGTGCATGCACACATACATATGCACATATGTGGTTGGGTACAGAGCAGAGTAAGTGAGGCAAGAGCCCACAAAAGCCCAGAATCAGGAAAAGGAGTGCAAAGAGACACCATTCTGCCTCTTCTGCTGATGGCTTGTTCTGTATACACCAGGCTCTTGTTCCCAAAACAAACCAACTTTATCTCCCTGAATGAGTAAAGGAATAATCCACAGGCGCTTTTTATCACCACACAACTGTTTATGTGAGAATCAACAAAATGTCTACAAAGTGCCCGAGATCTCAATAAACAAGTGCAGGTAGCCTTCTAACAGGGTCTGTCACTGAACAGTTTTTCTTAAAAGCCTACCTATACATGGCTTACTTTGTGCCAAGCACTGCATAAATTACTTTGCTAAATGTTGCATCATGCAAGGTAAATGTTATCATTGTTATTTCCAATCTGAAAATGAGGAAACCAGAACTACCAAGGAGTAAAAGCATCCCCAACCAGAAAAGGCAGGAATTGGACTCAAAGTCATAGGAACAAGGTCCACTAGCCAGTCTGCTAGCATATCAATCTCAATCTGCTGCTTTCTAGCAGAAGACAGATAGATGTAATGTTAGTTACTTCTTTCATAGCTGCAATAAGTTACCCGACCAAAGCAACTTAATGAATGAAAGGTTTATTTTGCCTTACGGTTTGAAGAGAAGTCCTTCATGATGGGGAAGCATGGTGGCATGTGTGCGAGACAGCAAACTGAGTCTCCAGGCAGAAAGCAGAGGGTGATGGATGCTGGGACTCAACTCCCTTCTCCTTTTTATTCAGTCCAGGAGGCCAGCTTACTGAATGGCTAAACATTAAGATGGGTTTTGCCACCGGAATTAACCTAATCTAGGTAATCGCTTACAGGCCTTCCCCTGAGGCTTGTCTCCTAGATCAGTGGTTCTCAACCTTTGGGTTACAACCTGTTTGGAGGGAGGGTTGAACAACCCCTTCACAGGGATCACATAAGACCATCAGAAAACACAGATACTGAGGTTGGAGAGATGGTTCGGTGGTTAAGAGCACTGAATGCTCTTCCAGAGAACTGGGTTCAATTTCTATCACCCACATGGTATCTCACAACTGTCTGTAACTCTAAGATCTGGCACACACAAACATATATGCAGGCAAAGCACCAATAAACATAAAAGAAAAATAAATTATTAAAAACAGGAAGAAAACATATTTACATTACAATTCATAACAGTAGCAAAATTAGTTATGAAGTAGCAACAAAAATAATTTTATGGTTGGAGGGTCACCATAACATGAGGAACTGTATTTAAAGGGTCACAGGGTTAGGAAGGTTGAGAACCATTGGCCTAGATCTTGTCTAGTTGATAATTAATATTAATCATCACAGATAGATACATAAATAAGTAAGTAAATAGGCACACAGATAATTACTATATCAATGATAAAAAACATTCTAACATAGATACACAGATAGCTATTGATGGGTGATAGACAAAAAGTGACTATAAAGTAATAGTACCTACAATCAAGCATGACTCAATAGGTTAATATATACATTGTATTTATTCCAATGTGTAGTGTGTTATAAGTCTTGCATCACACTTTATTATTTTATCACTAAATTCTACAAGAACCCTAAGAATCATCTAGATAAGAACTGGGAGTTTTAACAACATAAGAGTTTCCTCCACTTATCTGATGCTAATCTGAAAGGCTCCAGGAACACAGGAGAAGTCACTGGGGACTGAACCTGGGAAACAGCAGGGTTGGTCCTTGGGGACCTCATTTTCTCAGTACATCCCAGGCATCCCAGGCTCCATCTCTGCAAATAATGATCTTGATGTTCATCCTGCTCCCGTTTCAACTCAGTGGGAAAAACTATAAAACGAGCCTTTAAAATGGTGTGAAGTAGACCTTGGACATCTCTTACATCCTTCAGGGATCTTTGAACATATGTAACAGGAACTTGTGGTGACAAACCAGCACAAACATAATTTCTTTTTCCCCAAAAGATTGTGTGATGTTTCTAGAATCAAAGAAGGTGAGAATAAGCAGGAGCCTTCCTGAAAAAAACTGGAAGTCACTCAGCTAATAGGGCATGTAACTAGCTAAGGCCATTCCACCTGCCCACTCAATGCCTATTCTGAAGGACAAACAAGAAGCTGGCAGCAGGAACATCCAGGGACACCCCTAGTTGTTACCTTTTACCCAGATAACATCCAAATAGGAACATATCAAGAAACTCAGTCAAATAGTTATACAGCCAAAATTTCCACTCAACCCTTTCCAAAAATCCTCTGTGTATGTCTGTGTCTGTGTGAGTGTGAGTGTGTGTGTGTGTGTGTGTGTGTGTGTGTGTGTGTGTGTGTGTGCAAGAGAGAGAGAGGGAGGGAGGGAGGGAGGAAAGAGGGAGGGAGATTATGTCATTTCAGTGTCATTTCAGACATGAAGGAACACATGCCCTTTTCCAATGCCTCTCAATCACAGCAGTAGACAAGCAAATGATGTCTTCGAGTTCACACTACTGTCCATATCCTCTTGATATATGACCACATGAACTATCATGTATCCTATGTACATCTTCAAAAGTAGGCCAGCAGCATCAGGGAAGAGCCCAAACTCCTTGGCCATCAAGCAAGAAGACTACTTCCTACTCATCTGGCCACCAGGCTACTTCATGCCTCCCTGTGGCAGCCCCAATAGACCATTTATTACCCCTGGTCATACCAGGAATTCTCCCATTGGTTCCAAATTGTTGAACCAATTCCACTTAATGGTTATCTTCTTTCTATGTAATGTTCTGTCTTTAGGTAATCAGCTGAAGGGGCTGGAGAGATGGCTCAGCAGTTTAAAAAAGCACCAACTGCTTTTCCAAACAACTTAAATTTGATTCTCAGCACATACAAGGTGATTCATAACCATCTATAACCCCAGGACCAGGGTATCTGAATCCTCCCCTGGCATGCAAGTGGCACATAGACATACATACATACAGGCAAACTCGACACCAAATTTTAAAACAAAATTAATAAAAATACTACCTGAAATGTCACCATTTCCCAGGACTTCCATTGTGTTCCCTGTTCCCTTCCTGATGAACATGTACCCCTACAAATCTGTTTGTAGAACCCCATTTCCCAGCAATATCCCTGACATGCCATGATATCAATGTCTGATTCACAGCAGACAAGTGGGAGAAGTCTATCTGGTGGAAATATGACTAAATTAATGTTCTACTTCTTTCTTTAAAAAGCAATGGGAGTGGGAGAGATGGCTCAGTCTTTAAAGTGTCTATATCATAAACATAAGAACCATTATTCAGATCCCAACACCCATAGAAAAAGCTGAGCACAGCAGCAAGCACCTCTACAGCCCTCGGGAGGTAAGCGCAGGAGAATCTCTGGGACCCATAAGTCAGCTAGTCTAGCAGAATCAGTCAGTTTCAGGGTCAGTGAGAGACCCTGTCTCAAAATAAAACGTGGAAGATAATTGAGGAAAACATCTGTCTTCAGTCTGTGAGCCGACATACACACATACACCACACATTCCAAAAAAAAAAAAAAAAAAAAAAAAAAAGATAATAAAATTAAGTTTTTAAAAGGGGGCTTGACCCAGAGGCCTCATACCAGACCAATTAGTCATTGCAATAAACATCTGCAATGAAAGGCTTGTGTACGAAAGGGTATAAAGGTGGACATAGTGTGACACTTCCACAGTGAGAGTCTTTTTCTCTTTCTTAGGTGGGGAGGTTGCAAGGGTAAAGGGCAGGTAAGAAAGGAAGCGGGAATTAGTGGAACTGAAGTGCATGATGTGAAATTCACAAAGAACCAATAAAGTTTTAAAGGGGACGTCTCCTGCTCAAAGTGGAGAGGAGTTGGAGAGAGTGTTCCCAAGGAAGAGTCTCTCATACCAAACCACTGCTCCTGGGGCTGCCTCAAGTGTGTTGAGAAGAGACCTGATGTGCCTGGGTAAGGGGATACTCAGGGGACCCTACACCCTCTCAGAGGAGAAGGAGGAAGGACTGTATGAGGGGGTGACCAGGAGGGAGCAGTGAGCAGGATGTAAAGTGAATAAATAAAAATAAGAAGTCATAATTGTGCTCAATTCACTTTCTACTGATATCAAAACACCCGAGACTGAGTAGTTTATAAAGAACGGAAGCTTCTTTAGCTCATAGTTTTCAAGTCTGGGAAGTCCAAGAGCATGATGCAGCATCTGATGTAGACCTTCAGGCCACATGCTAACCAGCAGGAGCCACACGTAGTGAGCCAGAGTAAGCAGAGTAAGAAAGTGGCTCTCTTTCTCTCCTCACAAAGCCACCAATGCCATAGCAGGGGTTCCATCCACGTAACTTCATCTAATCTTAATGACCTTCCAAAGAGCCCCACACCTGCAAATACCCCCAACATGTGAATTTCACTCACATTCTCCATGTTCTTAATATCACCACAATTACAATTCCTAGACGTGAATTTTGAGGGACGTACACAAGCCGTTGTATAAGTTCTTGCTTCTCTGCACCCAGTCTGAGTCCTGGCATGTTATGGCAATTCCAGAGGGTTTCAGAAAAACATCTATTGCTGCTAAACGAAAACAGAGCGCATTTGCCAAAACATAAATCGTCAGTATATTTATAACGAAATTCCCAGAGGGCCAAGTGTCTTCTGCTGTAACATGTTGCCACAGTGACTACTCTGGGCAGTGAAAAACAAGTTTTACTTAACTTCTTAAAAGACATAATAAAATTAATACTATGGCTTGTGTAGTATCCAGGCCATTATATAAAAAGAAATGCATAGGGGATGTGTTTATGCTTCAAAACATCCACATCCAGGTGCGAGAAGCCATCCTGGAGGGATGCTTTTTAATGCTTTGCCCAGTCTGCTATGACTAACATTACACTTTATGAATACAAATATATATATATATATATATATATAATAATGAGATCCCCAGGCAATGTAAGTTTTAAAAATGCTTTTAATTTGACTTATTAAAATTAATTCTCATACCTCCTCTTATCCAACTCATTTTCTACATGCATCTACCTCTCTCTGAAGTTCCCAGTTCTTGATATGAGGAAGAACAAGACAGAAGAGAGCTAGGGGGCAGCATAAATCCAAAGAGCTGTTCGCCAGCCAGCAGGGACGTTAGTGTCTCAAGGGCTAAGCCGCAGAAGCCAGCTTTGCCCAGTACCTGTGGGCAGGTGCTCACTTCCCTCCCGTCCTACCATACTGCAAGAAAATCTTCACCACACAGGAAACAGGAACGAATACTGAAAACACAAAACCCCAGGTTCCCCAGAGTAAAATGTCGTGGTGGCTTTCTTAACCTGATTTGCACAAAGGTTCACATCTCCGTGCTTCCTACTTAAAATAAGTAGGGAAATTCGCAACCACTCAACACTCACCCATTTGAGTAGAACCTAAAGAAATTCCTGGCTGGGCGGTGGTGGAGCACGCCTTTAATCCCAGCACTTGGGAGGCAGAGGCAGGCGGATTTCTGAGTTCGAGGCCAGCCAGGTCTACAGAGTGAGTTCCAGGACAGCAAGGGCTACACAGAGAAACCCTGTCTCGAAAAACCAAAAAAAAAAAAAAAAAAAAAATTCCTGGCTTTCTGGACCTGACCAAGCAGAAGGTGTCATCGTGGCTGTTGGCATTTGCCACATGCCACATGGACTGAAAGGTTCAGCGCAAGGAGCCTAAGATCCAAGACATGTACCTGCGGCTTCTAGTCAAGCTGTACAGGTTTCTGGCCAGACGGACCAACTCCACCTTCAATCACGTTGTGCTGAAGAGGTTATTTATAAGCCGCACTAACCGGCCACCTCTGTCCCTGTCCCAGATAATCCGAAAGATGAAGCTTCCTGGCCAGGAGAACAAAACCGCTGTGGTTGTAGGGATGGTCACAAATGATGTGTGGACTCTGGAGGTGCCGATGCTGAAGGTGTGTGCACTGTGGGTGAGCAGCCTGGCCAAAGTCGCATCCTCAAGGCTGGGGGTAAGATCCTCACCTTTGACCAGCTGGCCCTGGAATCTCCCAAGGGCCGACGCACTGTGCTCCTGTCTGGTCCTCAGAAGGGCTGAGAGGTGTACTGACATTTTGGCAAGGTCCCAGGAACCCCACACAGCCACACCAAACCCTAAGTTCATTCCAAGGGAAGAAAGTTCATTCATGCCAGAGGCCGAAGGGCCAGCCAGGGCTATAAAAACTAACCCTGGTACTCTATTCACAGAAGGAAAAAAAAAAATGTTCTGCAATGTTTTGTCTTATTTCCTCTTTTCTATACCACATAGTAGCAAAGTCTCAGCTGAACAGTCTGAAGCTGGGCCCCATGATCTAATGACTTCATGAAAATGGATTCTGAGATTCCCACCAAGAAGGCTAAGAATGTGTTGCAGAGCTCTTAACTCTGTTGGTAAAAATGCCTGGTAAAAAGCAGTGGCTCCATTAACATTTAGAGCCATATAATGCAGCTGTGCAGACCATGCTTTTTACCTAACCATCCCATATGGAAGGACTAGCTTTCATATGATGCGGCAACATCATCTTAGGCTCCTTACAGAAGAGCTGGAGAAACTCAGTTGCTCACCAAAAAATGCATAGCACACTGATATTCACTCTCAAATCAGCATAAGATGTCGATGAGTCTGCTTAAAGAGCAGAATTCTCAACGCATAGAAAGGAAGTATCATCAGATTGCTATTTCTCATCTCAAGCCACTCTCTCCCAACAACAAAACACAGTATTCTAGCCCAAGAACTATTCTTAGGTTGTTAGAGTGTGTGCTTTTATACTGTACTACACTTTCAAAAGTTTCGAAAGATGATGAGGAAGGATAAAAGGATTTGAGGAGATGCTGAGAGGGATGTGGATATTGGGGGCTTTTTAGTTTTGACAAAGACCAAGGATAAACTAATAGACACAGATGGATGGCTGGAGGAATGCATGGATGGATGGATGGATGGATGGATGGATGGATGGATGGATGGATGGACGGGTGGATGGGTGGGTGGATGGATGGATGGATGGATGGATGGATGCATGGATGGATGGATGGATGGATGCATGGGTACTAGGTAGATGCCATAAAATTAGGTAGATAATAGATAGATAGATAGATAGATAGATAGATAGATAGATAGATAGATAGATAGAAAAATATGATAAATTTATACTGTCTTACACATTCTTTTACACTTTCATCCCAGAAAACATAAATTTTGAAAACAAAGAGGCTCAACCCCAGAACATAGACTCATAGCTGTTGATCACCCAGATAAAAATCTAATCACCAAAGTAATCAGAAACCCCAATAAAAATTTATTCATGTCTTCCCACTGCAGTCTGAATAAGCCATAACATCTTGAACTTGGCTTCAAAGCCACAGCATGATCTAGCTCCTGCCCCACCCTCAGGCTTCTCCCAAACATTCTCCTACAGCCTTCTTCCAATGCTTGGCACTCAGTCCTCAGCTTGAGATCCTCTTACCCCAACCCTTCCTTAACAAATTTCTTTCCACCCCTTAGAATGAAATGTCCTCTTCAAGTGGTCTCGTGAAATTTCCACACTTATAAAATAGGCATCATAAAAACTCACGAGACAACCATTGCCCAGTGTGTGTTATTTATTGACTTCAAAGACTACAACGTGAAAACATCTTTGCCAGAACCAAAGCATCTTCTCAGGCCAAATGCACAAACCACAGCCTTTAACCACGAAGTCTCCCTTCTTTTTTGGCCAATTATAACTTTTACCTCAAATAAATCATAGGGGATACTTTTATATTTACCTTGGCACAGGAATCAGAGTTTAAGAAAGCCAGACTTCTTCATAGAAGAAAAATAAAGAGACGTAAGCATATCCAAGCTCCTGGATCCAGTCTGCTGGCTACCTAATATCTGAAAGCACTACTTGCTAGGATCTAAGTCTTCTTGACTGAAAAGAGTCTTAACCCACTGGACATGGTGACTCAAGTTAATCCAAGATTAAATGATTCTATGTATCACTTTCAATCCTATGGTCCTAGCTCAATCTTACTACCTATAGCTTTAACTGGATCACTGAGAGTTCTTTCTTAAAGGAACAACAGCATAATTGAGGAGGATTGAATATGCTTGGCCCAGCCAATGGCACTACTGGGTGTGGCCTTGTTGGAGTAGGTGAGTCCTTCTTGAAGGAAGTATGTCATTATGGGGGTGGGCTTTGAGACCCTCCTCCTAGCTGCCTGGAAGATAGCCTCTTTCTGGTTGGCTTTGGATCAACATGTAGAACTCTCAGCTCCTCCAGAATCATGTCTTCCTGCAAGTTTCCATGTTTCATGCCATAATGATAATGGACTCAATCTCTGAAGGTGCAAGCCAGCCCCAATTAAATGTTGCCCTTTATAAGAGTTGCCTTAGCAGCATACACTAGCTGAAATGAGGCCCCTGACACATATACAGCAGAGGACTGCCTGTTCTGGCCTTAGTGAGAGAAGATATACCTAACCCTAGAGAAACTTGAGGTCCCAGGGAGTGGGGAGGTCAAGTGAGATAGAGTGGTAGGGACATCTTCTTGGAGATGGGGGAGAAGGTATAAGATGAAGAACAGTCAAAGGGTGGACCAGGGGGGATTACGACTGGACTGAAAAAAAAAAAAAAGAGTTACCTGGTCATGGTGTACCTTCACAGCAATGGAAACCCTAAGATAATAGTGATGAAATTCATTATTGACCTTCCAGTCACCATTCTTTACTAAACCTGATCTAATGGTTAGTTTAATTCTATGTGTCAACTTGGGCTGGGCTACTAGGTGTCCAGATATTTAGTCAAACAGTATTTCCAGTATTTCCATGGGAATTTTGAGTGAGAATAACATTCAAAACTGGTATCAAGTTGCAATACATTGTATGTTGGCCTCATCAAATCTGCTTAACAAACAAACACACACACACACAGACACAGACACACACACAGACACACACAGACACACACACACACACACACACACACACACACACCTCTTCCATATCTGTCACCCTTACCACAGTATACCCAGCTCCTACCATAGTATACACCACCAGACAGGTGCTCAAATTCTTGTAGATCAAATATCTGACTACGTTCATTAATCATTAGCTTTGATGAGCATCTAGTAGGTACTCTGCTGACAGTAAACAGGACATTCCATTCATTTGGAAGGTCGTCAAGCTCACTGAAGCCAGCCGCTTATAAACACTGATTGCTCAACTGTAGCACTGTTGACTAAAAGCAAGCAGACCACGAGCCTTTATCATTCAACACTTGTGCAATTAAAGACGATATTTATACGGTATCTCTTACAAGAAAGTTATGGCTGAGGCTCTGCAGGATTCCATAGAAAGTGAGATACCACCACCCCTAAACATGACAATGCCACAGTCTCGGCTAGGAGCCATTTTTAGGTTATTAAAGATTACTTTTATAATGTGTTCATCCTTGGGAAGCTTCAAACTATGGTGACAAGAAATAAAAGAGTCAAGCATTGCAGGGTCCAAATCAGCTTTTGTGTTTATTTCATTCCAGGCATTTTACTGCATTTAACTCCTCTCCTTTCCTTGTGTCCTGCAATCGCAGTCCCCATGAAAAGTGAAATAACATAAAAACAGTTTCTCGACTTCCTCTCCTATTCACTCCCCTTCCATTGTGCCCACTTAGCTCCAGACCAACATCAGAACTGAGAAGTCAGCGTCAGGGCTGGTGATACACAGAGTCCTGAGTTTGGGTCTTGGCTCTGCACAAGTGCCATAGTGGTGCTGGCCTGTCATTCCAGCACTCAGGAGAAGGAGGCAGGAGGCTCAAGAGTTTAAACTTACGGTCAGCTACCTAGTCGGTTTGAGGTGAACCTGGAATACTTAAGACCCTAAAGACCCTGGCTCAGAAAAGAGAAGAAAAAGAACAGTTGGCTTCAGAATAAAATTCTTACTCATCTTCCACCAAGGACTCTCCATTGGGGACCAGTAAGTGAAGCTGAAGGACAGTGGGTTTGGAATCAGGACAGACATGGCTATATCCACCTACAAGGCTCATCCCTCCATCCTGCCAGCTCTGCCTGCTGTGACTTACAAGATGCCATGAGGACTCCATGACACAAACCTGGGGACAGTTCCTCAGGACACTGGGTTAGGGAATGCGTCACTGTGGCTCTAATCTCTGAGTTTTCTAGGTTTCTCTGATATTATCTGAAAACAGTCATGATGTTTGTCTACTTGGTGATTTTTTTTTAAGATTCTTTAAGTTCTGCCTGCCCTCTTTCCTTTCAAATCAGCAGAACAGAGTTCATTGAGAAGCAGGCTGGAAAAGACAAAAAGCTTTGAAATTCTGTCTTGTGGGGGTGTTTTGTTGTTGGTTTGGTTTGGTTTTGATTTTGTTTTAGAGGGCTGCTTTTTGTTTTTTGTGGGTTTGGGGAAGGGGTTTTGTTTCGTTTTTGTTTTTTGAGAAAGGGTTTCTATGTGTAGCCTTGGCTGCCCCGGAACTCACTCTGTAGATCAGGCTGGCCTCAAACTCATAGAGTTCTTCCTGCTCTTGTCTCCTGAGTGCTGAGATTAAATGCATGCAGCATGCACCACCACTGCCTGACTTTGTACGGCAATCTTGGTATGACTTCACCAGTCTCTATTCTTCTGCCATAATATGACTCAGGTCCCAGTTTTTTTAAACATTATCTGACCTTTTAAATTCTGAGACACAGAACATAAAGTCACTTGATAACCATAAGCATCCCCTTCCAGTCACATGACCAAACTCTGTCTGAGATTCCACTACAGAGAGGGCACAGCAGGTGAGTCACGGGGTGCTGAGCTTCACAGTGGTTCTGCAGGCAAACTGCAGAACTCAGAATTCTGGCTTTACACTTTCCTAGCTGGGTGGCCTCGTGTCCTCCTCTCCTATAAAACAGCAATGGTTAAGCCTACCTCATGTGGTTATCCTCAGAGTGAAATGAGTTAATATGTGCTATTTTTTTAATTTTAAAAAAAGCCCTTAGCATTTAGATCTTAGTACAAGATAACAATGATAACAATCTAAGTCTTTGTTGCTAAACAGAAAGAATGCAGAGAAGTGACCTATGCTAAAGTGCCACAAAGAACCATTTATTGGGGTTGGTAGTCTATTCTCTTTGATTGACGTCTCCTTGTAGATATTTCACACAAGAGAGTTGGGGCTGTAGCCTGGTTGGTACAGTGCTTGCCCAGCGTAGAGGAAACCCTGGGTAGATCCCAACATAGTACAAATCAGTCATGGTAGCATGCATCTGAAATGCCAGTACTCAGAGGTCAGTCAAGTTCAAGGTCAACTTTGACTATAAAATAAGTCTGAAACTAATCTGGAGACCTCAGAATTTTAAAAGGTTTTTAGAAAAGCTATATCTCACTAGTGACACTGTAAGGATCCATCATCCTGGCACCTGAGAAGCAATCGTGAATTGTCCCTTCTGCCTGCACCTACCTAGATTGGCTATCCTTCCCCTCCTAGGGGAAACCTCAGGCCACCCTCCAGTTGGCCTCCTTCATACTCAGGAAGCACCCTAGAGGGCTCCATTCACTGCAAGCTCCCGCATCAACACTGCAGTGATATAAAGGATGCAAGCCTTACATGAGACAATCCCCAGAAAAGCACCTAGCAGAGTATCCAGCCAATGCCGTAGGCAGCCAATAAATGTTATCTATTTTAAATGATCTCTGTTTTAAACGGAAGAGGAGGAAAGCCCTCTGGTACCTGCTTTCTCCAAGCTGACAAACATTCCAACACCAAATGCCACATATGAGCAGACTGGAATCTGTGGAAGAAGAGAGAAATGCTATTCTCTGTCTGTCAAGAATCCCAGTGCAGGGAAGAGGTCACTGGACAGAAAATACAGGAATTTCCTCCTCTTCCCAAGAAGAAAAGCAGGAGAAGGAAGACCCTTAGTTGGGACATTGCTGGCAAACCCAGATGTGATGGTTACTTTTAACTATCAGTTTGACACCGCCTCAAGTCACCTGGAGGAAGGGCTTCCAAGAATGTCTATGAAAGATTATCTCCATTGCATCCTTTGATGTGATATGAGATGACCTGTCTACCGTGGGCAGCTTATTCCCTGAGCTTGGAGCTAAGGACTGAATGAAAAACCAAAAAGCTAGCATACGTGTGTTAATCCGTCTCTCTTTGCTCTTGACTGTGAACATAACGTGACCAGTTCTCTCGGGCTCGGGATGCTATGACTGCTCTGCTATGAACTGGAATTATAAGTCAAATACACTTTTAAGTTCATTTTGTGAGTAATTTACCACGGCACCAGAGAAGAGCTGGAACACCAATTCTGCGCATGAGGTTATCAATATTTTTAACATTTCTGAACAAATCCAAGACAGCTTTAGACTTCCCAACTTGCTCTCCTAGGCAAACCACACAGCTAGGCTGCCTTCATTCATGACTGTGTGTAGGCACTAACAGCTCCCACACAAAATCCCATTAGTTCTCTTAGTGTGTTCACAACATACTTTAGACCCAGAGGTCTTAACCACGTCAGCACGACCTTCTCCTCCCCATCCCAACACTGGCAACGTCTAGTCCTGAAAAGACAAACAGTGGTGTAAAAGGAGACAGAAGCCAATTATGAGGAAGGAAAAAAAGCAAAACTAACTCCGGCATCCTTCTCTGTGGCTGGCCAAGGACACACGGAGTGAATCGGGCACCCTCAAAGAGCTAGGGACCCAGGGAGATAGTTCAAGTACAGAATTAGCAGACTTTCGTGCAAACCATTACCTTCAGCAGGAGGCAAAGTGCTGGGGAAATGCTTGCTTCCTGTTTCCCTGGACGGGTATTCACAAGAAGTCCGGAGGAGTAAAACCCAGGCCTAAACCGATGCTTATGCAAATTGTATAAACAAACCTATGCAAACAGTGGGAAGCTTGCTGATCTAGTGTCCTCCCCTCACCTGTCTCACTGTCATCAGCAGACAGAGTCAAAGAGAAAACCCAACAGCTTGGAAGAATCACAAATCCACTCTCTCAGTATGATCAAAAGGAACATCCCGGTCCACCCGGGCACCTCAAGTCACTCTTAAGGATTGAGGGAGTTCTTGGCAGGTTTCTGTCCTTGCCAAGGGTCTCTAAAATTAAGCTATCACCGTGGTCTCTCTGGACCAGCCAAGTATAAGGAAGAGAGGACCAAGGTCGCAAAGGGTGCTCCTGTCCTAAATCTGACAAGGAGGCCAGAGATAGGGAAGAGAGGGGCACAAGGGGACATAAGCTCTGCAATGCGAAAGGCGTCCCGGCCAGGCTCGCCGCGGCCCCTGCCGGCAGGTCTAGCTCCTTCCAGGCACCTCCTGAGGTCTAATTGGAGTCACCAGCGAAGATGAAAGAGTTCCTGACCCTGCGGACCCACCTCGCGCAACTACTGCAGATTCAAACGCGGAGACTGGGGACCATTCCACATGGGCCCAGTGAGCCCCAAGCCGCCCCACCTAGAGCGCGCAGACTGTTCCCGGGCTCAGCGCCGCACCAGGGCAAGGGCCCTGGGTACGCTCTTGCCTGCAACTGTCGCGGGGCGCCTTGCAACACTGCAGGGCAGAGGGGAGGGGGAGAAATGGCAGAGAAGGCGGAGCAGGCGGCCGGGGAAACACAAACATTTGCCAGGAAAGCGCCTCCTCCTGAGAAAGGAAAGGAAGGGCTTCCCGGCTTAGCAAACGCCCCGGGGATGCCCCCACGCAAGGTGCCGCCTTTCCCTGGCTCACCCATGCTCCAGTCTCCAGTCGGTCCTCCACTTAACCTCCTACCCCCAAAAGCTAGTCCTAGCTCCCTTCTCCCGGCGTCCAAAGAGACCCATGCTCGGTTTGGGCAGTCCGCAGCTCGCGCAACAGGCAGAGCCAGAGCTCCAGCGACGGCTCCGGGACTGGAGGATGAGGAGGAAGCCAGGCACCCAGCAGGACGCAAAGTCCCTAAGCAGATTTTGCGCCCACGACCTGAGAGTCACTGGGGATTGGAAGAGCAAAAGGTGGGGGAAGGTACAATAAAGTTGAGGGGTCGCATGGAGAAGCGTCACGGACGCACGGGGAGGTGGGGACCCGATCAGGTACCTGCAGGAGTCGGGAGTCCAGGCGAGTCTGGCTGGCTGGGTTCTGCGACTCCGCCTGCCCGCGCTGCAGGGATCCGGCCACGCCGCGCGGCCCCGCGCCCGCCGCCGCAGCGGCAGGAGAGCGGGCTAGCCCGCACGGGTCGCCGAGTCCGCGGATCCCGCCCGGCGGGAGCTGGGTGCCTCGAGAGGCGGGCGGGACCGGGCGGGGCCAGTCTCCCAGTCAACGCCCTGCTGCTCTCCACTCCTCCTGCCGCCTGGCGTCCAGCTCTCTGCCAGGGTTCCCCCCCACCCCCGGCCCAGGGAGCAGCGCTCGTGCGCGGACCGCTGCAAACTGAGGGGGTCCCACGGCGAACCCACGCACGGATGGTTGGATTCAGACACAGCAGTGCGGGACTTGCATCCCGGCCCAGGCCCAAGTGCAGAGTCACCTCCTCAGGAGTGTCCCGCCCTGCCCCAGAGGGATATCAAGGTCATGTCCCACGCCTCCCACCCTGCGCACTCCAGGGAGAGAACCGCAATCCAGAAGAGAAAAAAAATGACCTCTCCATGGCCTAAGCAAAATGCCTCTCGAAAGTCGTGTCCAAAGCAACACTTCGTAAAATTGCCAGGGTTTTCTTGAGCTATCTATCACGAGGCCCCAACTTGTTTTACAACAAAGTGCGAAGGAGGCAAAGACCCCGATTCTGCCACTGTTTGCCACCACCCGCTCCCTGAAGACTCACACACAGTGAGGAACAAGATGGTTTGTTCCTTTCCTCGACTTACCAAGTCTGAAGAGATGCCTGGACTTATGCACCAAACATATGCACTTCATATGGAGAAAGGAAAGGAACTGGGGGGAGGGCGATGGGATTAGAGAGGAAGTCACCGGGAGATGGCTCCAGCTAGGGTTGAATTAACAACCAAGGACCTATGCAAGGGCAGCGTGTAGTCCAGAAGACACGCCTGGCCTCCCCGCACTGGCACTGAGCAAAAACACAGCCAGCCAACAGCCAGGAAGAGAAATGGGACGCGTGGGGACCCACCCCCGCTCTCCCCCTCCCGCCCCCAAACTGCAGATTTTTAAGTTGTGCAGGCATGCAACCGTTCCTCAAAGCCAGCTGCTCAGAGTTGTAGGCGCCCAGTGTTCTCATGGTTCCCACCAGACATTCCAAACTCTGCTGGCTGCTCCCAGCCCAGTGGCCCTAACCTAGACTTGGGTGACAATCACCTCAGACATGCATCTAGTAAAACTAGGCATCTTTACGTGATAGGAGGGATCTATACAAGAAGAAAGATGCTTCTCTGGCCTCATGGAAGCACTCTATGGTGTCTGTGGGGTTCTTTACCATTTCTTCTCCATCAAAATCCACACTGAGTCGGAGGGTAAAGAGCACTGGGTTTCAAAGAGATGAATCCTCTTACTTGTTTTTATTACATTTTATTTTTCTGTATGTATATGCATGGGTGCATCCACACTGTGGCATGTGGAAGAAAGACTCAGAGGACAACTCTTAGAGATCGTTCCCCTGCTTCCATCATGCAGGTCCTGTGGACCCAACTCAGAAGGTCAGGCTTGGTGGCAAGTGTCTTTACCCACTGAGCTGTTTCACTAGCCACTGAAAACTGTCTCTTCAAAAGAGGTCTGCCCCAGAGGAAAGAGTCCCCAGCAGTGGGCAGAAGACCCTGAAACCCCTGGCTCAAAATGAGGGTGCAGGTCACTGTAGAGCCTATTTGGACCTTCTGTCCCTTATGTCTTCATTATTTGGTCCCCTCAGGCCTGCCCCTCTCATGACACAGAAGACCCAAGGTATATGTCTACTCTGGTGTTAGCACGAGTTTGCAGAAAGGTAATTTTTATAAGCAATTCATCATCTTTAACCTAAGAGCTAAATTATTCTAAACGTTTACATTTTATCAGCATCATAGAATCAATGCTCCTGGGTCTGGCCAGCAGTTAGGTAGCTACTTGGGCATTTCAAACTCACCAAGTTTATCCCACAAGTCCAGTCTCCTTTGCCTAAGAAGGACAAGGACAAATGGCTAGCGTCTGTGGCCTGCAGAAGGTATCTGCAGTGCAGAGAGGGACTGCACCGCGATAGAAGAGGAGAGGAGTCTCAACCCCAGGCTGGCTGTCAGGAATGCTCTCTTTAGGAGGCAGGCACAGAAAGTGTAGCCTGCATGCTATATCAGGGTGTGTAGAGGGCCACCAGTCTGAGGCAGTGGGTCAGCCATTTGCACACATCTTTCTGAATCCCGCCATCGGTTCTGGTGTGTCACCTATAAGGGAAATTCCTTCCTCACCTGGTGACCAAGCAACAAACATGAAACAATAAACAGGAAAGCACACTTGCTCCTGGAAGTTTAATCTTCTCTCTCCTCCCCACTCCCCGTCTCTTCACACATATCATGAGCTCACATAATCACATTCTTCCTCTGCCCACCCAGACCTTTCCTTGATTTTTTTTTTTTTTTCGTTCTCAAAGTCCAAATGACAGAAAACCAGCTTGGCACTGAAGGTAAGACAGTGCTGATTCATCTCTGTTCATCTCATGAATGGGGACAGGCCTGCAAGCGAGAATGAAATGTTCTCACTTCAGGCTGCAGGACAGGGGTGAGTGTACATAGGTAACAACATTCAACACTTGTCCGGTTGGTACCTTACTCATCTCTACCCTTTACCCTGTGATGTGAATGTCAGTATAGCTGAGTAAGTGCATAAACCACCTCCCCCTAAACCACCAGGCTATTCGGGTCTGCCTGCCTCACAGTGAGTCTCTATTCCTAATCACCTGGTCCTTCTTTGCTGCACAGATGGTTAGTTGGACTCCATTAACAATTAAGATCCTCTGGGAGGTTCCTTCTCCCTCCTGGGTTATGAATCTCCTCTCCACCTTAGCCCCCTGTGCTTCCCCGGTGCACAGCCCCTGCACGCTGGCTTTTAACTATCTTCCACTAGTTAAGGAACTCCCTGGCAGCCACATTTCAGGGACCTTCTTCGGGATCTTCACGTTTATGCAGTGAATGACTGAAGGCTCTGTCATGGAGCCCACAGGTTCCATCTGTTCCTTGTGGGTACTTAAATCTTTTGTTTCTATGCTGCCTTTTGCCAGGTAGAAAGAAAACAGAAGCCATCACAATTCTCATTTTTGCTTGGTTGCTGGGAAGCTTGGAACTAAATTTATATAAATTAAATTTAGCTCTTAATTAGCTGAAGTGTTCTTGTTCCAGATTATTTCAATGATGATCATGCCTCTTTCATGAAACTATGGTACATTTACCTATCGCCTTATGTTGTACTGGCTGTTGTTGTTGTTGTTATTGCTGCTGCTGTTTCAATGAACATACCTTAAAGTTTTAAGCTCTTAGAGGTCCAAAGACTTGAATTCCAATTCTTCTCTGCCTCTGACAAACTCAGCAGTATTTCTTCCCTGGCTAGCTTTGGTTTTGGACCATATGATATTCATGGTCTTTGCCAGCTCTAAAAGCTTTATATTTCTATAGATGAAAGGAGACGGTTTATAAATTATTAATGAAAGAATCCTGTGACAGAACATGGCTCAAGTCTCTAGGCACAAAGGAATACACCCTTCAGGTACCTGAAAACACCCTTCAGGGGCTCCAGAGAGCTGGCCAAAGTGAGCCCTACAGAGTATTTCCCTGGCAGAAGGCTGCATTCCCTGGTGGGTATCCTTTACCCACTTAGCCAAACAAAGACTTTGACAAGTTAGGTCATGAAAATACCCTAAGGGGGTGGCCTTTCGGTGGCTGCTGTTTGACTTCTCACCACCTCTCCAGCTTTTCACATCTTTTTGTCTGAGTTTACTCAGCAACCTTCCTACTTCCTGACCTCTGAGTCTTGGCCTTGTCTGTGCCCTGTTCCTTAATGCTTTCCTTCTACACTTAAACAACAATACTGGATATTAAAGCTCGGAGTCACTCATCAGAGATGGCTTTCTCTCACTCACTGCTATGGGGTAGATGTGATCTGTAGATGTGAACCCCACAGTTTCTCAATGTATTCTCAATGTTGGATCCCAAAATCTGCTGATAGGAAATGAATCTTACAGAATGGGTTCAAAGTCTTAGGGTAGAAGGTTGTCCCAATCCCTCTCTCTCCCTCTTTCTCTGTTTCCTGCTCCTATGCACACTCCCACCACCATGTACTTACTTCCTCCTTACCACAAGCCCAGAAACAATGTGGCCCAGAATGACAAAACGTGAGTTAAAATAATCAGTTCCCTTTTGTTGTAATTATTTTTTAATAAATGGCCACCGGTTAAGCAGACTGTCTAGGCTGCAGCATCTCTGCCTAGCTCAACCACGTGGCCAGAGGCCACACTCGTGCTACAGCTAGAAACACCAGCCCTGCCACCCACAAGACACCAGCGTGGGAGATGGCTCTGCCAATCTTCCACGCTGTCTCTGCAAGGCTGGGCATTGCCCAGACCATCCCATCAACCATGCAGGCCCGGTAGAAAAATGAGATTCTAATGCTTAAAGATTAATCAAAGGCTTATATATTTGGTAATGCTCAATAACAAGATGCCCTTACAATCAGAAGTATAACCCAATACCCAACCTCGATATACCAACTACCTTTGACTGCTATAGACAAGCGAACATCAGCCTCCATGTCCCCCTCTCTTGTTCCCTGTCTCACCTTTAGCTCCTCCTCTTCCTTCTCCTCCTCCTCCCTTTACTCCTCCTCTTCCTTTCCTTACTCCTCCCACCTTAGCTCCTCCTACACCTTTTGACTTATTTGTGCCAAGATTTTTTTCCCCACAGAAATTAGAGAAGAAACAACTTCTGCGAAATTACTTCCAGGAGCAAGGTCATGGTTGTGAGTAATTCTGACCATATGATTCTTAAGACTTTGTAAATGGTTTGGGGAGGGGAAAATTTGGAGACACAGGCTTAAAAATGTTCAGGATCATTGTAAATGTAGCTTAATGTGACATTTTGTGGGGATTTGAAAATAGTAGAAATGTGAATAAATAGTAAAATATGAGTGGAAAAACCAGGCTAGTGTGTAGCTGCTTTTGTAAACAAAATGTCACAGTGATCAGATCATAGAAGTATCCACTGAGATTTCAAGGATTAACCAGCTAGGGGACCAAACAATGTATGGCAGGGTCAGAGTCTCTACAGGGAATTCATTGAGAGGACAATGAATAAAGGATAAAGAATAAGATATGCACCTGCAACAGAGATACCAGGATGCTGAAGATGCCAAGCACACGGAACAACTGCCAAGGCATAGACAATAAGTAGAGTCAGCTCATGAGAAACCCATGTGAGCCATAGGCACCAAGGCCATAGAGGTGGGGCTTTCCAAGAGTACTCAGGAGCTCACATCATGACTCCATGTACCCTGGATGCTAGACATGGTGCTGTGGGGCTTAGCATTTGCCACACTGGCTTTCTGTTTTACCTTGATCTGATTCTTTGTATTTTCTCATTCCTTCACTTTGAAATGAGTATATTTTACTCTATGCTTGTGAATCTTGGAGTCAAAACTTTCCTCTTTTACTTTACAAAGAATCACAGCTAAAGGTTTTCCTTGGGTCTCAGAAAAGTCTTGAGACTTGGACTTTTGAATAATACCAGAACTCTTAAGACTCTGGAGACTCTAGGAGGTGAGCTCAATACATTTTGCATTATGAAAAGCAGTAATCCTTTGGGGGCTGGTGGTGGAGTGTTACAGTCTGAATGGGAAGTGTCTCCTGGGGGCCATGTTTTTAACACTGGGTCTCCAGCTTATTGGTGCTATTTTAAGAAGTGGTTAAAACATCAAAGATAGTTCCTAGACAGATAAAGTAGGCATTGAATTGAAGGTTGCACCTGATCCCTGGTACCTTCTTTACTCTATGTGTCCCATTCTCTATGGGATGAACAACCTGCTCCTTTGCATGCTCCAGCCACCATATTCAGCCTCACTCTGGGTCCAGAGTCAAAGAAGCCAAAGGCTGTGGAGTGAAACCTTTGAAACCATGAGCTAAGATAAATCGTTCCAGGGCTCGATAAATGACTCAGCAATAAAAAACATTTACTGCTCTTGCAGAGGATCCAGGCTTTAGGGGGGAGCTCTTTTTGGTTTTGGTTTGGCTTGGTTTTGTATTGTTTTTCCAAGCACCTTGGTTAGGTGACACACAACTGTCTATAACTCCAGTTCCATCAGATTCAACACCCTCTAGCTACAAGGACACTTACACCCATGTGACCCACACAAAGTCTTACAAGCACAAGCACACACACATAAATAAATAAATAAAAATTTTAAGTTTTAAAGACCAATTTTTCCCTTCTTGTGTTGTTTATGTCAGTATTCTGTCCCATCCATGAGAAAAGTAATTGATCCCCTCATGCAAAAGAATGTAGTTGTTTTCCTAGCTCTCCTAGTATAGTTTTATACCTCATGCAAAACTCATTAAAGTTACATTCTGTTACTACTGTGCCTTTTTAATTTGAACTTAGTCTCTAGTGTTGATTTGTGAGTGTCTTGAGGACAAGAACTATGTGTTGCCATTAATGTCAGTACCTTCAGGATCTATTTACAGATGCCTAATAGACTAAGAATAAGGCAGATGATGGATGGTGGATGGATGGATATATAGATGGATGTTTCTGAGACTTACGGAAAGGTGCAGAAAATTGCATATATGTTACAGTTGTTAGCTTTGTGGTTTTGCGGGACTCCTAACGTGGGAGTGGGGTATCTCTGACTCTTCTGCCTCATCTTGGAATTTTTTTGCTCCTACCACATTGCCTCAACTGAACTGGATATGAAGGTTTGTACCTAGTCTTACTGTATCCTGTTGCCATGTTCAGTTGATATCTCTGGGATATCTGCTCATTTCTGAAGGTAAATAGAGGAGGAGTAGATCTTGGGAAAAGGGTGGGGGTACTGAGGGGAGGGAGGAAGGGTGGGAGGGAGGGAGGGATAACTTTGGTCAAGATGTCTCATATGAGAGAATAAAAAATGCAGGAAGTCAAGCCGGGAGCATCAAAGACTAGCAATGTATTTATAATTTTTCCCCAAGGGGAGTTCTGTACCTGTAATAGTTTTTCGTTTGTGGGCAGGAGCTTAGGGTCTACCTCCTATTTGCAACTAGAAGAGTGAAGGGTATGTCTAGGACAGAAGCTGCTGAATACATTCGATGTGGTTTTCTGCTTTCTCAGTAGTAGCATCTACAGTCATTGCCTAAGTGACTGATTCTTCCCTTTTGTCTGGAAAGACTCCAGTTTTAAACTGAAAGTCCAGCATCCTAGGAACACCATCAGTGTAGGGCAAACCGGGACAGTTGCCCATCCTCTTGGCGTATTTCTGTGGAAGATAAAATTTTCATATCCTGGCATTCCGTGAACTGCAGGAAAGTAGATAACTGAAGGCTTCACAGTGGGACATCAGTGGAAGTGGTGCATTCAGTTTCTTGAATGTATCCTCAAAGGCAGTGAGCAGAGTACCTCCTCCTTTTTTGCCTTTAGGCTTTTTGAAATGCAGAAAAGACAGCTGGACAAGGACTTGATATCCACACATGCACCAAAAAAGCCAATACAGAAGTAATAAGGAAGGCAGAGCAAGGTCACAGGCAGGAACTGGGTCACCTGAGCCCCGAACTTCCTTCACTTATACAAGGGAAATAAACTTATATTTTATTTAAACTATTTCTATTTGAAGTTTTATGCTGCTCAAGGCTGAACCCCATGGGCTCTTCTATGTATACATGTTCATGTGTGTGCATGTGCATGTGTGCACACATTTATGTGAAGGTCAGAGGTCAACATCAGGTGTCTTCCTATATTGCTATATCTCATTTTTTTGAAACAGATTCTATCACTGAGCCTAAAGCTTACTGATTCAGATAGACTTACTGACCTACGCGCCGCAGGGATGCGCCTGTCTCTGGATTGTTATACATGAGCGCTGGCACTTAAACTCAAGGTCTTCATGCTTACATGACAAGCACTTTGCATATTGAGCCATCTCCCTATTCCCTGAAAATAAATACACTTTTAATTAATCTAAGTGGCAATCTGTCCTTCATTTGGTTTTCTTTTAGGTTCCGTTCAACATGGTCAGGTGCTTTAATTCCATCCCTAGAGCTCTGTGCATGATTGCTCAATTTCTTTATTCCTGTGAGCATCTCCCACATCTGTTTCCTAGTGCTGGACAGAGAAAAGCCCTTAAGTTCCTCACCACAAGCAACCCTGGAATGGCCTTGGACCCATTACCTTGTAGACCTGTAGACAATTAGAGGGAAATATATATCCCTCAAGATCAGTGGCCATAGGGTAAGAGTGTGGTGATGTGGACACTAAACCACTTCTACATTGATTTCTCAATAGCCATGTCCTTTGTCCTTTCAAAGGCCTTCCAAAATTTTCTACCATGTATAACCAGTGAGGCCAGTATCTACACCAGCTAACAGCGAAGGTCCTGTGCTTGATATCTTCATTTTCAAGATAGACACATTATTAATATGACCTCTTGGCTTCAGTTTGACATACAACAGCTCAAAGTGAAAACTTCCCTGAAGAGTTCAGTCCAGTCACCTGTCTTATATTTTAGAAAGAAACCTAGAAAATCTAGAGCCCTACTGGTATTTCTGTCTATATTATTACATTGTATCCTCTCCATCCGACCCAGCTATGGGAGCCAATAGGATGATGGTACTCTTCTGATGGTGGTCAACCCAAAAGACAGGTATCCAGACATGTGAAGGGCTCTGAGGTAAGCATCTTGAGGTTCCACTTACATGGTGGTTTGAAAGCTCCTAGGCTCATGTGTGTGAATATTTAGCCTATGGGGATTGGCACTATTGGGAGGTGTGGTCTTGTTGAAGTTGGTGTGACCTTTCTGGACCAAATGTGCCAATATGGGTTGGCTTTGAGGTCTCAGATGCTCAAGGTAGGCCTAGTGTGGCAGTCTTCTGTGGATCTGTGGATCTGTAGATCTGCTTCCTGTTGATCAACACACAGTACTCTCAGCTCCATCTCCAGCACCACGTCTGCTTGCAAGTTGCCATGTTTCCCACCACAATGATAATGAACTAAATTTCTCAAACTGTAAGCCAGCCCCAACTAAATGTTTTCCATTATAAGAGATGTCATAACTCCATAGGAAGATGAACAGTGTCAACTAACCTAAACCCCTCAAAGCTCCCAAAGACTAAGCCACCAACCAAATAACATACTGGCCAGAGGGCTCTGGCACATATATAATAGAGGACTGCCTTGTCTAGCCTCAGAGTGAGAGGATGAGCCTAATCCTATACAGACTTGATGCCCAAGGAAAGGTGAATGCTGTGGCGGGAGAGGGGGGAAGGAAGCACCATCTCAGAGGCAAAGTGGAGGGGGGGATAGGGTGAAGAACTCTGGGAGGAGACCCTGGGGAGGGGGCAATATTTGGGATGTAAATAAATAAAATAATTAAGTTTTGAAAAACAACATATAAGAGTCAATGTGGTCACAGTGCCTCTTCACAGCAATAAAATCCTTACTAAGACAATTTAGTTCGTTCCTGTCTAATTCTATGACTTTAAGGATCTCTCTTTCTCTCTCTCTTTCTCTCTCTCTCTCTTTCTCTCTCTCTCTCTCTTTCTCTCTCTCTCTCCTTCCCCTTCCCCCCCCCCCCTGTCACCTTATCTAAAGATATTCTTCCATGGAATAAAAATGGGACTTTAAACCATCCCATGGGCAAGCACCAATTCCTGATACTGTTAATGGTGCTCTGTTATGCTTGCAGACTGGAGGCTAGTATGGCTGTCCTCTGAAAGGCTCCACCCAGCAGCTGACTCAGACAGATGCAGGCACCCAGAGCCAGACAGTGGGTGGAGTTTGAGGATTCTTATGGGAGAATAGGAGGAAGGATTGCAAGGCCCCAAAGGGGATAGGAACCCCACAGAAGACCAACAGAGTAAACTAACCTGGACCCTTAGGGCTCTCAGAGACTGGATCACCAACCAAAGAGCATAGGAGACCTAGGCCCCCTACACATATGTAGCAGATATGTAGTTTGGTCTTCATATTGATCCCAACAACTGGAGTGGGGGCTATCCTGAAGGCTGTTGCCCATCCATAAGGTATGTTTTTCTGGCTGGGCTGCCTTGTCTGGCATCACTGGGAGAGGATATGCCTAGCCCTTTAAAGACTTGATGTGCCAAGGGAGAGATGCCCAGGAGGGCCCCCATCCCCTCAGAGGAGAATGGGAAGGGGTGACCAGGAGGGGACAGTGAGTGGAATTGTAAAGTGAATAAACAAAACATATTACATTAAATTAAATTTTAATCAAATAGGACTCAAATAAGATAATGATGTGTTGGGCAGTGGTGGTGCACGCCTTTAATCCCAGCATTTGGAAGGCAGAGGCAGGCAGATTTCTGAGTTCGAGGCCAGCCTGGTCTACAGAGTGAGTTCCAGGACAGCCAGGGCTACACAGAGAAACCCTGTCTCAAAAAAAACATTTAAAAAAAAAAAGATAATAATGTGTTGCAGAGAAATTTAGAACCATAAAATGTCTTTTGATGTCAAACTCCACATCACACCAATATGGCCTTAGCACTCTCTTTGACTCGTTTCTTCTGATGGAAAAGGAAGATGGTGTCCTTATACTATAACATCTGAAATCTATACACTGCATTGATATCTTTGAGCCCCATGGAAACCCAGAGACTTAATTGTAGGTCCTTCACCTTATAAATGCCTCCCAGCTACCGGGAAAGACAGTCCCCTGGCTAGTATTCCTGTCAGCTGGGGCAATTGTGTTTTACTTTGTCATAAGCCTAATGGGTTTCCCCTCCCTGACAGACAACAGAAGTACTCAACCAGTACATCACATCTTCCCCCAAAGACAAAGAAAGTAGCCTACTTCTTATCACTATAAAGCCTGCTCCCCAAGTCCCTGTGGACCCCGGCTTCTCCTGAGTGCTACCCTGTGCAGACCAATGCAATATGTATCTTCCTCATATAAATGACTAACTAGCTGCCATCAGTATCGTATGACTGAAGTCCAATGTTCTGTGCTCCTCCGTCTCATACTTTTAAGACAGAGGAGCCTTAACTGGTAGACGGAGTGGGAATCAATCCGCACATGCTGTAGTAGTTGGTCTTGGTTGTCAACTTGAAGGAATGGAGATGTTTAGAACTGCTGCAGCGGACCTGCACTTATCTGTCAGATGTTTCCAGAATGGATTACGATGTGAGACAGGGAATGGCACAAAAGGAATGTAGACATCACCCTCCAATGGGTTGGGGGACCAGATGGAAGGAAGTTGGAGGAAGAAGATGACATGCACAGGAAAACCTTCACTTACTTCCTAAAGGTATGTGGATAACTACTGCTGCCATCCCCCCCTTAGACATCCAACTCCCAGACTGCAGCTTCTCTAGCCTTCCAAAGGTGAACGATGCACCAGTGGTGCTCAAAGAACATCCGTCTTCACCACTAGATTGGGACTTTGGAGGTGACCAGCTTCTTGGAGTGCAGCATCTACCATGTTCTCTCCTCTTAGGCAGATAAATGGCTACTATTGACTACCCAGCCTGGTGTGGTGTAACAGCCTGTTCCTCTTGAGATCTCTAATACAGTTAATACCTCAAATGTATCGTAAAGTTAAAGGGGTGGATACCAATGAAGATCTAAGCTTTCATTGAAGCTCATGCAAACCAAAGTAGAACATGGGTGTAAACCAGAGGGCAAAAGTATGCTGGATTCTGGCTGGGAATGTACCAGGAACATTCTTAAGTAAGGGGAAACAAAACCAACCTCCAGTGTTGCTGTACACCTATTAATATCAGCACTCAGAAAGTGGAGGCGGAAAGATCAGGAGTTCAAGGTTATCCTTGGTTACGTGGTAAGCTTGAGGCCAGCCTGGAATAGATAAGACACCGTCTAAAGCAAACAAAACAACTAAATAACTTTCTAGAGGCTAGAGAGATGGCTCAACAGTTAAGAGCACTGTCTGCTCTTCCAGAGGTCCTGAGTTCAATTCCCAGCAACCATATGATGACTCACAACCATCTATAATGGGATTCGATGCCCTCTTCTGGTATGTCTGAAGATAGCTCCAGTGTGCTTATGTAAAATAAATAAACAAATAAATAAATAAATCTTTAATAACTTTCTATTTTCAGTGCAGTGTGAGAAATGAATTTCTGTTTTTCTTGGCACAATGAGAAAACGTTGTTGTTGTTCATAACTGAAATGGTGACTACTCAGACAGACTACATTATTACATTCCCAGAACCTGAAACCTGTCTGTATAAAATAATGGTTGCTTTCCACTCCACAGTCCTCACAACCTGAGGAAGATGCTGGGTAGGTCTCTGGAAGTCACGGCAGCTTTGGAAGACAAATGGTCAGGGGCTGGGTGGTGATGAACTGACATCTTCCCATTCTAGTATTAATCTTTGCCATAAGTCACCTCATCTCTCTTTGCTTCCCTTGACTTACAAAATGTGGGGTTTGGATTTACTGACACACCAGATACTAAGCTGGAAATGGGAGCTCAAGACTCAGAAGGATGAGCCTGACATCAGATTCCTTCCCACAAAGAGCTAAGGATTCAATAAGCTGATACCACATGCCACCTCTCTGAGCCAGAGATCCCAAGAGACCTCCAGGGCTCCAGTGTTGAGAGATAAGGGCTCTGTAATGTGACAGGGACTGCATATGACACTCGATTTCTATTCTCATCTGTAAAAGCAGATGTGGCCACACTGGTTGCAGTAGAGGTTTAAAAAACATTTAATGTGTTTAGTTGAACATGTGGCTACCCATAAACACCTGCAACCAGTGTGGTCACATCTGCTTTTACAGTCAGGTGTAATCTTTCGTACTTTCTGATGCTTCCCAAGGAGCCTCTTTTAAAGAGGGAAGGTATAATCTTTCCTCCAACTACCTGCATAGAATGTGATGAGCCGGTTAGCATTCTAGCAGCTGTTGGGGTTCATGAGAACAAAGAGAACATGAGGATAACAGAATATTAACTAGAAGAACCTGGGGACTTCCCCAACACAGGCTATTACATCAGTTATTACATCAATGCTGCATGCTTCTTTAAATAGGAAGAAAACTGCTGATGTAGTTGAGACTCACTGAGTCTCTCTTTCTCTCTCTCTCTCTCTCTCTCTCTCTCTCTCTCTCTCTCTCTCTTTCTCTCTCTTTCTCTCTCTCTCTGCTTGTATGTACCCATGTTCATGCCCATAAATCATTGAGCCCAATCTTATCTGATGCAGGCAATATTTAACATTAGCATTACAAATAGCCACTATGTTAGGTTCTAATGTTAAGGAATTTTATCTAAGGAAAGATACTTTTGAGATTTGTTTTCTTTTTAGTTACGTGTCTGTGTGTGCATCCGTATGTGGGCATAAGCATGTAAGTACGGATGCCTGCAGAGGCCAAAAGAGGGCTTTGGGTGTCCAGAAGGTAAAGTTACAGACTGGTGTGAGCCCCACAACATGAGTGTTGGGAACATGGAAACTGAATTAGAGTCCTCCTTGTCAAGACCAAAGTACAATCTTATCTGTTAAGGTAGCTTTCCAGCCCCCAAATGTCTAGTGCTGTCGTGGTGGTGAGCGATGAAGGTGTTTCCAAACTGCCTTTGGTGGCTCCAAATTAATGAGTAAGTTAAGGTCATAATTTGACAAAGAAATCTGGGAAACTCTACTTTCTCCTGAAATGGCAGGCAAATTTCTAGGACAGCAAATCAGCCACATGGGACTTAGGGTCATATATAGCCTCCTTGATACCCCTGGCATGTGTTCTTCAACTGATGATGGGTTGTAATTCTGATAAAGACATCACATATTGAAAATATCATAAGTCAAAACTGCATTTACAAGCCAGTGAGATGGCCCCATAAGGAAAACACTCACTGCACATTCCTAATGACCCGAGTCTTACCCCAGAACCCCTGTGATTGTGGAAGGGGCAAACCAGCTCCTGAAAGTTGTTATCTGACCTTGGAATACATTCACCTGAGCACATCGTGATAATAATAAATAATCATTTTTGGTTGGTTAGTTGGTTCTTTGAGTCACCATTTCTCTGTGTAGCCCTGGTTGTCCTGAAAGTCACTCTCTCTGTAGACCAGCTGGCTTCAAATTCACAGAAGTCTCCCTGCCTCTGCCTCCTGAATGCTGGAATTAAAAGCATGCATCACCATGCCCAGAAATGACCCACTAAAATGTCAACGTTTCACCTTGGTGTACTTAAGCATAGTCAGAACATTTTACGCTTGCCTATAGTTAGGCAAAAACCACCAAACACATAATCTAAGCTATAATGTTGAATAGCTCGTGTAACTGATTGACTACACAGTAGACATGGATAAAACAGGTTCATATAAATACACTTACATCATCATAAAATAAAAAAGAAGTCATAAGTTGAGTGTTCTTAGGTAGCTACACATACACATGTACGTACACATACATTGCCACATCCTGTGTCCTTGCTGAGGAGAAAGCTCTGGTGGATTTCCCACAATGACAAAGGCCCAAAATTTTTATTTCATCAAAACACTAGGCTCAGCTGAGTTCTTACTTTCAATAAAGCTTGGTAGTTGATTTTGACTATAGAGGTGGATGTGTAGAGATGAACTCACAGTATGAACACAGATGAAAAGCAGGAAGAAGATGGTCTCTCTCTCTCTCTCTCTCTCTCTCTCTCTCTCACACACACACACACACACACACACACACACACACACACACACACACTCACACACAGGACTTCTAAAGTCAAAGGAAGAATCCTTGTAGGATTTGATTTAAAGGCCTCATCTTTATGATGAATACTTCCATAAGAATAAATTAAGCTCCTACCTGAGTCTGTCGTCTCACCAGTTCTCCTCCTTCAGATAGCTCATGGGTGGATTTGGTTACTACTACCATATCTTGAACTCAGCATCCAAGTGTAAACCAGTCTTTTGAGAACCCATCTGGGCTGTACATTGTGCTAAAATCTTGGGAAAAGATGAAGAAACCATAGACTCTGCTCTCAAGAGTACATCCTAATGGATAACTTATCGAGAAATACATATTAAGAGCTAACTTTCTTAACAATGTTAGGGATGATTACCAGAACTGATACAAATCGAAAATGCCCTACTACATACATGCTATACATCTCAATTTTCTCATCTACTATTTGGAAATAATTCTTTCTATTCATAGAACTTATGAACAGAGAATTCTAAATGCTATTTTGATAGTATTAAGAGAATATTAAGGATATACTAAGTAACAATTTGTATCTTTACATTCTTGAATAGAATCAGACCCCTTATAAAAGAACATAAAGGAGTGGGCTCTTTCTCATCTATGCTTCCACCATGAGGATATTGTATAGAAGACACCATCTTAGAAGCAGAAACAGGATCTACTGAGATCTAGATCTTTCCAACCTCCAGAACCACAAAAATAAATCCATATTATTGTAAATTGAACAGAGTGATATATTTTGTTATATCCAAAGAAATGAACAGACACAGTCACAAAGAAATTAATTTACAAGCATAGCATGCTCTTCACAGAACAGCAGAAATCCTTAGGCCTCAGGATCATGTTCCAGCTCTACCACATACAGCCTGTGGAGCTGTGAGCATATGAGTCACCTTTCATTCATCAACTCATTCAACCAATATCAGAAAGTCTATTGAGTAGTAAGTGAACCAATTGGAGCTACAATTTAGCCCTGACAAAATGGAGGGACACTAATTCTACCTTCTAAGTTTTCCTTTAGGCTTCATTGGTCCAGCTGAGCCCAACAGGGAATAATAAACAAGTGTTATCCTGCACTTTCCTTCCTGACCCTTCATAATCAAACTCCTCTTCAGTATATAAAGAGTAATTTCTCATAAACAAAACAAATTCCTACTTGGAAAATGAAAATCATCAATATAAAACCTAAATGAACTTCAAGGCATACCCTTCCACTTCTGTAATGAAGTCCTAAGATCTGAGCAGCTTTGTTCGACTACGTTTTCATTATGTACAAACTGTTCTGGAGCATACGTGGCAAGTGCTGTCATATGATAACCAACAGGAGAACCTTAAGCTAGATTACTGGCTATGAGGCTTGCCAACATGCTCCCCACCCAGACAGAGGAGCTACATTTTCTTTAAAGTTTTCCCTAAGTCAACAAATGTTTTCTGATGTAAGCACAGTAGCAATGTTCGGTACAAAAACCTGGGACTCTTGAATGTGGATTTCAGGTACAAATTTGTGATTGCTTTTTTTCCTATCAATGGTCTTCTAGCCTCAGAGAACTTTGGTAACTCCAGGCAAAACTAGTGTCTATATTAGAGAGTTTATTCTGTGAATTTACAGCCTTCATCTCTCCCCTACCTTCTGTTGCCTCTCTTTTAAACTATGTAGGGCCCAAGGAGAACTGTCTGTTACTTTGACACAGTGGGTCTCTCTGTGTCCACTGTGGCATGTGCTGGGAGGCAGGGGGCATTCTCTGTGTATGACCCTCATCCTGCACCACTGGTGAACATTGATATCCACAAATCCTCTGGACCCTCAGAAGAAACTTTCTTTTCATTCACAAGTCTGATTTCTCTGCCCTTGGTCTACCAACTCACACATGGCTTGGAAATGCCATTGCAAGATACAGAAACCCTCAGCTCCTCCCTGCTACAAAGCATGCCATGAGGGAGATAGAGTCATCATCAGGATGAAGAGAAGAGAGTGCCCAGATTCAAGGGCAAGAGTGAACAACAGGCCAAGGGACAGTTCCATGGATCTACAATTCAGATCAGCTTCATATCCGTTCTAGCAGAAGCTTATACTGGGCATATTTTCCTGTCCTGTGATTGAGGGAACCTATTGAATTGATTGTCACTGTTAAGGGGACAATGGTAGATCCTAGTTTGTTTTTTGTTTTTTTTTAAGATGTACTTATTTATTTTATGTGAGTACACTGTCACTCCCTTCAGACATACCAGAAGAGGACATTACAGATGGTTGTGAGCCACCATGTGGTTGCTGGGAATTGAACTCAGGACCTCTGGAAGAGCAGTCAGTGCTCTTAACAGCTGAGCCATCTCTCCAGCCCAGATCCTAGTTTTTTACCAGCCCCCAGCTGGACCTCAATCTCCTAACCTTCCAGACAATTCAGAATATCAGAAACAGAGATATTGTTCTGTAGATTTGAGGCCCAGAGCACCTGAAGAGGTTTTCCAGGTTCATGTGTCTCTTAGTAAATTGTACAGATATACATAGTGACTGAAAAGGAGGCAGTTAATTTTAAAAGGTGAGGTGGGGTGATTAAAAATAAAGGGAAAGAAATAAGATGGTAGAAGATTAATGAGAGAAAGGCATTAACACAAAGCAATTGCTTATGCTAGAATAGAATACATGGTACCTACCCCTTCCATATTTGTGGTCCAGGACTTTTTACAAGCACATCCTGTTTGTTTATGAACTCCAGGTGAAGAATATCTGTGCTAACTGGTGTCTTTTGTATGTTAATTTATTTGTTTGTTTGTTTGTTTTGAGATAGGGTTTCTCTGTGTGGCCTCACACTGTACACCAGGCTGACCTCAAACTCGGAGATGTGCCTGCCTCTGTCTCCTAAGTACTGCAGTTAAAGATGTGCACCACCCTGCCCCACTTAGTATGCTGATCTTGGTGTGTTGTCTTCAGTCTCTGCTCTCCTGCCATAATATGACTCGGGTTCCAGTTCTTTTAAGCATTAGTTGAAGTCTCAGAGTTTTCAGCTCCTGGTTGTTTTTTTTTTTTAAATAATTTTTATTTTATGTGTATGAGTGTTTGCCTGCATTTATGCCTGTGCATACCTTTCATGCCTGGTACTTCCAGAAACCAGAACAGGGTGTCAGTCAGATTCTGTTTAACTGGAGTTACAGACAGTTGTCAGCCAGCATGTGGGTGCTGGGAATTGAACCCAGGTCCTTGGAAATAGTGTTCTTTACCACTGAGCCATCTCTCCAGCCTCATAGTTCCTTGTTTTAACTTTGCTGATAATGAGGGAGGAGTCCATCCACAGTGACCTCCAAGCCTGTTGCTATCTAGCCAATACTCTCTATCTCCCATTCCAGAAAATTTACTCAGCCTCTCTTCAACTCAGAAGATGTGCTAGGAGCAACATCTCCCCATATAAAGATGGAGTCTGTACTCTGCTCAGCATCCTTCCAAGCCTCCCTGGGTGGAGAGTTCCATCCCCCATCCCCTTCTGACCAATTCTCTCAGAACTGAATCCCACTTTTCCTACATCAAGCTCTGTGAACTGTGTGGGAAAGCCACACAGAGAAAGCCGTCTCTTACCCATCTATCATTTGCCTCTGGACCTTGGTTCTTGTTAATCTCTTTCTCTTAGGGTCATTTTTGTGGGCTTAGGTTATATTAAGAATGTATTTTACAAGTCAAAGTGAAACTTAGACTTTTCTTCTTTACTTTCCTCTGACCCCAGTCCTCCCAAAGGCCACAGTAGACCTTTAACTAAATAAATGGATAATTGCATACAAAAAAAAGCCTCTAATGTTTAAAAATATTATCTCAGGCTGAAGTTGTAGCATAGTTAGCAGAATGCCTGCTTACTAGACACAGTGCCCCAGATTCCATCCTCAGCACCAGGTGACACCAGGAATGGTAGTATTCATATGTAATCCCAGCATTTGGGAAGTGAAGGCAGGAAAACCAGAAGTTCCAGGTCTGCCTGAAACCCTGTCAAAAGAAAGAAAGAAAGAAGGAAGGAAGGAAGGAAGGAAGGAAGGAAGGAAGGAAGGAAGGAAGGAAAAAAAGAAAGAAAAAGAAAAAAAGAAAGAAAGAAAGAAAGAAAGAAAGAAAGAAAGAAAGAAAGAAAGAAAGAAAGAGGAAAGGAAGGAAGGAAGGAAGGAAGGAAGGAAGGAAGGAAGGAGAAAGAAAGGAAGGAAGGGGAAGAGAGAGAGAGAGAATTGCACTCCACATGAACCACTCATGGTCCCTACCTTGAGAAGCTCACAATCAGTGGAAATTTTTTATCAAATGATAACTTAAGGACATAGACCAGACCTAGTATAAGTTGGTCATAAATTCAGATGTGCTTAGTAAAACAGGCTGAGAAAGTAACTCACAGACTCATCTCCATCTCAAAAATTGGTCAAGAACACGCAGAGAGGTCCTCAACCATTTAGACAAGCCTGTTGCCTCCCATTCTGCTCCTTCACAGCAACATGAGGGAGCCCCCTCCTCAGCCTCACCCACACAGCAGAGACTCTGTTGGAAGGGTATGTTGTACCCAAAGACTTTGTCATCTTATTAGATGTGTTCACCTTTAGTGTTTTGGATTCTATTTTGACTTAGAAGTTCTATAGAGTAGAAGATTGTATAAATATAAACACCTCATTGTGAAAATAGAACAAAATTATCTTATCAGAATACTAACTAAAAATGTTTACTGGGAATAAACAAATGGATTAAATTTAAAAAAAAAAATACTAGAATAAACTCAGGTCAATATACCAGCAATTATTGTGGATAGATAGATGAAGACTATTTAGCGAATGTTACCATACTGTGAAAAAAAAAAGCCATAAAGGGGATCTATGGCCCCAAGCCCTAGCTTTAGGTTTAAGAAGACTCTATTCAGAGAGTGAAAAGTGGTATCACTGAGCAGTCTTGGTCAGTGATTACCTCAGTCCCAGTCTGAAAAGTGATCCAAGAAGCCCTGTTTGTTTGAGGAGACAGTCCAGTTCCTAGGCTCCTTCTGGGGGCTGTTCCCATCATGGGGTGATCTGTCGGTGAAGCCCTGCTGTTCCTGGAATTGAAGGTAATTGCAGGTTTAAGACAATGATTAGACTCGTGTGCCTTTGGAGAAAGTCCATAAGAAAACTGTGGAAAAGCCAACTGTTATGACATCTGTTATTCTATCTTTCTGCCTTTTGCCTTGAAGCAAAATAAGACGAGTTAGGAATCCCTAGTATCTAAGTAGACATTCTCTGAATGGTTAAGATATTTACCCGCAGAATAAAGCAGGTGGTTGACCTAAAGTAAATTATATAAATTGAAAATGAGGGCAGAGATACCAGCCATTTGTCCTGCTTTTAGCTACTGGTTGGCCCCAAAGAAGAAGTCAGAACTGTCCAGGAAAAAAAAAAAAAAAAAAAAAAAAAAAAAAGAGTTTCTAAATGCCTACTAGAACTAGACAGGTGTTAGTTTGTTGCCAGCTCTTTTTGGAAATATTTCTTCCAAGCTTTCAATAACAGTGGTAACTGGGCCAGTGAGATGACTTGGTAGGTAATGACACTTGTCCCAAGTGTGACGACTTGAATTCCATCCCAGGGATCAACCTTGCAGAATGAAGGAACCACCTCCTGTAAGTTCGACTCTGTCATGCATCTGCAGAGCATGGCATGTGCACATGTACTAAAGCACATGCAGGAAAAGACAGAGTGTGTAGTAATTACTTCCATAGTCACTGAGTCTGTAAGGTTGGTCAGAACAAAAAGAGAAAACAAACAAACAAACAAACAGCTGAAGATGGAGAATGAAAATGGAGCAGTTTAGCCCCCAAGGATCGATGCACAGATTTAGATCGTCAGCCGTTTTCTCCCAGGGCTTTGTGTTATGAATGAGATACAAACGTGGACATGTGGTGTTCGGTGATGTTCAGAATAACAGTGGTGGACATCTGGGGACCTGTTGGGATCTTTACTTTCTGACCATCCAAACTGCCGTTGATTCCTGTGAACTCTGTCATCTCCCAAGAAATTACCCTCTGATTAAATTAGCCACTTATTTTTCAGTTACTTGCAGCCAGGAAATTGATCAAATTGGACAGCAGGGAGACCTGTTTCTTTCTTCATCCAGCTTCCCCCGAGTCTAGCAGACTCTTTAACAAGCTTTATCTTCTCCTGTCTTAGCAGGTTGGAACAAAATGTGAGGGTTTCAAGTCTGACCTCCTTTTCTGTCATTTCTCAGGCTTTATCTTCCTTATTTTGTTTTCTTTGCTTGTCTTGGTTTGGGTTTGGTTGTCTGGCTGTTTGTTTGAAATACTATCAATCACTGGCCTGGAGCTCACACCCTGGGCTAGGTTAGCTGGCCACTAAGCCCCAAGTACCTGCCTGACTCTGCTTCCCCACTGCGGACCTTATGTGAACCTGCCACCAAGCCCAGATTATTTTTTGTGTAGGTTTTGAGGATCAAAATCAGGCCCTCATTTTTTGCGACAAGCACTCTACTAATTGAGCTGTTTCCCCATCCCACCTCCATCCTAGTTTGGTTTCTGTTCCTGTGATAAACAATGTGGGAAAAGCAACGTGGGGAAGAAAGGGTTGACTATGTTTTACAGGTGACAGCCTGTCATCAAGGGAAGTCAAAGCAAAAACCTGAAGACAAGACCAGAGGAACACTGCTTAAGTTCACGACCCAAATACCTAGGGATGGCACAACCCACAGTGGGTCAGGCCTTGCTTTATCAATGAGTGATTCAGAAATTGTCCCACAGACCAATGTGGTGGAGGCAATTTCTCGATTGAGGTTCCCTCTACCTAGGTGACTCTGGTTTGTTTCAAGTCAACAAAAAATAATTACCATACCACCCTCCCCCCAAAACTTTTCCATACCTTTCTCTGGATAAAATGCCATGCCCAGGTCTTTGCAATTGGTGTTAATATATTATATGAAAGGTATTTATTGGTTGGTTTTGGTTGGTTGGTTGGTTGGTTGGTTGGTTGGTTGGTTGGTTGGTTGATAGGTTGGTTGGTTGGTTGGTTGGTTGGTAGGTTGGTTGGTTTGTTGGTAGGTGGTTGGTTGGTTGGTTGGTTGGTTGGTAGGTTGGTTGGTTTGTTGGTAGGTGGTTGGTTGGTTGGTTGGTTGGTTGGTTGATAGGTTGGTTGGTTGGTTGGTTGGTTGGTAGGTTGGTTGGTTTGTTGGTAGGTGGTTGGTTGGTTGGTTGGTTGGTTGATTGGTTGGTTGATTGGTTTTCCAAACAGAGTATCCCTCTGTGTACCCCTGGTCAGGAAGTGCTAAAATTAAAGGCATGGGCCACCACTACCAGGTGTATGAAAGGCTTTTTAAAGGCACCTATCATCAAGGGAGAATCCTTTCCTAGCCATTCTGTCAAGGTTTACACTGCTGGGCGAGAAAAATGATGACTCGGCTGTTACTAGCACTTGCTGCCCTTGGTACAGTCTCTAGCACCTACATAGAAGCTCATAACCATCTGTAACCACACTTTCTGGAGAGCTAATGCCTTATTCTGGCTTCCACAAGCAGAAGACACACACACACACACACACTGCACTCAAATACACACAAGCACTCACACTCACACATAAAATAAAAATAAATAAATAAATAAATAAATAGCTGAGCATGGTAGGCACATCTTTAATCCCAGCAATAGAGAGGTAGAAAAGTTCTGTGTGTTTGAGGTTAGCCTTGTCTACATAGTGAGTTCTAGGCCAGTCAGGACTACAACAGTGAGATCTGTATCAAAATAAATAAATTTAAAAGTCCAGATACTTCTTAACAGGTCTAAGTTTATCTCTCTCCAAAATGAGCCCAATGGACAATGCTTCCACCCACCCACCCATCTACACATCTAACTACCCACCCATTCACCCACCTACCCATCATCCCTCTCAACACCTGACCAGTGTGACCTAGAGAAAAGTCTATAAATGCATTTATGTAGATAGTCATTATGATTTTGTTCCTTTTCATTTGCTGAGAAAACCTTGTAGATCAAGACTCCCTCGTACCTCGGAGGTATCTGCCATTGATTTGTTGGCAGGCTGTCAAACTCTTGCCTGTCAGAAGAGTGCCAGCCCTGCCTCCCGGGAAGACTAGCACACAGAAAATGATGTATAATAGCCCTCCAACTTCTTCTCCATAAAATAAAATATACAAGCACTTCATATTCTTAAGCTTTCCCTCAGCCAGATGTTAGAACAAGGCTGGCTTTCTGAAGGAGACCAGAATAACAATGCCTGGAAGTATCTTGTTCCTTCTCTTCTTCAGACACAGATTTATCTAGTAATACATCTAAAATCAAACCTAGGAACCAATGAGTCACCACTAAGCAGATCAATTAATGTCCATTTGGTGCCTACTTCCTAATTTACAAGTATTTTTAATCTTTCATATCTTTTGCATCCCAATTTATGTGGGGATATCAGCTCATATAAACATAGAGCATCTATAATGCCACTGATTATGTCATTACCCTTCCTTTAAAATTTTTAGTCTTGTTTATATGTGTGTATCTGTGTTGTGAATTTGTATATTAGCATACAGTCACCCAAGAAGGCCAGAGGTACCCCTCGAACCAGAGCTACATGAGATCATGAACTACCTGATATTGGTGCTGGGAAATGAACTAGGGTTCCTGGGAAGAACAGACTGTGCTCTTAGGGGCTGAGTCATCTATCTAGCTCCATTATCTTCCCTTTAATCATTGGTCTGACAATTTTTTTCAAAGGATTCTCTAAACATTGCATTGTTTATATGCACACTAAAATATTTAACTACGCATCATATATACAGACACATAAGAGTAAATATACATATATATTTTACACACATATATATATTTCATATATATATATATAATCTTCTGCCTGTGCACATATTAATGGCCCTGACCTCCATGACCACCATATGCACAGGAATACATAGCCTTAAGTAGTTGCTAACAGACTACATACACTGTTGTTTAGGGACCTGTCGAGATTCCCTGTGCAACTCTAGTCACTGACTCTCAGGACAGTTCATACATGTGGCAGAACATCTCTGATCTTTCCTAAATGAATCCAACTTTCTGTAAAGATCCCACATGGAAGGGTGCCCACTTCTAAAAGCATTCTTGTATAAGTCACTTCCCCCATAGGAGATTGTGGGCAGGTAGCTGCCAGATAATCCACACAGAAAAACCAAAGTCCAGGATCCTAATTGAAACATCCATTTTCAACAAGGCTCTGAAGCTGAGATGTGATCCTTCCTCAGGGTGAGGTCCTCATTTCTCAGCCTCATGGGTATCACCCTGCTAGGAGCTGTCAAGGAAGTCTTTCTATACTCCAGTTGTACAGTGCCCTTGGATCCAAGGATTTGAGGACACTGCCAGCCTTTCAGCAGTCACTGGTAAGCTCGTAAACACTGTAGGCTTTTAAGCTTTAGAAAGGCTTTTTACAGTTCAGCATGAAAAGAAAAATACCTCCTATAGATCAAAGATACAGGCTACTGAGGAAAGCAAGAAGAAACAGGAACACAAAGATGGGTGTGACAGTTTTTACCTTTGGTGTGTTCTCCTGGTGTAGCAGAGAGACAAATAGGTTTTAGATATGACACTCTTCCCACTTCCCAAGTCACCTTCTTAAGATGTGTTATATGAACAACCCCTCCTGGGGAAAGGTCAGACACACTTAAAATTGGGATAACTAAAAGAGGGTTTTGTAATAATAATAGTAACTAACTTCAAGGAGCACTTAGTAAGCTAGATCTTTTGTTTGTTTGTTTGTTTGTTTTTTGTTTCCAGTGTCTGATAGCTGTTAGGTAACATCATTAGCCTCGGGAAATGCATCGGAGTTCCAAGAGCAAAGGCATGCTCAAGGCCTGATCCTAAGATGAAAAAAACAGCTAAGTAGGCTTCTGCTATATGTGGCCAGGGGTGATGGATCAGGCCATGTGTGCTCTTTGGTTGGTAGCTTAGTCTCTGAGAGCTCCTAGGGCTCTGGATTAGTTGATAACTGTTGGTCTTTATATGGGTTTGCTATCCCCTTCAACTCCTTCAGTCCTTCCCCTAACTCTTCCATGGGGTCCCTAACCTCATTCCAATGGTTGGCTGTAAGTCTCAGTCATTTGCTGGTAGAGCCTCTCAGAGGACAGCCATGCTAGGCTCCTATCTGCAAGCACAACATGACATCAGTAATAGTGTTAGGGTTTGGTGCCCTCCCATGGAATAGATTCCAAATTGGGCCAGTCACTGGATGGCCTTTCCTTAAATCTCTGCTCCATTTTTGTCCCTGCATTTCTTTTAGAACTATTCTGAGTCAAAAAGTTTGAAGGTGGGTTGGTGACTCCATCCTTCTACATCAGTGGGAGAGAATGTGCCTAATCCTATAGAGACTTAATGCCCCAAGGAAGGGGGGTGGGGGAATGGGGTGGAGGTGGGGGAGTGGTGGGGGGAGCACCCTTTCAGAGGTAAACAGGAAAGGGTTAAGAACTCTTGGAGGGGGAATAGGGAGGGGGGACAACATTTGGAATGTAAATAAATAAAACAATTTTTTCAAAAAGCCAATGTCATATTACTGTTGAAAAATGATGTTATGCTACTGTTAAATACATTTACATTCCTTTATTTTCATGCTCAATAAAACTTTTTGTGTTCCTACTTTTTTAAAAAAAAAAAAAAAAAGAGAGAGAGAGAGAGAGTATGTAGTTTGTTCACAGGTAACTCTGATCCTCCAACTACCATGCTCCTTTTTGGAATTCTAAGACAAGGCAGTGTGTTTGTAGCCTAAGCTGACCTTGACCTTGGCATATAGGAGCTGATGGCCACGATCCTCTTATATACACCTCCCAAGTGCTGGGATTACAAACTCATGCCACCAAGCCTCACACTGGGGATAGAACCCAAGACTTCCTGCATGCTAGGCAGACACTCTACTGAATGAGTTACATCTCCACCAACACCACCTTACTCAGCGAGCACTTCAAGGAAACAGAATAGTAGCTTATTCCCTGGCTAGGCTTCCACTGACATACCAGATTTATTGTCCTATTCCAGGGCTTATCTAAAGAGAATGAAGAATACAGGAAGGAGTAGAAGGCTTGTTTTAGTCCAGTGGCTGCTATGACAAACTACCAGGAGCTGGATAGTTCATAAACAAGAGAAACTCATTTCTCGTGTCTCCAGAAATTGGAAAGTCCAAGATCAAGGTCCTGGCAGATTCGATGTTGGATGAAACCCCACTTCTCAATTCACAGATGACTCCATCTCCCTTTTCACATGGGGTAGAAAAGGCACCGTAGCTCTTTGCGTCCTTTCCTAAGACACCATTACAGCATGGCCTCGCCACTCCCCACAGTGTCACTTCTTTCTGTCCCATTGGTTTCAATTTCAACTAACAGTTTTAGAAAGAGAAGAGCACTTTTAACTGAGTCAGGTGCTCTTGTCTTGTTGACCTTTATACAAGTATACCCTGTCCCCTGCTGGAAGAACCGCTGCGCTGGGGAAGGCAAGCAGAGAAGACCCCAACAGGGTGCAGAATCTGCTCTCTAAACAATATCTAAACTCTCTCTTGGAGCACTGGTGGCTGAGAAGAGCAGTTCTGGATCACATATGAGGGTGGCATAATGCACAACCAAGTTGAGCTGATTTGAATAAATGCATGTAATCTGCATGGCTACGGACAGCAATTGACTGTGTTCCCGCTAAGGACAACGATTGTACGGATTTCTTGTTACAGACAATGAACAGGAACCTTGGAACGCATTCCCTGTCTTCCCTGCAGGACCTGGCAGGAAGCTGAGCCAAAGGCTCATGAAGGTATGCTTGCTTGTTTCCACCATTGCTCCCCAGTCCTTGCTTGGTTCATGGGCCTTTGCATTGTCTTGGCTAATGGCAACCGCTTCTGGCAGCTGTCTCCCTCTACTGCACGGTGATTGGTTCAGATGAGCTTTTCTCACACTAGCTTGTGAAACCCGTGTGACTTTCACAGCATGTCCCTTCAGAACAACACCTTTAGATGTAAGTAAGCTCACAGTCTCTGTGCTCTGAGAATTTCACAGCTGAGAAGGACAAAGCTGAGAGCGAATGCTCAGTGGAGGAAGGGAATATTTACCCCAACCCCCAGCTGCAACTTGCCCTGTCAGATGACCCCTTTTTGCCCATTGGGGTATACTGGGAAAATTTTGCAACCTCTCCAGTAAACTGGTTGTTGGGTCACTAACAAAGGTTCATATTTCATATGTGGCTACCCCCCCCCCCAGCCTCTCTTTTTTCCTTGTGGAAGCCGACCTCAAGCTGGGAGACAGGCGTGATACTGACCTATGGATCTCCTTTGTAGCACCCAGGGGTGTCTGAGGTGACTTGTGCTTTCCCATTCTCAGTTCCTTTTTCTCTCTAGGACCCAGTCCTCCAGCATGCTGTGGCATGGAAAAGGGGAAAGAAAGTACAAGCGTTTGTGGTGGGCGTGGGAGGTGATTTACTCTGGCTTTTCTTAGCTTTTATTGAATTGATCACTCCTCTCTGGGTACCAACTAGAGGTCATCTTTACTTCTGTGTGACAAGAATCTTTTGCAGAGATAAAGAATGGAAGTAGGGGGCCCCAGGCCCACCTTCTAGAGACCCATTCCCCAGTAATAAATAAATAAATAAATAAATAAATAAATAAATAAATAAATAAATAAATAAATAAATGGAAGTAGGAAAGTCCCTAGCTTCCAGCTGTCGCAAACGTTTGGGGGTGGGAGCCAACTGTCCCTACCATTCCCTTTGACTGTGGTGGGGATTTCCAGTCTAGATTCTCCGCTCTCTGCTCTCCGTTTCCCCTTTCCTCTTACTAGCCTCCTGCCTCCCCACAACACACTCAGAAGTCACCCGGGGCGGGGGAGACCTACATGCCAAAGATCCTCTGCAGTTCTTAGCAAGCCTTGCAAAAGTCATCACTCTCCTTTCACCGAAGTAGGTAGAAGTGGACCATCTCTCCCCGCTGATAGACCCCAACAGAACTCTTGGTACTTTCTCTAAGACTGGGCTCTGGGGATAGTTCTGCAGTCATGGGCTGGCAGCTGCATACAATTGTAAGCAGGTGCCGAGTTCACTGTCCTCTCAATGCCCGTGTTAGAGGCCGTGAAAGCACCTTTCTTCTGCCTTGTCATTTCCCCTCACGCTTACTTTTAGAGTGCACACAGCAAAGGAAAAGCCCTGATCACTTAAGAAAGGTAAGCCAGAGGCTCGTGGCTTGCACCTGAGTCACACCCCAAGGTGGAGGAGACTCCCGGTCATATATTATAAAGGTGAGCTCCAGGCCTTTTCAGATCTGAAGTCTACTCACTTGGGAAGCCCGAGCTTAGCAGTTGTGCTGCAGCCTCTGTGTGGGGACTGCTGAATCCCATTAGAGAGCCACATGCGCCACCTTGTGGTCAGACTCTGCCATTTGTGTCTGCGCTAGACTGCAGTATTAAAGTCACTCTGTCTTAATTTATTTCCAGGAGGTTTCCGTGAGCATCAGCACAGAAAATATCAGGATGTTATTTGAACACGACCTTGAACTTCAGCGTGGTTCTCAGATAGACTCACTGCCTATTCCAATGGTCATAGTCCTTTCTGCTAGGAAAAAAACCAAACAACTACTTTTAAACGCAAATTGCTGCCAGTGGAGTGCTTCGGCAAGCAGGGCTTACACAATTAGACTGCACAGGTTCAAGGCAGACGGAGATCCCAGTACTGAGACTGGGGCCACCAAAAAGCTATCTGCACTTGATACCGGCTAGTAAAGGAAAAATCAGCTTTTGCCAGTGGAATCTTGGAAAGGCACCATGCCCATGAGTAGTAGTTGGTCAACACAAAGTGAACTCAGTGGTATTTTTGTAGACCTTCGGTTTCATTTTTTGCTTTGTTTGGATTCTTTTTTGTCTTATTAGCCTTTGGCTTATTTATTTTGATTTTGATTTTTGTAACTTTTGTGGAGAGTTGTGTGGAGGTTTTGTGTAGTTTTGTGTAGTAGGTTGGTTAGTTTATTTCAATTTTGTTTGTTTTTTTTTTAAGAAGAAGTCTGTAAAATTGGGTAGGTAGAGAGGTAGGAAGACTATGGGAGGAATTAGGGGGAGGAAGAAAAACATCATCAAAATGTATTGTATGAAAAACACTTCTGATAAAAAAAGAAAAGAAGCTGAGTGGGGTGGCACACGTCTTTAATCCCAGCACTTGGGAAGTAGAGGCAGGTGGATCTCTGTGAGTTTGAGGCCATCCTGATCTACAGAGTGGGTTCCAAAACAGCCAAGGATATACAGAGGAACCTTGTTTTGGAAAAAAAAAAAAAAGAGGGGAGAAAAAAGAAAAGAAAGGAAAAGAAAGAGGAAGAGAAGAGAAAAAAAGACAACATGGATAAAGTAGCCAGTGCAGTTCTCAGACTAGGCTTGCCCAAGGTTGATGGACGCTGGGATAGCTAATGCTGACCTCTGAAGTGGAAACTTCTAGTTTTTTGGAAACTTAGTTATGTCAAATGATGCTTTTCTGGAGCACAGAGGTGAAAAGATGTCTTGTTAAAGCAAACAACGTGAAAGACTGTTTTCCTGAAGCAGACACAGGTGAAAGAATGTTTAGATATAGAAAACATGTGAAAGGACATTTGGTGAAGGCATATAAATACGACCCCACAGACAGTGGGAGACAAACACTGAGTATTGGCTTGGTTTGCTCTGCCTCGCTATTCTTTGCTAAAGACACACATGTATTGGTTCTCCTTACACAGCATTATTGAGCTCAACTTGTGGTAACGCTGCCATTAAGAGAAAGTTGCCAAAGAACTGCTCATGAGGCTCCTGTGGCAGTTTCCAAGGCCATTGGCCAGCCTGGTGGTTTCATCAGGATTGGAACTACAGCTGCCTGCTGTCTGCTTGCTGGGAGGACTGGGCTGTAGGCACCAGTTTGTGCCTGGTGTCTCCCTGCTTAGGGAACTGCTCTGCAGCTGCTGAATTGTATTTGGTGTTTGCTATAGGACTGAACTGCTACCCAAGAAGATCAAGCTCACCCCCCAAAGAACTATTTCTGAACAGGTCCACTTCCCCCATATCCTAATGATTTTTCTCTTCCACTACCTCTGCTGCTGGGTGTTAGGCTAGAGGAGAGGTTGAGCCCCTATTAAAAGTAGGTTGTAAAAAAATGTATGCCTGCAGATCCCTCCTCACCATCACTAGAGGCAACATTGACTAGGACTGGATCCCATTCCTCTGTTTTGTGCATTACACCCAATGCTACACAGAAGCATGGCTGCTGATTCCAAGACAGTCTCAGACAACCAGCCCTCAGGCTCCTCACTTCTCATGGCCTGCAAGGTATAAGGTCTGACATTTGAAGGTTCTCTTATACTTCTCGACTTCCTATGACGATTGAATGAAGACTGGAAACGTTCTTCCTGATGAGACTTGCGACAGTATGTACACACCAAATAGTTTGTTACAAGTGGTTGATCCAAACATCCTAGTGAAACACCAGAAAGATCGCTACAGACCTAGACACATGGTGCTACAGCATCATGTTGGTTCCTATCAGCTCTAGCATGTAAGCTCGTAGACTTTTGATACATGTCCTGTGTGTGTACACGAGTTTGGTGTCAGAATTAGCTTCATGACTCGCTGGCTTTTATGACATGTCTACACCTTTCCTAAAGTATGGTAATCATAAGACTTAACCTATGTCATCAATGGGACTGCTTTGACAGTCACAAGGTGCTTTCATTACTGTAGTTCAAAATACTTTAGGAAGTGCTAGAGAGGTGACTCGCAGTTGAAGGCACTGGATGTTCTTTCCAGAGGAACTGGATTCAAATCCCAGGACCCACATGGCAGCTCACAAGTGTCTTTAACTCCAGCTCGAGAGGGTCCGAGGCCTTCTTCTGGCTTCCTTGGATACTGGGTATGCACGAAGTACACAGACATACACTCAGGCAAAACACTGACCTATCAGTTATTGCTTTTATACTAAAATTTTCCTTAGTAAATTAGCAAATTTCATGTACTTAAAAGAATGACTTGCCAATTGATTCTCAGGAGTTTATTGTATGTGAATTCTACACTGCTGCAGAATATTCAGATATGAGATATTTAATGAAAAGAGGTTTGTATCATCAATTCTGAGCACTTGCACTCCGAAGACCCACAAGACAAGCACACATACAGCACTATTGACAGGTAATCTCAAACTGACCACAGGTACTGAGGTCCTGAGACATTTAATAGGTGAAGGAAATTAGTCTACAGCCCATTAGATGGCAGTGCTGTGATTCTGATTACTGTCCTGTTTGATGTAAATTATTTCTCTACACTCTCTTTACAGTCTACTTTTCCTCTGCTCATTCTCCTCAATCAAATCTTGTATGTAGGGATGAGGTATTATGAAATATCTGGTTTCCGTCTCTGACTTACAAGATGAAATAAGATGTTCCTTTTCTAAGGCAGTCCTCATTTTCTTTACATTATGAAATTATTTTACTAGTTTAAAGGCTTACTTTATGTATATGAGTGTCTTGCCTGCATATATGTACCATGTGTGTACCTAGTGTCCGTGGGGGCCAGAAGAGGGAGTAGCATCCTCTGGAGCTGAAGCTATGGTTGGTTAAAAGCTACCATGGGGGTACTGGGAAAACAAACCCAGATTCTCTGCGAGAGTAACAAGTGCTCCTAACCCCTGAACCATCTCTTCAGCCCAAAGATTTTACTTTTTTTTTTTTTAAAAAAATTGTGGGTGTGGAGGGAGAGGGAGAGAAAGAGGCAGAGAGACAGAGAGAAAAAGAGAGCCCACAGAGGCCAGCAGAGGATGTTGAATCCCCTGGAAGTGGAGTTAAAGTGATTATGAATGACCCCAGCGTTAGAGCAAAGAATGGAACTCAGATCCTCTGCAAGATCTGCATACAGTCTTTAACCCCTTAGCTGTCTCTCCAGCCCCAGACTCATTTCCATGGAAGGTATCTCACATGTCAGAATTTACCGAATCCCACACATTGAGCACAGCATACCAAGTACCAGGAAGAAAGGTATGACCAAAACAGTGTCTGCCTGCCTGACTGCCTACTTTTATTTAGACCAGTGGTTCTCAACCTTCCTAATGCTGTGACCCCTTAATACAGTTCCTCATGTTGTGTTAACCCCCAACCACAAAAATTATTTTCATTGCTACTTCATAACTGTAATTTTGATATTGTTATGAATTGTAATGTAAATATCCAATATACAGGATATCTGATATGCAACCCCCATAAAAGGGTCATTTGACCCCCAAAGGGGTTGCAGGTTGAGAACCACTGATTTGGAGAAAGCAAACACAGGTGATGTTATTCTTTGAGGAACGGGATGCTTAGTGAAGGGTTGCAGTGATGGACAAGTCCTGTGACAGATGCGACGAATGCCAGGGAAGCTACATTTGCGCAGAGACCTGAAAAGAATTGTCTATGCTGACTTTCTCAAATACCCAAGATTTTAAAAATTCCAATGTTAAACCTTTTCAGCTCCAGTCAGAAACTTAGCCAATTGAACTAATTGCTGTAGCTATGATGTCCTTAGGGTAAAAGCTATTGCATCCTTGATTTTCACTGAGAATCCGGGTAAAACATTGCATCCCTGTATCTTCTGGAAACCTGGTCTTGAAGATGCCAGAATACAACAGACTGACCTTTGTAAGACCAGTTCTTTTTAGTACTGAAGGCCACAGAATCTCCTCTGAATTTTGTCTTCATTGTTTCTTCTGCACGGTTGTCAGGATGCTTGGAAGTGAACATCTCGTCTGCTGGTGATTTAATCTCTGCCTCCCTTATCTCTGATTTTATTTTTTTCATTTTTTTACTTGTCACTTTTTTTACTTTTTCTGGGTTTATAAATATTTATAAGTGGTTTTTTAATTCCACAGTTACCCTTGACATTCGTTTCCACAGAAGAACTAAGATTTTAATGCTCTTCAATTCCTATAGTGTATGAAGGACCCATTGTCCGGATGATGAGACTGTCAGTCAACAGGAGACATTAAGGTTGTGCCCCTTGAATTGATGTTTAGACATTACCTGTAGATGGTCATAGATGATCTCTAACACTGAGGTCTAAAGATCTCTGCTTTTCCCAACTTTTTTTTTTTTTTTTTTTTTTTGGTGCTTTAAACAAAACAAGTATTTCAACTGACCCCAAAGGCTTGACATCCTCCACCTTCCTTCTTAAAACATTCACCAAACTTTGCAGTAAAAGCATTAGAAGGTATTTCTTTTTTTTTTTTTTTTTTTTTTTTTTTTTTTTTTTTTTTTTGGTTTTTCGAGACAGGGTTTCTCTGTATAGCCTTGGCTGTCCTGGAACTCACTCAGTAGACCAGGCTGGCCTTGAACTCAGAAATCCACCTGCCTCTGCCTCCCAAGTGCTGGGACTAAAGGCGTGCGCCACCACCGCCCGGCTAGAAGGTATTTCTTTATGTTACTTACAAGAAGCTAACAGATCAATATAATCATGTATAAAGTAGAAATTAATTTCAACACAGCATCAAAATGATAATCACTGGGGAGGGGAGAGAAATAGGCCTGGGAATGACAATGGAAATCAGGAGGAGGGGCATCTCTGATGACTAGCTTAGGCCTGGTATGGGAGAGGATATGGGGAGTCAATGGGGGTGACTCTAGCTTAGATTTCTACCAGAGGGAAATACAGAGACTGAAATGGCCACCTCCTGTAGCCAAGCAGGACTTCCAGTAAAGAACAAGAGACATCAATCCACCCACAAAAAACCTTCAACCCAAAACTTGTCTTGCCTGCAAGATATGCAGGAATAAAGATGGAGCAACAACTGGGGGAACATCCAGCCAATGATGGGCCCAACTTGGGATCTATCCCATGAGAGAGAGCCAACCCCTGACACTACTAATGATACTCTGCTATGCATGTCGACAGGAAACGAGATAGCCCGTCTCCTGAGAGGCTTCAAAACCAAATATCAGGCAGAGCCTGGAGAATCTTGTGGAAGAGGGGGAAAGAACTGAGGAAGCCAGAGGAGTCAAGGACACCACAGGCAGACCCAGTATCCTGGGACCACGGGGCTTCACAGAACCTAGACCATCAACCAGGAGCATACAGGAGCTGGACCTAGACCCCTATGCACTTACAGCAAATGAGCAGTTTGGTCTTCTTGTATGTCCCCTAACAAGTGGAGCAGAGGCTGTCTCAAGGTCTCTGTTCCCTGCCATTGGATCCCCTTCCCCTCTACTTGGACTACTTGGTTGGGCCTCATTGGAAGAGGATGTGCCTAGACCTGCTGGGACTAGATGTACCAGGGTTGGGTAGTTTCCAAGGGAGGCTGCCCTTCACTGAGAAGTAGGGGTGGGGGCAATGGGAGGAGAAGGGTGGGACTTGGGAAGAGAAAAGGGAGGGGAACTTTAATTAAACTTAAAAAAAAATAGTCATTTGAGTTAGCATTTTGTCTTGGCTCCGCCCCGCAGTTACCTGGCAACAGCCAGGTATGCCTGACTCACTATAAAAAGAGCTGCTTGTACCCTCCTCTCTCTCTCTCTCTCTCTCTCTCTCTCTCTCTCTCTCTCTCTCTCTCTCTTGCTTCTTGCTCCCACTCTGTCCTCTTGCCTCTTCTCCCTCTCTCTCTCTCTCTCTCTCCATTCCCCTCCCCCTCTCTCTCCATGTGCTCATGGTAGCCCTCTCTCTGTCTGTCTCTACTACCCTCTCAACTCCTCTCCCCATGCCCTGAATGAACTCTCTTCTATACTAAACCATCATGTGGCTGGTCCCTCAGGGGGAAGGGATGCCTCTGCATGGGCCCTGGGAGGCACCCCCTTCCCCCATACCTGACCACACCTCCACCAAACACACTCCCTCTCTCCTTATCTTTTTATAAAATACAACAATTTGTCTCGAATTTTCCCTTTCTGGGGGAAAAGTAAGTTGACCCTTCTGCTATGGAAAGTCAGACTTGTGGAACTATTGTTCCCAGATTGCAATGTAGAGAGAGAGAGACAGGGAGAGAGAGAGAGAGAGAGACAGAGAGACAGAGAGAGACAGAGAGACAGAGAGACAGAGAGACAGAGAGACAGAGAGACAGAGAGACAGAGACAGAGAGACAGAGAGACAGAGAGAGACACAGAGAGACACAGAGAGAGACAGAAAGAGAGACAGAGAGACAGAGAGACAGAGAGAGAGGAAGCTAAGAAGCTGCTGACAGTCAGCATCCACTAGCAGTATATCCAGATGAGTTGCTTTGATGAGGACCTGGAACCCACGTATTCTGTTCCCAAGACAGTTAATTCATGCATTTACGTCTACTCAGGTATAAGTCTGAAAGAGATGAAACTCCTATTTTGTATTACTTATGTTTCAATGGAGGAAAATACACAACGTTGCATATATTGATAAAGCAAACTAAAATGACAAAAAGAAAAGAAAATGATGTAGGTCCGGAGGACGCAGCTCTGTGGAGCCACAGGCAAGCAGGAGTCTGAACAAGGCGGGTGGGCCCGCTGGTGTTCGGGAAACCGCTGAAGCATGGAGGCTCTGTTTAGGAGGCAACAGGAGACTGGAGGAGGATGGAGACGAGGGTGGGACCTGCAAAGCCTGTCCTTTGCTCTTCCTCTGCTCTTTGGAGGTTCTGAGGTGTTCCTTTGTATATTACAGGAACTCATTTGAACAGTCCGTCCCCACAGTTCCAATTCTTCAATTAAGTCTTCAGCCAGGATCACTGCTTTTATAGAATTTGGGCTTCCACTGTGATTGACACCTACAGTTTCTGTCTAGAATAATACAATCACTTCTTTAAGCTGCGTGATATACAATGTAGTGTCCTAGACACTACCTACAAATTGACCAATCTGATTTTATTCACACAACCAAGTGTTATGAGTCTCCATACTTGGGGTATAAAAAGATGGAGTTTCAGTAGTTAGACACCACCTTGCTTACTTTCCCTGTTGCTGTGATAAAATACACTTACAAAAGCAACTTAATGAAGGAAGGACTTACTTCCGTTTCTAGTTTGCCCATCATGGCAAGCAAGTCAAGATGATCAGAACTTAAAGTGGTGGTCACATTACATCTGCAGTCAAGTAGAAAGTGGTGAATGCTGTTGTCAGGCTGGTTTTCTCCTTTTAGTGCCTGAGAGCCCATCTCACGGAATGGTGCCACCCACATTTAGAGTGGATCTTTCTTGCCTCCATCAATCAAATTGGTATAGTCCCTCATATGTACACAGAGGCTTACCTCACCAGTGATTTGAGATCCTGTTATACTGATGATCAATATTAACCATCATAGACATTCTCTAACCACCATCTATCAGTTTGGGAATTGGTGAGCATCCTGTCCAAAATGTGGCTGTCTGTCTTGCAATAAATAGTTCAGTTTAGTTCTGCCATTCACTCTACTTCCTGGGCTGCAGGCACATAGCAGCACTCTGGACTTTACAGCAAGCTCAGGTGACCCTGAATACCTGCCTTCCGCTTTGCATCTTCTCTTGGTGTTTGGGCTTCATGTCCTACTGGAGAAAACCTAAAGCAAATTACAAGTACAGAAATGAAATTCCCAGCAAAACATTACTCATCCCCCACCCCAAACTCATGTGGTGTAGTTTTGAAGTAATGTTTTCCAGTGCAGGTATCAGAACGATGGCTGTTATCGGAGCTAATCTTGTGACCAAGGAACAGATTCTTCAGCCGTCTGTATCTGAGTACCACATTGTTCAGTAAATACATCCTTCTTCTCGACTGCTTTTCTATCCTGCCATTGATGAAGAAGCTCAGTCAGTGCTCTGATAACAATAGACTGAAGAGCGGAGTTCACAGTCCTTCAAATACATGACTAGTCTAGTGTCTCAGGTAGCTGTTGTCTGTCTCTCAGACGAAGATGTGGAGGCACTGCACGGCTGGCTGGCTATTCAGGATTGTAACAATCAGAAAGTAATAGAGTCTGCTTTGAAATGCCAGTCCCATTATTCCAGGCAGCTTCCATCCACCATCCCATTTATCTCTCCTCTTGAAGGAAAATCCCCATTTCGCATCCTCTGTGGCAGCGAGGTTTCTCCACCTTGCCCACCCCACCCCCCAAACAAGGGTGCTAGTAACTGAGCTCAGAGTCTTCTGGAAGATCAGCGAGTGTTCTTAGCCTCTGAGTCATCTCTCCATCTCCATTTGTTATCCTTTTACCTCCAATATTTCATGATAGTTTATACCTACCACATGAAGTCTTTTTCTTTATAACTATATAAATGGTTATATACATATGTGTATATATATACATATATATATATATGAATATACATAATCATTGCACATCAGACTATACAACGTCTTCTAAATGGTTATCATCTTTCAAAACTTCAGAGCCACTAGACCTTATACATTGCATCTTTAATCTCATTTCAGACTTTGACCTAACTCCAGTGTCACTTAGCCAGTATTACACAGGGTGAGTGACTTAGTGAGCAAGTGTGTTAAAGATGGCAGCAGCCTAGGCTGAAGAAACAGCTCAGTGGTAAAGCTTTCGCCCAGAATGTGTGAGGCTCCCGGTTTAATAGTCAGTCAATAAAAACAAATAAATGAATGAATAAACAAAGAAATAAATGCAGTGGCCTACATTTGACACTGTAGGAGCAAGCCATGGGAAATACAATAATTATTAATCAAATAAAGCGTGGTGGCACATACTTGTGGTCTCAAGCATTTAGGATGGAGAGGCAGGGGTGTTAGGAGTATTGCAAGCCTGAGGTCAACCCGTGCAAGGCCCTATTTTTTTTTTTTTTTCTTTTAAGAGGATGGGAGCCGGGCAGTGGTGGCCCACGCCTTTAATCCCAGCACTTAGGAGGCAGAGGCAGGCAGATTTCTGAGTTCGAGGCCAGCCTGGTCTACAGAGTGAGTTCCAGGACAGCCAGGGCTACACAGAGAAACCCTGTCTCGAAAAACCAAAAAAAAAAAAAAAAAAAAAAAAAAAAAAAAAAAAAAAAAAAAAAGAGGATGGGAATTAACTAGGAGGCGAGACAGAACATTTATGAACGGTTCATGTAAATGTCTGTTTCCTATCATTTCAAATTACAAGTGATTGGGGGTGCTGTCTAGAGGTCAGCGGCTGTCTTAAGCTATTCTAAGACTCACAAACAAGGCTGTTACTGCTCACAGCAGGCTGAACTCAGAGCAAGGCCACAATTGCCTCATAGCAGGACCTCTCCAAGAAAGAGAGTTAACCCTGATAAGCCCCAGCTGCAATTGCTCCAGGACACAGTGACACTGGAACTCACTGCCCCTGAAGAAACCCTCATTAAAACTGCCTTCAGGTTGCCTCTGTGCTGACATTTTTCCCTCCACTGCCCTGCCTGCTACCCCTGTGCGGCGGTGTTTCAAATAAGCTCTCAACTCTTACCTTTTTCTCTCTTAGTAAAAGAATTCCATCAGAGGCAGTAACCTCTAGAAGTAACCTTTGGGTGCTGTCCAAAGGTGAGGGGGAGGTGGAAAGCGTGGGTTTATTTTCAGTTTTCCGGTATAGTTTGAAACTTGTCTCTCTCTTTTTTCATGTGTAATCCTTTGAATACAGGTTTAATGGTTTCGTGATGTCTACAGTGGGGAAAGCACAGCAGCTTCTTTTGCCGTTGAGCCTGGGTCTCTGTCTCTGTTGTGACTCTTACAGCGACCCATCTCCAACATCTTGGCATTTCCCTACATACCCCATTGGTAAGACATCATAAGCTAACTACTAACCTCTGCTAAGCACGCTGGCCAAACATTTGGGGGGAAAGTTAAACTAAGATAATTTGTGAGACTCTCTTACTGAAACGCAAGAAAATTCCATTTACTCCATCAGTCTATGAGCAAGAAGCCTACTGCTCACAGGTCGCCAGGGAGAACGCAAGCTTTGTTTCTGTTTTGCAGAAATTAACCTGACTTTATAAAGCATGTGGAGTTTGGAGACTTGTTTAGTAGCTTTCAACACTGCACTTTCCCTTAAACATGCTAGTCTTTGTTGTCTTGGTTTCTCTATGAAGGCCTAGAAGCCGATCCTTGAACTCTGATAACACATCTTTTCACCCTCTGTCAAGCAGGATGCAACCCACCCTTCCCTCCAACACGTCAGCTGAGCCCGGAAACGCCAGGAACTCGAGGATCATGCTGGTGCTGGTGCTGGTGCTGGTGCTGGTGCTGGTGCTGGTGCTGGTGCTGGTGCTGGTGCTGGTGCTGGTGCTGGTGCTGGTGCTGGTGCTGGTGCTGGTGCTGGTTGTGCCTCTCGAATCATTTCACGATCTGCTCTTTGCTTTCTATAGTCCTGGACCAGGCCTGAATAATGCAATCTGATCCTTCAAAAGTCATTCTGGATTTCTGACGGGATTGAAAACTTATAGCCTCATAGCCATTTACCTTGAGAGAAAAGATTTGAGTGGATGGTCGTCAGCTGACATTCATCCTAAAGCCAGGTTCAGAACTAAATATTTTAGTTAGGATAGATGACAGAGGTTCTCGTTAGTCAACAAAATGATGGACTGGGTATTAGGACTATCTTGTACCTCACGGGTACAAATTGGCATAATTATGCTCTAATTGTATTTTGAGAGAAAAGTTTCATTTTAACAGGAAGGGTGATATGTAGGAGGAGCTAAGGTGGGAGGAGTACTGAGAGGAAGAGAAGGAGTAAAAAGAGGGGGAGAAGAAGGAGAGGAGAAGCTAGGTGATGAAAGAGAGAAAGAGGGGGGAGACAGGGAGGCAGATGTTCATGTATCTCCACCAGTCAAAGATAGTTGATATATCTAGGTTGGGTAGTGGGTTACACCTCTGATTGAGCAATACCAAACTTATAAAAACTTTAAAAAATGTAAAGCCTGGCGGTGGTGGCGCACGCCTTTAATCCCAGTACTTGGGAGGCAGAGGCAGGCGGATTTCTGAGTTCGAGGCCAGCCTGGTCTACCGAGTGAGTTCCAGGACAGCTAAAGGCTATACAGAGAAACCCTGTCTCGAAAAACCAAAAAAAAAAAAAGTATAAAAACTTTTAAAAAATGTATAAATGCAAAAAGGAAAAGGGGGCATGGGATAGGGGTTTTCTAAGGGGGGAATGGGGAAAGGGGATGGCATCTGAAGTGTAAATAAAATATCTAATAAAAAAAATGGGAAAAAACAAAAAAAAGAAATCTGACTACTGAGCGCAGGTTCCTCGAGCTTTGCCCCTCACTCATTCTCAGCGGCTGGGCTCTGCAGTTCTGGTGCTGTTAGGGAGGGGGCGCTCGAGCCGCGTGAGCCAAGCGATGCGAGCTGTGATGCTGGCAATGAACAGAGGCTTCCAGAAGTAGGGTTAAGGCTTCTGCCTCTAGGAGCTCTGCAGCTGAAGAAAAACACAAGGGCAGGGCGGCAGGGAGTGAGGATGGAGGTGGGGAGCATACAGAGCCAACACCTCACGCTCTCACTGGCAAGGGGTCCTCGGGTTTGTCCAACCAACCTGGGACTAATTGGGAGCCTCGGTTATTCCTTCCCTCTTTTTAAAACACATTACAAACGAAAACAAAGCTCCGCCCTTAATTCCCTGGAACCTTTTGTTCCTTTTAAGTAGAATCTTCCAATCCCTCTGTCCCCCACCCCTCAAGGACGCCCTTTGGCTTCTACAGCCTCTTTAACTGAGAGAAAAGCTGACCGTGGGGACCTTGTGACAGAGAAAGGTGGATGAGGTATGATCCAAAGGCCTCTTTTGTGAGAGTGGAGCCTCTGAAAGTCTCCGAACAGTTTACTGGATCAAGTAAATGGCTACGGCATCTATATTTAAATCTTTGGAAAGGGTCACCAATGGAGATAAAGAAGGTGTGGGCACGCCTTATGCGAGCTGGAAACAGACACGTGTCCCTCCCCTGCTGCAGAGCTCACAACAGGAAGTACCTCCTACCGGGCACCAGACTGCAGTCCTGCTTGGAGGCCTTCATCTAAGTTAGGGGTATAATCTTTCTGATAAAGAAGCTGTGTATGCAGATTTTGTTCTCTTTTTAAAAACTGAGAATATGTGTCTTACTCCCTTCCCCTCCCTACCCCACAGTGTTTCTCTGTGTGGCCTGGCTGTTCTGGAACTCCCTCTATAGACCAGGCTAACCTCAAACTCAGAGATCCTCCTGGCTCTGTCTCCCCTAGTGCTGGGATTAAAGGAGTGTGCCACCACTGCCCAGGGTGTTTTACTTAAAATAATAATAACAACTATCATTATTATTATTGTTGTTGTTGTTGTTGTTATTATTATTTTATATATTTTATGCTTGAAAACTTTATTCATTTATGAACCAATACTCTATTTTGTACCCTTTAGCACTACTTTCCTCCAACTCCTCCTACCTCCCCTGGTCCCATCTCCCTCCTTGTTTCATCACACACACCCAAGCACATGGACACGAACATGCATGCGCATGGCCACCTACTGGAGAATGGGCCACCTCTGGCCACATCCCAAAAAAAACGTGAGGCTGTTAGGCTCTGGAGTGAACATCGTAGAGCACACAATAGTATTGCATCTTTTGTACCGGCTTCCCCAAAGCACTCAAAACTGAGCGCATCCTTCAGGGCTGATCATTTCTCAGGCTCTCTCACTCACCTTACTCTCTGGTGCTAGCATTGGAGTAGGAAAAACAAAACACCAAAACTCCAGGCAGGGAGAACAGACTCTCTGGCCTGGGGAGGACATCACATTCCAGTGGAGCTGGTTCAATCAGCACCTAAGGACCACCCCAAGAAGGGTGCTCAGTTTAAGCCTTGACAAAGAGATAAGCCAGGTAATTCATTCTTTAATGAGATAGTGTGCTTTTCCTGCTTACAGTCCCTTCCCCTAGTGCATAACTAGCTGTAATCAACAAAAGGGTCCTAAGTCTGTCTACTTTTGTAAATTATTCAGAAAAACACAGCTTTTCTGGTTCTTTTATGTCTTTTCTAAGCATACTTTCCTTAACATATTGCCCTCCCTCTACACACACACACACACACACACACACACACACACACACACATGGTTTGGGCTTCCTTAATCTTTCTCTAAAGCCTCCCTCTCCCTGCTTGCCCTGTGGCTGCTTGTTAAAATGGCATAGATTGTCCCCCCTCTCTCTCTCACTGTCCTTTTCTGAGTGCCAGCTAACATTTCAGCTCATCCACCATGGGGTTTTCTTTTAAACCCTAATAAAATTGTCTTTGTGCTCCCACATGTATAATAATTCTTAAGTTATTTTATTAATGAGACTAAGGAGCTCAATTTCCTCTGGTATCACTAAAAATGTTCTCTGTGTTGCTACAACCCCCTCTTAAGAGGCAGCTCTCTCATTTTGTCACCGGAAACCATTACTGTGCTTCTGATCCCAAAGCCATCCCTCCAGTGCAAGCTCCTGCCTGACTCACTTTCAGAGGGACGCTCTTCAGTTACAGAACTGAATTCCTTGAGACCAAGGTATCAAGGTCCTGAGTCTGGGGACTCTATCTCTCCTGAGGACTTCAGGGTATCAGCTTATGAATTTGTGTTCAGTTAATAAACATGTCATCTTCACTAAGTCGCAAAATGAGTGTGACTCCCTGAGCTTGAGTCTCAGTCTTGAAGTCTCAGTCTTGCCTTCTGCCCGAGTTCTTATCTGCCACAGCAGGCCTCCTGCAGACTCAGGAAGCTGCTCCTTTGTCCTTAGTATCTCACCTGATTGCTCAGGAAGCTGGTGACCCAAGAAACAAAACCGGCTCCCTTTGTCTTAGTCTGTTCCAGCTGCTGTAAAAATACCAGACTGAGCCGTTTGTAAACAGGATAAATTGTTGTAGAGGCCCAGACATCCAAGATTCCATCCCAGCAGGGCTAGTCGTAGGTGAAGGACCATCTCTGCCTCTAAGATGGAACTTTGAAAACTACTTCCTCAGGCTGGGTGTGGTGATATTCACCTTTTGTTCCAGCACTTGGGAGGCAGAGGCAGGAGGAGCCCCTGTGAGTTCAAGGCCAGCCTGGTCTACATATGGAGTTCCAGGACAGCTGGGGCTACACAGAGAAGACTATCTCAAAGAAAAAACAAAACAAAACAAAAAAGCGCACTCCCCAGAAAAAAAGAAAGAAAAGAAGTGAAAAAAAAAAGATAGCCACATCCTTCAGAGTGAACAGTGTCTTCATATGGTAGAAGAAACAGGAGAGGAGAAACAGCTATTGTGTCCCTTATGTGATGTCCTTAACATATCCATGAGGGTTGTGCCTGAAAGGTCCGGGACTCCCCAAAAAGGGGTCCACTTAAGTCTCAGGATAACACGCACCCAAAGGACACACGAGAGACCGTCTTGCTGTAAAATACATGAGGTGGTTTATTATATCAGAGCTCTGGGCCAGCCCATATCCCCATATCTCACATAGGGGATAGAGGGACTGACCTCGTGGCTCAGGGGCATAGCGCTTATATATGGGCGGGGTAGGGAAAAATCGAACTTTCGCGCGGGTGCACAGGATTGGTTGTTTTACCTTTTTTGAACACTAGTAGGCCGTACCATGGGGCAGGGTGTAGTTCTTCCCTTGGCCAGTCAGTTTCTGGGATGTTCTTAACAGGCCTTTGTACTGTAACTCCCCCCTCCTCTGTAACTAATTAGATGGACCCAAACCTGCTGGCAGGTGCTTTTCTGCCCAAGGTCTAAGGCGAAAAATTTATACATATTTGATAAGATGGCCTTTATAATTTTTCACTCTACATGCCTTCATAACTTAATGACCTCTCACGTGTGAAAGACCCCCAAACGGGGACCCTCACCCAAGTCCGGACCTGCACGAACCCAAAGACACACGAGAAACCATCTTGATGCAATTGCAGAGGAGGTTTAATGACGATGGCCCTCGGGCCGGAACATACCTCACGCAGGAGATAGAGATTCCGACCCCAGCCCCAGGAAACTTGGGATATTTATCGGTAGGGGTTGGGGAGAGCGAGGAAAATTTGGCGCGGTTACATATGATTGGTTGCACTTTCGAGCGGCTACACATGATTGGATATTTCAAACATCAGCAACTTGCAGAACTGGCAGAACTTGCAGCACCTAGGACCTTCCAGAAAGGGAGGGAGAGAGAAGTAAACACCAGATAGCCCATTACTCACTTGGGCTTGTTAGGACTTGTCTGGGCATGCCCTTGCATGCCTTTATTTTTGGTCACCCTGCCCCTGCAGGGACTTAATATTTTATTATGACTAAATTTAACAAATTGTTGGTGGTCTTTGCTGACCATGAATGTTTCAACACTGCTTTCAAATTTTATTTTCACATTGTCCCAGCCCTTAACTTATTACAGATACATTTGGGGAGGCACATACATGCTAACCAGAGCCCAACTTTAATGCTCATTGGGTTTTAGATGCTTTTTTAAAAAATTTTTAGGCCTGTGTTATTATTATTAGATGTCTCTAACTCCACATTTCATAGCTGGACTTGAACATTTTATTGTTGTTGTTGTTTTGTGTTTGAGACAAGAGTTGCTCTATGTAGCCCTGGCTGTTCTGGAATTCTCTTGGACTTAGACTTCTTGAGAAGAGAGCTGCACGTTGCCTCACAGTAACCCGAAGCCTCTAAGGACTTGTGAGAACAAAATTTGAAAGCAGCATTGTAACAATAACAAAAATTCATGGTCAGCAAAGACCACCAACAATTTGTTAAATATAGTCATAATAAAAATATTAAGCCCCTGCAGGGGCAGGGTGACAAAAAATAAAGGCATGCAAGGGCGTGCCCAGACAAGTCCAAACAAGCCCAAGTGAGTAATGGGCTATCTGGTGTTTACTTCTCTCTCCCTCCCTTTTCTGGGAGGTCCGAGTTTCTACAAGTTCTGCCAGTTCTGCAAGTTGCTGATGTTTGAAATATCCAATCATGTGTAAGCACGCGAAAATGCCTTCCTCCCCCCACCCCATGCTATAAAAGACCTTTTAACCCACCACACGTGGCCAAAAACCCTGCTCTTGGAGCTAAAGAGCTTGTCGTTTTTGACCGCCGGCTCCTCCCCTAATAAACCTCTGCTGATTGCATCCAGGTATGGTTTCTTGTGATTTTTGGGTGGTCACGATCCGGAGGCTTGAGGAAGGGTCTCCCGAGTTGGGGGTCTTCATTTGGGGGCTCGTCCTGGATATGCGACCACCTTAATCCAAGAACCACGCTGGGAGGTAAAGGGACACCGCGGTTTTTCTGTCTGGTTGTTGTGTGACCTTTTATATAAATTGCCTGGTTTTTCATGTACTGATTTCTGGTTTTTCATGTGCGGGTTTGCCTAAATCGTCTGATTTCTCGTGTGCTAGGGTTGCCTAAATCGTGTGCTGTTTTGTCTAGGTTTGTTTAAGTTATTTGGTTTCTAAGTTGTTTGTGCCCGTCTGTCTGGATTATTTGGTTTCTGAAAAGTGCACTTTGGTTTGGACTGGCAGCTGTTTCTGTCTCGTGAGGGGCAGTAAACCATTCGTTTCGAGAGGAGACGAATGAGTGATTAGCAGACGTGCTGGAGAGTCACTAGCTGCTGCACCCCCAGAGACGTTTGGGGGTTCTTCTAGGTGCCGGAGAGGACGTGGAATCCCTCTTGGCTGGCACTGGCGATTGAGACGGATTTTTTTGTTAGTCTTTTTGTGTGTTAACAATGAAACTAGAGAGAAATGGTCAGAAATGGCCACCGTGGTTGTTATGCTCTCATGGCAGTGTGTCTATTTTTAGTTTGTTCATTGCTGGCTTGTTAGAAATCTGGTAGACTTGGTCCAGCATAGGCTGACCAAGTTGTCTGAATCTGTTAAATCTGAATCTGTGAAGACTGACCGCGTTGTCTGGTTATTGGAGTCTTACTTGGAAGGCGAGAGGCCTTCCAGAAGGTCAGGGGATCTGACCGTTGGATTTCAGAGGAAAGGCGAGAGGCCTTCCAGAAGGTCAGGGGATCTGACTGTCAGGTTTCAAGAGACTGAGCGCTCCTACTTGGGAGAAGAGGTGGAATCCTTCTCCATCTGGGGTCGTGACCAAATGTAGTTAAGTGTTATTTGTGCCACCCGTGGCAGGGGTGAGCTATCTGTGTTTTATGTACCACCCGTGAGAGGGGTGAGCTATTTGTGTTGTTTTTTTTTATATGTGTGTGTCTTTTCTTGGCAAATCATCTGTGTGTTAGCTGTTAATCTACTGTGTTAAACATCTTGAGTTAAAAATAGGTAACATGATTGCCGGCAGAGAGAGGAATGAAGCCGCCGGTACAAGAATACAATTGCAGAAAGGCGGGCAGGTCCTTTAATAAGGGGCAGCTACCTCGGTTCGTGCTCGTGGTTCGTGTTCCTACAGCCCGCCTACCGCATGTAGGGTATGCTTCAGGTAACAGCACATGGAGGGTGCCCTCACCCAGCCCGCTCACCCAGCCCACACTTGGCGGGCGACAACTCGTGGTTCCCCAGCACAGCAACAGCGTGCAACAGCTACCTAGTTTGGTATTCCTGGCTGTACTGGGTACCTTGAGGTCACTAGTGCAACAAATGGCGGTTTTCCACCTGCTGCCTATGAAGATAGATGAGAACCCAGGTGATAAAAAAGAAAAAAAAAACCTGGCAGTGGAGCCAGGACAGCTAGACAGACAGCCGCAGCAAGATTGTTCACCTGAGAGTTAATTATTATTTTTTTTTTTTTAAAAAGAGAGACAAGAACTAATTAAAACTGCTTACTTAATTTAGTTTAAAACTTACTTGTGAGGCTGTCTTGATTTACACAAGAAAAACTGATAATTCGCCCTGCTCTGTGGCCAGGAAAAGGGCACCAGCAGAAAAAAAAAAGTTGATAATGATTTTTTCCAGTTTAATAAGTAAAAGAGTGCTTTTTTCTAAACTTACAGCTTAAAAGTTACAGGCTGTCCTGAGTCAGAAATTATATATAACCTTCAGTTTTGATAGATTTTCTAGCCATTACTGTTTGAGACAATTTCATTATTTATATGAGATTTTCATTAAGATTTGGTTCAAAGATGAGCATTCTGACAAGATAAAATTGAAAAAGTGATGAAGACTTGTGCTCTTATGTTAGACATAAAAATGTTTACTTTATTGTTCTTGTTATATATCACTTCTAAAATAATATTCTAATCAGAAATAACTCTTTAAAAGGTTTTTATAGAACTATGACCAAAGTTTCTATTTTATTAAAAATTAAATTCAAATAAGTGTCAAATGTAACTCAAGTTGCCTTTTAAAAATTGTTAATACTGTGTAAACCTTTAACATCGTAATAGTCCTTACTGTGAAATGCTATAGATAAGGCTATTTGTTCTGATTTGATTTCTTTCTTAGAGCTTCAGAGGTGAGCTCACATTACACTTGTGGACAAGGTACTGTTTGCAGACTGAATTAGGTTATGGTCTCTAGTGTGATATAAACAACAGTCATGCAGCCTCACAGATACATTAGTCTGTACAGAGTCCTAAAAGACTATTTACTGCTTTTACAGGTGATCAAAGTAATAAATAAGATAAGAGCCTTTCTTCCACAAGACCCTTGTAGGTTCTGGCCTTCAGGAGTAGAAAACAAGAGAAGACACTGAAAGAATGTTCCCTCAAACATGGGGACCCCATCAATTGATCAGGCTGTGGTCAACAGTGGGTTACAAAAGGTAAGGGACACCCAAAGGCCCACGCCAGATTCCATTGACAGGTCTTGAGAGAGCTAGAGACATTCTGTCAGTGTAGACAAGACTTCAGAGGCTAGAGAGACTACAAAATGAGTCATTAAAAGATTTAGGAAGTATACTATACTATATCAGGGAAAAAGGAAAAGAGTAAAAAAAAAAAGAAAGATAAGATAGATGAGACCATAGACAGGGTTAAAATTATTGGTGATAATAGCAAGTGAGAGAAGGTTAAGGAGTAGAGAGAAGTTGCTGGGAAAGTCTAAAAAAAAAAGAATAGAAGGTTTACTGTAAGTTGCTGTGAAAGTCTAGAGGAAAAGAGTGGAAAAGATAGAAAGTCTAGAGAGAGAAAGAAAAAAAAAGGTGACAGGAAAAGAATTTACAGAAAGCAGAGAAGAGGGACTCTAATCAAAGGGAGATAAGAAACTCCTTTAAAAAAAAAAAGACCAGTGTGCACATTGCGAGTGAAGGAGCCAGCTTCGGGTCCAAGAGTGCCCTAACAAATAGAAGCCAGGGCCAAGAAATCCCAGGCCTTGAAAAACATCCCAGATGGTGAAGATATTAGCTCTGTGTGAAGACAGCGATTAAGATAGACAGGGTCCTCTTCCAGGCCAATGGGCCAAAATATATTTATGGACTACCCGAAAATGGTGGACTAAGAGATGGGCTGGGTATCCCATTCATTTATGGTCATCCTAGACTGTTCCTACCCTCTGTTGGGTTGAGACTTACTCCCCAGGATTGGGGCCCAGACAGGCTGCAACTAACTGACAAGAACTCACGGGTAGAGGAAAGGCTCCTCCTACTGACTCCAGCTGGGAGCCGAGGTAACGTGCTTTACAGACGGGAGCAGTTTTCTCCATGCTGGTCAGAGGCAAGCCAGCACTACTGTGGTGGACACAAATGTCATCTGGACTGACTCCCTACCCCTGAGATCATCGGTGCAGAGAACGACCTTGGAACTTGGGGCTGACAAGAAGACCAACATCTGCATGGACAACAGGTATGCTTTTGCCACAGCACATGTCTGCAGGACTACATACCAAGAGAGGAAACCCTGATGAAGCCAGCAACTGTGAGTACTCATTGCCCAGGACACCAAAAGAGAGGAGACTCAGTGGCCTGAGGCAATAACTGGACAAATCAAGTGTCTTGATATGGGAGCCTGTTCCAGTTGTGGGCCTAAGAGATGGCCTCACTTAAAGCACAGAATAAGAAAAAGAACTCAGACTGCTAGCCATCCTGCCAGATACTATCTAGAGAAAAAAAGAGATAATAGTGCACACAAGAAGGGAAAACTATACTCCCCAGAAAGCAAAGGATTTACCAGGCTAAATACACAGATGGACTCTTATAGATATGAGTACAACCAAGTAGCCAAGAGACTTAAAGCGTATAAGGGACCTTAGGTTCTGAGCCAGAGAAATAATAAGACTTAGAATAGATAAGAAATACCTAGGAGAAAACAGCCTAGAATAGGGACCTTCCCGAGGTTTTAAGTGTCCTAGGTAATTAGATCAGAGAGCAGTTTTAAGGTAAGTCAGAAATTGAAGATCCACTGTTTATATTGTCTCCAAAGCTCAGGACAGGTAGAGAGAATATACAGCACCCTAAAATTAAACTACCCTTGGGAACTGGCGCTGGCTAGAGTGTCCCTTGTCCTTGCTCCATACCCAGAATGCCCATTTTGTGTGAGAAATGATTTTTCAAGATACTAAAAGACTGTTCCTGGTGCTGTGGACCATCCGACCTCCTTGAAGTTCACCATCACCACCTGTGACTGATGCCAACTGGAGAAGATCCAGATGCCTGAACAACCCCCTACTCTTTAGCTCCAGGTCTTCTGCTATTCTACAAGGCTAAAGAAGCAGCAGGCCTTGACTCCTGAGACCACCCCAGAGGCACAGGGAAAATGCTGCCTTGGAGGGTGGGACTTAGTGTGTGTACACCCAAGGTTAAATGACAGCTTGTGATTACAAGATTGAAGTTAAAATGTGAATCTAGTGTTATATAGATTTGTTCCTTTTGCAATTTCTCTTTATTATATATGTGATTATATATATATATAGACAGCTATGTGCCACAAAATGTAAAAAAGTCAGAAGACAACTTTAAAAGTATGTTACAAAGAAAAAAAAGTGTTTTGAGACCCCTAGTCAGTAAAATGGAGCCCAAGGAGTCCTGATAACAGATACTTAGTGCCTAAAAATGATAAATGGTGAGTTTACAGTCCAAGATTAACCCTTTATATATCTACTTCTGTCTTTGATGAGGTCAAAGATTATTGTGTACTTGTCTAGCTAGTCTCCTAAGTTTATTACCACCCTGAAGGCACTTTTTAATGTGAGTTTGAGATACGCCCTAGACACTTCTGCAGAGAGCCTATTTCTTTGACCCTAGCTATCATACTGAGACTTGGAGTGGCCACAGGAATGAGAACAGGTACTACTACACTAATACAGACACCCTGTTATTTCCAATAGCTAAGAGCTGCCATTGATATAGATTTGAGAGCCTTAGAACAATCAGTACTTCCCTTTCAGATATTGTTCTGCAGAACAGAAAAAGATTAGACTTGCTGTTTCTTAAAGATAGAGGACTATATGCAGCCCTCAAAGAAGATTGTTGTTTTTATGCTGATCACACTGGGATAGTCTAAGACTCAATGCAGAGACTTAGAGAAAGATTAGACCAGAGACAGAAAGATAGAGAGACACAACAAAGTTAGTTCAATAAGTGCCCTTGAGGTTGATGACCCTACTCTCTGCTGTGGCCGGTCTCTTGATAATAATTATTTTTTTTACTTTTGGTTTTAGGCCCATGTGTCATAAATAGATTGCTAGCTTTTGTTAAAACTAAAATAGATACTGTTCAATTAATGTTGTTAAGACAAAGAGATGAAATTATAAAAAACAACATAGAAGATACTGATCGTTAACTTTAAGATTAAAGTTATTCCAAACTAAAGGAGTCGGGAATGTGAGAACAAAATTTGAAAGCAGCATTGTAACAATAACAAAAATTCATGGTCAGCAAAGACCACCAACAATTTGTTAAATATAGTCATAATAAAAATATTAAGCCCCTGCAGGGGCAGGGTGACAAAAAATAAAGGCATGCAAGGGCGTGCCCAGACAAGTCCAAACAAGCCCAAGTGAGTAATGGGCTATCTGGTGTTTACTTCTCTCTCCCTCCCTTTTCTGGGAGGTCCGAGTTTCTACAAGTTCTGCCAGTTCTGCAAGTTGCTGATGTTTGAAATATCCAATCATGTGTAAGCGCGCGAAAATGCCTTCCTCCCCCCACCCCATGCTATAAAAGACCCTTTAACCCACCACACGTGGCCAAAAACCCTGCTCTTGGAGCTAAAGAGCTTGTCGTTTTTGACCGCCGGCTCCTCCCCTAATAAACCTCTGCTGATTGCATCCAGGTATGGTTTCTTGTGATTTTTGGGTGGTCACGATCCGGAGGCTTGAGGAAGGGTCTCCCGAGTTGGGGGTCTTCAGACTGAATGAGATGACATAGGTTAAAAAAAAACAACAAATTTGGAACATCTTGGTCATTCTTGCCCCTTTGTTGCTCAATAGCCTCGTGTTGAGCTAACTGTTATATGAACAATTTAAGGAAAGGAAGGAGATCTGACACCAAACCAAGGCAGCACAGGCTGCTGCTCGGAGTAAATATGACAGGATAAATCCTGCATGCATGTACCGAGCCGGCTGACAAAGGTTCCAGCTGTGTGTACTCAGTTCCTCTCTTGAAGACATTCAATGACGTGCATGTTATGAATGTACCCCATACTATACGTAGGTATAAACTCAAGCCAGGCATTGTGGCACATGCCTTTGATGCCAACACTTGCCAGGCAGAGGCAGGTGGATCTCTGGGAGTTTGAGGACAGCCAAAGCTACACACTCCGCGTTGCCCTTTCCCTTCTACAATATGAAGGGGCAAAAAAGCCTTCAGCAGCCTTTTGAATGCTGGTGCCTTGATCTTGGCCTTCTTAGCATCTAAAAATCAGGAGAAGTAAACTATTACATATGCATTACCCAGTCTCGGGTATTTTGTCATAGCAGCAGAAACACCCCAACCCCCCCCCCACCAGGTGTGCCGTGGAAGAGAAATGACAACTTCAAGAAGTGAGAATACAAAAACAGTACCTCATGATTGCACCACATGGACCACAATGTCAATGCCAAACGCTTTGATAGAGCATCAATCAATAACTACTTTAGTTAACCAGTGGGTGGAGGTTCGCTCAGGCCAAGGGTCGGCTGCCCCACAGCTGGATGTTGCTCAAGCCTCACTCAGTCCACTCTTGCTTGCTCTTACATTTTCTGTTCTCTGCCCCTCTGATCTCACCTGATGGCTTCTCTTCTCACCCCCCACCACCTCCACACCACCATCACCCCCTCACCCCAATGGCAGGGCGGCACCTACCCCTCTAGATTCAAGGACTGTTCATTCAGGAAGCAGGTGACCCATGAAACAAAACTGTCTCCAAACCAGTCCAGGGGATTACCCCCAAGTGATTCCTCCCTTTAAGCATTTAAAGATTTTATTTATTTTATGTATATGAGTACATTGTAGCTGTCTTCAGATATACCAGATGAGGGCATTGGATCCCATTATGGATGGTTGTGAGCCACCATGTGGTTGCTGGGAATTGAACTCAGGACCTTTGGAAGAGCAGTCAGTGTTCTTAACCACTGAGCCATCTTTCCACTCCCTTTAAGCATTTAAGACAGGCTCCCCAGAGGATGCCTTTGGGTCCATCAGATGCCCAGACACAATCTCAAGAGCCTCTTGCTTTGTGAAGCCTTCCCTGTGCCCTGCAAAGAACATTGGCCTCATAGTGTCTTGACCTGTCTCTTTCTGGCAGTTGTAAGCATCTATCTCTGCATGCCCTTTATCAAGCACAATGCTGGGCCCAGTGGCAGGGCTGAGGCTGGCATCTGATTCCCTCTCCCTTCTCTTTTCTGGTCCCCTAGCTCATGCTTGACATAAGCTATATAGTCTGTCACCCAGTGACAAGAGGCTTGGGCCTCCCTCCAAGCACAGGCCCTTTGATACCTGCTGGTATCCTTAAAACTTCATCTACTCTCATGTTTGCTCTTTCTGCCAGGAAGCGGTCAAGCATATAGCAAAGGTGGAGGTAGCATCTTTAGAGTATAAATTCTTGAATTATAAAAAGGAATAAATTCTATTCAAGAGTTTAAAATTCTCCCTCAACTAATTCCCTACAAATAGTAACAATTGACTTATTTATGTGTGTCGATTACATTCAGAGTCAGGTGGTGGCGCATGCCTTTAATCCTAGCAAGGAGGCAGAGGCAGCTGGATCTCTGAGCTCAAGGTTGCCTGGTCTACAGAGCAAGTTCCAGGACGCCAGGGCTACACAGAGAAACTCTTGTCTTAGAAAAAAAAAACAAAACAAAAAACAAAAAAAACAAAAAACAAAAAAAAACCCCAAAAAAACAATAAATAAATAAATCAATATAAAAATTCAGAAAGGAAGAATGTAAAATCCACTTTAATGCACCATGGAGAACATTCTGAGGGTGCTTTGGGGATCAGTTTAGCCACACTGAATGTCTCACTTAGGGTTTCTATTGCTTCAGTGAAATACCCATGACCACAAAGTAAGTTGGGGAGAAAAAGATTTATTTAGCTTACACTTCTATATTGCTGTTCATCATCAGAGGAAGTCAGGACAGGAACTCAAAACAAGGCAGAAACCAGAAGATAAGAGCTTTTGGACAGGCTGAGAAGAAGGGTGCTTACTGGGTTGCTCAGCATGGCTTGTACAGCCTGCTTTATTATAAAACTCAAGACCACCAGCCCAGAGATGGTACCACCCACAACGGGTTGAGCCCTCCACCATCAATCACTAGTTAAGAAAATGTTCTACAGTCAGATCTTATGGAGACAATTTCTCAATTGTTGTTCCTTCGTTTCATTTAACTTTAGCTTGAGCTAACATAACACTAGTCAGGACACATGCTTGTAACCCCACTACTGACGGATGAGAAAACAGGACATGTGACTGGCCACCAGGCTAACTCCATATTCAGTGAGAAAGCCTGATTCAAAGGAATAAGGTGGAGAATGACCTCACACAGACACATATGTATGTATCCATGTACACACATACACACACACAAACACAGTCATATACAAAAAAATAGTAACAAAATAAAACATGCCATAATAATTTTGGGCACCTGCTCAAAAGTTTCATTAAGTGAAGGCATCACCTGGGAAGGATGACTGTCATGATCTTTCTCTGCTGTGTTTGTTCACTGCTACATAGTTTGGCAGCATATACTCAGGACCGAGGAGTAAATGGGTCACACAGACCTGGGTGGGACTTGGTCTGTCCCAGCTATGTGACTCTTGGCAAGGTGCTGTGTTGTGGGTAACTGCTTCCTAAAGCTAGCCATAGAAATGAAAAGAAAGATCCAATAGAGGATCTCGAGGTCAGTGAACCTGACACTTCAGATAGTGGATCTACACAGCTCTCTTGGGCTAGAACAGAATAACCCATTCAGTGTTTTCAAAACACTCCTCTTGTGTGAAGTTCCCAATCCCCCCACCCCCTGTCAGATGTGATGAAAAGAAACAGAAATCAGTAAATTCCTGTGAAGACAGTAATTGACAGGAGGGAAAGACACCAGCCTCCATTCCATAGTGTTAGAGACACAGATCCGAGTCACAGGGCATCCGCTGCAGTGTCCAGGTTCTCGTGTTCCACAGCAAAGAATTAGACCAGGGACACATGGTTACAAATAAGAATAGAGGCCGCTAATTAAGAATGGGAAAACATCCCTGAGAATAAGATGGGCTTGTGAGGTAAGGGGAAGCCCCCAAAGCCCTGGGCCATAACTTCCTAGAAAGGTCATTTAAATAGCATAGCACCTTCCAAAATCCAGAGAGGGAAGGACTTCCAATCTCCTTCTCCTGCCACACCAGGAGGCAAATAATTGTCCACAAGCTTCTGTCCTAGCCATCTCAAGAAATCTTTGAGCTTTCTTCTTCCTTGGAGTTCAAGGTTTTGTCTAAGACCAAAATATCAAAATCAAGTCCTTCCTGGTAGAGACACAGGTGTTGTTTAGTGTCTGAATTTCATTGGCAAGGACAGGCATCTTCTCGGGTTTCCAGCGGTTGTATTGGGACGGGGTGGGGAGGGAAGGGCAGGCTAGCCAGACTTTGGTTACTTTCAAGCCATCACGCACTGAGCCCAAAGGGGTCAAGACCCAAGCCAGTAGAGATCCACATCCCCACCTCCAGGAACTTGAAGTTTGTATGCAAAGTCCTTGCAATAGGATCGCAGGGGCACAAGCCACATTTGCACTCATCTCTTTTTGCTATCTTGGTGTTTTGGGATGTTTGTTTGTTGCAGTACCCGGGATGGAATCCAGCAAGTATTCTATCATTAAGTTGTATCTTCAGCCCTCACTTTATTTTTTCTTTTCCTTTCCTTTCCTTTCCTTTCTTTTCTTTTCTTTTCTTTTCTTTTCTTTTCTTTTCTTTTCTTTGTGTGTGTATGTGTGTGTGTGTTTGTTTTGTTGTTGTTGTTGTTGTGGGTTTTTTTTTTTTTGAGACAGGGTTTCTCTGTGTAGCCCTGGCTGTCCTGGAACTCACTCTGTAAACCAGGCTGGTCTCGAACTCAGAAATCCGCCTGCCTCTGCCTCCCAAGTGCTGGGATTAAAGGTGTGTGCCACCACCGCCACGCCATATTTTTTTCTTTAAAATATTTTAGCACAATAGTAATTCTGTCAGTGTGTCAGTTTGCAAGCTCCCCCTACTCATCCCATTCCACCCCCACCACACACACACACACACACACACACACACACACACACACACACACACACAGCTTTGGCTGCTCTGCTGTTCAGCTCCAGCAGCAGAAGCGCGAGCAGAACAGAAGACCTCAGGCTCTTGCGGATTGTGGAACACTTTATTGAACACAAGTGACCAGACGGCAGATTTCATTTTTCGATTAATACTCTAAGCACCAGTGAAGGAAATTCTGCAGAAGCATTAAAAGAGAGGGGTAGAAGTTCAAAGAGCGATAATTCAGAGCATGAAATGAAGTGCTTCATGTGGTGAGAGAGATGAGAGCACCAGAGAAAGGAAAGCAAAGGGATGAGGGTGAGCCTTTACTGAGAACCCTCTCAAAGCCAAGCCAAGCTCACCCAGCTGGGAAGGAAGGCAGCAAGACAACAGAGCTCTGAGATTTGGAGAGCACAGCCATGAGCTAGGTATGAAGTGTGCTGCTAGCTAACCCCGGGGCTCTGCATCGCTTAGCCATCCTAAACCGCAGATTCCGTGCTATCAAAAGTAGGAAATGCAGTGTCTACTTCCAGGCCTGTTACGGGGAATCATATAAAGGAGACAGCACGGAAACACGGCCCATGGCCAGACACGTGGATAATGTTTCCACAGTCCCTCAGTCCTTTCCTTCTCCAAGCACTAAAAATAGCTCACTCCTGAAGCTTTTGCCTGAGCCAAGTGCTTTCAGCCATTGGGGGAGGGATGGGGGGGAGGTCAGGGACCTGCTCCAGTTCTGTTCCCTACAAGGGATGCAGCTTCTCAGGGAAGGCCTGATGCAGGATCTAATGTCCCCAGACCTTTACCTCTTCAGAATGGCATTGTGCTGCACGTAGACAGTCTGGGGAGAGCAACAACAGAGCTCTAGGCCACAGGTGACCTTCCAGAAAGCCCAACCTCTCCTGGCTTTTCAGAGGCCTCTTCTCTTAGAAGTTCTTGAGCTCAGGCCCAACTAACAGCTCTCTCTCTCTCTCTCTCTCTCTCTCTCTCTCTCTCTCTCTCTCTCTCTCTCTCTCTCTCTGAGGGTAATTATACATGTGTGTATGACATTTACACATAGATGTGTGCAGGTATGCAAGTGTGTTTGTGCACATGTGTATGAATATGAAAGGCCAATGTTGGCTGTCTTCCTCAAATGCTTCTATATCTTATTCTTTGTTTATGTTTGTTTGTTTGTTTGTTTATTGTTTTGTTTGTTGTTTTTATTTTACTTTATTATTATTATTATTATTTTTGAGACAGAGTTTCTTTTGTAGCCCTGGCTGTCCTAGAACTCTGTCTGTAGACGAGGCTGGCCTTGAACTCACAAAGATCCACCAACCTCTGCCTACAAACTGCAGGGATTAAAGACCTGCACTGCCACGCCCAGCCCTAAATCTTATTCTTAAAATAAAGTCTCTCACAAAATCTGGAGCTCACCTATCCAGCCTGACCACCTCGCTGTTAAAATGTAGGATCTTTCTGTCTTCATCTCCCCTGCACTGGATTTATGGCCTTGAACCACCACACTAGTTTTCTGTTTGTTTGTTTATTTGTTTGTTTTTATTGTTTTATGTGGATGCTTGGGAGCCAAACTTGGATTTTCAGGTTTGCATGGCAAGCACCTCACCAGCCAGGCCATCCTACCCCAGGCCCTTGAGGAAACTTTTGAAAGTAAAAACAAAATCTTGTTATTCATTACATTACCTGGACCCTTGGACGACCAACATTTCCCAATTTATGGAGTCACTCTTAATACTGAACTTGCAAACTCAAAAGCAGGGGTCACTTGGTTCTCGCTTGTTTAAGTCAGCAAGGAAAATAGTATTTGATCTCTAAGTTGGTTCTGAGACCAGCTGGTTCTCTGCAAGCCCCTCTTCCCCTCCTCTCTATACTTCTCTAACCTAGGGCACAGCATACATACAAGCCCACACACAAACATGTGTGCACATACTGCCTCACATGAACATGTGCAGAGAGCACAGTCTCTTAAGAAAAAAACTTGATATAGACCAATCTTTTCTAGGTTTTTTTTTTTTTTGTTTTGTTTTGTTTTTTTGCCTAACACCAGAAAATTAATATATAAGAAGCTGATGAAGGTTCATATAAATAGGGTGGCATTTTAATCACCAGGCCCAGGCACCCTACCAGAAACAAAGCAAACCATTCTTCAATTATTAAAATACTACTCCACAAGTGAAGTTAAATTCTTCCTAGATACAACTTGTAGAAAAATTAATTTCAGTTGTGTTAAAAATTCAACAATAAAAAAATGTTTTAAAAATAAATTTGAACCTTTGAAACTAGGAAAAAAATAAGCAAAGAGGAAAAAAATCATATAAGCCATAAAATGAAAACAACAAAAAATTTAAACATATAAAAATGAAAAACTTTAAATAAAAAGACATGACATAATCAAAACTATAAATGTAAGACAACATCTAAAAACAAATGTTTAAAAAAAAGTAAGGAAATATTTTTCCCATGAACGTCCAAATTAACAAGAAGATAATCCAGTGGAAAAGGGGCAAAGAACAAAGAACATAAACTGACATATTACAGAAGAAGAACCAAAATGAGTAATAGTCTCATAAGATCAAATAAGGATATTTTATCTCAACTAATAAATGGATAAACTAAACTTACCCTAATGATGATGTCACTGGATTTGCCCATTACCGGTTTTTGAGGTGGTTTCTAGCCAGAGATTAGGTAGGACCACTAGCTTATCATATGATATTTATGGAAACATAAATAAACTACAAACTTCTATGAACATGATAAAGTAACATTTATTAAAATGTAAAATATGTAAAATATGTAAGATACTCTCCCTAAAGACTTCTAAGGCTAATTTAAAAATTACCAGTGGTCAAAGCTTTTGTCTCTATTTTTCCAGACATTGTTTGTAATAAAACAACCCAAACAACTTAAATACCATTGAGAAGGTGCTTCAGTTTAAGCAATTATGCAATGCCTGTGCTGGGGAGTATGTTGGACTGGGGAAATCACGCTTCAATTTTCTTGTCTGGAAGATCAAAATGATAATGGTACTAACATCACATACATATTTATGCAAATTTACATCACTAGGTCAGAATCAGAATGTACAGAATTAAAGACAATCCTCAAAGAATACATGTGCACATATTTATTTGTGTATATTTCCATCATCAAAGAAAGAAATGGGAGGAAGTTAAACATAAGATTGTGAACACAGTTACTGCTTTTATAATTTATGGAACTAAAAAGATGAAAAAAAAAATAAAGTTGGGGGGTGGATGGACAGGAAACATGAACAGACTAGTGAATCACTAGAGACAAAGACTGATCATTAATAATCACAGAAGGAAAAGGAGATCTCAGAAAGGAACCTACGTAATTGAAGCCCCTTCAATAGGATGGCCTGTGTGTTCTGGTTAACCACACTGTGACTGCTGCAGGTACCCAGCAGGACGGGCACCTAGAAGAGAGTATGTGATTGCAAATAGAGACATGTGAGGTACTGAGGGACGTGGGTTAAAGGAGAATATGGGATGGGGGAAGTGAGCAGGGCAGCTAGGTCTTTTGGATCATGTAAATTCCTTTAGAGCAGTCAGCAAACGCCTTGAGTTCTAATCCTGGCCTTTGCACTTCTCTATGGAGTCCAAATTGACTTTGCTTTAAGCCAATCTCTTCACTTAAGAAATGAGCATGTGAAGTAATGAGATCACATTCACACCAGGCCTGGGACTAAGAGCTCCTGCTCTCTAAAACTGGCTTCTGGCCACCCTGTAGTGCTGGGATCCTTCCTCCTTTCCTTTCTTCCTTTCTCCTATTCCCCAGGACACCATAGTCTATGCCCCTGTACTTCCTCACAGAGAAAACTCTTGGTCACAGGATCCTCAGCGTCTTACATCTGCACAGTCTGCCTGCTGGTTTCCTCCTGTTTATTGTGATTCAAGTTCTCTCTGCACCGAAATGATTTTACTCCTAGCAAAAATAAAGGCTGTCAATCATTCAAGTGCACACACAGGGGCAGGAGAGAGAGAGAGAGAGAGAGAGAGAGAGAGAGAGAGAGAGAGAGAGAGAGAGAGAGAGAGAGAATTAACTCCTTACTTGACACAATCTTTCTAAATGAGAACCCATTGGCTCCTGTAGAAAATACAAGTTTAGATCCAACAGAAAGAAAACTCCCAACACCAAACTCGTAGGCGAACATAATTGTAGGTATTTAACATCATCAAAAAGAGTGTATTTAAACCATATTGACCCTTTCAAAAATACCTTTAAAAGACACAAGGCAAAATAATCTGTCTCTTTGCAAAAGCTGAGTCACTGAAGACACGGTGAGACTTATCCGGAAGCGTCCTGCTTGCCTGGCAGGTGAATGTCCTAGCAGCTCCAACAGGTCAGATGGAAGTCCCACTAGGATCACAAGGTGGCCACACTAAGTGTCCACAGATAACTCTGTGCTATTGTCCTGTAAGACAGCAGGTTCAAGGTCTTCAGAAATTCCTCCTCTGCTTATCCATAGGTCTGGTACAGGTGGGATTCTCCAAGGGGCACAACTCAAACGCTCTGTGGCCTGGGCTCTCTCCCGCTGTTGAGGAGGTCTGTGAGTTCCCCGATGTACTTGATGGTGTACTTGAGTGTCTGGATCTTGGTGAGCGGCTGGCCTCTCTGGCTGTAGACAGGGGGCAGGTAATTCCGGAGCGTGTGGAGGGCATCAGCTAAGGTCCGCATCCTGAGTTTCTCTCTCTCACTGGCCTTTCGTCTCCGCTGGACAGACATCTTGACTTTGCTGCCTTTCTGGCCTTTGAGACCACCAGCAGCGTGTAGATAGGAGGGTTGGAAAGCCAACATGCTATAATCCAGCTCTACTAGGCCGCCAGCCTCATGACTGCTGTAACCATCGCTGCCTCCTGTGCTGGCCCCACTGTGCCCACAGGGCATTGCGACCTCAGAGTAGGACTCCAGAGAAGGAACTGGGGAGAGGCTTTGAGTCGGGGACGCCTGGATCAGCTCCAAGGGCCTGGCTCTGCTTTTCCAGTCCCAGGAGGCCAGCAGGCCAGCGGTGTCAGAAGAGTCCAGGCCATCCTCCAGGCTGAGGAAGGTCTCACCCAGGTTGTCCATACCCCGGAGGCAGCAGTACAAGGGCTCCTTGACAAATGGAAAGGAAGTTCTGCTGCCCTGGCCAGAGACCAGCTTTCTTTTATGATGGTGGGGATCGGGACAAAGTGGGAAAAGGGGCCCCTGGTGGAGGGAGTTCAAAGGGAGAACCAAGGACCGAGATGGAAAATGAACTCCTCGGGTGTCACTTTCTCCTCGTTGATAATTAGCGTCTTCCAGCTAAAATGTCTTTAAACAGAACAGCCTCCAAGAGAAGAAAAAAGGAATTATCTTGTTGTAACTAAACCAATTAAGGCTGCATAACCAGGCTTAGCATTGTCCTGTGGAACTCATTAATGGGGGAGCCAAAGAAAACAAACCTGGGCATCTGCAGCAAGGAGGGACTCCTGGAGACCTTTGGGCCATGAGGACTCCCCCACCCACACCTCCCGAGTATTTCAGAGTGGATGGGGTGATGTTGGAGAAGGAGCATGAGGTTGAAATGAAGTGAGTCCCCTGAGCTTTGATTCTCTCCTGTGTCAAATGCGGGCAATAATGGCTCCTATTTCCTGGGGTGGACATAGGCTAGCACACAGAAGGCACTATATTGGATGCCTGCTTCTTTCTAGTTGTCCACTTTGGTTAACTGCTCCAGGTTTTGAAGAATTTCTACCCATTGAAGGACAAACCAGCAGATCCAGTAAGGTCAGAGCCCTAACGTACAGAGATATCTCCTGCTTTACATGAACAGAACTGGAGACCCTGCAACAAACAGGCGTCAGAAGACAGAACATGCCTTAAAGCCAGAAGCTTGCAAATGTACCTGGCTGGCATTTAGCCTGATGAATGTCTTTTTTAAAATCTAGTCACGCCTCGTTTTTTGAAATGTATAGAGGAAGTGTGAAATTAAACAAGAGAGTGGTTTCTCCCAGCACCCGCTCCAAATGCCACCGAATGTGTTAAATTGGATGGCCTTGCTAGTTAGCTTCATTTCCTATGTGCTCCCATAGACCCTGCACTGTGGAAAAGGAGTTCCAGATTCCCCCATTTGGCCCAGGAGCAGAACTTATTCTACATGCAGCTCCTTGTTTAAAGGAGTATTAGCATCAGAGTCACCTTTCTCTTCACATGGACTTGTCCTTTAACGTGGTTATTTCAGCCCTTTTGCAATTGTTAGAAATGTCAAGGACCTAATTAGAACAGTTGTGGTATTTTCTTAATTAGCAAGGCTCAGGAAATAAACATGTGAACTATGTAATCCGAAGAAAAATGTTCTTAGCTTTACTGTTCTCTGAAGGACCCTGAGCAAGATCCTGAGGAAAAACTTAGTGAAATATAGTGAATGTATTAAATGATTCCTCCTCCTCCTCCTCCTCCTCCTCCCCCTTATTTTCCTCCTCTTCCTCCTCTTCTCCCTTCCCCTTCCCCCTCCTCCTTCCCCCTCTTTCCCTCTCTCCCACTTCTGCTCTGGTAAAGAAGCCCAGAGTACAGTGGAATTTTTTCCAAGAACTTTCCATGTATTATAACTACCCTTCCAATTTAAAAATTCCAACAGTGTACACAGGAGAACGCTAAGGTTTCCAAAGTTTAAAAGACTCAGTTTACAACCTTTAACAGGAAGTGGCACACTCAGAAAGTGGCAAATATAAAACTCCAACACCCATCACTTTAAAACAAAAATAATGTTTCCCTTATGTCAGTCTGTTGTGAGAGGGGCAGGTGACATGGATATGACTTAAGGATAAAAGGTAGCTCAGGCAGCCAGAGTCAACACTGGCCCTTCCATCTTCTCTATAGCCAGGTTAGCTTATTTCTGCTCTAAAAAAAATTTACCTCCCCCCCCCCAACCCTTTCTACAGGTTCTTTCGAAAATCACTAACTTCCTGAGGTGCTTCTCCTCTTCCTCCTCCCCTCCTCCTTCTACTCCTCTTCCTCTTCTTCTTTTTACAAATTTCATTTTTCTTCTTTTCTCTTTTTGTTTTTTTTTGAGACAAAGTTTCTCTGTGTAGCCCTGGATATCATGGAACTCTCTCTATATGCCAGGCTGGCCTCTGTCTCCCACTGCGGAGATTAAAAGCATGTAACACTATGCCCAGGCCAAATTTCATTTTCTACACAAGAAAGTTCCCATTAATACTTTGGTTCCTGTGGGCAGGGGATGTAGCTCAGTTGGAAGAATGCTTGACTAGTGTGTGAGGCCTGGGATTGACCCTCAGCACTGTGTGAACTGGGTGGAGTTGTACACACTATGTTAGCACTGAGGAAGCAGAGGCAGGAGGATTAGACATTTGAAGGCCTTCTCAGCTACACATTAAACTTAAAGACAGCCTAAGATTTATGATACCCTGTCTGGAACAAAACAAACACAAATCTTTGGTGCATCGAAGAGACTTCTGTCACTGTTGTCACTTGTCCCTGCCTTGCCATTGGTCCAGAGCAGCTCAGTGTGTTGACTGTACGGCTTCTGACCTGGGTCTCTAACAATTTTGAGCCCCAAAGCACGTTATTAGAATAAGAAAATGGCCTGGATCCCATCTTCTTAATGTGCGCTTCCCCTCTCCAATAAGAAGTTATGGCCCAGATTCGCAGTGACCTGGCCTGTCTGCATGGCTCATTCTTTGCTCAAACTGAAGAAAACAGAAGGCAAAACACAATGTGATATGCCCAGAGGCGGAGGACCTGCCTTTGGGTACCTAATGGGCTCCTTTTCCTGCCCCCTTGTTTTCATCATGTGTTCTAAAGCAGAAAATTCATCCTGTCTAGATGGGACCCAATAGACCTTAGTGGAGAATGTGCTATAGAGGAAGGGTGAGCCAGGGTTCACCTCCTTTAGAGTAAATGTCCTACCCTTTCCTGATGCATGTGTTGTGATTTAGAAAACAGAATTAAGATCCATCTTATCTTCTACATAAAGAGTTTTCTCAAACTCCTTCCTGGATCCAAAATGTTATGAAGCCTGCTTGTCATTAAAGTGTGAATATATTTAATTCAAAGAGTACCACACCAGCAGGAAGGCCTAGAGAGCACTGAGTCTGTGGTTCTATCTGTATCCTGGCAAGGCCAGCTGTATTTGGTATCACACCAAAAGGCTATGGCAGAGATGGGAACAGAAAATGATCCTACATTGCCTGGCTTCAAGGCCTATCTTTTTCTTCTCTTGGAACTGATGTGGATTATATGCTATGTTTTCATACCCAGTACACTGCTTCTTTCCCACAGAGTGAGTTACTGGGATAAAGTTTTGGTATTTAATTTAACGTCCATTACTCACCTAGCATTTGTAAGTGACTATGACTACGATCATCACAGACTATCTTAGTATTTCCAAAGTTAATAAAAAAAAAAAATAATAGTCTCACTATGGAAATTATTCGTGTCAGACATAATGGCATTTCCATGCTACACTACACCAGGAAAATCCTCGTGGAAGATGGTTCAGATGCAAAATCTGTCCCATGAGAAACAGCACAAAGTACAGCTTACATGTATAGTGTCTCCACCTTACAACCTGTCACACATGTGACATGATCCCTGCCAATAACTGCAAGGTACAAGGCTTGGTTCGAAGCTCACCTTCTCCAAGAAGCTGTTCCTGCCTGCACAGACCTCAGATTTCTGCTGTTCTCCAATGAGCCACACTTGACTCAGTCCCATTTCTTTGCCTGACATTCTGGTAATGTATTCCTGTAGATCCTGGTTTCTATTCAGTTCATGTTGGGTGCAAAGGACAGAAAGTTAAACTGCTTTTGTCTTCATCAGACATATGGATTAAAGGAATAATCATCTTCTCAGCTTCTTGCAGCATGCTGAGGTCTAAGAAAAGAAAACCATCCACACATCCAATGAATGTGATTGTGGAGAATGTCCCTGTATAACATTGTCACCACGGATCCTGGTCTGTAAAGAAGGAATTCAGGTGCAGAGTTACTCAGCAGTTTGCCTAACATAGCACACCTGAGGTCTGATATTCCCAGAGTTAGAGCCACCTGGAGTCTGGCTAGTAACCATTGTTTTTGCTGTTTCCTGGGAGAAGCTGGAGGCCAGATGGACAAGTCCTGTAGAGCTGTTGACGCTGGCATCCAAGCTTGAAATGGAACTTGGAAACTATGAAAAGACTAGCCAGTGTTCACACAGCAAACATAGAAGGAACACCTGGGATCAGTCAGTGCCTGGACACTGTAAGAACTGAAAAGATGTGTAGCAGTCCCCCTCCTTACCCACAGTTTCATTCCTGAGGGAGTAGTTACCCATCATTAGCTATGATACAAAAATACTCAAAGGTAAATTCTAGAAATAGACATATCTCAAGTTTCAAATACATATCATGTACAGTAGTCTGAAGAGCTATGACACCATACCACTGCATTCCACCCAGAACATGTGATATCCTCCACGCCGTCTCATTACAAAGGCACTGCATCACCTCCCGTTATCACACGAAGAGGAGTAAATATAGTACAATGTGATATTCTCAAAGAGAGAGAACTCATTCGTACTGAATTACAGTATAATACATTACTTATTATGGTATATTGTTATAATTTATTTTTTTCAGTTATTATTTTTTGTCTTTTACTGCACCTAATTTATAATAAAACCTTAATATAAATATATATGGGGGGGGATACTGGAGAGATGCCTTAGCTGTTAAGAGCACTGACTGCTCTTCCAGAGATCCTGAGTTCAATTCCCAGCAACCACATGGCTGCTCACAACCTCTGTAATGGAGTCTGATGCCTTCTTCTGGCACACAGGTATACATGCAGATAGAACACTCATACATAAAATAAAAAAAATAAATCTTTTTAAAAACAAAAAGATAGATAGATAGATAGATAGGATAAAATATGCATTTATAGAATTTGTACATAAAGAATTTGGTGCTATATTTAAGGTCTCTGGCATCCACTGGGATATTAAAACCCATCTCTGGAGAATGTAGGGAGATGGTTATATTTAGTTTAGACTGTCCATATTCCTAAATTATGTGTGGATAAGTCAGCTACCCACATCATTACTTTCTGCACCCAATAATGAACATGCCTAACTCTATCAGTCTGAAACAAGTGCTGTAAGTATGTGGGCCATACTGTTCCTTGGTCATCCTTACACTAATCCTGGGCATGAGAATAATAATAACACAAATAATAAATTTCTCTAGTGCTAAGTTCTTTATTGGCTTTACTTCATTTAAAGGACATAGAAATATGACTCTTGTTCCTATTTCAAAAAAGAAAAGAAAAAGAAACTGAGGCATAGAAAAATTTGTTTGATTCTGGTTGTTCTGAATTGATGAATTGTTCTGGTTGATGAATTTGAGGGACGATTTAGGCCTAGGCAGGCTGATTCCAGGGGCTCAAGACTCCAGCCAGACATACTGTCCCAAGAAAGGTAAAAGACAGGAGAGGATTGTGTCAGTCTCCTAGCTGCATGTCCTAAGTTGTAGTTCTATTGCAGAGGGCATCTGTCTGCCTGCAATCCTGATACTGTGTTTTGTTTGTTTGTTTGTTTGTTTGTTTGTTTTTAGGTGGTTTTGGCCTTAAATGCATAATTGACATAATCCAACAGGAGATAAAGGTGATATTTAAACCTGTCTTATAACAGAAAAATTTAAGAACATATCATTCTTTTATAAAATTAACACCCTCAGGTACTGATGCTGGTGACAGAAATTGTGTTTTCCATGTTCTGAATTCCTGGAGCTCTTAGTCTATACTAAAGATAGAAAACGGGGTCTTTCCTACACTCTCTAATGAAATCAGTGAGGTCATCCACTTGGGCTACTCCTTATCTGTAGGAGAGGAAGCAAAGCTCTCTTGGTAAAAGTTTTGCTTAAGATCTCTGAACTCCGCCTCTGTTTTTTTCAAAGCCATAACCTCCCCCAAGGCTCGGCCTGAGACACACCCAGAACCAGCTGCAATACTGTCAGAAGTTGCAGCCCCCACTTCCTCTCCAGAAATACTTACCCTCCTGTTTTTATGTGTCTTCATTTCTATTTAGTTTCTTTGATTTTTGAAATGTAGTCTCTGTCTGTGACTCTGGTTGCTTGACTACTCTGGGTCCTCCAGCTTCAGCCTCCTGTTCAAGTGCTTGGACTGGGAGTTTCTGTCTATACTGAGTACCACATCCTCTGCCATCCTTGTAGCCATAGCAACCCAGAATGCGTTTTGGCTAGTTTACCTCTGGAATTCTTGACAGGCAAGAGATTGAGCTGGTGTTTAATTAATTAATTAAATTTTATTTTATTTTTTTGAGACAGGGTTTCTCTGTGTAGCCCTGACTGTCCGGGAATTGGCTTTGTAGACCAGGCTGGCCTTGAACTCAGAGATCTGCTTGTCTTTATCTCCTGAGTACTAGGATTAAGGCATGTACCACAATCCCTGGCTCCTAGTGTTTAAATAATCAGGAATAAATAAAGAGTTTGGACTCTTTCATTCCAACACTGTGTTGGCAACAAATTCAACAAAAGATATAGATAATACTTGTAGAAGACAGGGATCATTGTGTGGGGTGGGAGAAAAACAGCCAGTGGTGACTTGGTATTCTCCCTATGTCCTTGAACTATTAAATAAAATTAAAGTCTGCCATGAGTTGACCGGCTTGGTTACTATTCTAAGGCTCCATGTTGGCAAGCCTGTGAGAGACTCAGTAAAACCCAAGGAGCCCCTCCAGAGCACAAAGTTTTAATCGCTATCATCATTAGAAACAAAGAAACAAAGGATGAAAAAAGACAGCCCAACCCAGGGGTGAGTGCCTTTAATCTCAGCACGTTGGACCCAAAGCCAGGTTTTCCTGAGTTCAAGGTCAGTCTGATCTACTGTCTACATAGTAAGTTCCAAGGCAGCCGAGGTTGTAACACAGTAAGACACTACCTTTATAAATAAATAAATAGATAGATAGATAGATAGATAGATAGATAGATAGATAAATAGATAAATAAATAAATAAATAAATAAATAAATAAATAAATAAATAAGACAGGCAGGCAGTCAGATAGACAAACAGGACAAAAAAGTATGTGGCTCTTCTGATTGTGATTTGTGCCTCATTGTAAAGTCAATGAGTCATGCTTGGTTTTGCTCTCCTTAAAAATAAAATGCATGGAAAGCATCAGGTGGTGAGAGATTAAATGATTGTCACAGGCTACGAGTCCTGTTGACAATAAACAGTAGCAGAAAACAATAGAAAGTAAATGGTTAGGACTTACTTCATAGGAGACACAAGACAGTGATTTATTCATCATCACTTCTTTATGGATACAGTGGTGACTCCTAAGTCCACCCCACCCCAACCCTGAAGAACCACTCGACATTAAGGGAGGCTGGGGAAGGAAATGTTGTTTTCCTCAGTGGCGTAGCCACTGAACCTATTACCCAGGCTCCTGAAAATTCTTCTGCTTCACCCATACTCATGCAAACATCAGTCACACACACACACACACACACTCACAATATGAAAGAGGAAAGGGAACTTTGTTGGAAAGAAGAATGATTTCAGAGGGCAGCAGGATATTGAGCAAGGCAATCGGGGTGATGGGCCTTAAATTGTTTACAAACAAGTATGGAAGTGTAAAAAAATTAAAAGATTATTTTTTAAAAAATAGGAAAGAAATATGCTACACTCTCAGAAACTTTTAGTCAGAGGAAATGCTGTCATTTCCGAAGCCCCTGCTGAGGACTTGCTGACCAGAAGTGACACTTATCAGTCTGCTCTTTTCAGTCAGCAAAGTCTGGAGCCTGGGAAGCCATCTTCCTGGAACACTGATGACTCCCTTTCTCAGGTACAGAGAAAAATTCTAGTCAAGAGCTATAAGGCTCTTTGCCTCGTGAACGTAGACAAGAGTGTGTTGACGTTCTCCAAAAAGAATCCATCCCAAAGCAGCCCTGTCCTGAAGTAGCTTTCTCCCTTGGGGAAAAAGAAAACAGTCACCACTTTTGCACAAACTGAAGCTTTGTGAGCAAGCACAGAAGCAGAGGGTGGCAGAGCTAAGAAGGTATGAGGGCCCCATCAGATGAAGGAAAGGACAATAAAAAGAGGAAGCAGAAGCTAATTCTCCCAAGAATTAGCTGCACACAGGATGCTTTAGTTATTAGTACTGTGTGAACAACTTGTCTTGGTTCAAAACTTTTAGACTCGACAAGCAGCCTCAAATGACCAAGGCTTTCTACCACCTGAGACAGATACGGGTAGGAGGCCCAAGCCTCCCACCGGTGGTTCCTCAGCAACTGGCCAGCAAGAGTCAAAAAAGGGCTCCCAGTGTTACATTTACACCTCTTTCCCCTTTTAAGTCCCATTCTTTATTACCACTGGTATTTGGGGTGGCATTTTAATACCCATGTCAAAAAGTTGAAAGCGGTTTGCAAGGATGTTGTTCTTCAGGGATCACCCTCTGTTTTAACCAGACTGAAGAACAAAAAGAAACTGCAGAGTTCCTTAGCCACCGGTGATGCTCCAACTCCTATTACCAATGTGACTATTGCAAATGTTTTCAGTAGGATACCTGCACAGAGCTTTGCCTCCACTTCTGCCTACGTTTCTGAATTTTCTGTATTTTACAATGAGCCAACATCTACAAAGCAAATGACAAGGCAGAGAACAAATTGGGAAACGTGTTTCTCAATATGTTAATATGAACTAGTCAAATATGACGGTCAAAAGGTTACTTCGATGAAAATCACACAGAGTTAAGAAAAACGCCAGCTTGCTTCTGGGGAAATGAGCAGCTCACAAAAGAAGCTCAAGTGGTTAATAAACAGGAAAAAAAATGTTTATCTCATTAGTAATCAAAGACATGTAAATGGGTAAAGGGAGGCCATTTTTCCACCTCTCAAATTGGCACAGTCTAAAAGAGGGGGAGGAAGTGGTCCTTCCCACATGCCACTTATGAGACAATCAACTGTTTCATTGAAGAAAATATTTTAGACTAAAATGTAGTCTGAACACAAGGATTTATCCTATAGAATTAAACAAACATGCAATCAAATAATTGTGAACAAGGATAGTCACCATAGTTATGAAAGTAAAGTACTCAATGAAATATCTGATAGTTAGGAGGTGATTACATAAATTATACACAGAATAATTGGTGGTAGAATATTGTGCATGAAAACAGAAGAATCACGTTTATGAAGAACACTTAGTGTAAGAAATATAATCTAATATTACAGTGTTTTAAGCAGTATATATAAAATTAAAGCTTTGATTCACTTCAACATTGTTTTTAAATTTAATTGTATTCTTTTATGCGTATAAGTATTTTGCCTGCATTTCTGTGTACCACATGTGTGCTTGATGCCCACCAAAGCCAGAAGAAGATATTGGATGCTCTGCGACTAGAGTTTTGGAGAGTTGTGAGCTGCCGTGGGGTTTCTGGGAATAGAAGCCAGGTCCCTGAAAGATCAGCCAGTGCTGTTAGATGCTGAGCCATCTTTTCAGCCCCACTTTAATATTTTCATAGAAAAAAAAACAATACATTGTTGAGAGTGGGGTACTCATGGTAATCTAGACAAAACAACAAAAAGCTATAGAAGAAACATTTTTCCCATGGAGATAGAAAAGGCTAGAGGCTTTTTCCTCCCAATATTATAGCACTGAGTATGGTCCCCAGCCCTTTGTAGGCCAAGCATCCTGCCTCCATCTCACTCAGACTTGAAGCACATAGTGGGCCTGCTGCTTATATGCAGGCCTGGAGTTTGTATTTGCACAGTATCACTTTCTGGTTGACAATGTGTGTGTGTGTGTGGGGGGGGGTAGGGGGATGGGGAGTGGGGACCAGGTTTCAATAAGGAGGTTTTTCACTTCCCTCTCTTAGAAACAGATCTGTAAGTTTGAACTGGAGCCTAACAGGCTCTATTTTTACTAAGTAGAGAAGTTGCTAACTGAGAACTTGGTCAGATGGAGATGTCCTACATACAAGAACAGTTGAGCCTGGCCAGGAGAATACAGAAGAATGTTTCTCAACCTGTGGGTAGCACAATCTTCTCACAGGGCTCACCTAAGACCACTGGAAAACAGATATATTTACATTACAATTCATAACAATAGCAAAATTATAGTTATGAAGGAACAATGAAAATAATGTTATAGTTAAGGATTACCACAAATGTAGGAACTTTATTAAAGAGTCAAAGAATTAGGAAGGTTGAAAACCACTGAAATAGAATGTGACAAGAACCCACTCAGTGCAGGCCCCTTGCCTTGGCTGGTGAAATCACAGGACTCAGGGTGCAGGACTAAAAAAGCTCTAGACTTCAATAACTACTCAACTTTTCACATTATCAAAAGATCGCCTCAGATGGAAGAGACAGTTCAGCAGTTGAGAATGGAGACAACTCTTGAGGAGGAATGGAATTTGGTTCCTAGCACCCACTTTTGGCATCTTACTGCTACCTGTAACTTCAGCTCCAGGGATCCAATGCTCTCTCTGGCCTCTGGCACTACCCTCACATGCACAAACAAACACAGATAATTTAAAACAAAAACAAATTATATATATATAATTATATATAATATATATGTCTAAATAGACTCAGCAGGCAGCATATATATATATATATATATATATATATATATATATATATATATGCATAAACGTAACAATATGAGGCCATGCATTTGAAAGGGACTGGGTGTAGGGTGAGGTCAGAGAGATGAGATGAAAGGGATAAATGACAAAATTATATTTTAATTAAAAAAAAAACAAGCAATACTAGTATCAAGACATTAAAAAGATAATTGATTTCTTTCTAGACAAGAATACTGTGGCCTAAACTAACCCATTCTGTTTTCAATTTTCTTTAAAGATTTATTTATATATTTAATGTATAGGAGTACACTATAGCTGTCTTCAGACATACCAGAAGAGGGCATCAGATTCCTCTACAGATAGTTCTAAGCCACCATGTGGTTGCTGGGAATTGAACTCAGGACCTCTGGAAGAGCAGTCAGTGCTCTTAACCACTGAGCCATCTCTCCAGCTCCCATTCTTTTTTTCTAATTGGAGACTTGTTTTTATAAATAAAACCAAAATCTTTAAAAAGAAACACAAAACGAAAAACCAAAACAATGACAACAACAACAACAACAAACAACAAAACCCCAAACCTCCCCTGGCAAGTTCTCTTTCTGTTACTTAAGATTATCCAGCCCCAGGGCCCTGCTAACTCCACTGACCTATGTATCCCTCCTTTTTAGACCAATCTGGGTTTGATTCTAGTGGGGTTCTACTTGCCACTAGTTCATGTTTCTTTTATTTATTTATTTTTATTGTTTTTCTTTATTGTTTAATGTGTGGGCATTTTGCCTGTACATAGTACCCCCTAGAGGGCCACCTAAAACATCCCCTAGAACTGGAGATAGACAGTGAGCTGCCTTGTGGAATCTGGAAATCAAACCCAGGTCCTCCACAAGAGTAACAAGTGCGCTTAACCACTGAGCTATCTTTCTAGCCGTTTGTCTGCATTTCTTTTTATCAGCCAATGACTGAATTTTATATTTCACTCAGTTTTTTTTGTTTTGTTTTCTTTTGTCTTTTGCTTCTTTGCTTGTTTTTGTTTTTCAAGACAGAGTTTCTCTGTGTAACAGCCCTGATTGTCCTGGAACTCTCTATATACACCAGACTGGCCTCAAACTCAGAGATCCAACCTGCTTATGCCTCCAGAGTGCTGGGGCTAAAGGCGTGAGTCACTACACCCAGCTCAGTTCTCTCTTGACTGCTTAGATTCTTCTAGTCCAAGCCGGGATCTTGCCCAGAGTCCCTCTCTGCCAGTCCTCAGTAACCATTTATCTTTACAGGTCAGCACTTACGTTTACAGTGCTTTTTTATACGTTCACTTTTTTTTTCTTTCACTTTTTAAAGTTAAAGAGGCCTTCGTGATTTCTAGTTCAGAAAACTGCCTTAGAGACCATGAAAGATTTTCATGTGTTACGTTTTTAGGATGTCAAGGCAACCTCAAGAGGTAGGCCAGATTATCTCTGCTGAAAAGAAGGAACCCAAGATAGAAAGGCTTGTCGCATCTACAGCAAAGCTTATCGTCCATGGCAGGTTTTATAATGTACCACGGGAAAGGAACTGAGCGCTCTCCTACAGGCAAACCTGCAGCACAAATAGCTGTCAGGGTTGGGGGTGGGGGTGGGGGAGCAAGAGCTCATTTTAAAGAACAGCTGCATCAGGATTGAGAGGCTGTCATCACTCCAACAGTGGGCTCATTACTGCAGCTGTTGCTACCTTTCAAAGCCAGACAGCTGTTGCCAGGAGATGGATTCAAACAGAACAAAGGAAACAGAGTTTGCAATAATGACCGTGCCTGTATGTGTGTGCACGATGTTCTCCGTCCTGTAGCTCAAAGCGTTCTACAGATCTAATCTAATTACTTCTCAGGAAAGCCACGCTTAAGGGGTACAAGTCAGAAAGCCAGACATGGAGAGAAGCAAGACTGTCTTCAACTGGCCTTTGTGTAATACTTTTTAAAACTAAGTTAGGAAGGTTTGCAGGAGTTGCACAAACCTTCAGTCTCCTGTGATAGCATTTGCAGCGGACATTGAAAGACGAATGTCCTTGTCTTTAGCAGAGCTGGGGAGCCCCCCCCCCCCCGCAGTGTCTCTGCTGAGGAACTGGGAATAGAACAGGAGATTACTTCTATCTTCCCCTCCTCCCATTTTCTGGATCTTGACCTTGTCATCTCACGCAGGAGGCCCTGTCCCTGCTGAGGAGCAGAGTCAGTTTCTCTTGTGATGTTCTTACTTTCACCGTTCTCCTTCCTTGTTCCTCTCTTTCCTCCAGCCTAGAGTTTCTCTTCTCACTTGCTTTGGAAGTTGCACAAGCTAAAATGGACTTTCCTTCTCTGGGCCAGCCTCCTTCACTAGACTACCTACCAGACTGTGGACTGACAGAGGGCCCTTCTCTTCCACCTCTGTCGCTGAACAGGATGGTTACATATCTAACCACCCACATGCTTGACAATATCCACTCCTCTCAGTTTCACATTATTTCTGCTTTAAAATGGTCCTGCTTATGGTAGTTTACTCTTCAGTTATGAACCCTCTCGAATGGTTTCCACTTGTTTTGATCGGTAATTTGAACTTCCTAGTTTACCCAGAGGGACGCAGCACTCGAGAATGCAATGTGCTGAGCTAAAGAGAAAGTAACACGCTTTAGTTCACCACTGGTGGTTTAGGAGCTTAAATGGTCACTGTCATACACTGCTTGGGCCATCAAAAGTCCCCTTTAAAGAAGTATGCAGGTAGCTGGGCGTGGTAGTGCAAACCTTTAATCCCAGCACTTCAGAGGCAGGCGGATTTCTGAGTTCAAGGCCAGCCTGGTCAACAAAGTTAGTTCCAGAACAACCTGGGCTATTGCACAGAGGAAACCCTGTCTTGAAAACCCAAAGAGAAGTATGCAAATTAGTTGGGTGTGGTGACATGGACTTGTGACTTTAGCACTTCTGAGGCAGAAGCAGAAGGATCACGAGTTCAAGGCTAGCTTGGGCAGAACAAAAGAGACAACCAAGTTTAGTGTTCTAATGTGATAAGGTAGGAGGCTAGCTTTTAGAAAACAGTCTTCCTCAGCAAAGGCCAGGTTCTTGCCACTATCTCCAGAAGCCTTTTCTGGGGACTCTAAGATAAACTGAAAGTTTGGTCTTTGGTTCTTTGAAGAAAAGTATTTATTATAATTGGAAGAGAACCAGCAAGAGAGCACCCAGCTCCAGCTCCTTCTGAGGGAAAATGCTTAACTTCTGATTTCCTCAGCTGTCTGTTCAATGGGAAGTTAACAATCTTATATAGGCACTGCCTTGGAGGCAATACTTTCTTGACAACAGTGATGGCTCTTTTCCATTGAACTAATCCTTGTTGAGTTACAAAGTGAACTCTCTTGGGAAGCCTGTGACCATGAACTGGCTTAACCTGTTTTGGGGAAAGATCTGTTCAGTGAACACAGTTTTGCTCCAGCTGGGGTTTGGAAATTTAAGTGGTTACATTATAAGCCAATCACATCTTTTGGCAATCATTGTAGCATTTTTGGATGGCTAAGCCTGTGGGAAGCTGAGCGCATGGTTCAGAGCCCACATCTCTTTTATCTGTACTAGGCTTTTATCTCACGGGCAGAAGCAGAAGGTCACTGGCTTTTGCCTGTTTGGCTCTGTTTCTTTCAGTGCCTCAGGCTTATTCCCACCTGTATTTTTTGCATTCTCTTAAAACAAACAAACAAAAAAACAAACCTGCCCTGGCAGTGTGCTTTGCTTCCCCTTCCCACCCCTCCCCCCCACCAAACAGTGCATCTATTACCTGAACATATCTTGCCTTTAAAATATGTGACCAAAAACTATGTGCCAAAGGACATAAACTGGGACTCAGGACTTGGCTCGGAAACTTTCTGATACCTACCTTGCACCCAGACAATGAGAGGCAAAAGCAGCAGACTTACCCTTAATGGGTAAGTGGGTCTCACCCTTCCTAATGCTGTGACCCTTCAACACAGTTTCTCATGTTCTGGTGGCCCCCAACTGTAAAATAATAATAATAATAATAATAATAATAATAATAATAATAATAATAATAATAATATTATTATTATTATTTTGCTATTTCATAGCTGATATTTTACTACTGTTATGAACCACGGTGTAAATATCTATGTTTTCTGATGGTCTTAGGTGACCCCTGTGAAAGGGTTGTTCAACCCTTTCAGGGGGTCAACGCACAGACTGAGAACTGCTGCTTAAAGAGCTAGTACCATGCTATCCTAAATGGCATCGTTCATTGACCAGGAGTGTGTTCTAAATGTAAAATGCACACTGAATATGGACAGTCTAAATATCTCACTAATAATTTTTGCGTTCATGACCCATTAAGATGAGGAAGTTTTGAAAGTACTGAGTTAAGCTGAAGATGTTAGTTTACTTAAAAAAAAAAAATCCTATGAGGGTTTTATTTATTTTTGTTCCACATTGTTTTCTATTATGCACTGGTGTGGATAAAGCTCACATGAAGAGAGAGATAGGGCATAGTATAAAGACACTGAAAATGTGCTGTGGAGGGGAAGAAGGGGAAGTGTGGTTCACTTAGGGAACCCGGAAGACTTCAAGGAAGCAGGGGCCTTAGAAATGAGTATTGAGGCAGGATTGTGGGGAAAAGACTAGAGGCAACTTCACTCAGCATCAGGGTGGAGATTCTGATCTCAGTCAGCTTGAGGATCAGGATAGCTGTGGCAGATTTAGAGTCCTCGTCAGTTTCCAAACCTGACTGTCCACCATAATGGCCTGGAGCAGATCGTCTAGACTTGCCTCGAGTTTCATGAACCAGGAAAGTGGATAGAAGTGACTCCTCTGCTTCATGGAGTTTCTGGGTGATGGTTCTATAGCTTATCTGATCAGGCCAGCAACAGAATCATCATCAAGAGCTGTCTACCTCCCATGGTGTCCTCTTCCTTTGTTTTCTTTGGAAAGAGGCAGGGAGGGAGAAACCCAGCAAAGCAGAGCTTGGAGCTCCCACTGCAACCTTCTGCTGGAGGGTCAACAGGTGTCCTCTGTGAGACAGCAAGGAAGCAGACTTTGCTGGTCTGCTTTCCCCAATGACTACCTCAGTTCCTGATTAAGTACATATATATACATATAGCTAGCATATATGCACTCAGTGGCAGCACTCTGTTCATTCAGAGCCACAGAGAAAGAGAGAGAGGGAGAGAGAGAGAGAGAGAGGAGAAAGACTTTCTTCTGCTACACATGGTAAATGAATGAACAGGAATCAAGATCTATTCTCCTTTTCTCTCTTTCTTCTTCAGTGCTCTAATATCTCTCCACGTTCATTTAGGTTTTTGACCTTGTCTCAACAAAACAAAACAAAACAAAAAACACTACTTGAAGCCAGGCAGTGGTGGCGCACGCCTTTAATCCCAGCACTTGGGAGGCAGAGGCAGGCAGGTTTCTAAGTTCGAGGCCAGCCTGGTCTACAGAGTGAGTTCCAGGACAGCCAGGGCTATACAGAGAAACCCTGTCTTGAAAAACTAAAAACCAAAACCAAAACAAAACAAAAACCAAAAAACACAAACAAAAAAACCACTACTTGAATCAGTCTGTGGGCCAGTAATCCTGCTTAACTTTTAAAAACTTACATTAAGCAACTGTGTAATAATAATTGTGTGTGTGTGTGTGTGTGTGTGCTCATGTTTGTAAGAGCAAGCGAACAATTTATGGGAGTAGATTCTCTCCTTCTAAAACTCAGCTCCAAAGCAGTCCATGATAGACACTGTGATGACAGTTAAGATGAGGGTATAATATTTCCAAGCAAAATGAAGTTAGGTATGAATAGACAGTCAAGAAGAATATCTTGGCAGAAACAGGCTATGAGTTCTGTAAGAGTGATTGGGATTAGACCAGAGCCGGCATCATGAGTCAGACTGGAAGCCTTTGGACCACCATTGTCTGCCCATTGTCTGAGTGCTGGACCACAGCATCAAAGCTGACAGGGAATCACTAAGAAGGTTTGTGGAACATCCAGTCCTCACCCAACTGTGGCCTGTATATGAAGGAGGGACAGCTTCTGTTTTTGTGCTTAGTTTTCCTGGAAGGAAACTTTCTCAGAGGCTTTTTCTATGTGACTAGTGTCTATAAGGAGAGAGGAGAAAGGATGACTGGGTTGCCCAGCTGAACCCAAGCTGAGCTCAAACCAAAGGAATTAACCAGAAAGTGTAGTGGGGGCAGGGAGGCTAGGAGCCTCTGGATTGAGGATGAGAAAGTAGGAGGGAGTTGATTGCAGCTGAAGCTTTGAACCTGATCTCTTAGGCAGAACAGGAACACTCTGCAACCAGCAATGACTCTTAAGGCTCCTGACTTCTAAGCACTTCTAAGCTTCCCTCTTTGGGAGTGGGTAGGTGATGGAAGGGTGGGGCTTGGGGGTGGATTTTCTAAGGAATTTACAAAGTGCTCTGACTTCTTCAACTATCTCAGAGAATGTTAGGAGAGGCTACGGGCTAATGAGCTTTCCCTGTTTCCTAGGGGAGCCCACTTGGGTCAAAATACGACTTGGGTGCTTGCGAATGCAGGAGAATTTGGGTTACAGACTTGCCTTCCCATTTCCATGGATTGGACTTAATGACAGGATTAATCTCTTCATTGAAATGGCCCTTTGCTCTCAACACAAAAGCACGTTTCATATCCCAGCACCTGAATAATGGCTTTGCTATAGTCACATGAGTTTGGGTTCTGGCTCCACTGCTGAACCCTGAGTCACTTATTTCTCTCAGTCAGAGATCAGCTAAGCCACAAGATAACAGTGACTTGTTCCTCATTTGTTTGCACTGAGGGAAAAGACAAAGCCCCGAGTCCACCTAGGCATTCATTAACCAGTGTTGTTCTTTTATCTTCAAATTTAACACATCAGATTGGTATGATAATAAACGTGACCCTAAAGTCATTGTCTAGACCCATTTCCTTGATGGCATCTGTGGTTCCCTCCAGTACAGGAACTCAAGAGTCTGAGACTCAGCTTGTTTCTGGCAGGCTTTCTTAAGAGACACTATGTCCCTCAGATCCTAGAGGTTGTGGATAACATTTCTTCCTCTAAAAAAACTCGCAGCTGTTGGGTGCAGGAGTTTGTGTGAAAGACAAGCCGTCAGAGCCCAAGGGGAGCCACAAAGGAAAAAGACAGCTGCAAGTTTGTCCCTGAGTAAATCAGACTCTGACGTTTATTGGGCTATTTCCAGAATGACACCAGCAAGAAAACTGGAATGCAGGATTACATTTTCCAGGAAGAACCTTAGCTTAGGAAACTGGAATAACCAGCCTTGCCAATTGGGATGAGACTGGTTTAAAGGGAAGGTCACAGGTTTGGAGGCACACAGACCCAGGACAGTTCTATCTCTCCTCCAACTTATAAGCAATTTGGGATGAGCTATTTAACCTGAGCCTCATTATCTTCACTTAAAAAAAAAAGTTATACTATAAACTATAAATATGTGGTGATTGTACATATTAGAAAGTGAGAAAAGATCTTGATAAATGGACGGCATTTGCCGTATTTGGAGCTGGATGGAGATTTCAGAAACCTGTAGACCTGGAACTGTTATTTCTTAAATTTAGGTTCGATACAGGATTAGCAGTTGTGGGGGAAAGGGCAGCAAGGCTGGAGTGGGTGGCCAGAGAGGAAAAAGATCAAAAGGCCTATAAATATCTCTCAAACTTTAAAATGCAAATTCCCTGCTTGTGGTCCAGTTGGGACCCGATCTTTCATTATCACCTTTCTGGGAAGAACTGCAAAAAGGGAGGGGGGGGGGTGGGGATGGGGTAAAGAGGAAGGTAACTACATTTTTTCCCTATTTGGAGCATTGTGGTTCTGTCTATATCATTTTGTGACCAAGTTTGGGTATGTAATAAATCAAATTTGACCTAGAAATGTGGGCAGTTAAGAAGTTAATTGCACATGATTTTCTTTGCAAATAGATTGCAATTTTATCACATAGAAGAGACTATCTAATCCTTATCCTAAAGATTCTTGAGGCAGGGGAGGGAGGATTGGAACAAGGTTTCTCTGCATAGCCCTGGCTGTCCTGGGATTCCCTGGGACAAGGCTGGCCTTAAATTCACAGAGATTCTCTGCTTTCCAGGTGCTGAGATTAAAGGTGTGTACCACCATGCCTGGACTTATCATAACTCTTACAATCTGCAGAATTCTTGGGGTTGTATACATGCTGGCTGGCTGTCGAACGAATGGATGGATAGTGAGTGGATGGATGTACAGAGAGATGGTGAATGAATGCATAGATAGGATAGATAGTAGATGTATGGATGGATAAATGGATGGATGGATGGACGCAAGGAAGGAGAGATGATGGATGGATAAATGGATAAATGGATAAATGGATGGGTAGATGGTGGGTGCATGGATGGTAAGTGGATGGATACATTGATGTATGGATGAATGTTTTAGTGTTAACCTCATGTCACTTTCACTGGTTGGTGACCTAGCTCTTAAGCACACATACCTCCACTAGGCTTCACTGGAAACTGCTAAGCAGCATCCCTCAAGAAGAACATCTGTGGTCCTCTTTGAGAGCCAGAGCTCTCAAACACTGAACCATCCCTCCAGCTTCTGTGCTTGTTATTCTTAAGACAAATGAGTCTGGCCCCACAACTATATTATAAATGGCTCAAAGAGAGCCATGGGGCACGATTCCTGCACGCTCTAGAGCAGATCTAGCTCCACTCAATCCACCTTTAGATTGTAGTGTACTGGTGAGCCAAGCTTTTGCTCCAGATAAATTTGAGTTCAAGGGTTAACGAACTCATCCATTCAACCGGTACATATGAATTGGATGATACCTGTTAAGTACTGCTGAAGCACCAGGAATATAACAAAAGACGGCTCAAAGTTTACTCAGTTGTTTAGTTACTACAATGATGGAGACAAGATCTAAAGACTTACAAAGAAAAGAACAGGATAAGAGGCAAATCTAAAGGAGCAGAGACTCTGATGCATGCTGTTGGTTAGCTCACAGAAGTACCAGCTGAAAAGCTGGGTCTAAAGCAGCAGTAAGGAGTTAAATATGGCGTTGAGAAGTCTCGGGTGAGAAAGCACCAAGTTAAAAGCTGCACTATGAAGTCAAGTCAGGGGTTCAGGCAAAGGAAGCAAACCGGTGCTGCCAGGCAAGGCGGGCAGGGGCAAATTGAACGAGGTGAGGGAGAAAGGCATCTATGCGGGACCTTCCAGGCAGGTACCGTGGCAAAGACATTTATATTAGACATGAACATGGAAACGGAGATACTTTCATCCATGGCTTCATTAGGAACTGGCATGTGGCCAGTGGCACAGCTGTAGAGCTCTGGAGGAGGGAGACAAGCCTAGGAGACCTGGGATCTCAAGTGTGGCCTGTCACTCTCATTCTACTCCCCCTTTACATACCACTGCCTCCCCCACCCTTGCGTGTGCACATGCGCGTGCACACACACACACACGTGTGCATGCGCACACATGCACACAGAGTGATCATTATTTTGTTGAATTCTGAAACTTTAAATGAACTTAGGATGAGTTCTTGTTCATTAAGACTGGTTTTCTGAGATTTTGATTACTCTGTTAGTTTACTGTGAGTCAGATGGTAGATGCTGCTAATCCATCTACCCATTTGGACTATGTAGAACCAAGTTCCTGGCCAAGAAACCACAAGTAGAGAGAGAGAGAGAGGAAGGAGTGAACTTTGGACTTAGAGTTGCTCTGGGTTCAAATCCTGGCCATAGTGTTTGTCAGCTCTTTACTGTGAATAAGTGCCTGTCCTTCAGAGCTGTCGCAGGACATACACAAAGAACTTGAGGAATGCGTGGCGCATAGCAAAAAAACTGGATGTGTGCCTTCTTCTGAGATTCCCTTTTGTATAACACTTTCCAAATCTTGAACCACATCATAGTTACCATTTTGCCTAGATTCTCATCTCTTTTCCTGTATAGAGATGACCATCATCTCAAGAACTTGTTATAATGTGTAGCACATGTTAAAGAGAAGTTTTTCCTAATATGTAGATAGGACTAGTAAAAACCAGTATGTTTGTCCTTAGCATGTCATTGGAAGTTATGAGATGCAGTCAGATGCAGGATGAGAAGGTGAAGCCTGCAGAGACTTATCTAAGGATGTTCAGCTATGGCAATGAGGGCAACTAGTTATTCAGTCCACTGCTACACAGACCTAAGAAAATGTCCTTTGGTCTGTTTCACAGGATGCAGATTTGCCTGTGCCAAGTCTTTTGACACTTCTGGAACCATGGCAGCTGTGAAGTGGTGGGGCCCTATTAAGGCTTAGTCTGGAGATGTCTGTGTTTGAACAGCCCTGTAAAAATCAGCTGCCTGCCATCAGACAGTTGGTCACAGCTCTTAACAGAAAATGTGAAGGACGTGTGGTGCTTACACTGGTGTTTTGTAAACCACTTATTATTACATTTGGATTCAAACTATTTAGAATATCCCTTCCTGACCTTTTCCTGGTATGAAAGGTGGGAATCTATTGAGTGACATATGGAAAATGCCATGTCTTTCACTAGATGTTGGAATATACATATTTGCCATTTGGGGGCATGCACCGGTGTTGGGGGAGTCAAGATATAACAAATTTTGTCACATAATCATGCAAAAGATGATTGTATTCTTAATCATGCAATTCCTACGAATTACATGCTTTGGTGCTTATAAAGGCTTCCAGATATTGTCAAAATAGTGACTACAGAAGGACCACCCAACTGTTAATGATTCTCCACTTCCAAACCCGGAAAATTTTATCCTTCCTGGAAAAAAAAAAAAACCCAAAACCATCTATTGACCGGAAAACAATTCCTTTTTTGGACTAATACTGTGTCATATATAACATACTGACTCTGTAGCATATCCCTTTAAGGCAATGTGGCAAGTCCTTTGAATGAGCCTAATGCAAGCTGTTAGCTGAGACCGATAAAAGGTTTTTCTGGCTAAGAAGGTGATAAACACTGCCATGTTAATCTACAGATGAAAGGAAGCTGCCCTAGGAATGTCTTATTAAAGCCCTTTACCCCTATGTGCTACAGAGCAATAGTAGAAGTTGATTTAGTCACCCAGAAAGCGTCTCACCCTGACACCTTGAAGTAGCCGAAGGAGACTAGTGATCAAGCCAAGGGAGGGAGCCATTCAACTGGATTTGGTCCTTCTTCAGACAAATTGCAGAACTAAGACTCTGAATTCACCACTAGTTGATAGTTCAGCATCTGCTCATCGAATGCTTTCTTTGATAATCCCTGAGTGGATGCTGAGGATTCAGAAATACTAGATGCATGGTATAGTGTAGGAAAAATGCAAACAACCCCCCCAAAATATTGGCAGGTAACATTTCAAAAACATATAAGGAATAGAAAGGCCCCAGAGAAATGTTACTAGAGTAGATGTTGTTTACACCAAGTTTTCCATGAATTAGCTAGTTGGTAAAATAGAAAGGGAGTAAGGTATTAACTTCTGAGCAAGGTTCTGAGGAATCCAAAAATCAAATTTAATTCTAGCTCAGAGAGGAAATGTAAAAAATTTTTAGAAGACAAATATTGTATTTCATGGAGGTATGGGTAATAATCTTGGAAATATAAAGAGTAAAAGCCACTTGGGATAATAAGTTATTCCATTTGAATGGATTCTCAAAGGACAAAGGAAGGTATCCATTTCATGAGCAAAGGCATTGATCTCTGCTCAGTGAAAAGCAAATGTTTTTGAGTGGCTAACCCTGAGCTTTACAAAAGAGCAGGCCTCATGTTGAAACTAGCAACTGCCATAGCCATTGGAGCTATGCTGGAGTTCCTAGGCTACATTCTGCAAAGAAAGCATATTGCTGTATATAGGTTCCAGTGGGCTGGGGAGACGCCATGCATACAATAGTTATTGTACCAAGCAGTTTCCTAGTATTTGCTTGCATAAACAAAACTTAACAGTAGTCCCTTTTGCTTGCATTCTTGTTTGGGAAATAGATAATAAAAAGTCACAAGCATGTACCTCACTGGTACAATTAGGAATAATTATGCTCTAATTGTATTTTGAGAGAAAAGTTTTATTTTAACAGGAAGGGTGACATGTAGGAGGAGCTAAGGGGGAAGGAGTACCAAGAGGAAGAGATGGAGTAAGGAGAGGAGAAGATGAAGGAGAGGAGAAGCTAGGTGATGAGAGAGAGAAAGAGAGAGAAAGAGGCGGGGGGCATGGAGGCAGATGTTCACGTATCTCCACTAGTCAAGGATAGTTTATATATCTAGGTTGGATATTGGGTTACACTTCTGATTGAGCATTACCAAACTTATAAAGCCTTTGATTAACATTTTAAAAAATTATATAAAAGCAAAAAGGAAAAGAGAGCATGGGATAGGGGTTTTCTAGGGAGGGGAAATGGGAAAAGGGGATGGCATCTGAAATGTAAATAAAATATAAAATAAAAATAAAAAAAGTCACAAGCAAACAACTGCACAATTATGTCAGGCATTGGTAATAGAGCTGTACATAGCAGTAGAATTATACTAAAAAGTCAGGAAAGATGTCCAGATCTGAGGCAAGAACTGAGTGTACATACACACATATTTTTAAATGCAGGGAATCTCCTTCACTAAGTAGGGAAATCTGAATTTAACCTTTTTTTTTGTTTTGTTTTGTTGGTTTTTTTTTTTTTTTTTTTTTTTTTTTTTTTGTTGTTGTTGTTGTTTTGAGACAGGGTTTCTCTGTGTAGCCCTGGCTGTCCTGGAACTCACTCTGTAGACCAGGCTGGCCTCAAACTCAGAAATCCACCTGCTTCTGCGTTCCAAGTGCTGGGTTTAAAGGCGTGCGCCACCACCGCCTGGCTGAATTTTACCTTTAGTGTTGGTTTTTTTTTTTTTTTTAAATTAAAAAATATGTTTATGGGCAATGTGCATGTATGTCTATACACCACATACATGGCTGGTACTCTGGAGGCCACAGGAGGGCATTGGGTCCCCTGGAGCCAAGTTATAGATGGTTGTGAGCTGCTTTGTGGGTGTTGGGAGTTGAACCCAAACCCTCTGGAGCAGCAGCCAGTGCCCTAACCAGAGTTATCTCTTCAGTTCAGCCTTAGCACTGCTTTAACCAAATGGCTTAAAGAAATTCCTTTTAAACTCACAAACACACCACCAATTGCCACACAAAATCTAAGAACTTTGCAGGAAGTCTATGCTTAATACCTATGTTGGGTGGCTGGATGAACATTAGTTACCAATTGTAGTTCTGCAAATACATTATATACTTTCCAGAATTATAGCCATAGCTCAAATCTTCCATTCTTTGGGATCCCTTTTAGGGTGCTAACCTGGTAAGCTTCCTTTTGCCAGTTATCCCTACCTCACACCACCTAGTAGAGAATTATAGTGCCCACATTTTACTTAGAGGCAATATTTGGGCTCTATTTAGCTTGAAATTAAATCTGAAATGTTCTTCCAAATGATAGTACCTGGCATCTATCATCTATTAAGTGCTCCAATGTGCCAGCAGCGGCAGTTAATTTACAGAAATTAAAACAAGTTTACAGGATCCATTCATCACTAAATCTCTAGGGCTGAGCAATATGTGTCACTTAATAGATGTGACATAAATATTTCATTGAGTCTCAGAAAGCTGAGGAAATATGTGGGGAAACCTGTAGCCGAAAAGCCCTTGAAAAAAAAAGGCATAGCTGACAAAAAAAGTTTTTTATCATTGTTACCCCATGTAAGGAAGTCTCCTTCAGAGTGTGAACTGTGGAAGAAAACCTAAGGACTTCAGCCTGACCTCACAAAGCCTAGCAGAAAAGCCAGAGCAGGGTTCAGTGTGGAGGAAAAAGGGAGAAACCAATTCCTCAGGAGTCAAGTAACTAGGGGCAGATTTTTAGTAGAATATTTGAAAGACAACACAATGAACTGATGGATGAAAATATAAATGATAATTCATAAGAGAAGTCCATGCACAAGTGTCAAGGGCCTATCAACAAGGAAATAAAACATAGAAGAATTTGAGACTAGCCAGGAAAATGGAAGGTAACTTGAAGAAGGAGTGAAAGCTGGTATCAGACTAGAGACTAGTGCCCACAGATTTATAAGGAATCCAGACAACCAGCTCCTAACCCATTTTGTTACCTTTATTTCATAAAACCTCAAGAGCACCTACAAATATTATGTATTTCCCTGGATTACATGATGCTACCTGCCTATAACAATGGACAAATCAAGATAAGACCCTTGGGAATTTTTAATGGGATATTTTCCTAAATATTCAAAACTTTGCAATACAGTTCACAGAGTTGGTAGAAGCTTTGCACAGAACTCAGCTGAGTTTACCACAGCTGGTACACAATGTATGTTAGTTTTCCTCTCTTCCTTGGCAACTTGGGTGATTTCTCCTTTGTGGATATTAATAGTAATGTTAAAGGCATTTGCACACTAATTTTTAAAAAATGTGGCTGTATGTTTTCATTGAGTATATATCTGGGAGAAGAATTACTTGGTAACTGATATTGTTTGGAGAACCATGGGACTTTTCCAAAGTAACTTCCTACCTTATACTATTACCACAGTGGGTTATGAAGTTCCAATTTATATTCTTAGTATTATTATTATTTTTAAGTTTAGCCATTCTAGCAACTGTGAAGTGGGAACTGCTGGTGGCTTGCATTTCTATTTTCCCAGTTGATTGAGAAATTTTTCATATGTTTATTGGCCATTTTTTTCTTCCTTGGAGTAATGCCTATTTAGGCATTTTCTCATTTTTAAAATTACCTTTTTACTACTGAATTTTAACAGTTCTTTTTGTAGGTAATTTATACCTATAATTTTTTTTTTTTTTTTTTTTTGGTTTTTCGAGACAGGGTTTCTCTGTGTAGCCCTGGTTGTCCTGGAACTCACTCTGTAGACCAGGCTGGCCTCGAACTCAGAAATCGGCCTGCCTCTGCCTCCCAAGTGCTGGGATTAAAGGCGTGTGCCACCACTGCCCGGCTATACCTATGATTTTTAATGCTTTCTCTCATTACAGACTACTATCATTTGTCATTTAAAACATTTTGATAAAATCTAGGATTTTTTATGCCTGTTTTTAAAATTTATTTGTTGACTTTACATCCAAATATTAGCACCCTTCTCCTTCCAGTACCTCCCTTAAACAAGTCCTTCCCCTAATCTATCTTCCTCTTTTTTGAGAAGCCCAGCTTGAGGTGCTCCCCCACCCCCATCAAGTTACTGTGGGACTAGGTGCATCCTCTCCCACTGAGGCCAGCCAAAGCAGCCCAGTTAGGGAAAGAGGATCCACAGGCAGGCAGGCAACAGGCTCAGGGACAGACCCTGCTCTAGTTGTTGGGGACCCACAAGAAGACCAAACTACTTATGTGCAGGGAGCCTAGGTCCAGCCCATGTATGTTCTTTGGTTGGTGATTCAGTCTATGGGAGCCCCAAGGGTCCAGGTTAGTTGACTCTGTTGGTCTTCCTGTGGAGTCCCTGTCCTCTTCAGGTCCCTATGTCTATGTTTTAATGTTGTATTTAAGAAGCCCTTACCCAATCAAAAACCAAATATTTCAGCCTCTTTCCAGATTTTTAAATTATGTATATATGAGTGTATGCATGTATGCAGGTACCCGAGGATGCCAAGTTTTGGATCCTAGATTTGGAGTTACAGGTACTTGTGAGACATACCATATGGGTAGTTACGTGTTCTTACTCATTGAGCCATCTCTCCAGCCCTCAGCCTATTTTACTTTCTCCTAAAGTTTTAGATCTCAAGTCATTGACCCAAATTGCAATTTAAAGAATGATATGAAGGCCGGGTGGTGCACACCTTTAATCTCAGCACTTGGGAAGCAAAGGCAGGTGCATCTCTGTTTGAAGCGCGCCTGGTCTTCACAGTGAGTTTCAGGACAGCCATGGTTACACAGAGAAACAGCCTCTGGACCACCATCACCCCATCCCCTTACCCAACATGCCTCCAAAGAACTGCTCTTTTGTAGATCCTCAAATGACCCTTGTCCCAGGATACATCACTCTTGTATTAACTATCCACCTCAAGCACGACTCTCAATGCTTTTAAGTGTGTGTTTGCCAGTAATAACTACTAAGGTTCCATTCTTATCTGTTGCTCTGATAATTGACATAAATCTGTCTCTGCCCAGTAGGTTGTGATGTTCTACAAATAGAATGAAGGACCGAACCCACAGTAACCATAAGGCCCAGTTTGTCCCATGGAAGTTCCCACACCATGGAGGAATTGTTTGCTCCTCTAACAGCCATCCCGAGTTTGCCTTGCTCTTGAGTTGTATTCATTGGTGTCTGTTGGCCCTGGCCCATTGGCAGGTAAAATGACAGAACTGTCACTCTTGCTACTGGATGCACTTAAGAAAAAAAGTATGATGTAAGAATTAAAATCAGTCTTACACGAACAGCCAAAAGTTCCAGAAGCATCTATTGAGATTTATTTTCCCACTGATGTCATCATACTGGCTAAGAATTCAATTGATCATAAATGTGAGGGTACATTTATAGACCCAATTCTGTCCAATCAATTTAACATTTATCTACATATCTACCCTTAAATTAGTATAACATATTTAATTTATACAGCTTTGTAGTAAATTATGATATCAGGAAGGGTGACTTTTTCAATTTTCCCAAGATGAGTTATTTCATTCAATTTCTATCTGAATAATGAAATCAGCTTGTCATGTTCTGGGGTGTGTATGTGGGGGAAGCAAACAAACATGATATTGATCAAACTGGATTGAAACCAAACAGCTGTTTATTTTTTTTCTTGATTGGTTAGTTTTTTGAGCTAGGGTTATTCTGTGTAGTCTTGGCTGTTCTGGAACTTGCTCTGTAGGCCAGGCTGGTCTCAAACTCAAGAGATTCACCTGCCTCTGCCTCCCATGTGATGGCAGTTAAATGCACCAGTTTAACAGTACTACCAAGTTAAGTCTTCTCATCCATGAATCTGGGATGTCTTTTTTTTATTTATACTTTAATTTCAGCCATTGCTTTTCACTTGTAACTAAGTTTTGCCATGTTCATTGTGTTCATTTTCTTGATGTTGTAAACAGAGTAACTTTAATTCACTTGGTGAAATTTCATTGTCATGCACTGAATACGCAGAACTACAACAATCTAGTTTGTAAACTAATTTTGAATTTTACAGCTTGCTAACTTACTCTTCACTTTTAATATTTTTGGTTTTGTTTAAAAATGTTTTTTTCAAGACAGGGATTCTGTGTAGCCCTGGCTGTCCTGGAACTAGCTCTGCCTACCTGGCCAGTCTTGAATTCCGAGATTCATTTGCCTTTATCTTCCAAATGCTGGGATTAAAGGCATGTCACCACACTTGGCTTTCTTTTAATAAGTTTTTGATGGATTCCTTTGTATCTTCTACTTTCAGGCTCCCATCATTTACAAATAGTTGTAATATTTCTTTTAAACTCTAGATGCCTTTAGGATTTTTACAATTTATGTAGATTTAAGATTTAAGACTTGTAGGAATTAAAGTCAACATTATATACAAACTAAAATTTAAAGCAAAAGGGAACAGTTTTATAGATTACAAACAAAACAGAAAATAAAAGCACAAGACCCAAACCAGAAAGACGGGATCCACACCATTACTATTATTGTTGTGTGATCCCGAGGAAGCTTCTAATTCCCTTTTGGTTTTACATCTGATTTTAAAACATTTCCTGCTTGCAGTGCCTATGAACTTTTGAATGTATATAAGGAGTGACTTTCCTTATCCAGACTTCACAACCACACTTCCCTACACATCATCCTCTTCCATTTTCACTTCCCAAGCATGACACTACTAAAAATGGAAGAGCATGCTAACGGTTCTTTAACAAGAAAGGAAATACAGCCATTAGGAAGGGCCCATTAAAGATACCGTAACACTAGTATAATTTATAAAGTGTTAGCATCTTGGGGACAGTAAACAAATGCTTTAGATGCTAACATAAGAACTAAAAATGCTAAAGCATTTACTCTGTCAAAGAATATACTAACATGTTAAAGCTAGATAATAATAAAGACATTTCAAGAACAATACAATGTTTTAAACATAACATTATTTGAAGCTGTTACCAGATGCTCATCTTTTGTAGTCAAAGTTTTAATTATTTTTCTTTCTTAGATAACTGAGATTGGCCTGACACCTTCCATATACCAGAGGATGACTTTGAACTCCTGGTGGATGATCCTCTGGACTCCATCGACTTTGTACATGCTGTGATTATAGACATGAGCCACACCTGTTAACATTTTAAAATTACAATTTTGATTTAAATAGCACATAATCATGTACATTTTCTAGCAAACATGAGTTTGCTTGGCTTCTGCTAATGCTACCAGCATTCAAACACATTAAACTTAAGTATTATAAAATCCACTTTGAGTGTTTTGGAACCTCAGTTTTAACCTCTGGCGTAAAGGGAGAGGACTTTCCCAGGAGACAGTAGAGTCCTTGTCTTTTTTATGACATTGTAGAAAACTCTGAGGATTTCTTGCTGGATCTGAGAACCTGTGTTCTTTATCTTCAGCTGTTTTGAAAGACTCAGTACACAGTTTTATTTCTTTAGATTCTACCTTAGGATTTCTGAGTTTGTTGTGATTACTGTCTCTGACATGAACTAGGCTGTGCTTCTGAGAACTGTGTTTCATTTTAGGAGCAGTATACTTAGCTTTCCAGGACACTGGACCATTTTCTTCATCTGAGGAATCTCTCTCGAGGCAAACACTATTCTTCATCACAAGGCTTTTAGTAGTTTTCACAGCAACTTTTGGATTATGAGGTATAGCAGCAGTTGGCAGCCCAATTTGAAGACTGGAAGTCTTTACTGCTTCATCATTGAAAGGACAAGGTAAGGAAGTATTTGCCCTGCAGTTTTCTTGAAGGAGTTGGCTGTCTAGAACTTTAGAGTTTCTAGACTCTTTGTGAAGATATACCCCTGTAAGAGCCTTTGAAAAATTGGAAGAACCACCAGAGCTACTACTGTAAGCAATATAAGAGCCTTTCATTTTTAGGGGCAAACTTTTTAGGTCAGCATCTGCTCCTTCATTATACTGAGGGCATGAAGATTTTATATGTATCCTTTCCTTTAGAGGCAACTCATGAAGATGTAAACCAGTGATGCCAGAAAGGAGATGTTCTTCAGGACTACTCTTCTGAAGATCTCTACCGGACACTTCATTGTTTGAGGTACATTGTTCTGATTCATATGACAGCTGTTCAAATCCAGGAAGGACAGCTGATGATTCAGGTTCTGATTGTAAATCTTGAGATAAAGTGTTTCTTTGAACTGCTGGAGAATTACTAAAAGAAGTACCTGCCCAGTCAATGGTACTCAACTGTAGATCAGTAATCACAGAAATATGGGATGAAGGGCTGAGTTGACTACATTCTGAAACTAGAAAATTATTGACATGTTTAGTTTGCTTTACAGCCAAACTTCTTGGAGAAGGCATTAACTGTTCTTGCAAATTCAAACAGGGAGTATTTTCAAGGGAAACAAGACTACTCAATGAGGGAGAATTAGATTCCTGTGCTAAAATAGGATCTGGAGAAATTTCTAAATTACTTTCGGGATTCTGCTTGGGGAAGGCTTTAGATGTAGGTTTTAAAGTCATATGTGACTGAGAAATGATCACATCATCTGATTCTGGTAAATGACTTCCTTTAGGCTTATTTTTCATACCTGAAAGGAAAGAAAAATATATATAACAAATGTCTTTCCTTTTACTCACTTGTGTAAAAATAAATAAATAAATAAAAAGAATAAAAAAATAAGCAAACTAATTCAAGCAAAAACAAAAATAGTAACTTAAACCAGAAAGTTTTTTTTTTTTTTTTTTTTTGGTTTTTCGAGACAGGGTTTCTCTGTATAGCCTTGGCTGTCCTGGAACTCACTCTGTAGACCAGGCTGGCCTCGAACTCAGAAATCCGCCTGCCTCTGCCTCCCAAGTGCTGGGATTAAAGGTGTGCGCCACCACTGCCCGGCTTTAAACCAGAAAGTTAAACCACTAATCTATGTAAAAATTTTTTTGCCCACCTCCACCCACTACCTAGTACATTCCTGTAAACACTGTAAAGTATTTTTTCAGGAGAAAAAAATGTCATGGAGTTAATTTCTTCACTGTGGAATAAGGAAAATGTACTTATAACACAAAATATTATTTGCAGTAGCTTCTCTAAGTTCAGTGAGTATTAGCATTACAGCATACTTGTTATCTTGTACTTAACTTAATCAAGTTAGTAAACACAGAGCATAGTGGTGAACTACCAGCATTTCTGTTTTAAAGTTTTAAAGGGAAATGCGTGGGGCCTGGTAGGAGATGCAATGACAGAATACTTGGCTGGTAGGCCCCAACGTGTGGTTCCAGCACTTCAGCATCAGAAGATGAAGTACACGAGGACTCAGAAGTAAGAGCACTATTCTCACTCTTGATTTACAAAACTTTCAACAAAATTTAGACAAGATCATTTCACGTGACTCCTGTAACATGAGTGCATGGTCCATTCAACATAACCCTTACTTTTCTGTTTCTTCCCTTTAGTCTCTGACTGTTGTTTCTGGTAGATAGCCACAACCTCAGGATAGGCTGCTTCAAACAGTGATGCTTCTTCGATTGTAAGGAGATCCAGTTCTCCAGGTTCTGTATCTTCCACTACATAATGTTCTAGAAGATTAAAAATACAACAAAGGAGACAAAATTCAAAAACTCAGTTTTTCAAGTAGTAACCACAAAACTATACTATTCAAAAATTGATAGCTAATTCACCACAAATCTTGCTCTGTGACACTGTCGTTTCTCTATTCTTTATTCCTGATAGTTACATACATGCAAAGAGTGTATCCTGCTCACTTACTATGATCTCCTCATTGCTCTTGCTGGCTGCTGGCTCTTTTCTTCCTCCTATCCTCATGTATTTTGTTAGTGTTGATTTTTAAACTGACTTTACTTTCTTTTCTTTTAAGAGCTGAAAGGGAGGTTTCTTCTCACATTGAAACTTTAAATTCTCTTGTTTCAGAAATGGAGTATCAGTAGAGAGAATAGAAAAAGCAATTTTCCGGGACAAAGGGCTTCCTATATACCAGGCAAGCCCTATCTCCACATTCTCAGCCCTGCTTATCAGTTTCTTGAAGATACTCAGCATTAGAGGATCCACAAACAGCTGAAATGAGAATGTCTATATAGACATTTACAATAAGACACATACAGAAAAGCTTAAAGTAAGGATCTGTATATGAGAGAACATGGGTTGTTGTTTGGGTTGCCTCATTCAAAATTTTCCAGTTCTATCTAGTTTCCTGCAAATTTTATAACTATTTTTAAGGCTTAATAAAATGGTATAGTATATACCTACTACATTTTTTTCATGATTCATCATTTACTGTTATATACCTAGTCTGTTTTCTATCTCATGTGAATACAGCATCAATAAATAAATATGTATGTGTAAGTATCTTTCTGGAAGGTCAGTTCCTTAAGAATAGCCTAGGACTGGCAGAGTGGGGTCCTATAATAATCCTGTTTGTTTGTTTAGTTAGTTTTCCTAATTTTTCTTAGAAAGTTTTATACTGATTTACACAGTTGGCTGCACCAATTTACACTCCTACCAACAGTGAATAAAGGGTTTGTTACACAAAAGAAAAAAAAAAAAGACATAAAGAGTGGCTATGAAGTATTGCTGTGACAGATCTGACCATACTGTTTTAGGGAGGATTGTGGAAGGACTTTGGAACTCTGGGTAAGCTCTATGGGTTGTAGGAGCTTGGAAGATAAGAATGTCGACATCAGTGCAGAGGATAAAGGCCTGCCTTCTGAAGTTTCAGAGGGGAATTTGAGAGTTCCTTAAAGTCTGTATGGAAGCCATTGCTATTCTGAATTAAAATGTTGTGGTTCCTGTCAGCTGGGCCCGAGAAACAGCTGTGATTAACAAGAGACCAGTACCACTGAAGTGAAACCTTTGCTTTACTGGGATGATACTTGTTAGCTTGGAATGAGAAATTTAAAAAAGTGATTAAAAAAAGTGAATCAGCAGAGAGGTGATGGCACACACCTTTAATCCCAGCACTCCGGAGGCAGAGGTAGGTGGCTAGCCTGGTCTACAGAGCAAGTTTCAGGACAGCCAGGGCTACTCAAAGAAACCTCGTCTTGAAAAAACAAAACAAGAGTGAAACATTGAGTGATATCTTCTGGGAAGTGTTTTCTCAGGGTCAACACACACAGACTGAGTTCCAAAAGTGGCCATGGCTGTACCTTTTGTAGGCAGCCAAACTTGGTATTGTGTCGCCTAGGTGGTACTGATTCTCAAGGCATGAAGGAGTTGTGGAGAACAGCTGAGATTTGGCACTATGAGGGGTCAGGAGAGGCCACTGGTGAAGCATCTGTAGCAGTTCAAGCCTCAGGACTGAAGGAGTCATGCAGAGGTTGAGGTTCAGCACCATGAAAAGAACCAGGAAAGACTACTGGTCAAAGTGCAGTCCAGTGGCAGCAAGAGGCGCCAACATTTTGGAGATGCCAGTACCAAGAGAGGACTGCCAAGGAGAGCAGCAGCAGTAGAGGCAGTCTATGTGATATGCCCATATCACATAGCAGCACTCTGGAGTCCAAAACCAGACCCTGAGTTCTGCACTGCTCAACTTTGGTTTGACTCTGATCTGACTATGACTATGCTCTGGTTCTTCCCTGATAGAGTAAGAAAGTATTTAATTTATTTTGATTTTATAGGAGCTCTCAGTTGAGAGACTGGATTTCTAGAGTTTTATTTTCCAGAGACTTGAGATTTTAAAAGAGAAGTTGGAGGTTTTTTGTTTGTTTGTTTGTTTGTTTTAAAGAAACTGAACTTTTAAAGGGTTTGAATTGGTAAAGACTGGAATTTTTAGCCTGTAATGTGTTTTGTATTTTGATATTTATTAAACTGAGATAGAAAAAAAAACTGAATCCTGTAAATTGTCCTTCGAACTCCATATGTACAATATGGCATGCCTTTGTGTGGCTTATCCCCATACCCCTCCAACAACAACAACAACAAAAAAATAATAATAAAAGCCCATGGATCCATGGTCATGCCCACCCACTTTTCTTGTCTGTAGTCTGGAAGCTCATCCAAAGTTTACAAAAGTTGTAGCAAAAGTACAAATTCCTATGGAAACTAGATATAATAAAGGAAAGGGAGAAAGTTTTTAGCTACTAGTCATTCACCCCAATTGCTTTAAAACAGCTAAATATAAATTGCCAAAGACAAGTCATTTGTGGAAGCAATTTTTTAAGAAATCACAACTACTTTGGCATTATTTCCAAACATAAAAGAAATGTCAGAAACATTAAAAGTAAAAGCACTTGAATTTTATCACCTTTATTAGTCACTATCTATTTAAAACACGTAAAATAAAAAAATATAATTTATAATGCATGTGATTTTTTCATAAGCATATATATATTTTATATATTCATTATCTACTTTACATTTGAATCAAATGCTATAAATGAAACATTCTGTATATAACCAATACATACCAGGCTTTTCCCATTCTATTTCAAGACAATGGACTCCATTTCTGATTCGGGGTTTAACAATTCTGAAAAACATTCATATACCAAGATCTAAATATACAAATTATTTGTAAAATTTTAGGTTAAACACTTCAATTTCTATCAATATTTGAGACAAAAATATAAGAAATTATTGCCTAATTATAATTAACTAATTTCATTGTGAGGTAGAGTAGGAAATTGTTCAATTTACTCAAATTGTGTGTGTATAGGTTTTTAGTATATTTATTCATTTTATTTTAGGTTTGAGTGTTTGGTCTGTTTGTAGGTGTGTATGTACCAGCTGCATACCTGCTGCCCAAGCAGGTCAGAAGAGGGACTCAGATGCCCTGGAACTGGGCTGGCAGGTGGCTATGAACCACCATGTAGGTTCTGGGAATTGAACTCAGGTCCTCTGCAAGAGCAACAAGTGCTCTTGACCTCTGAACTATCTCTTCAGCCCCTTAATATATTTTCACTTTTATGGAGTATTTCTTTTTCAATGATTTGTTTTAATGTCTACTTTGTTATATTACTTTGGTATTTGCCTACTAAATCGTAAGTATTAAATCTTTGTATGTATATATGTATTTTATATTTTTAATGAAAATTTTAATCATTACTTATCCAATGCAATCTGCATCTTTTTTTTTGTTGTTTTTTTGTTTTTGTTTTTCGAGACAGGGTTTCTCTGTGTAGCCCTGGCTGTCCTGGAACTCACTCTGTAGACCAGGCTGGCCTAGAACTCAGAAATCCGCCTGCCTCTGCCTCCCAAGTGCTGGGATTAAAGGCGTGCGCCACTACTGCCTGGCGCAATCTGCATTTTTATAGACAAATTTAACCCACTGACATTTATTGTGACTAGTGACAGCTGGACATTCATAAGTCTTTTTTCTGTTAGCAGTTTTTTTCTTTGCTGCTCACTTCCTGTTCCCTATATACTCTCGGTTTGATAGTTTTATTTCCTATTTTAACTGTAACTATTTGAATGTCATTATATTTCTAGTAGTAACACATCCATACACAACAATTATAAATAATACTCTCAAAACATCTATTAAAGATTTAAGACTAATACTTGAAATAAAATCCAAAATAAAGAACTTTATCATTTATTATGTGAATGTAATGTACATTTTAAAATTTAATAGTACTTTGTGGGTATGTGTGTTTGCTTGTTTTGAGACAGGGTTTCACTTTACAGCCCTGGTAGGCCTTAACTCAGAGACGTGTTTGTCTTGACCTCCATTTCTGAAGGAGATGCATGTGCTATACTTTATTAATAGAGTGTGTGTGTGTGTTTTTAATGAGTATTTTTTTAAAGTATCTATCTATCTATCTATCTATCTATCTATCTATCTATCTATCTATCTATCTAATGTACATTGTCACTCTCTTAAAACATACCAGAAGAGGGCATTGGATCCCATTACAGATGGTTGTGAGCCACCATATGGTTGCTGGGAATTGAACTCAGGACCTCTGGAAGAGTAGTCAGTGCTCTTAACCACTGAGACATTGTTCCAGCATGCCCCCTCCCCCCCCCCCTTTTTTTTTTGAGACACAGTCTCACTATGTAGCTCTGGCTGTTCTGAACTTACTATCAGAACAGATCAGGCTGGCCTCAAACTCAGAGATCCACCTGTCTCTGCCTCTTGAGTGCTAGGATTAAAGGTGTGCACCACCATTGCACAACTGCTTAGTAGTGCCATAATAAAAGTCTCATGTGGTAAAATCTGTTAGTCTTCGAGTATATGAAAAGCCTTTGCTATGAATATGTTTACTCATTTCAACATTACCAGTCGTTTTTACTTTACCAGATTATTCTACTATTTTCTACTTGTCTTCTGGTTCATTGAAATAGTTCTGTTAAGGAAGGGTGATATGTAGGAGGAGCTAAGGTGGGAGGAGTAAGGAGAGAAAGAGGAAGAGTAAGGAGAGGAGGAGGAGGAGGAGTTCGTGACAAGGGGGGGGGGGCATGGAGGCGGATGTTCACGTGTCTCTGCCAGTCAAAGATAGTTGATATATCTAGGTTGGGTATTGGGTTACACATCTAATTGTATGGGCATCTTGTTAATGAGCATTACCAAACTTATAAAGCCTTTGATTAACATTAAAAAAAAATAGTATAAAAGCAAAAAGGAGAAGTGGGGATGGAATAGGGGTTTTCTAGGGAGGAAAAATGGGGAAACGGGAGACATCTGAAATGTAAATAAAATATCCAATAAAGATTTTCACATCAAAGAAAAAAAAAAAAAGAAAGTATAAGCCAACAAAGTCTCTCTAATTGACCAAGATATAAGCTAAGAATTTTCTAGAAATAATTTAAATACATTTATTAGAAAGAAGACTGCTACAGTTGAGTGGAGATGTCTTGACTGATAGTGTTTCTGTGCGGGTTATGTACACATGTACTACCAATAATAAATTACAAGACAGAAAAGAAAGAATTCAGAAAGTCTTGATACTTCATAATTAATATCATACATATGTTGATATCAAAACTATGTTGTCTAATACTATAAATAAATTTACCAGAACATATTTTGGAAAAAAAAAAAAAAGAAATAGTTCTGTTAAACCTGTTTTTTTCTATATTTGCTGTTAAGTTTTAAAGTAGCATGCATTTGAAGTTGGAAGTATGTGAACAGCTGAATTTACTATGTTGTCTTGAGTGTAAGTCTTAATATGCTTTTACTTCTGGGCTTTCTTCTACTTTTGGAAAATAGATACCATATCCACAGGGAGAAATATTAACACTTCTGATTATCAAATATTCAAGTAGAAACAGTTTTCATCACAAATTTTTTTTTACTGATAGTTTCAAAGTTTATTTTAAAATTTAAATAAATTTTTATTTAAAAATTAAATAAACTTTCTTTTTTAGATTTATTTTAAACATACGTGTTTTGCGCACATATATGTCTGTGCATCACAAGTATGCGTGGAGCCTACTAAAGCCAGAAGAAGGCATCAGGTCCCCTGGAGCTGGAGTCACATTTGGTTGTGCACTACCATATGGGTACTGGGAAATGAACCCAGATCCCCTGCCAGAGCAACACTTACTCTTATCTGCTGAGCCATGTCTCCAGCCCCAACCATACATTACCTAATTGGCTGTAGTTGATTGGATGCCTTTTTACCAAGTTTTCTTTCTATCATGTCATAGCGGGTCAAAAGCACCAACAATTTTTCACACGCATAGTGACTGGGCCACTCCATTTTTTGAACAGTAAATCTCTATAAATTCAGTAAAAATAAATATTAAAAATAAACATTACTTTTAAAATAATAAATACTCTTAAGACAGTATTACTTTTGTTTTAAGAATAATGCTAAAGTAATATTAGTAAGAATATTTCCAGAAAAAAACAATGAGCTCCCTAAGGAGAACGTGTCAAATGACAACCTGGTTGAGAGGGTTCTCTATTCAGAATGCCAGTGTATGTCAGAGGGGGTGGGCTAAGCTCCTTGACCCCTCTTAGGCCATTTTTCAATCCGTAAATGAAGAGAATATAATCCTATTGACAGATTATGAAGATTAAGTGGGAAGACTTTATTAAGAATAATGGCTGTCAGGAAGGTAACGTGCAAGTAGACTCACTGAGCCATCTTTCCCCCTAATTACAACATCAGAGGTTGAAATAATCTCATTTAACACTCATGGTGATCTGATAAGATGCCAATATTATTTCTATTTTAAGAACACTTCGTATTCAGTATATTTGATCTTGGCACCCTTGTCCCAAACCCTCTTTCCTAGACATAATCCTGGATTCAATCTGTCTGCACATGGTAACTGAGACATCTTTCTGAGAAGCAGTCTGGTCTGGAAAATATGGATCTTACACAGCCAAGGGGTAAAGGTTAGAGATGAATATTGAGTAAAAGTGGGGCAATCAACTGTTATTTGTTTTACTTTTTAAGTCTCTTCTTACACATGGAAGCTAATATACCTCTGACCTTCCTCATATCTAATTTTGTATTATTAAGTAAGAATTTATTTTCAGATACCTGAAACAATAATAAATCAGGTCTTTGGTACCTGATCGGTTTTAACATTTTATTCTTATTCAAAAGGAATTCTTGGATGACCTAAGTGAAAAAATAAAAAGACAAAAGAAAAACAGGAATCAGGACTTAAAAGTAACTTTAATCCTCCTGAAGTAATTGTTGTCTTGAAAGGTTTTCTGCCTCCCTCTGCTAACCTTGGCCTAGTCTTGGAAGCTTGTAGCCTCTGTACAATCTAATCTAGGTCTTCACCTAGAATGTTTTCAGTCTCTGAGACTTACTGCTGAATAAGCTCACTGCTGAATAAGCCCCTTCTAGTTCTTTCTGAATTCTTGTTGGCTGGTTCAACTCAGTTGTTCTGGCTCTAACTCTTCTCCAAGCTGACTCTCGCTCTCTCTGCCTCTCCACTCCTGAATTGCTCTTTTTGGCCTTATACTAACTTTGGCAACATGTACTAATCTTCTGGCTTCTCATTCTCTGGCTCGATCTGTCTTCATCAGTGTCTAGTTTGTTCTTGCTTTGCAACCTGTATCTCTGTAACTGTCCTGGTAAAACAGCTTCTGAATTCCACGAATTCAACTCCACTGCCTGCCTCTAACTCACTGACTCAAGCAAACTCACTGAAGAGAACTGCCTATCAGGCAGAGATCTGCATGCCTCTGTCTCTTGAGTGCTGGGATTAAAGTTGTGTACCCAAACACCTGGACCTAAGCTTCTCTTTATCTGAAACTTGCTCTATACCAGGCTGGCCTTGAACTCAGAGATCTGCTTGCCTCTGTCTTCTGGAATTAAGGGCCATGTCTGTATTCCAGTCACAACACACAGACCTAGAAGGCCTTTGGTGTCATTTCTTGCCAGAATAGTCATGTTCTGAATTAAAAATTTCTCTACATAACAATTTTAAAAAATATATACAATTAGATTATTACCTCATGGAATGGAAATCCTTCGCAACTGCAAGCTTTCCTAGAGATAAATTATACATTTTACCAATACAATCAGATAATTAGACAGACTGAAATCTCATCCAATCTCCTTGATTTATAACAAATATCCACCTACAGTATCTTATATACAATTACCAGGCCTTCCTCTGAAAAACAAATTGCTATCTTCTCAGGTAAAGTTTTATTTTTAGTTTTTTGTAATATTTATTTAACTGTGTTTGTGTGATTTTGTGTGAGCATATGTGCAAAGGACAGAGAATAGTTTGCTAGAGTAGGTTTTCTCCTTTACCAAGTATGTTCTGGTGACTAAAACCCAGGCTTGGCAGCAAACACCTTCACTTGTTAATTCATTTCCCCAGCCTCTTAGATGGATTTTTTCTTCTGGTTTTCATGAGACAGAGTCTCACAATGTAACTCTGGCTGGCCTGGAACTTGGTAAGTAGACCAAGCTGGCCTCTTTGCCTACCAAATGCTGGGGATTAAAGGTGTGTGTCACCATGACTAGTCCAGATAGATGAATTTTTTTTTAACAGAATGAAGAACACAGAATGTTCTAGACATATGGGTGAAGGTTATTGTGGAAGTAAATCAACCAAAGGTATTTATACAGGTCATAACAAAAAACATTAAGTGGCTAAAAGCAACTTACATTTTAATATTGTTTTCTATTTCATTTAGTTGCCTATTATGGTTTGTCTGGTGCCATTCACAAGGACAGAGGTATTCATAATCATGTGGTTCACAGTATCTATCACTTTTACATAATGTGCATCCATTACGTTCATGATCCTTAGGCGAACCTTTTTGGAGACACAAAGATGTGTGATTTTTATTGCTTTGCAGAATTGGCTTCAACAGGCCCCTTTTCTCTTCTGTTATCTAAAATTTCAAAATTAATGTTGTCCAGTACAGTGTTGATTTCAGTATGTTTAGGCTGAAAGAATAATGTACCATAGTGGTTCCTAGCACAAACTAATAACTTAGTATTATGACACTGCTCACAAAGTACTCATTCATTTGAAGTATTAATTAATTTATATCCAATAATAGAAAACTTTCTGGTTTATGTAGTAGCTACAAGGTAGGAAAGAATGTAATTATGAGTAAGAAAGATTATTTCTTTAATATAATAATTCATGACAGGCTTCTTTACTGAGCTCACTAGATGGAGACTACCCACTTTGTCTCCTCTGCCAGTGTGTACTCAGTTACACGAGAGCTGTTTAATGCTCGGACAGGAAGAGCATCACTGCAGCATAGGTATGAGCGGGACCTTCTTTCCCTTTCCAAGGAAACAATGTCAGTGATACTTTGTAGGTTGTGCTTTTTGGTTGTTGTTTGGAGACAAGATCTCATGTAGTCCAGGCTGGCCTCAAACTCTCTATGTAACTAAAGGTCACCTTCACCTCACTCCTATGGTCCGTACTTCCCATATACTGAATTACAGGAGTGTATAACACCCAGCTCATGTTCAATGTTAGCTTTTGCAACTAAGACTGATCAAGATCCAACCTATTTTCAACAAGAATAAACTAATATTAGAAACTAGTTTTAAGTCATTATCTATAGTCATTATATATTTTACTAAATTATCTATAGTCATTATCTATAGTCATAAAATTATATATATTTCATTTATATAAATCCATTATATAAATTCATTATATCATTATATAAATTATCTATAGTCATTATATATTTTACAAAATGTACTATAAGACAATGTTTATATAATGTACTATAAGCATGTAAACATAAAACATTGATATAAAAATAAATGGTTTATTTCCATTTTCCTGTAAGATATATATATATATATATATATACACACATATATGTATATTTTGTTGTTGTTGTTTTTGTTTTTTGTTTTGTTTTTTGAGACAGGGTTTCTATGTGTAGCCCTGGCTGTCCTGGAACTCACTCTGTAGGCCAGGCTGTCCTCAAACTCAGAAATCCGCCTGTCTCTGCCTCCCAAGTGCTGGGATTAAAGGCATGCACCACCACTGCCCGGCTATATTTTTCATAAAAATAGATTCATATATCAAAAACATGATAATTTTTAAATCTAAATAATTGGTAATATAGTATATTTTACTTATTCTATATGTATTATTACTACATGATTTCATTTATCCAACATTAAATAAATGTTCACAATATCTGTGTAACTCAGCTTCTGCTTCTCAGGCACTTCTTAGTAGTGTCGTAATAACGGTATAAGAAAGTCCTGTTGAGAGCAGGACTGTGCCAATGGATTCAGACTCCAATATTCTAGAGTATTTCCTATGCCTGCTTACCTGGATGGGAACACACAGAGCAATGAACCACTTTTTTTGCTGCTGGTGGTGGAACAGAGTAGCAAGGTTCTTCAATCCACTGATTAAATCTTTATTAGAAAATGTTTTAAAAAAAGAGAAAAACTTGAATTAATTAAAATACATTCTCAAATGTCAGTTAGCCTATTCTCTTTAACCTGTCAAATTACTTTTTCTTTAGTGATTATAAACCTACTTGCTTGGTCTGGAAAAATGCTTAGTTTTTCTACAAGCTTTACATGTGGTCCCAGGTAGTGAAGAACTGCAGAAGGAGACAGAGCATATATATCTGCATGTCTGTACAGATTATATCTAATCAAGCTCATCCTGGTGGTGGTTTTTTTTTCCTTTTTTTAATTTATTTTTTATTTTTTATTTATTTATTTTTTTGATGAGTTTGTCAGGCAATGATGTATGGGCAGGGGGAGAATAATTGTATATGTATATGTAGCTGGGCGTGGTGGTGCATGCCTTCTACCATGGATTCTAGCCGTCAAATGAACTTAGGTGATCAGACTTGTGCTTCAAGCTCTCTTACCCCCTGAGCCATATAGCTGGCCCAAATTAAAAACTCTTTATCAATGTTACTTGTTAAGTATTTTTAGCATGTTATATAGTATTTTATTTATAAAAATGAAATATAATATCAAAGCATCAAATACAAAAATTATTTTAATGTTATGTTCATCTTTAATTGATACTAATGGTCTAAAACAGCCTATAAAAACTGTACATGATTATAATGATACACTTGCTCTTGTACCGTGTGTCATGAAGCAATAAAAGACTTCAAGATAAGTAAAAATTAACTATTGAAAATGGGTAGTTCAAAAGCAATCCTTTTTGTAGTAGTATTCACTACTAAGTCCAACGAGAACAGATGTCTGATAGAGAATAAAAACCACTGTTTAGTTACCTTTGAAGCAAACTTTGACCTTTCAAAGTCTGCAGAAGTTTTAATGCTTGTTCTTTTCCAACTCCAGGCACTCCCTTCCATAAAGTAGAAAAAAAAAACTTAAAAATGTTAATAACAGGAATAATGGGAATACGTATAGAGATATAGTAGTGATCAACTATTTTTAAACATTATTTTTAAACATATGCATTTTAAAACAGCATATTTAAGAAAAGGTTATCCTGTAACTCCTTATCACTCTATGAACAAACTAACATGATGACTTGAGGCAGGGAGGTATGAATGGCTTAGTTTAGTAATGACACTGCTTAGCAGCAGTAACAAAAGCACTACACGTGTGTGTAACTAGACAACAACGACTATAGAGCTCAAAAACAGATAAAGCCATAATAAAAACTATCAATGCTATAAAATATGAGGAATCCTTAAACTTCTTCGATAAGTTAGTCAAGCATGCATGTCGATCTCTTTTGAGGTTGAAGCTGTGGGATTTGCTTACTGAACTCTCCTTTGTAACATTTATTTTCATAAAGGAATAACCATATACCTATAAAGGTGGCTTTTAGTATTACCTGAGGTGCTGATTGTCTTTGAATTTATTTACTTATTATTTTGTGTGTCTGTGCATGATGTGTGTGAGCATATGTCCATGGTACTTGTGGACGGTCAGAGGACAATTTTGTGTACTTGGTTTCTTCCTTTCACCTTTATGTGTATCACAGGCATGGACTCAGGTTGTCAGGCTTGTGCAGCAGTGCTTTCAACCATGGGCCATCTCATCAATCCAACTGAATTTTGTTAGTGAATGGCTTATACTTTAAACTTAAATGAATTCATAATTATATGCCTATACTATGTTCATAAACACACACAGCATGTGAAATATTAAAGATATTGAGAAAGAAGTGATGAGCTCAGCTTGCCTTTGGAAGGTAATCACAACCAAGAAGTACCGCCAGTCCAACCAGAGCATCTCGATCCAAGCCTAGCTTACTCTTGATAGATGATACCGTGTAACAGTCAACATGTGGATCCTATAGAAGCACAGAGTTTTATCTTCAAAGTGTTTTATATTAAACAGTAGAAAGAATGAGTTGTCATTTAGTTTTTTTTTTTTTTTAAATTTAAACAAGAAAATGATACTCATCACAACAGTATCTATAGAATGTGACATTTCAGTAAATGAATAAAGTGGAGCTGAAAGGTCCTTGGAGTATTGTGGAGTAGAAAGTCATCAACAATCGAATCCAGCTGCGAACCCCGTAAGCTACAATAACGACCAGCATGTGGATTCCATACTGGCACAAATGTTATAAGTGTAACCAACTGCTTTATGATTAGATTTAAGACGCATTCTCCAAGAGGAAACACATGCCTGGTACTGTGTATCTGGCTGAATACCCATGGTTAGGGAGCTCATAGGTCCCAGGGAACCATTACTATTATTTTGCTAAATGGACATAGTATTGAACTGCTTTATAAATTTGTATCTCTATATTTATGGATTATTACAGTTCTTAGACTTCACTAGAGAAGCAGTGGGCTTTATGTACAGAGAATAAATGTATGCTCTCAATTACCATAGATGGAGAAACTAAGATATTTCATGACAAAACCAAATTTACAAAATATCTTTCCACAAACCCAGCACTACAAAGAATAATAGCAGGAAAGCACTAATACAAGGAGGGCAATTATACCCCAGAAAGAGTAAGCCTCTTTCAACAAACCCAAAAGAAGATAACCACACAAACAACGCCTCCACTGTTAACAAAAATAACAGGAAGCAACAATCTCCTCTCCTTAATATCTCTTAACATCAATGGACTCAATTCCCCAATAAAAAGACATAGACTAACGGGCTGGATACGCAAACAGGACCCAGCATTTTGCTGCACACAGGAAACCCACCTCAGTAACAAAGACAGACACTGCCTTAGAGTAAAAGGCTGGAAAACAATTTTTCAAGCAAATGGTCCTAAGAAACAAGCTGGAGTAGCCATTCTAATATTGAATAAAATCAACTTTCAACTTAAAGCTATCAAAAAGGATAAGGAAGGACATTTCATACTTGTTAAAGGAAAAGTCAACCAACATGAACTCTCAATACTGAACATCTATGTGCCAAATAAAAGAGCACCCACTTTCATAAAAGAAACCTTACTAAAGCTCAAAGCACACATTGCACCTCACACAATAATAGTGGGAGACTTCAATAGCCCACTCTCAGCAATGGATAGATCAAGGAAACAGAAACTAAACAGAGACACAGTGAAACTAACAGAAGTTATGAACCAAATGGACTTAACAGACATTTATAGAACATTTTACCCTAAAACAAAAGAATATACCTTTTTCTCAGCACCTCATGGTACTTTTTCCAAAATAGACCATATAATTGTTCACAAAACAGGCCTCAACAGATATTAAAAAAATCTAAATAATCCCCTGCATCCTATCAGATCACCATGGTCTAAGGCTGGTTTTCAAAAATGACAAAGACAAGGGAAAGCCCACACTCACATGGAAATTGAACAATACGCTACTCAATGATAATGTGGTCAGGGAAGAAATAAGGAAAGAAATTAAAGACTTTTTAGAATTTAATGAAAATGAAGACATACCAAAACCTTTGGGACACAATGACAGCAGTGCTAAGAGGAAAACTCATAGCTCTAAGTGCTTACAAAAAGAACTTGAGAGGGCATACACTAGCAGTTTGACAACACACCTGAAAGCTCTAGAACAAAAAAAAAGCAAATACACCCAAGAGGAGTAGACGGGAGGAAATAATTAAACTCAGGGCTGACATCAACCAAATAGAAACAAAAAGGACTATACAAAGAATCAATAAAACCAGGAGCTGGTTCTTTGAGAAAATCAACAAGATAGATAAACCCTTAGCCAGACTAATCAGAGGGCACAGAGACAGTATTCAAATTAATAAAATCAGAACTGAAAAGGGAGACATAACAACAGAACCCGAGGAAATCCAAAAAAATCATCAGATCTCACTACAAAGGCCTATACTCAACAAAATTGGATAATCTGGGTGAAATGGACAAGTAGCAGTTACCAATGTTAAATCAGGAGCAGATAAACCATCTAAACAGTCCCATAACCCTGAAAGAAATAGAAGCAGTCATTAAAAGTCTACCCACCAAAAAAAAGTCCGGGACCAGATGGTTTCAGTGCAGAATTCTATCAGACCTTCAAGGAAGACCTAATACCAATTCTTTTCAAACTATTCCACAAAGTAGAAACAGAAGGAACACTACCCAATTCATGCTATGAAGCCACAATCATGCTCATACCTAAACCACACAAAGACCCAACAAAGAAAGAGAACTTCAGAATTATAAAACGTTACTGTGGTTTTTGTTCGTATGCTGGGTAAAATGATTTTTATTGATCTCATTTTAAACTTCAAAGTTTGTAGTGAGTTAAAATGTCCTTTAACATAATTATAGGTCTCTGGGCAGTGGTGGCGCACGCCTTTAATCCCAGCACTTGGGAGGCAGAGGCAGGCGGATTTCTGAGTTCGAGGCCAGCCTGGTCTACAGAGTGAGTTCCAGGACAGCCAGGGCTACACAGAGAAACCCTGTCTTGAAAAACCAAAAAAAAAAAAAAAAAAAAAAAAAAAAACCCCACATAATTATAGGTCATATTTATTTTAAGAAACTGGATTCCTTTTTGAGAATTTTGTATATGAACACTGTATTTGCATAATTTCCCCCTTTCTCTCATTCCTCCCACTTTTCCCAACTGCCCATACTTTTTAAATACATCTTATTATTTAATTATTATTTATATATGTATATGTATATAAGTATATATGTTTATATAAATATTGATAAAGTGTTTTTTCATTAAAAAAAAAACAAGCTGAACAAGCTATGAGGAGCAAGTCAGAAAACACCATTCTTCCATGGCCTCTGCATCAGTTCTTGCCTCTAGACTTCTGCATTGACTTCCCTTAATGAGGACAAAGACATGGAAGTATAAGTCAAATAACCTCTTTCCTCCCCAAGTTGTTTTTGGTTGTAGTGTTTATCACAGCAATGGAAAGAAAACTAGGACAGAGAGAGCAAGGGTGGCAATTAGATCTGGGAAGAGGGGTGCTAAATCAAAATACATTGAACTCATGTATAATAGTCTCGAAAGTAACTAAAAATATTGTATTAAAATAAGATAAATGTTCACAGTAGGCAATTTCTTTTTCTCTTTATTGCTTTTGGTATCTAAAAAGTACAATGTATGGTATATACTGTAGAAAAAACATTCACTATACTTATAATACCTAAAGTTAGTTATTAGTAGCTTGGTATACATTCTTCCAAAAAACTGTATTTTCCTCTGATATTTGTTATTAATATCTACTATTAACTCTATTTTTAATAAAGGTAGAATTATATAAAAATACTGTTTTATAACATTTCCCCCAGTAACATGACTCTGTATTATTTAATACCAGTAGCACATTTCCCTCTTCCCCTTTTGAGACAAGGTCTCAACTAAACTTGCTATGTAGAGTAGGCTGCCCTGGAGCTCAGAGATCCTCCTGCCCTGTATTCACTGTGCTGGGATTAAAGGTATGTGCCACCGCACTCTAAGACCTAGCTGTGAAAATGATTGCTTAGTAGTGGATCACACAGATTCTCTCAGACTCTACTTCTCTCAGCTCCTACCAGCATTTTGAGAGATGGCATGAAGCTTAGCCTTGCTAGTCCTAATATACCAAATGCCTAGGAGTAGGCTGCCATGTACACCCCACATCTCTGCCCTCCTCTGAACTCTGCGACAAAATGCTAGTTGCCAGGAATTCCTAGCTAGAAATCATAACTGTGAACCATTTAACATTCCTTAATGAGCATTGGTTTGCTAATTTTATAGTTATTAATACCGTAACAAAGAATTTCCAGCCTTGTATCCCTCTTCTCATACATTTGGAGGCATTCTGAGGATTAAATACGGAAACTGGAATTTCTGGGACAAAACGATGGATTTCCTGTATAATTCTGTGTTACATTAGAGAGAGAGACTCAAATTTTGAAGAGAATAAACTATTTGGCAATCCTTTATTTTTTAAACTTACGTTTACTTATTTATTTGTATGTGTATGGTGTGTGTATATATACGGTGTGTATGGTGTGTGTGTGGTATGTGTGTGTATGTGTATTGTGTGTGTGTGTATGGTGTGTATGAGTATGGTGTGTATGGTATGTATGTGTATGGTGTGTGTGTATATGATGTGTATGTGTGTGTATGGTGTGTATGTGTATGGTGTGTATGTGTATGGTGTATGTGTGTATGAGTATGGTGTGTATGAGTGTGGTATGTATGTGTATGGTGTGTGTGGTGTGTATGTGTATGGTGTGTATGAGTATGGTGTGTATGTGTATGGTGTGTGTGTGTGGTATGTATGTGTATGGTATGTGTATGGTGTGTGTGTATGGTGTGTATGTGTATGGTGTGTATGTGTATGGTGTGTATGAGTATGGTGTGTATGTGTATGGTGTGTATGTGTATGGTGTGTATGTGTATGGTGTGTATGTGTATGGTGTGTATGTGTATGGTGTGTATGTGTATGGTGTGTATGTGTATGGTGTGTATGTGTATGGTGTGTATGAGTGTGGTATGTATTTGTATGGTGTGCGTGGTGTGTATGTGTATGGTGTGTATGTGTATGGTGTGTATGAGTATGGTGTGTATGTGTATGGTGTGTATGTGTTGTATGTATGTGTATGGTATGTGTATGGTGTGTGTGTATGGTGTGTGTGTGTATGGTGTGTATGGTGTGTATGAGTATGGTGTGTATGTGTATGGTGTGTATGTGTATGGTGTGTATATGTATGATGTGTGTGTATGGTGTGTATGTGTATGGTGTGTATGTGTATGGTGTGTGTGTATGGTGTGTATGTGTATGGTGTGTATGTGTATGGCGCGTGTGTGTATGGTGTGTATGTGTATGGTGTGGTGCCTGAGTAGAATGGAAAGAACAACTTGTGGGAGTCTGTTCTTTTCTTCCACCATGTGGATTCTGGGAATTAAACTCCAGTTAAGCGCCTTTCTCTACTGAGCCATCTTGCTGGCCCACAATGCCTTTTAAAATAGTTTCTAATTTACTTTTTAATAAGTAATCAGCTTTACCAACTCTGTCACTTCAGAACAGTTATGTATAGGGCTGGAGAGACGGCTTAGTGTTACTCATGCTATTCTTGAAGAGGACCCTTGCTCAGTTCTAAGTACTCAAGTCAGGCAGCTGACAAACTCCTGTACCTACAGTTTCAGGTGAGTTCAATGCCTGCATTCATTTTGTTTTTGTTTTTTGAGACAAGGTTTCTCTGTGTAGCCCTGGGTGTCCTGGAACTACCTTTGTAGACCAGGCTGGCCTCGAACTCAGAAATCCGCCTGCCTCTGCCTCCCAAGTGCTGGGATTAAAGGCGTGCGCCATCACTGCCCGGCTTCAATGCCTGTATTCATATGCACACACTTACCACTGCATACATACAAATAATTTTTTAAAATTAAATTTAAAAAATATATAAAATATAAATTTATGGTGAAAAAATTTAAAATGTTTTCTAGCTTACTGAAATATACAGTGAAATTTTAAATTAGTAAACATTTTATCTAGCAATAACTATTTGCCAAGCATCATGGCATTTTACATATATTATCTTAGTATAAAGAGATATCAATAGACAAAGAAAAGATATACCTTTGTGTTCATAGTGAAATTCCTGTAAACAGTCTGGGCTCCATAAAGGAAAGCATCACTGTCGTTGGTGAGGCAGCCATCCACATGGCCACTGGCATTAAGGTAAGCACACATGGCCTCAGCTTCCCCAGCAGCCTGGACCCAGGGCATTCCCAGGCACTCTAGCATTTCAAGGCACTGAAACAAATAAGTGCAAGACATTCAGCTTTTCAGAATTTTAATTTACTTTTACATTTAAAACAGAAATAGTAGTTGTCTTCTGGATATTAAAAAAAATGACATTAAAGAAACACTCAGAAATTTCGATACTGAATAATTTATTGGCATTAAGAAAGAACTGCTAAGCTTTTAGGTCAAATAATTAAAACAATAATTTGGTTGTACCTATATAATTTAAAATACTATTTTTAAAAAATTTTATCTTGCAGAAAGCAACTCTGAAATACTAAGAATTCTGTAGTATTATGGTTGGTATCGACAAAGTATGTTCTAAGAGGGAGTGAAAACATCCCATTTTCAGGGAAGCTGATTAAGCTTAGATCAGGAAATAAACAACTCTAAGGCTTCAGGAAGTCCCTGACCTTGACCAGAGTAACACTAGAGGCTCTCCCTTCCCACAAATATGTAAGTAGTATGGACTGCTGGGAAACAGATCAGCTGGGCTGCCTGGCAGAAACACCGTTGAATTGCCTCAAAGATACTCAGAGCAACTGAGCCACCTAAACTACAACAGGTGCACTCCAGCCTTTAAGAGCTATTGCTTATATCGGATAGGATAGACTTGGTGATGGAGTTGTCTTCAAATTGTCCCTGTTCCTCTTTGAACTCTCACTCATATTCCTGTAAGTATCCTCCCCAAACCCCGGCCCCTAAACCTCAATGGTTCACCAAGTTGGATTTTGGCAGTGTCCTTTCTTCAGTTTGTCATCAGTTCTCTATTTGGTAAGCACTTCCCACGGATAGTGTCGTACAACAGTGGGAAAACTCTCACAAGGCTAAGTTGTTGTTTCCTCCTAGAAAATCAAATTTTATCCTTTTATAATGCATAAACAATCCACTGTGAGATTCCACTGGGTTATGGCTTTGATCTTGCTGAGTTTAGCCATATGGACTATAATACTTCACTTTCCTTGCCATTTACAGTTTACAGTTCTTTCTGAATTGTAGAATGCTGAATATGGAGAAAAGAGGCTAGGCAAATGTATTTTCTATAGATTGTCAGAATAAACACCCATTGCTCAGAATGTTCAATTTTTTTTTGTATAATATATAACAAAAAACTGCTGGCTGCAGCCCAAGTCTGGCAACATTCTCAGACTTAGGTGTATGACGTTGAGGAAACATCTTTGCTACTAGCATATCCTCTTTACCTAGCCAGGGCTTATCCTTTCACACTGAGCAAAGTTGTCAGTTGTCTCAGCTTTGTGTGCTGTTTATATCGAAAACTCCAATGTTGTAAGGATGAGATTCACAGGTATTTCCAGGAACTAATGTCACAGGAATGTGTTACAACGCTTTACAGTTGTTTACTTCAACTATTAAGTCAGTAAGTTTGACTACTCATTAAACTAAAAACTATTTAAAACATGTAAGATCAGAGAACAGCAGTTCCAGAACCACTTTATGCATTGTCTTCTAAAATACCTCACCATATTAAATACCCTGCCCCCACAATTTTTTAAAGACAGGATCTGACTTTGTAGCTCTGGCTGGTCTTAAACTTACAGACATCCTCCTGCCTCCTGAGTGCTAGGACTAACCATGACTCGATTAAATACCCTTGCTTCTATTCAGTGCAAAGATAAATCAAATATCCAGAGTTCTTTTGTGAGTATCAAAACTGTTCTCCTACCAATACTTGTAGGAAACTAATTGGTAAAAGCTATCATTCTAAACCAGGTAGTGGTGCAACATGCCTTTAATCCCAGCCCTTGGGAGGCAGAGGGAGGCTGATCTCTGAATTCAAGGCCAGCCTGGCTCTCAGATCAAGTTCCAGGAAGGACAAGGCTATACAGAGAAACCCTGTTTAAATAAAAAAAATCTTAGAATTTTAATTTGTCAATTCTATTTTGAATAATTTCATTTGAAATTACAAAATGGTAAGAAAAAAATTACTTACCAAGAAAGTTCATAAATAATGGATAAATAAAATTTCATGAATAATGGAGAATAGTTGAAATGTAAATGATATACAGTCATAGGAACAATTCATAGTCCCATACATGTTATATAAACACTGTAAGTTATAATTTTAAATAGAAAGAACAATTCATAGTCCCATACATGTTATATAAACACTGTAAGTTATAATTTTAAATAGAAAGAACAATTCATAGTCCCATACATGTTATATAAACACTGTAAGTTATAATTTTAAATAGAAAGAAATAACTGACAACTATCTATATAATGTGTTAAGTGAAAAGCTCTCCTAGAAATGGCTGCATAAACAAAACTGGAAGACTGGCAACAGCAATAGACAGGCTAACTCAAAATGGGGGAATCTCATGGAGTCTCACCCCCTGACAAAGAACTACAGGCAACTAGTGACTGCTGATACAGGGAGAGTTAGCCTCTCCCAGAGATGAGTTCTCAGATTGCTCACCCGATATAAAGTAGTCAGCCCTAAAGCCATATACAAACAATAAAAATGAACTTAGCAGGTTGCATTTACATATTTTTCCTAGCTTTTACACGAGTGTGCACACGTGCACACACACCCCAATAAAGAAAAAGAGGATACCAATTTTGAGGAGGATGCATGGAAGGAGTTGGAAGCTGGAAAGAGGGGACTTGGAGGGCTGGAGGGAGGAAAGAGAGTGACATAATTGTATTTTAATTAAAAAAGATAACGTGATGAGGGAGCATCATGAATTTACGACCATTCTAAGCTATATAGCCAGTTCCAGGACAGCCTGGGCTTTATAGCAAGATCCTGTAACAAACAAAACCTCCTAAATCTTGCTGGGTAGCCTTCAAAATGCCAGAAGCTACTATGCATAATAGGTGGTGAAAAGCCACCTACAGTCTTTCTTAGACACACATGCTACAATATCAACTAGCTAAGCAAGAGGTGCTTACTGGTGCAATAATGTAGTGACTGTTATAGGGACAACCAATTGATCTCTGATGAATCTGAGGCCCTTCCCATCAAAGCTCCTGGTATTGTAGTCTGTGTAGAGACCCATAACTGGAGAGATCACAGGCATAGAACCTACTACTCTTGCTTTGTTAAATGGGCATGTTATCAAATTGCTGCCTAAATATTTATGTTTATACCCATAAGCCAGTGATGCCCTTAACCTTAATCAAAGAAGCAAGCAACTGATGGGTATCATGCATTCTGAAACCACTGAAGTTAAAAGGAAAGATAATCAAGTCACTACCATGGGTTACTTACTGTAGATATATTTCTCAAGCATTTATAAAATCACTGCAGAATATTACTACCCCATTTTACTAAGAATTAAAATACAAATGAGTTAAAAATCCTGCCCAGTATTTCTAAATGTTGGTGTTAGAATGTGGGCTCAGGTCTGTTTTATTCTATCATAAATTCTCTGCACCGCACTATTCCTGTAGTCACAATACAGTTAACGAGCATAAGTTTATAAAATACACTTTAATTCAAATAAGAATTACTAGTTGAAAAAAATGTAAAACAAACAAACAAAAAAAAAACCAACAAAAAAAAAGAATTACTAGTTGAATCTGAATGCTCACCTCTCGTAAGACTGACTTAAAATGTGATCTCCCTGTTTTCTGAGACCTCGATTTTCCAGAAGGCCCATAGCGAGTCTGAGTCCTCTTGCTTATGACATCAGCTTTCAGCTTTGGTGGCTCCCCTTCCATTACAAACACCAGTTTTACATTCATTTGAGTTAAATATGAAATTCGAAAAAATAGGTTCCTGAAGCATACAAATTATTAACATATTAATCCTCATATTGATAACAAGACCCAATAGCAGTATGAAAAATGGTTTAAGAATACTAGGTTAAAGCATTGTTCATGTAATAACATTTTAAAACATTTATTCCTCTCTCTCTCTCTCTCTCTGTGTCTCTGTGTGTGTGTGTGTGTGTGTGTGTTAGTGTGGGCACATGCATGCCTATGTTCTTATGGAGATGTCAAAGAACAACTTGCAGGAAGTAGCTGTATTGTTCTACTGTGTGGGTTCTGAGGATCACACTCAGGCTGTCAGGTCTGATAGCAAGTGCATTTAAGACTGAACTATCTCATTGGCTGATATTAAGATGTTAAGGAGAATGGGCAAGCATATGACATTTAAGCAGGAACAATTTTTGACTATACACACTACTATCTGAAAGGTGGTTTGAAGGGAGAGGTTAAGAACAAAGGGGAGTGAAAATACAATTCCTCCAGGAGAGATTTAAAAAAGTTGAAACAAAGTCAAACACCAAGACTAGCCACATAATGACTCGTCTCTATTCACAGAACCTTTACTATACCTGAGGTGGGGCTTCATGACAGTTCCAATCATTTTCTTCACTGTCTGTGCCTCACATACCCAGAGACTCAAATCAACGGCAAGGGTTTTTCCACTAAGATCCTGCAAGTGGATATGTTGCTTTATAGGCTCCAAAATCTGCCACAAGTCATTCACTCCCATCCTGATGGCTGATTATCTGGTGTTATCTGAAGTATACATAAGGAAGGAATCATGGAAGCAGGCAAACAGCTAAAGAAACAAACAAAACAAAACCAATCCCCAAATCCAAGGTTAGTTCATAGAAATTGATGGAAAAATAAGGAGGGAAGAAATGATGTAGAAAATACTGGAGAAAAACGGAGTTACATTCTTTCTCTGTTAGGTTTTCCCAGACAAGGTTTCTCTGTGTAGCATTACTGTCCTGGAACTAGCTCTGTAGCCCAGGCTGGCCTCAGACTCACAGAGATCTGCCTGTCTTTGCCTCCTAAATTCTGGGATTAAAGGTGTACACCAGGACTGCCAGGAGAGGAGTTATATTTTCATAACAGGTATTGTTTTTAATTGTATGGCTATACAGTTCACAGTGGAAAAACTGAATTTAAAACAACATATTTTAAAATTAATGCTAGTTTTTTTTCCTTGTACAGTACAGGAAAGTTTAGGAATAAACTACCTTATACTCTGTTGTCTTTCCCAGGTATTTTTTTTTTCAGATAACTTTTCTTTATTCAGCACCTACATCTATTTTTCTTTCCCTTTGTTGTTATTTGATAATGATACATAGTGTGTGCAATGAAGATTAAATCTGACTACATAAATACAATCTAATTATTACTCTCTGAATAATGAATTTAATTCAGTCCCAAAACCCAAGTCAGGTTGCAAAAATATATTAAATTGAAAGGCCATTATTCATATGTAGAAACCTTCTGAAAAGTCTACATTATAAATCGCACATAGATGCAATAAAAACCAGTGCTGGAAAGGCTGTTGTATATGATTTCCTCAGTTTTCTGAATCTTGATTTTATAACGTGGCCAATCCTGCCATGAGTGTTATTTTGTGCACTCATTTTTGTAAAGTGTGCAAATATATGTGGTCATGCTACTTTAGAAAGAAAAATACAGAATAAACACAAGGTACTAAGTAGTTAATTGGGGGGGGGCATGCTAATTTATTTTACATCAACGTGTTCTGCTAGCTGTAACACTGTGGCAGACTGAGTTAATTTGAAAAGTTGTGGTGAATTCTGGAAAGAGCAGGGGTATGTACATTTCTAAGACATTATTATGAAGGTAAATAACATTTGTAAAGTACTAGCCATTAAAACACATTAACACCAGATACAATATGAGGATGAAATTCTCTGCATTTTTGCTTTTATTTGTGACTCACACTGGATACCTAAAAAGACTCATTGTAAAAGGAGGCATAAAAAAGACTAAAGATGTCTAAAATAGTGATAAGGAATCGTTTTATGAAAATTTAAAATTACATATAATGCACGTTTACATATATCAATTAAAGTTATACCAATTGTAATAAAAGTCTCCTGCCCCCAAATAAACAGACTCACAAAAAATCCTGGGGCCAGGTAGTGTCAGTCAGGAAAGAGCAAGAGATCTTAAAATAATCTAGACTATTGCTGTGAAGTTGGAGAACTTACGTATGTTGCTCTTGGGAACTTACAATGAATTTCTATTAGTGCTTCTTGAACTTCTTATAAGGCCATCAACTATTCACTAGATAAAATCAAACAACCTACAAAAAGTATGATTAGAACTACAGTAAGGAATAAAATCATAAGTAATCATATTCTAAAAAAATATCATTGAGTTGGAGAGATGGCTCAGGGGTTAAGAGCACTGACTGCTCTTCCAGAGGTCCTGAGTTCAATTCCCAGGAACCACATGGTGGCTCACAATCACCTCTAATGGGATCCAATGCCCTCTTCTGGTGTGTCTGTAGACACTGACAGTGTACTCAAAAGAATCCTATAAAACCTGTTTTCATGCATTTATGGTGGTTATTTTATAAAGAAGATATAAAGATTAAGTTACCACATAATTATGTATTTTTAAGTTTAATGCACATACACACACACACATATATGTATATAAATATATAATTTTTTTTTTTTTTTTTTTTTTGGAGAGAGGGTCTAACTATGCAGCTCTGGCTATCTTGAACTATATAGTGAGGTCTCAAGGCTGGCCTTGAGATCTGCCTGCTTCTGCCCTTTGAGTACTGAGATTAAAGACATGTTTGGCTATTTTAAAAAATGCTACTTTAGGATTTTCCCCACCATTTCTATAATCTATGTTTAAAAATCTATATTCTGTCTAAAGAGTGGCCATTAAAAATAATCTTAGTAATTCCAAAACAATGGTGTGAAATATATATTGTATTTAAAAGTACATACAATTTGTTTTAAAAATACAGTTTAAGCCACCATGTTTCTCTCTCTCTCTCAGTGTGTGTGTGTGTGTGTGTGTGTGTGTGTGTGTGTGTGTGTGTGTGTGTGTGTGTATTTATGCCTGTGCTCTTAGTCCTGGTCATTTCTCTGAATTGATGTTACATGACAATAGTTAAAGAGTCTAAAAACTTGTAAAACTCTAAAGAGACCAAATGGAACAGTGCATAAGATGTATAACTGCACAAAAAGACAGTACAGAGGGTTCTTGATTAGGTCATAATCTATACTTGAAGGCAGATTAGCATTATGTAAACCTTAAAAGTACTACCACTATTAGATCCTCCAAGACTATGCAAATTTGTGTCTATACTCAAACCTATCATATCAACTACTGCTGTCATTCTCAGGATGTAATCAAAATAATAAGTAACAAAATGTGTCTTCTACCATATTTCTAATTTTTAAGAATTAGTTGTGAAACACCAAAGGAGTCAACAAAATCATAATTATATAGCAACTAGTTTTATAACTTACTAATTGCTTCAGCATAGGAAAGGAGCACTGGGAATTTAGAGCACACAGGCCCAGGGTTTAGGTTTTGGATATACTACTGATCAACTGTAGAGCCTCAGAGAGAAAACCAGCCTTCTAGAAAGGCGACATACTAAACCAGATAGCTAACAAGATTCTAATATCCTTTGACTCTCAGGATCAACTTTGGTAGCAGGAATATCCAGATTGTGGCTTGAGAGAAGGTAAGCTGCTACACTAACAAAGGGCTTAAGAAGCTGCCTCTGCTTAAAACAAAAGCAGGTCCTTTGATGTAACCATATGGTGCTCATAAATCCATTTATGCTCCTAAAGCTTCCTTAAAAGCTATTAAGTTTCTATTGGTTAATTATAAAACTGAATGAGGTGAGAAAAACACAGACCCTTGCTAATTCCGCTAATGAATCAAATGTAAAGAACATAAAAGAAGTCAATAGCTTGCTTGATTTATGCAAAACCACATTTTATTAAGGCAAATTTTCTACTTTGTCAAAGTTTAAAGAAAGGACAGAAAATAGTTAAATTTCCAAATTCACATTTAGTTACCTATATTTTCATATAAAATTGACAAACAGCATAAATACTTCACCATGCAGTATTGTATCTATAGGGAATTTACCACATAATTTAATCAAGTCGTGATGTTTTAACTTCTTTTCAGCTATACAGTCATATAAGTTTAATTTAAACTTCGAGGCCCATGTTTTATTTGCCTACCAGTATTTCTTAGGCATGTGTCTAAGTGCTGGAGATATGATGAAGATCAGGATCTGATTTAAATAGCTTGGTAAGGTGAAGCTGTAGAGGGAAACATTAGCACTTTAATGGGATGATAACAACAGTGCCAGAAGTAAAGAAATCAAAGCACAGGAGTATATAGAAAAGCATCCACTAAAGCTTCCCGGACGGAGGAAGTGACAGCTAGGGAAGAACTTCCCACTTGTGTTTGTCAGGATGGTTCCATCTCACATTTTAGCCTACACTATGTCACACTTTTCACTAATCCACGATAAAGAACGCAATCTATGATTACTTTTTGAAGGTAATGGTGGCTCTGAACAAATGAATTTACCTCCTTCCTGGAGACCTGAGGATGTATACTAACCTGAGAACGAGGTTAATTAACACTGAATGCCATTTCCCAGACTGAAACAAGGCAGCGAGGTTACTTGCCTAGGTCTGAATACGGATGTGAAGTTGTGTAAAGACGGAATGGATGATTAACATCGGATTGAGAAGCGAATGGAGAAGGGCCCAAACAACTTCTAACTGTATATATTTATTTACAGCGATGTCCACCCTACGGTGGAGCTGGTAGGGGAGAGAGGATTACATACACAACCGCTAAAGACGGTCATAAGTGGTAACTGCTATAAGACATCTATTTTCCCAATTGTAACCATAATGCAGAGCAGTGTGAGTGGGCATCCTCGGGGAAGGGTCGTGGGGACCTTGTAGGGAGGCTCTGGATGAGCTCGCCCTCCCGTCAGTGTTCTGGAAGCCGGCAGAAGGATCGGGAGGCCGGCCTCAGCCTGTCCCGCGGGACTTACCCAGACACCCCCTCTTCGTGGCTGTGGAAGGGACACTTCTGTTATTTACCAGTCTGGCCTGGAGTCTAATAACTGTCGCCGCCCTAAGTTCCAGAATTCCCTCAAACCAAAGTTAAAACAAACAAACAAACAAACAAACAAAACCGAGGGGCGGGGGAGCCTCTCGTTCTTCTCCAAGCACTAAGCCCCAGGCAGCAATTTCGAATCCAGCGCCATCGCCATTAGTCCCGCCCCTTCCGGGAAACGGCTCGCTTTCCTTCCAGACCCGCCTCGCCCTGCCCGTTTCACTTTCCCTTCTTGCAGTCCGCCCTGCGGACGCATGCGTAGACCTGTTGTCAAGGCGCCCGGGGATCTTCCCACCCGCCTCCCCCGCCGTCTAGATCCGCCGCAGAGGGGCGCGTGCCTCCTCGCTTCCCCACGCTCCCGCCCGCTGAGCGCACTTCCGGTTCCCTCTGGCCGACTAGAGCGGCGCGAAAGCCCGGGAGCGCGCAGGCGCGGGCGGAGTCCGGGGGCGGGGAGGGGCGGGGCGCAGGCGCGGACCGTCCCGCGGCGGGCGCCTGTCTGCGGGGCTCCCGCCTGCACTCGGGCCGGTGTACCCTGCTTGGCGGGTGAGCGGTGGCCAAGGTCCGACGCCCTCACGGTGGCCTTCGTGTCGTGACAGCCAGGCGGACTAGCTTCCCCGGGGTGACCGCGACTTGTTGGAGGTAGAGCGAGGGCGCGCGCGCGCTTCCTCTCTCCATGCCCAGGAGCCCCCCGGCGAGCAGCCTTCGGCCCTCCTGGAAGCTGCGGGCTGCGGGTGGTCAGGGTCGGGCCTGGGCGCGGGCCGCGGGGACCTTCGCGCCCTCGGAGGAGACGCCGCTCTCCGCCGCGGGAAACTTGGCCGTGGGCGCCTGCTCGCCCTCGCGCGTCCCTAGGCGGCCCGGGCGTTGGCGGGCAGCCGCAGAGGTCGGGCCGGGGCTGAGGCCGGCGTTGGAGCTGGGTATTCCACGCGCAGGCACCATACATAGCTGTGGCTGGAAATGCCGCTGAGATCTGAATTTGCCGTTAAATCCAGTTTCCCCGAAACGCCACTCGGATGAACCAGGCTAGAGTAAATCTTGTTTGAAAGGTTTGGGTGGTATTTCTTTGCCTTCATTACAGTGGAATTGGAGGGGGAAATCGGGATTGGCAACTCTAGAAAACAGGACCTGAGGGTAGAGCAAGACGCTTGAATAGGGCTTGAATAAGGCTGCTGATTCCTAGAAAGAGCATCTACTTGGCATTTAAAGCCCGAAAACAAGTTATGTGAGCCCTTAATGCATTTGATAGTTAATTAGAAGAAAGACTAAATTTGCATTTTTAAAGGCAAGCTGTTCTGAGGTTTCTATTCAAAGTTAGAAAAGTCCATATTCCCTGACTCTTAGGAAGGCGGGTGGAGTCTTTTAAAATTTACAGTAGCACGTACAGTGGCCAACAGCTAGTTTTAAGGGAGTTGTGGGTGATGGGGGAACCTATTAGAATTTCTCCGTAGACTCATCCCTTTAGTATGTGAAACTAAATTTTTTTAACGTTTAAAATCCGTGTAAATTCTTTTCCTGGGAGCTGGGGAATGTAATGCTCTTGGTAGAGTGCTTGCCTAGCAAGCAAAGAGCCCTGAGGTCAGTTCCCAGAACCACACCAAATCAGTGAGGTGGGCAGGCCTGTAATCCTAGCATGCAGGAGGTGGAGGCTGGAGCTTCAAAAGGTCGTCTGCTATGTAGCAAGTTCGAAGGCAGCTTGGGTTACATGAGGCCCTGTCTCAAAGAAAAATTGTTTTTTCTGCCCTTGGGGATGGTGGCTCAGGCTTGTAATCTCAGCTCTGAGTAGTGGCTGAAGTGAGATAGAGGACAGCTTGGGCTACTGCTGAGTTCCAGGCTAGCTCAGGCTACTAAAACTGAGCAAAAAACTGTCCAAACTGAGTAAAACTGTCCAAAAAACCAAATATCATTGTCTGAGTGGGTATAGAAAGTTGAGAGACAAAGCTTACCCCTTGTAATTCCTTAAAAGCAGGCTTTTGTTCCCCACAGAGGTAGATAGTATGTAGAGAGTAAGGACACCTCTTTACCTCTTGGTTCTTTGTCACAGGGCTCCTGAGAGATCAGTGTTGAGCTCAGCAAGCTAGTATAAACAACATGTTGAATGTTAGTGTAAAACACTGGTTCCCCCCAAGAGGTTAATTTTTCTAAGTGCCAAGAGTAGAATTTTATGTAAAACTTGCCTGAATCTTGACTATTTTGTTAGGTAAATCAATCAAACTGTAGTAGGCAATCTAGGAGTATTATTCAGTGATAGATTGCTACTTTAACATGTAGGGACCCTGAATCCAATCTTTATTAACCTCTAAAAGGTAGTTGACTTACTTTCAAGAAATAATAATTAAAAAATTTACTGTAGTAGTACATGCTTTATATTTGAAGTACTTCAAATTTTTATTATTTTATGAGTGGGTGGTTTGCCTGCAGATATGTCTGCACCACATGCATGCCTGATGCCCATGGAGCTGTTAGAGAATCTAGAACTGAAGTTATAGACTGTTGTAAGCTTCCATGTTGGTGCTGAGATTCAAACTTGAGCTATTGAGAACAGTCAGTGCTTGTTACCTACCTCTGAGCCATCTTTCCAACCAGTTTGACATACTGAAATGTCACAGTTGTTTTTTATACATATAGTAGTAGTAAGTCCAGGTAACTGAGGGTCCAGTACAGTCAGTTATACTGTATTTTTATGTGTGAGTGTGTCTTTAAATTTATAAGTTAAAGGAGTTATATCTTTTTCCACCTTGCATGATTCTCTTGGTCACCAGCTTCAATCTACTTTCAGTAATTTTCTTTCTTCCACTTCTAGATTGAGTCCTATTGCAGTGTATATTTTATTGTCTCAGGGTCTATCCTTGGTACACTTTATTCAAACTCCAAGTGTTTGCAAACAAAACATTTATTCTTTTCTCTTGACAGATATACCATCTGTTTATAATGGTAGGCACCATTAGGTGAGAAAATAAAAAGTTTTGAAGCAAGCCTAAAGGAGCATTTAGGAGAACCCTTTATAGTAGAATTCTTTTTTTAATTTTTGGAGAGGCACTCAAGAAGATACTAGATTGTCAGTCACTGGATGTGAATAAATTGTGGTTAAACTCAGTTTATGCCAGGAGGAACCTGGACATGAGCAGTTTGACAAACTTGGATTCGAGTGTGCTCTGCCAGCACGTGTCTGCATCTAGTTACTAAGTTGGTGCTTTGTAAGTTGAAGTCTTATTTGAGCCTCAGTTTCTCATGTTGTAAAATAAGGGCATGACTTATATCTTAAGGAGAGTTTATTCTAGAGATAAGCATACTTAACAATGTGAATACCTAGTCTTCTTTACTGTTGTTGGCTTCACCTCCACCTTCATTCCTGATGCTGTTGTAGTTTTCGTTGAGGATTTCTTAGAAACTGTCTGTCTGGTGTCATTCTCAATGTATCCCCTCAGAATTTATATTTATTTAAAAATAGTTCTAATAGTTATAGAATTAAATAAGTCTAATTCTGTTATGCTGGACACTGTTAATCTCTCCTTTGGCACTAATGGGAGGTATGAGTTGTAATTAAAGTGCAAGAGCCAAGATTTTATAATCCTGCTAAAACTTGTAGGATTTCATTAAAATGTCATGTGTGTCTAACTGCTGAGCCCTTAGTTACTGATTTCTCTTTTTAACTAACTTTCTTTTGAATGTTCTTCACTGCTCCTGCTATGTGATTTTGCTTCATATAAGAGAAGAAATGATACTATTCCTTTATTTAGTGTTTGTTATAATTCCAACACTTAAGATCCAGAACAGCCTGGGTTATATAGCTAGGCTTTTGTTAAACACATAAACAAGCCAAAACAACAATTTTTTAAAAATTGTAGATAAGTAAATGAAATAAACTATATAGCTCCATCAGTATACTCAAGATCTCAGAGAAACCTTTCCCTTTTTGTATATGTTGTGTCTTTTATCTTATAAGTAATAACAGTTTTACTGTTTTTTTTTTTAAACCTATATCTCACTCTCAGGACATTTGTACATGTTTCTTGAAAGTCTGTCATTTTTAAATCTCAATGTGATTCCTAAAAGGTAGGAGGGTCCTTCATTGTCTCTCAGATGCAAGTTACCTTGGAAACCTAGAAGCCTGCAAATCCTAGGCTATCCCCAGCAAATAAAAACCAGCCTAATTATGAAGCATTTGAGTGTAGTATCTTTTGTGTAGTGTGGACTGTCATGTGCATTGTAAACTGCTCACACTCCATCTAATAGTGAGTGTACCTCCCTCACCCAAGTTTTACTTGCCAAACTGCTTTCTAATGATGAAAGTAAAGTCAGGCTTTTTCTGAGTGCTTCCTGTCAGATCATTGTGTTAGTCATTAATAAAAATAATGCCTGAAAGACATTTAATGTTGGGTAACCAAAGAGGAATTGTTTCTTTTTGTTTCATAATTTATAAAGGAATAGAGAGTGAATGAGATAGAACATGTTGCTGAGAAATAACGTCCTGGTGGTGTTTGGGGAATTTAAATTCACCACAAGTTAAAACTAACATACATTGATTCTTGCTAGTCATTGTTTGGGAGGGGGGATGGATGTAAAAGATGTTTGATTTTGAATATTTGGCTTCTGTAAGAGATTTGAGTTAAATATTACTTGCAAAGAAATACATTAATAAATAATTATGATTAATGGTAATATTCCCTAAAAAAGTACTAGTTTAAGTTACATGTCCCTAAGATGCTAATATTAATATCTTTTTCTTCCTTCCTTCGTTCCTTTCTTTCTTCTTTCCTTCCTTTTTAAGACTGTGTTTCTCTGTATAGACATGACTGTCCCACAACTCACTGTGTATACCAGGCTGGCCTCAAACTTGGTTCCACGTGTTTCTGCTTCCCAAGCGCTGGGATTAAAGGTGTGAGCCACTGTGCTCAGTTACTAATATATCTTTTATAAAGATACTTGATTTCAGAATGGTACAGAGTTCTTTAAGAAGTGTGATTTACTGGTTCTCAAATTTGAATCCCCTGAAATCTTTCTGAGACTATTACTCACAAGCTGTAACATGGAAACTGAGATCTGGGATGTTCCCAGGGTACGAGATACTGTTTTCTGGTCTTTGGACTACATTCTTTCTGAACATCAAGTCTACCAATTATTTTATAGTCCTCATGTCTCCACTGCTTTAACTTGTAACACTTGGCACATAGTTTGCAGAGCCTGGTGCAGAGATCTATGCAACACTTCTGAATGCACCCTGGAATCAGCCCATCTGCCTGATATGGAATGTACAGTTGGGTTTTCTTTGTTTCAGAAGCTTTTGGTTTTAATTTTAATAGGAAATATTGATAGATACAAGCCAGAACTCTTCGAAGTCTCTGGTATTTTTTAAGTACTTGGTTTATGACAAGTTATCTAGAGAAAAGGGAAACAACTAGTGTAAAGCCTTGCTGCTTTAGAATGTTTGCCTTTAGGAAGTAATTTAAAAATCAAAAAAATAAAAACATTTGATTAGTATTACTTTTTGTTATAAAGGTTGGATGGTTGTAATAATTTCGGGAAGGAATATGCCCTTTTTGTTAATAGGAAACTAGAAGGCAGCCTTTTAACAGTAAAATACTTTTCTCTTTAATGGGTTTGGGAAGAAAATATTAGGCTGCTACCAATTTAGTTATAGCCATGAATAACTGAATTTGTTTCTTTTAAGACACTGTAAAATTACTTTATCTGTCTGGAAATTAGAGGTCTAGCTTAAGTCTTGAGTGACTTAATAGCATCAGTAGGGTTGTGTTTCTTTTTGGAGGCTCAAGAGGGAAATGTGTTTCCCTGTTTTTCTAGTACTTTTTTGACTTCTACTCCTTAACTTCATGTAAGGTGAAATACTTTTAAAAAGTAGAATGAATAGACATAGTACTTAAATGAGTTTTGTGTGGTTTCTTTTGTTTACTGCTTATTGAATGGTCTTTATATGCTATCCTTGACCTTTGTTATAAACATTTGTTCAGATCTGATGGCCAAAAGAAAGGAAGAAAATTTCTGCTCTCCTGAAAATGCTAAAAGACCAAGACAGGAAGAACTGGAAGATTTTGATAAAGACGGAGATGAGGATGAATGTACAATTTCTTTCACAAATGGAACCTCCACTTTGGTAAGTATAGAATTATAATGTTTTTTTAACTGATTTGTTTCTCGTGATCATTTTATATGTCACATTTTTAAAATAATTTGTAGTCAGAAGGAAGCAGTAAGAGTTTTAGAGAGCTGGGTAAAAATAGCATCTGACACTGAAGTTTGTGTTAATAATTACAAAAATTAAAGAAAATAATGAGAGAAATAACCATCTTCAAATAAAGTTGGCAACCTGTAGTAAGACTAGCATAAGTAGAAGAGGAAGACGTAAATTGCCAATGTCATGAATGGAATAGAGGCTGTGATTGCTGACTTGATCCTATGAGCTTTAAAAGAGTAAGAGTATATAATTGTCCTTCACACTTACATCTGAGATACCACTACATACTCAACAAAGTGATAGCGTATGAAATAGTTCTATCACTAGATCTCAAGAATGAAGAGAAATGAATTATTTATATATTGCTGATGGGATTGTAAATTGTTACCACTATGGAGAAGTTTGTTTCTGAGAAAACAATATAAAATTGTACTAGATTTATCTTAGTACGAAACAGTATATTTTTAGTAGCTTTATTCATAGTTAAATTCAAAATCAATCCACATGTGATCCAGTGAATATCCTGTGGTAATTCGTTTTATGAACTATTGCTTAGCAGTGACAGAAAGCCTGACAGGCAATAGCGGACAATTACGCTAAGTGGAAAAAAAGCAACCCCTAAGATTATGTTTTGCATAAGCTTATTTATTTGGCATTCTTGGAATAATATTTACAGAAGTAAAGAACAGATAAGTGGGCAAGTGGTTGTGGGTTGAAAGGGATGTGTTCATACTTATGATCCCTTACAGCAGGAGAGATCTTGTGTGGGAAAACACGATGTGTTTAGGCTGTGTCAGTGTCTTGCTTGAGAGAGATACTATGCTTTCTTGAAGTTTTACCATTGGTAGAAGCTAGGTGACGAGTACATAGGGTCTGATTTCTTAATAGTTGCATATGACTGCAATTTCTTAAAGTAAAAATATTTTTAAAAAATTCATGAATTATACCTGATATTCTAATCATGAAGTGATGTAAATATTTCTCCTTTTTGATGAGGTATATGGGTAGAATTGAGAGAGTTTGTAAAGAACCTGTAAAAATGCTGATCACATTAGAGTGCTCTCTAAAATTGACTGGCAAAATCTGGTTGTTTTATTTTGGTACTTGATATCTATGAAGTACAGGTGAGTATTCTAGCCAAATACTAATTAAGCCATTTATAAACTTAATCTGACATTTTATAATATGGGAAGTTTTTTTCTGCTTTACAGATTTAGTAATCCTACCTTTTTGTTTGTTTGTCTTGTTTTGTTTGATACAAACATAGAGTTTCTCTGTATATCCTTTGTCTGTTCTGGAACAGGCTGGTCTCAAACTCATAGCTCTGCCTGCCTCTGCCTCCCAAGTTCTGGGACTAAAGGCATTCACCACCACCTCCCGCCTTGGAAGTCCTACATTCTTTTTATATTACTCTAAGTCATTCAGTTTTTGTAAGTGGCTGAAACAGAATGCCAGGAAGAAAAGCATGTGGACAGTGCTGTTCAAATTCTCTGTTATGAAAATGGAATGTTATATATTAGAAAGTGAATTCCATGTTCAGACCATGGCCAGATAGTAGTCCTCTTTCAGAAATACTCTAAAAACAGTTTTGTATTTTATAGTCATACTCCACCATTGCTTCTCATTGAAGTGGAGGTGTTTTCTGCCTCCCATAGCATTGAGCAACAACTGGGTATATTTTTTGGTTGCTACACAACTGGAAGACAGATGGATGCTACCAGCATCTATTGTGTAGAAAAGAGACTTAGGATTCTGCTGAATGTTCTACAACGCACAGGACAGATTATGTAGCAAAAAATATTTGACTAGTAGTAGTGTTAGTTTTGCCAATGTTAAGAAAAAGTTTTTTGATAGATTTTCTAGATCTTTAAAGATAATAGAATTGGTGGTATCTTAAAGAAAATTCCTACTTTATTTAATGTTGGTCATTAAAGTTACTGTTGCACACTTGATATAACTTTTCATTAATAAATATTGCTGGTCTGTCGGAAGCTTGAGTATTAGTAATGAGTATATTAGAGTGATTGATTTTTTTTTTTTTAATTCCTTTGTTGTTAATAGACTGCAGCAGAAGTTGGAATAATTGAGAGTATTCAGCTAAGGAATTTCATGTGCCATTCAATGCTTGGACCTTTTAAGTTTGGTTCTAATGTCAACTTTGTTGTTGGCAATAATGGAAGTAAGTGCCTTTGCCCTCTTTATACTCTACTTAGTGATGACAGTGCATGAGCTTTTTCAAATAGCTGACTGTTAGTGCTGATAGATAATTTAGGTCTATACTTTATGGCTTCCCAGAATTTATTTAGTTCGCACTTAAAGAAAATAATTGAATTAACCATAAGTGTGTTATTTAAGTAGTAGGTATAAGCATTTCCTGTTTTTTTTGTTGTTGTCTTTTAATTTATTTATTTTTTATATGTGTGACTGGTTACCTGCCTGCATGTATGTGAACCTCATGGATACACAGCCCTCAGAGGTTAAATCTCTTGGAACTGAAGTTACAGATGTTGTGAGCCACCATGTGGGTGTTGGGTCCTGTCTGAGAGCTACAAGTGTTCTTAGTCACTAACCACACTGTCTCTTTTTGTCTTACTTCCATTATTCCTTCCTTCCTTCCTTCTTCTTCTTTTTTTTTTTTTCTCCCTTTCCATTTTCTTAAGATAAAAGTTAAGTTATGTAGTTCAAGCTTGCCCAAAACCACTAGGCCAAAGGAGCCCTCCATCCCCTCAATAGAAATTCACCACAGCAACCTGGTGTAAACACTAGATAGGGCTCAAATGAAGTGCCTTATGAATCCAGATTTGGAAGTAACAGTTTCACTGTAGTGATCATTGAGATTCTTATGAGTAGGATCTATTTGTGCTGGTACTTGAGTGAAACTTATAGATCCTTTTAGACTCATTTGTTAAGAAGTTGAGATGCTCTAGGCACAGATGGGTCATTCTCAAATGTTCAGAGGATAGAAGATGTATGTGGAGAAGGAGGCTTAACCTTATGTGGTTTTATCATATGGTACATGGTGGGGAAGGACAGAATATGGCATGAGAGTTTGTATTCTATGCAGTACTGTTGAGAATCTTAAAGACTTGATAAAGATTTTAGAGTTTTATTCAGACGTCAGAGGGTAGCCAGTTAAACTGGACAAGATCGTTGTGACAGACCAGATGTGTTGCAGCAGGTGATGGTAGGCAAGCTAGGTGTTGGGTGACTGAGACAGTGAATAGTCTACCACCTAGTAACAGTACTAGGCAGTGAAATTAGGTATGTGTAGCAACACAGTTCCTTTCAGTATTATTATTGCTGCTTTTGTCATTTGGTACAGAAAGAGGAGATTTGGGCAGGAGAGAGTGAATAGAGAAAAGGTATTTATTCCAAGGAGGTTGTAAAGTATAAGAAGTAAAGAAAGAATTGTGGTTTCTTTATAAAAGTTTGAATGGTTTCTTTTATAAAACTTAATAAAGGAGAATTAAGTAAAGCAGTATACCTGGAAGTAAGGAAAAGGTAGTAAGAACTTGAAAGGCATTCCAAGTACTAAGTCAAGGTAATCACTAATTTATATTGGCTAAGTTTGGTAGTATGTTGTAGAAGATAACAAATAGTTGTTAATTGATTGGTTAGTGGATGATGACATTGAGAAAATTACTATATCTGAGAATTAAGAGATTTTCAAAGTGGAGTTTCGGTGTTTTATATCTTTTAGAATCGAAAGAATTACACTTCAAAACAGTTAAACATAAAAAAGCTAGAAAGTGAATATTCAAATTAAAGGTCAAAATATTCAAATAAAATATAAAAATAGTAAGTTAAAACTGTCAAAATATTAAAATATGTGACTTTTAAAATAGTTTTTCTCTGTTTAATGTGTTTCATGAATATGTGTGCTAATTCTGAGGCTGCATTATTTAGTGAAAGAGACAACATTCCTTCCTACATGGAGTTTTTTTTATACCTGAGAGCTATTTTTAAATTACTGTGCCTAAACTTTATCATGAAAGGAGTAGCCACAATTAATGTAATAGCAAATTATGTAAATTAATTATGTAGTTTTATTTAGTAATTTGAGGTACCAAGATGATAGATTGAGTTTCAGGTTGGAAAGATAATTGACCATTTTCCTCCTCTCATACTGTGTATAAAAATCTGGTCTCTGAAATGTATGAGTTTTTCCTACTGGTCATAGTGAGGTAGTTCTTGATGTAGAACTTTTCTTACTTTGCAACTTTACCACTGAAAGAAAATTATAATTGAATCTGTAACATTGAACTTGAGGTTGAGACAAATTCTGGGATCTTTTTGAATAAAATTATGAAGTCAGCATTTTCTGTCTCTGAAGTTTCAATATGTGCCTTTTTAGGTGGGAAGAGTGCTGTGCTCACCGCACTCATAGTTGGTCTTGGTGGAAAAGCAGTTGCTACTAACAGAGGATCCTCTTTAAAAGGTTTTGTGAAAGCTGGACAGAAGTAAGTGGTTCCTGTATGAGTTTTGTTTTGTTTTTGTCATTGTTTTTAACTCTTTCCTCAAATTCCTTCCCTACAGAGGTTTCCCCTGCTTTTCTCCACCCAGTCCCTCTTCCTCATGTCCCCTCTTTTTCTCATATCTACTCCTCCTCCATTTCTCTTCAGAAAAGGGCAGGCCTCTTAGGGATATCAACCAAACATAGTATGTCAAGTTACAATAAGACTAGGCATATCCCTCATGTTAAGGGTAGGTGCATTTATTCTCTACTAAGAAGCATGCTTTAGAACCCTGGAAAGTAGGTTTGTCCACAGGAGGGGTTTTGTATATTAGTCCTTTGTCCTGCCTTTGTTTTCTTCTAAGCAGATAGTTTGTATTACTTGATACCATACATTGCCCACTGAAACTTGTTACTTTTGTGGAAGAAATGGTAGCAGCAAATAGCAAAGAAAAGAAATAATTGGGATTACCACAGTATGAGGAACTACGGGGCACAGCATTAGGAAGGTTGAGAACCACTGCTTTTTTTTTTAAAGATTTTATTTATTTATTTATTTTACATATATGAGTACACTGTAGTTGTCTTCAGGCAAGCCAGAAGAGGGCGTCAGATCTAATTGCAGATGGTTGTGAGCCACCATGTGGTTGCTGGGAATTGAACTCAGGACCCAACTCAGGACCTCTGGAAGAGCAGTCAGTGCTCTTAACCACTGAGCCATCTCTCTAGCCCAGAACCACTGCTTTATTATACAAGGATGGGTGTGTGATCTGGGAAGGTAGGCCTGAGAGGTAGCTAAGTTTACAAAGTGAAAGACTTGGGACCATTAATTTAAAAGTATGAAATGTTATTTCAGACTTAATTTTCTTTTTGTGTGTGTATGTTTGTGATCTTCCTTCTTTGGGTTTCCTCTCCCACCTCCTGAGTCTCATCTTCATTCTGTCTCGTGTGATACCTGAGTATCTGACTGTTGTCTATGGGTCTATGGAGTTTGTGTTTCCTTTCTTATTGTTTTTTGTTTGTTTGTTTGTTTGGTTTTTTGTTTGTTTGTTTGTTTATTTGGTTTTTTTTTTGTTTTGTTTTTTTGTCCTGGCTGTCCTGGAACTCACTCTGTAGACCAGGCTGGCCTCGAACTCAGAAATCTGCCTGCCTCTGCCTCCCAAGTGCTGGGATTAAAGGCGTGCGCCACCACCGCCTGGCTTCTTTCTTATTCTTGGTCTTGGCCACTCTGAGTTTATGTGTGTAGATGTTTACTAATACTTTAGTCGGGTATGTTTGTAGAAAGGGAGTTTTGTCTCTGTCTCTGATTCAGACAGTGACTCGGGTATGTGGCTCTTTCTGTCAGTTGGTTAGATTCACTTCCCTAAAGCTTCTGTTGTGTGCTCCTGCATTTTTCTTCAGACTTCATCATCTCACCAGTGTTCTGCACCAGATTGGTTTCTCTGTTGAGCCCTCAAAGCCATAACTAATGAACCATCATTTTTGATTGGATCATGTTGAAATTTGAATTAAGAAAAATTTATTTTGAAATCATTTTTGATTTGCAGAAGTGTTGCAGAGATAATAATAATGTTTCTTCTATATTTGTTGCCCAGCTTCCATAATGATGATCAAGAGTCACTAAGATGTTCCTAAGGAAGCTATGTAATTCACATTGATGCATACACTTCTTAACTGATGTGTAAGGCTTATTTTTCTGAACTTGAATTTTGAAAGAGAACCTGATTATTCCTTGCAGGCTTACATATATTCTACCCAAGTTTTGGAAATGGGGATATAAACTGATAAGTGGCTAGGTCTATCTTGCCAAGAGGGGGCGGGGGAATATACAGGAAAACTGATGTGTACCTCCTGTCACATTGTAGTGGATAGTGAAGCTCATTTTGAATATTTTTCCTGACTTCCTGTAACTGTTAAAGGATGGGGTTTATTGACAAATTCATAAGAAGTTTGTCAAAGATTTTGTGTAATTGCTAATTAATGTAGGTTTTTTTTTTGTTGTTGTTGTTTTTGTTTGTTTGTTTGTTTGTTTTGTTTTTTCGAGACAGGGTTTCTCTGTGTAGTCCTGGCTATCCTGGAACTCACTCTGTAGACCAGGCTAGCTTCGAACTCAGAAATCTGCCTGCCTCTGCCTTCCAAGTGCTTCGTGCGCCACCACCGCCCGGCTAAAGTAGTTTTATATATGAGATGCTTACATGAATTGGGAAATACTGCCTGCTTTTATATGTTAGACAATTAAATATTTGTGCTTTCACTAACATGTTTTCTGCCACTATTATTTTAATGGAAGTTGAAGTAGGAAAATAAAATTGATTTTAATGTATATATTTGTTTTTCTGAGACAGAATTTCTCTTTTGTAGCCTTGGCTGTCTTGGAACTCTCTCTATAGATCAGGCTGGCTTTGAGCTCACAGAAGATCCACCTGTCTCCTCTGCCTCTCAAGTACTGGGATTAATGACATGCACCACCACTGCCCAGCTAATGTATATTTTTTTAGACAGACAGACAGACAGACACACACACACACACACACCTACCTTAGTTATTCTTCTGCTATGATAAAACACCATGACCAAAACAGTTTATAGAAGAAAATATTTAATTAGCTTATGGTTCAGAGGGCTAGATTCCATAATGATGGAGCAAAGGCATAGTGGCAGCAAGAGCTAAGAGCTTACATCTTGATCTGTAGATAGGAAGCAGAGCACTGGGAATCATAAATTATTTAAGACCTCAGTGCTTTCCCTCAGTGACACTTCTTCCAACAAGGCCATACTACCTCTATTCCTTCCCAAACAATTCCTCCAATTGGGGACCAACTATTCAAACATGAGATGGTGGGTCCTATTCTCATTCAGACCTCCAAATCCCACTCTGACCATAGGCCCATAGCCATATTAGTGCAAAGCACATTTAGTTGAACTTGCTCTTAAGGAACAAGCTAGGGTGCAGCCCCCTTCCATGACCTCTGCATCAGCTCCTGCCTGCTGGTTCCTGCCCTGATTTCTACAGTGTGGAAGTGCTTTTCATAACTTTCTTATCCTGCTTGTTTGAGAACCCATGACTACCAGCCTAAGAATGGTACCACCCACCATTTCCTCAGCTATCCCCTATCAATCACTAATTAAGAAAATGCCCTACAGCTGGATCTTATGGTGGTTTCATAGGGGAAGAGTGATAGCAGCCTTTATAGCAAGTTCAAGACCAAGTTCAGATGGATGAGGGGGGAGAGGTGCTCTTATCAGTACGATCCTTGATTATGTAACTTACCGTTTTCAGGTAGTATAATGTCAATTATAACTAAAACTTTACTTTTTGATTTTTCGAGACAAGGTTTCTGTATGTAGCTCTGACTGACTGTCCTGAAACTCTGTGTACACCAGGCTGGCCTTGAATTCACAGAGATACCTTATTCTGCCTCCAGAGTGCTAAGATTAAATTGTACACCACTATTGCCTAGCTGAAAGAACCAAAACTTGTACAAACACAATTTTGCTCTTTTGCACACCATAGCCAATTTTCTATGATTGTTCTCAACTTTATTTTTTTGTCAGATAGTGTTTCTGACAGAGAGATACACATAATGATAGAGTAACACCCTTGCTAATCTTCAGAAGCATTAGACTGATTACTTAGGGAATTTGAAAGTTTTGGTAATGTAATGTAATTGCATTGTACCATCCTGTAATTTTGGTTAACCTCATTGTTTCAGCTCAGCAGATATCTCAATAACATTAAGGAACAGAGGAGATGATGCCTTTAGGGCAAATGTGTATGGTGACTCTATAGTTGTGCAGCAACACATTAGCGTGGATGGAAGTCGGTCTTACAAACTCAAAAGTGAAAAAGGTTTGTTGGTTTTCTTATTTCTTACAAAATGTTAGTAATTAGTTCAGAAAGTTCTTATGATTGTCCATACAGTATCCTCCTAGTCTCTTGAGATCTTGTTTTATAACCTGCTTGGTTGTAAAAATAGTTACACACATACACACACAAGTATGTGCATATAGTAAACTTAGTTGTTGCTATAGGACATAAAGTCAGCACCATGTTTAACAGAATTAATTTGAAGTAAGCTGTGTCATTTTGTCTTTTTTATGGATTTTCTTCCCCCCTTTCCCCTTGATCTTTATGGCTTTAGAAAAGATCTTTTAGATCTTTAGAGCTTGAAGAAAGTAGAAAAGGGCACAAAGGAGGAGGGGAGTATTTAGTTACTGAAGAAGATATAGACTGGGAGCCACAGGAAGAAACACGTACCATTACCTCACATGGGCTTTTTTCCTTCCTTTCTATTTGGACAGTGACTTGTGTGTCACTCTAATACTACATATATTTACTGTGGTTGTTTGTTAAATTGGCATGACAAAAGGTGCTCAATATTTGCATTTTATAGATAATTTTATGTTTTTTCCTGCATTTCACATGGAGACTTGTCTTTGTGTTTTTATAAACAGGTACTGTGGTTTCTACTAGGAAGGAAGAGCTAATCGCAATTCTTGACCATTTTAACATCCAGGTAATTGCTAAATTTGTTTTTTAATTAATGAAACTATCATTTTATTGGCATGTATATAAGTAAATAAGATGGCTTCATGAGTAAATTGATAAAAAATATGTACTCCATTTTTAGTGAACCCCCTTAAATTTGACTAATTCAACTCATTTTTAGTGCATTTTTTGTTAGCATAGTCAAGAATATCTTGTTAAAATTTATTTTAATAATGGCATAAATTTTTTCTGCAGTATAAATTTCATAACTACTCAAGAGGCATGAACTATGGTAGTGCTGCTGATCCAGGGTTGGTGGCAAGGTGTCTGACAGTAACACTAGGTCTTATTTTCAAAAAGTTAGATACAGGCAGGAGGGAATAGTGCATACCTTTAATCCCAGCACTTGGGAGGCAGAAACAGGCAGATGTATCTCTGAGTTTGAGGCCAGCCTGGACTACAAAGTGAGTTCCAGCACAGCCAGGGTTACACAGAGAAACCCTGTTTCCAAAAAACAAGCAAACAACCAAAAGAAGTCAAATATAATTAAGATTTAGGAAAGGATTGGAAAATATTTTCCTTTCGCTCTCCCTCTTTTCCTTCCTTTGTTTTTTGAAATACTCAGTATGTAGCTTTGGCTGGTCCAGAGCTTGCTATAGATCAGGCTGAGATCCTATTTCTGCCTCCCCTTCCAAGTGCTGGAGTTAAATATGAGCACCACTACACTGAGCTGTAAGCATGCTTTAAAGCAATAAAAAGCACCAGAATTTTACTTAAAAGGGAATGTTTTTTAAAAACATTGGTTTACTTTAGAAATCAACAGTTGTCATTTTTAATGGTAATAATGAACATTTAAGTTTCTTTTGTTATACTAGTCCTGTATGTTTAACCTGTGAATACCATTTTTAGCATATTTTCTTTGTTACTAGTACCAGAGCTATGATTAAATAAATACCTGAATCTTTTTAAGCAAAGTTTGTATTTAAAGCCTTTTTATTTTATATATCTTGGTAGTCAATTGTAATTTTGTTTAAGCTATGGCTTATTTAAAATGACTTTATTCCAAATGTTAAAAAATGTTTTTCTATTGTTTTCTATTATCCTCACAAAATTATAAAGACATGAGAAATCTTAAAGCACTGATGTGAAAAAACAGTAGTTGCGATCACAGTTGTGATCACAGATAGCTGGGTTGAACTTCTTTTGTATAATGTAAAAGCTCACCAAGTTGCCCGAGCTGTGCCACAGGGGTGGTAAGGATAGATAGGGATGCAAGACAGCTGACTCACTTGCTAAGTATTTACATGCCTTGTCCTTCGATGTTGACAGCACTAAATGTTAACCTGGGTAAAAATGAAAGCCTATTTTTTTCCTGTGTGTGTGTGTTGGGGGTTGGATATGGAGGTACATAAGTGTGTGAGTGCTTGTGTGGGTGGAGGGCCAAAGTTGACACTGGATATCCTCAGTTGCTTGCAACTTTATTTAGTCAGTGTTTCTCATTGAATATGAAGCTTGTCAGTTTCTGCTAGTCTACCTTGCCAGCTTACCCTGGAGGTCCTTTGTCTCTGTCCCCTAAATGCTAGGGTTAAAGTTGGCAGCTTTCTGATTGGCTTTTTACATGGGATCTGGGGGTCTGAATTGCTGTTCATTTGTGTACATAGCAAGTGTTTTAGCCACTAAGCCATTTCACTAAGCCCCAAAAAATCTAAGAAAAGCACCTAAGACTTCTTGAGCTTGTACATTCTGTAGTGGAATATTGAATATGACTACCATATATTTTGGTATTGTTCAGTTTTGAAATATAACTGTGTTAAAAATGTGTAAGTTTGGTTTTTTGTATTAGTCCTAACATTATAAACTTTTTTGATTATAGCTCAGCTTTCTTGATTGACCATTTGGTTTGGTTTAAAACATTAAAATGAATATTTTTTTAATGCCTTTATTAAAAAATTTGTTTCAGGTGGATAATCCAGTTTCTGTTTTAACACAAGAGATGAGCAAGCAGTTCTTACAGTCTAAAAATGAGGGAGACAAATACAAAGTAAGAGACTAAACTAAATACAAACCTACCTAAGGTCATGCTTTCACATGTATATAAACTTGCTCATATAATGGGTATTGAGGTTTTTTCCTCCTTCAGAATCACACACTTAAAATAATATTGTAAAAGTAGATTTAAATTGCCAAGTAAGATGTAATAAGTATAGGGCTGGAGAGATGGCTCAGCAGTTAAGAGCACACTGAGTGATCTTCCAGAGGTCCTGAGTTCAGTTCCCAACAACCACATGGTGATCACAACCATCTGTAATGGGTTCCGATGCCCTCTTCTGGTGTGTCTGAAGCCAGTGACAGTGTAACTCACATACATAAGATTAAAAACAATAAGATAAGTATAATTATTTTTTTAAATTTGAGTTTTTATGCTAAAATAATAGATTATTATTTTTTCAAATAACATTTGAGGAAATATGATGGAATGAACAATTGGCCCATAAATAACCTAATAACAAACTTTAAACCACTTAAAAATGTAAAAGATTTGTTCTTGGTAGTTTATATGTATGCTTACATATCTAATGCCTTTTGTGTAACTGTTTTAGAAGTTTTGAGGGCCAGATTTCTTGTTTTTACACTACAAGCCTACAAAATCCTAATTGTATTTTTGTTTTTGTTGATATAGTTCTTTATGAAAGCAACCCAGCTTGAACAGATGAAGGAAGATTATTCATATATTATGGAAACAAAAGAAAGAACAAAGGAGCAGATAAATCAGGGAGAAGAGGTGTGTAAATACTGTAAATCTTTTTGAGATGAGTTCAGTTCCTAGAGGTAAAAGTATCATAAAATTGTATTTCTATTTATATATCTGTGCCTTCATCTAATGGCATATTTTATTGCATCCTGAAGTATATGACATTTAATTTTTATAACTAAGGTATTTAATCTTCATTTTTGTTTTGTAATAATGGGTGTGTGTATTCTGCTTTTAGACTAGAAGATGGTATCTTATATTGTATCATACTTCATGTATAACTACTTGGTTGTGCAATGCATCATTGGTTCTCACTATACATAGTTTGAAAAATGTTATATTACATTTATCTTGTTGGGTACAGACTGCAAGCTGATGTTAAACATAATATACACTTCTCATCACACCCGTAAGAACATTCTGTGAGAGGCCAGTGGTTTGGTAACTGCTGTCACATCTTATCTTGACATTTTAGCCACTAGGCTAATGCTTGAATCTTTGCCTTGTGGTTGTTTGCTTGTTTGTTTTCCTTCCTTCCTTCCTTCCTTCCTTCCTTCCTTCCTTCCTTCCTTCCTTCCTTCCTTCCTTCCTTCCTTCCTTTCTTTCTTTCTTTTTGAGACAGGGTTTCTCTGTATAGCCCTGGCTGTCCTGGAACTCACTCTGTAGATTGGCCTCGAATTTAGAAATCCGCCTGTCTCTACCTCCCAAGTGCTAGGATTAAAGGCGTGCGCCACCACTGCCCAGCTTTGCCTTTTTTTTTTTTTTTGTTTTTGTTTTTCAAGACAGGGCTGGCATTTTTGGAACTCATTCTGGAGACCAAGCTGGTCTCAAATTTAGAGATCTTCCTGCCTCTGCCTCCCTACTGTTGGAATTAAAGGTGTGTGCTACCATTGTCAGGTGAACCTTTGTATTTTTAAATCACTCTTATCAGTCATATCCTGTTTCATTTTGTTTTAAACAACATGTTGAGTGGCTTTAATGGTAATTATTAAGGAGGAAGTTGATTATATTAACTAGAAAAATAGGAGTAAGATCTGATCTTTATAACATTTTTGAGTCCAAATATGTAATATATTTTATTTAGACCACTCAGGAGAGCAGGAAAGGCAGCCCTGAACCATGAGAAGAAGTCATGGGAGCCATATAAAGCAAGGGAAGAGAATTGAGAAGGAAGTGCTCATGGCTGAGAGATGTAAACATTGACAGAACTTCTCACTATTGAGTTGCAAAGTCTTCACAGATGTCTGTGGCAGGGTAGGTTTCAGTAGTGAGAAAATAGGAGGCAGATTTGTAGAATAGGAATACTGAGCAGAATCAGATCGTTTTCATGAAGCTTGGCGAGAAACGAAATACCTTTGGAAGTGGAGTAGCACCCATGGATAGAGAATAGTGGTTTTGTGTTTAAGTGTGAAAGAGAAAGGAGACAATAGGGTCCAAAACAGGGAGTGGATGGAGACTAGACCTTTTCAGTAACCAGGCCACCTTTCTTTTGCTGCAGTCATTGCAGATAACTTCTGTAGATTTGAAGGTGACAGTGGTAAAAATTGCTGAGCTTTTCCATTTGTTGATTTGCACAGCCTCTGGAGGCAAAGGCAAGGTGAATTAGTGAGAAAACAAGGAGGCAGTGTATGTAAGTTTGGAAGAATCTGCTGATAGATGAAAATGATCTTAGAAAAAGAAAGGTAAATTGGATAGGGAATCAAAGCAAATTTTTAGCTTTAAGGCCTGGTTGAATATAGATATGAGAATGAACAGGACCATCCACACAGGTGCAAGGAATGTGAGGTCTAGGAGCCATCTAATAACCTGTTCTAATGATAGGATATTGTGTATTTGTTTGATTTATTATTAAAGGATAATTAGGATTGTTTGATTTGGGGGATTAAATTTTTTCTCTTTCCAGTATCTGGAATAGTTTCTGGATACTTGTTATGCTTTCTTGGAAGGTCAGGCTTGTCTAGCTTTTCAAGGGGGGTTTAGGATAGGGATATATAGATAGGGAATTAAGGGGAAGGAAGAAGGAAGCTTGAGGACTGCTGTGGTCTTTTGAACAGTCTTTTCCTCTTAAGATTTGATCATTTTATAGTGCATAGCTTAGCACAATTATTGTACTTAGCACAATTGTACAAAAAAAAAAAAACCTCTTGTTTTTTTTATTTTTACTTTAGTGAAGTCATTTTTCTAACACTTTTGTGTAGTAACAGTTTAGGCATCGTTTTAAATACCAGATACACAAAATGTCTCCTTCTGATGTTAAAAAATATTGTCTATTTTTTTCTTTTAAGCGACTTACTGAACTAAAGCGCCAATGTTTGGAGAAAGAGGAACGTTTTCAAAATATTGCTGGTTTAAGTACAATGAAGACTAATTTAGAGTATTTGAAACATGAAATGGCTTGGGCAGTGGTAATTTTCACTCTTGTTCATCTATATTCATATATAGCATTCACAGACTTTATTACTGTTAGTTGTAATAATTGGTATATGATTGCATTTTCAGGTCAATGAAATTGAAAAACAATTGAATGCTATTCGAGATAATATCAAAATTGGAGAAGAACGTGCGGCCAAACTTGACAGGAAAATGGAAGAGCAGCAGGTACTTAGAGCCTCCTCTTCTAAAGATATAGTTAGCTAAGTCATGAGATTGCTGGGACTGGTTATGACCTATGGCTATCTGTGTATTATCTGTACTCAAATCTGTTGAACTTGGATCAGACCTGTGCTTTTCCAAAGACTGCTTAGCAACTGCAACTGCCATTTTAGACAGAATTGTATTTGGCTGGAATAACCCTCTCTGAGGCTTGGGCTGCTGACTTATCACCCTTGTGGACAATTGGACTTTGCTAAGAAGTCGAAACATAGACCACTTGAGAAATGGAGAGGTACCGAAATAACTGTTAGGTATAATAGCACTAGTGTTAGTAATCTGAAGAAGTTAGAACTGAAAACTTTAAGGGAATAGTAAAATGATCCAGAATCTAGATTTCATGTCTGATATTTCCTGTTAATACAGTTTGTATTAGATAACTTGTCAGATTTGTTCAGGTGGATTTTAACCAGAGATTTAAAATCTCATTAGAAAATATTGTATCTGAAAGTTTTTGAAGTTATGTTTCACATGGATGTCAAAGTTTGAGAAAGTGCTAAATGCTAACTCTGGGTTTCCAGAAGACTTTTTTTTTTTTAAACTAGTCAGCAGGTTGTATCTTGCATTGTTGAGAAGGAGTATAGAATTTATATACTGTGACATTCACTTCTTTAAAGATGTAGTTTAGTGGATTTCAGTATATTCACAGGCTGTGCAACTGCTACATAGAGATTTCCTGCACTGTCATGTTTAAAGTGGAACTTGTAGTTTCTTTGATCTTTATAGGTAGTGCTTATTAAAACTTATTTACTCTCAGCTCCTTATCACCTGATATTAAGTCATATGATACTCATTTTAACACAGTTATCTGATGAACATATAGTCTTACCGACTAAACGCAAACTTGTATACTAATAAGGTAGGTATATGTGCTTGTTTTTATATAAAGGATTAAATCTTGGCTCAATATTTGATTCGGTGGGACATAGAACATCTTTAATGTTTTTTTTTCCAGAGTTGGTTGATAATCTTGATATCTCTGTGCTGAGTATGCCACTTTTAATAGAAGTATGCAGTATGAAGTGGCAAAAGGCTTTTTAGGTTCATTTCAGAAATTGTTGAAAATTTTGTCCTAACCTCAAGGAGTATTTTTTTTTTAAATGTATATGAATACATTGGCACTATCTTCAGACACACCAGAAGAGGGCATCAGATCCCATTACAGATGGTTGTGAGCCACCACGTGGTTGCTGGGAATTGAATTCAGAACCTCTGGAAGATCACTCAATTCTCCTAACAGCTGAGCCTGGGGATTTTTTGTTTGTTTCTTTGTTTTTGTTGTTTTGTTTTTTAAGGAATGTTTTGATTTGTTGTTTTTATGAAACTGCTGTCAGAAACTTGAGCAGTTTAATAGCAAACATCCTAGCCCAATGATAATTCATAGGTAAAATAATTGATACAAGCTAGAGAGTGCCGTTAGGAAGTCTTTGTTTTCCATAATTATGCCATTATGTTGCTATAAGAACAGAAAACTATATATGAAACAAAAATACTGTGGTTCATAACATAAAACTCTCAAACTTGAGTTGAGGTTTTAGGTAGGTTTGTTGGTGTTATGTGACATAATGATGTGTATAGTGCAAAGTGCATGTATTGTGTGTTTAGAACTAAGTCTACAGTGAAGTTGCATGATCAGCATGGGCAGGCACTGTCAGGAACACTTAGAATAATTTATTATACATTGGGTTTTCCTTTAAGTTTTGATCACCTGCGAGCATTTTACTGCTCCCACAGCTTTTGGTACTTCAGCATTTCATTTACATGATGTCATACGGGATTACAATTCAGTTTAAGAAGCAATGCTTAATAAAGTGGCTCTTCCTCATTTCTACTTTGTATGTCAGTGTGGATTACTTATGTCAGTATTTTACTCACCTTTACTTAAGGAATTTCTACCTGCAGATATGGTTCTAGTATAGGATATGGTCTGCCCCAGCTTACTGCTTCTTGTCTTTCTTCAAGATCACAGATGTCTTTACTTTTAAGGGTTCTGTTGTTAACCCATATATGGAAAAATAGTAGCAATGAACAGTACATTTGCTTGGCCATCTCTGGGCTGTTTCTCACTCCCTCTTCAGGTAATAAATGGAAGTTCAATCCTTCCTATTACTGTTATCATGTCTTTAGTTAGGGTTTTACTGCTGTGAACAGACACCATGACCAAGGCAACTCTTACAAGGACAACATTTAGTTGGGGCTGCTTGTAGGTTCACAGGTTCAGTCCATAATTATCATGGCAGGAAGATGACAGCATCTGGGCAGGCATGGAGGAGCTGAGAGTTCTTCATCTGAAGGCTACTCGCTGAATACTCACTTCCAGGCAGCTAGGATGAGGGTCTTAAAGCCCACACCCACAGTGATATACCTATTCCAACAAGGCTGCCTACACCTTCTAAGAGTGCCGTTCCCTGAGCCGAGCATATACAAACCTCAAATTTTGTTCCTGACATAATAGTCCAAAATTTTCTCCCAAGTATGTTTATCCTCTTGGCCATACTTCTCATCTTGTGGTGGAGAAAGTCCTTAAGTCTTTCCTTCAGAGGTATTTTCTAGTCAAATAATGAAACCCAGTTTGGGTAATAGATGCTCACCTCGTTTTCACAAGCTGGCAGTTGTGAAGAAAACTGTGGGGCTTTCTTCTGTGTAAGCATTTGGCATTTCTGTAATAAATTATAAAGTTGTGGAGGGTAAGGACTATTTTACAGTGATAATATATCCTTCCTACCATTCATTTTTTAATTATCAAATTTATTTGTATGAGTGTTTTGCCTGCATGTGTGGCTGTGAACCACACGTGTGGCTGGTGCCCACGGAGGCCAGAAGAAATAGTTAGATCCCATTGAACTGAAGTTAAAGATAGTTTTGAGTTACCAAATGGCTGCTGGGAATTGAGCTGGGTCCTCTGTAAGATCAGTTAAGTGTTCTTAACTCCTGAGCCATCTGTTTGATTGCCTAATGTCGTTTTATTTTAACTTTAAGTCTTCATCTCAGTTATTTACTTGCTTAGTGTATATATGTGCACATGTGTGTACATGCATATGTTTTGGCATCCACAGATGCCTTGCATCATGCCAACTTACAGAGTTACTTCACTTCAGCATATTCATTCTCAGGTTGAACTTTGGTGGTCGGAATTGGCATTGGGTGCCCTACCTGTTGAGCCATCTTCTCACTTAGCCTGTGCTTGATATCTTTAGTAAAATTAATTTTATTGAAATGTGAACTGTTTCATAATTTTTATCTTTTTCTTTGCATTAAAGAAAAATAACTACAGTAATGGTTTTTTTTCCCTTAAAGGTCAGACTTAATGATGCAGAAAAAAAGTACAAAGATATACAAGATAAACTAGAAAAAATTAGTGAAGAGACAAATGCACGAGCACCAGAATGTATGGCATTGAAAACAGATGTCATTGCAAGGACAAGAGCCTTTAATGATGCTGAGGTGGGAGGAAGTCTTCTAAATTTGAGTAGTAAAAGCTCTTTTAAACATAATGACTGTTGTGTTAACTTCTCCTTGTCACCCTTTCCTGCCAACACCACCCAGATAGGATCATTCTGTGTTGTGTAGCCTGGCTGTTTTAGAATTCCATCTATAGACCAGGCTAGTCTCAAACTCAGGGACCCACTGCCTCTGCCTCCTGAGTACTGGGATTAAAGGTGTGCCCCACCACCACCAGATCTATTAATTATTTTTTTTAAGTAACGTTTTTCTATTTGGATCAAAATATGTTGCATTCACTTATTTAAAAAATGTGGTTTTAAATGTTAGGAGTGTGCTTTGATGGAATGTGTATTTCTGCATGTTACTAAAATACGTTCAATTTTTTTGTTAGGTTTTATATAACCGTTCCCTAAATGAATATAAAGCATTAAAAAAAGATGGTGAACAGCTTTGTAAAAGAATTGAAGAACTGAAGAGAAGGTAGTACAATAAAATTGAATTTCCGTATTAACACACTGTAATAAGTAGGCACTGTGGAGTGTTGCATCTTTGTGTTGGTTTTAGTGAAAATTGCTTACAGTGGCTTATGCTTTTTAAATCCTGTGTTTTTATTTAACATTTTTTTCTCTTTGTTTTATTACTCTCCTTAGTACTGATCAGTCATTAGAACCAGAGCGATTGGAAAGGCAAAAAAGGATCTCTTGGTTAAAAGAGAAAGTAAAGTCCTTACAGGACCAGGAAAATACAGTCAATCAGGAGGTTGAACAGTTTGAGCAAGCCATAGAAAAGGACAAACAAGAACATGTCCGAATTAAGTAAGTTCATCTCTTCTACTTATTTGAATATCATGTAGTTCTGCTGTTATTATGAGGAGAGAGAACTTTTTTCGTGATGGTAATAAAGATCCTTTTGAACTTGTTTTGAGTGAGGCTCTCATTGTGTAATCTTGACTGACCTGGAATGCTCAGCAGAGGACAGCTTGACCTCCAACTCAGAGATACACTTGCCTCCCAAGTGCTGGGATTAAATGCCTGTGCCACTGTACCTGAACTGATAAAGATGTGTTAAAATTACTTTTCTAAGACTTGTACATTTTAGCAATCTGGGATTCTCAGTCCATTACTGTTGTATCACTTTTAATGGTAATTTTGAGAACTGCTGACTGCTGTCTGGTAACTCAATTACTTGTAAATAAAAATCTCATTTTTAGCAGAGCAAGATTATTGGTTAATATGGAACTAATGTGGACAAAGCCCTAATATTTGTGAATAACTTAGCACATAATGTGTTTCCTTTCTCTGCCTTTATATTTTAGGAGAGAAGACATAGAAGTGAGACATACACTCAACTATAATCAGAGACAATTGAAAGAACTGAAAGATAGTAAAACTGATCGACTAAAAAGATTTGGTCCTCACGTTCCAGCTCTTCTGGAAGCAATAGATGATGCTTATAGACGGAGACAATTTACCCACAAACCTATCGGCCCTTTAGGTATTTGCCACTATTTTTGAGAATATCATTAATATAAATTCTTAGTTCTAGGAAGTAGTCTATCTAGCTATCTAGATATGTATAAAGTTTAATTATACTAAGGGGTTTTGTCAGCAGGGTGGGAGAGACAAGAGTCTTTATGTATCTAGTTTTGAACTCTTTTTGGGTGTTTTGTTTTGTTTTTGTTGTTTGTTTTTTGTTTTTCTAGACAGGGTTTCTCTGTGTAGCCCTGGCTGTTCTGGAACTACCTCTGTAGACCAGGCTGGCCTCAAACTCAGAAATCCGCCTGCCTCTGCCCCCCAAGTGCTGGGATTAAAGGCATGCACCACCTTGCCTGGCTAGTTTTGAACTCAATCCTTCTGTCTCAGTCTCCTGAGTGCCTCAATTACAGGCATGTGTTACCACTCCTGGCTCACATATTTAAACACAATGATAAAATCACTTTAAATACCTACCTTTCCTTTTATTCTTTTAAAATCTAAAACAGAAGAGAAAGAATTTAGGGGAAGAATTGTAATCAGTTAGCCAGACAACATGTAGACATGAAGCCATAGTGAAGAGACAGAACAAAAGCAACACGACTCGACTCATGCACTCTGTAAAATGGCTTCCTTCTCACTTGTTGCTTCATTTAGACAATGTGATCTACCATTCAGTCCTCTTTTAGTTCAAAAGTCCCTGCTCATTTATTTTTATCTGTTTCTATTTAGGGTTTTAGAAACTTTTTAGTAAAGTTCTTCTCGGTATTGATCTGTCTATAGGGATGATATTACTTAAATATTTATAAATTCTGTGATCTTTTTGTGGGTGATCACTTTTAGGTGCTTGCATTCATCTACGGGACCCTGAACTTGCTTTGGCCATTGAATCTTGCTTAAAAGGACTTCTGCAAGCCTATTGTTGCCATAATCATGCCGATGAAAGAGTACTTCAGTCGTTGATGAGAAAATTTTATCCACCAGGGACCTCTCGGCCACAGATAATTGTTTCTGAATTTCGGAATGAGGTATATGATGTGAGACTCAGGTAATCAGATAAATACTGTCTATGGTTTTGCTTAATTGTGTGTGCAGTTGAAAAGATGTTTTATTGGATGCTTGCAGAACTGTTTTCTTCTAAAGGAGGTGATAGCCAAACCTCTCTTACTATCTCTAGCCGCCCACTTTATATAGAGAAGGATGTTGTGACCTTGGCACAGTGGTATATACCTATAGTTCCAATTACTCAAGAGATACTTTGAACCTAGGACCTAGAAACCCAGTGCAAAATTAAAATAACAAAAAAAGGTGAAATAAAATAAACATATGTGTCCAGGATTGCATTTTGAAATTTTCTCTCCATCTTCACTTTTATCAAAATAATACTATTTCTGATTATTTTGTAAATTAATGCTACCTCATTCATTCTTGAGTAAATTTGTGTAGAGACACTTAGTTACCTTTGGTACTTAAGAAATTAGTTCAAAGTGTGGCCTAGGAGAAAATGTAGACCTGGCTTTATGAAGTCTTCAGGCTCAACAGGCTTAACCTAGGAGGATAAGTTTTGGTGAGACTGAGAGATTAGAGAAATGATAGTTTCATAAACCAGGTCTGGGTGATGACAAAGGCAGTGTTTTAGTTGGTATCAAGTATAAGGTGCTAAAGTACAAAGTTGTTGAAGCAGTGGAATGATTTAAATTCTAGTAGGTTTTTTTTTATTGTTGACCAGGTATTGATAAGACCCTTGAGTAGGTGTAATAATCTTGAGCTGACTTAAGGGTTCTGAAGAAGACATGTTTATATGTATGTGAAGAACTTTGTAAACTATGGTTGAAATGTTAATATAACAGTGATACATTTCAATGTAAAAAAAGATCAGAACTATTAGAACATTGACTGTATCAGATACTTAAGATGCATTTTATTCACTTATAAAAGGATTGTTGGTTAGCAAGATCTCATGACCTGCTAGCTTTAGTGGTGGCTTACAGCTCTGTCTAGCTTTTTATGTGGATACTGAGCATTTGAACTCATATCTTCATGCCTGCAAATCAAGCATTCTTGCTGAGCTATCCCCAGTGCTGTTATTCAGTAAAATAGTTATTGACCTATTTAAGATAATTAACTAAGTTATGTTTGTGTATAGTTATAGGAAAAATAATGATTTAGAAATTATAACAATATAACTACTATAATCAGTTTTGAGCATGATGGTTGTGAGTCTGGGTTTTAAATATGTATTTCCTACTTTAAATTCTACCCTAGCCACTTAAGTATCTTTAGGATGTTAGAGATCTTGTTAAACTCTCGGAAGCATCCTCATCAGAAAAATTAGGATAGAGTATGTTATAGTGATTAAGAGATTACATGAGCTCATATTTCTATGTGCTTAAAACAGTGTCTTAACATTGTTTTAATGTAATTTTTCAGCAGATAAACCTCTTAATGATAAGTGTTCAAATATCAGAAATTATATATTCTCTATAGTCTACTTACCCATTAAATTACATATTTTGCTTTTTATATGTGTGAAATTTGCTTGTGTTTAAAGTTTGTTGAGTTGCCCTCTCCTCTGTCTCCTAGAGCTGCTTACCATCCAGAGTTCCCAACTGTTCTGACAGCTTTAGAAATAGACAATGCTGTTGTTGCAAACAGCCTGATTGACATGCGGAGCATAGAGACAGTGCTGCTGATCAAAGTAAGGCCAGTGGTTCATATATGTATGTAGTTCCTGCCATTTAAACATCCTCATAACTGATTTTTTCATAGATATGTTTCACTATTCTACTTTTATCTCATGGGAGAATTTATAGGGTAATACAGCATTGGTTGGTTTGTGCATTTTGTTTCCAAAGAAACAGTTATCATGTTTGGGTGTTTATAAAATATTTCATAAATATATTATTATGGGAATTATTTTGATGTTTAAATAAAAGTACTTTAATTTTCTTACCAATGGGTATATCGATCAGAAATACTTTGGCAGTGTTTTAAAAATAAATACTTTTTCATTCTAGAATAATTCTGTAGCCCGTGCAGTCATGCAGTCCCAAAAGCCACCCAAAAATTGTAGAGAAGCTTTTACTGCTGATGGTGATCAAGTTTTTGCAGGACGTTATTATTCATCTGAAAGTACAAGACCCAAGTTTCTAAGCAGAGATGTGGATTCTGAAATAAGGTTTGAATTAATGCTTCACTATTTTATTCCCAATGTCCCCTTTGGGTTCCATTTTCTGTGATTTATTTAGTGTTTGGTCTTAAAAGTTTCTTTAACTAGATGTGGAATTCAGCACTTATTTTGATAATAGTATTTAGGAGCAAATGCATAAAATATCCCTGCCAGTTCTTCTACACATGCTATAGTATCAAAAGTTGTTACCTGTCCTTAAGCTGTAAGGATGTTTTGTACTAAACATTCGAAATAGTGCTTGCTTGGGCAGCATGTGTACTGAAGTTGGAACAACATAGAGAAGACTAATGTGTCTTCTGCAAAAGGATGGATTGCATATTTTGAAGCATTCCATGTTGAAGAAATAAAGAATGTTCAGTAGCTGTACCACTGCTCACTATTGAGTTTCAGTAATTTCCTTTTTTTTTTTTTTTTTTTTTTTTTTAAATTAGTCCAGCGTGCTGGGCTACTTTCAGACTTCTTTATCTGTCTCATTTATAGAGTTACATTGTTTGAGAGAGCAAGAAAGAAGGTCAGTTGGTACAATTAAAACACTAGTCTGGGAAAATAGAGATGGAAGAGAAGACTAATTGGGAACCTTAAAAAAAGAATCATTACCAAATTACATACGGGGGTTTACAGAAAACAGTTTTTTGATACTATAGCATGATTTCCCAATTAAACTAATGCCATTTGGTGAATTGATGCCTTAGGCATGAGTTAATGACTTAGAGGTTGTTTAGGATAATTTAATTTCAGATAAAGGGCTATTGCTGGTGCTGTCCTTGTTGCTTGGCTGAGGCTGAGGAGAAAGGATCCTTAGTAGAGTAGTGCCCACCTTGCATAAGGTGCTAGATTCATCCTCTAGCGCTCCTCCAGAGGAAAGGAAGGAGAAGAGGGCTCACCTACAACAGTTGTGCCAAAAGAAAAGGATTCTAAGTGACTTACATGTGGAAGAAAATGAGGGGTTTGTTGAAGTTTCTCATTTTCAGATAATGAATACTTTTCATGTGATTGTTAAAAGTAGCATGAAGTTATTTCAAGGTTTTGGAAAGCCGGGCAGTGGTGGCGCACGCCTTTAATCCAAGCACTCGGGAGGCAGAGGCAGGCGGATTTCTGAGTTCGAGGCCAGCCTGGTCTACAGAGAGAGTTCCAGGACAGCCAGGGCTACACAGAGAAACCCTGTCTTGGAAAAAAAAAAAAAAAAAAAAAAAAAATGGTTTTGGAAATTTAAAATTTCTTGATAAGCAGTAGAAAAAGGGTTGGGGGAAAAACCCCACCAAATGGATGTTGTAGTACTTGGTTTAGTTTTTCAACCCAAGACAGTCTCCCTGCTAGCAAACTATGTATGATGGATAAGCAGGCTCTTAAAAGTGATTATTTATGGATTAAATTGAACTTCATTGTAAGAAATTTGGTAGACATTACTAAAGTAGTATACTTTAGAATCTCTGGTTTCATTTGTTCCTTCATACAAATACTTAGTGCTTGCCAAATGTGATAAGAGGGAGTGGGTAATTTATACATGAGCAGTACTGTGGAAACCATCAAAATACAGTGCAGAATTCAAGACTGATTGTTATTCTGGAATACATTCATCTGATTCAAGCAACTTGTGTACATAGTACATTAGATACCAAATGTTCTTTGTCCATGTGTAAACTAGTCAGGCAGAGCACTGTAGTATTTGCTGGACTGCTGCAGAGAGACCATTTGTAGTTTTGGCATTTGCCATGTTTACTTTCCATCCTCTTTTTCTTCTATTCAATACATGTTGTTAGCATTTTTTTCTTAAACAAGACTTGTTAAGCTGTTCTTTAAATCTCCTCTTACCACTCTGTGTGTGTGCGCACACACACATGCATCCCCCGCTGGCCTAGCTGGTAAAAACATTCTTCCAGATCCACATTTGTGTTTCTATAGTCGTGAGGCAAAGTCTCTTGCCCAATCATATTTATTTAATGTTGCAGTATAGTCTGTCTTATTATTGAAGGATTGAATCTTCATCCTGTTTCAGTTTCCTCCTAACTCCATGCATAATTCCTAGAGCACAGAATTCACATTATAACACTTGCTAATCAAATAAGTAAAACTTCTGTAGATGATTTTTTGACATTTCTGCTAGTTTTCACTAATAACTGTAACTTCTTAATTTGATAGGATTATAGAAATGCTTTAATGGATCAAATGCATTTTGTAAATAAGTTCTTATAAATAAACTTTTCTTGTTATAAAGGAGCAAGATATATGAGAGTTAAAGTATTTTTTATCTTCTCTATCAAGTGACTTGGAGACTGAGATTGAAAATAAAAAGGGCCACATAATAAATCTTCAGCACCGTCTGTCTGCCCTTGAGAAGGATATTAAACGCAATGAAGAACTTCTTAAAAGGTGCCAACTACATTATAAAGAAATAAAGGTAAAAAACTAAATAATAGCCTTTGGTTTTCCAACTTACCATTTCCGAGTTAATTGTATAATTTTATCATTCATCTTCTCAAAATACTTTGACTTCAAGCCAGTCTTAGGAAGAACTTTCATTTATGTGTTATATTAATTAGTGTTTGTTTCTGTTGCTGTGATAAGGCTCCATGACCAAAAGCAACTTGGGGAGGGAAGGTTTGTTTTTGAAGCGTCAAGTTCCACATCAGAGTCCATCATTTAAGGAAGTCATGGTAGGAATACAAGGCAAGAACTAGAAGCAGGAGCTGATGCAGACGCCATGGAGGAGCGCTGCTTACTAGCTTTCTCCTCATGGCTTGCTCAGCCTGCTTTCTTAGAGCACCCAGGACCACCAGACCTGGGTAGCACTGCCCATGGTCAGTGGCATCCCACATCAATCACCAATCAAGAAACTGCACTACAGACTAGCCTCCAGGCTAGTTGGGTGAGGCCTTTATTTATTTAAGATTAATTTTATGTGTATATGTACACTGTAGCTGTATTCAGCTGTATTCACCAGCAGAGGGCATCAGATTCCATTACAGATGGTTGTGAGCCACCATGAGGTTGCTGGGAATTGAACTCAGAACTTCTGGAAGAACAGTTTGTGTGCTTATCCACTGAGCCATTTCCAGCCACCACCACTACCCGGCACCTGAAGTGGGGGAGGGGGGTCATTTTTTTAAATTAAGATTTTTTTTTTCTTCCAGATGACCCTAGCTTGTGTTAAGTTGACATAAAACTAGCCAGCATATGTGTGTTGTATCTATCAGTACTTTGAAGTTTTTAAAAATGAACATAAAATTTTGTTTCTTGATAACGTTAGGTACAGTTAAAAGCTGCCTGTATGTAAATTTAAGAGAATGCATTAGTGAAAATAATAGACAGCATTACAGTACTTTCTTAAAAATAAGTTTGACTACATAGGCCTATGGACCTCCCAGGGATTATTTGGCTCTTTGGGGAACACTGGATTTTTATAGTAATCTTGCAATAATTTGAAAAATGGGGTATTTTTAAAAAAGTGTTTTTACTGACTCGACATTGTGATCATTTTAAATCCTAAAGTGGATTTCTTCTATCTTCTTTGTGTAGAAATGGATTAGTAGTAAGATTGATCAAGGTGGAATGCATATGAATGCTTGCTTTTCCTTTGGTTCATTTAATAATGGTATCTCCCCTTTGTTAACTATTGTATGCTGCTGTATTATATGCATAGTAGATCTTTGTGGTTTAATATAATCTTTCAAGGATATTTGTTTCTATTAAATTCTATATACTTTCTTTTTTAGATGAAAATAAGAAAAAATATTTCTGAAATTCGGGAACTTGAGAATATAGAAGAACACCAATCTGTAGATATTGCAACCTTGGTAAAATACTTTTCTTCAATTTAAATGTTAAAGGATAAAACAGTAACTTAGCTTAGTGGCTCACAAGTCTCACTTTTAAAAAGATCCTTCAATTGTAGCTATCTTTATGATTACCATTGCCATTCATAAAACATACCAGATTTTACCTGAACTATGGCCTTTGGGATTCTCGATGTTCTGTGTATGTGACTTGCATGCATAATAGATTTTCCTTGTTCCACATAAGGTAAATGTTAATTTCTCTGCAAGGACAGAGGTCAGGACTCTTTTGTGTATTTTATTTTCCAGGTTTATGTTTCATCTTAATTTTTTACATGTTTTCTGAATTTTAATTTTTTAGCTGTTTGACATTCTATTTAACTTTTTCTGGAATGCAACAAACAAGCTAAATAATTCATGTCCTACCTCAGTGGATGGCAGTATATTACCTGCCATAGCAGTAAAACAGGAAGGTTTTTGTGCTGCAGAGCTTTGGCTACTGAGTTTTATTAGTAGTCATGTTTCCTGCTTTTTATCTTTATTGGTAACCTACCTTAAAGACATAGGTTATATCTTGTTTTTTTTTTTTTTTTTTTAACTTAGCCACTGTCACATTGTCACAAAATACTTATGTACACTTAAGTACATTTTGAAAATGTGATAGCGTTTGATAAGCTCCCATTTAGAGTATGAAAGTATTTTGTCTGCTTGTTCATGTTAGCTCTTGATTTTTGCTGTTTTTCTTTCCTCAGAATTGTCTGTATATTTTTTTCTTTTGGATAACTTGTATTTAATTTAAGTATATTTTTAAAATGTTATCAGGAAGATGAAGCTGAGGAAAATAAAATAAAAATGCAGATGGTGGAGAAAAATATGGAGCAACAAAAAGAAAACATGGAGAATCTTAAAAGTCTAAAAATTGAAGCAGAAAACAAGTATGATACAATTAAATTGAAGATTAATCAGCTATCAGAGCTAGCAGATCCACTTAAGGTATTATGTAATTGTTATTCTGTCTTCTATGTCTTTTATGTTAGAGCTTAATCAACAAACTCATTGTATCTTGCCTTAAAGATCTTTACTGGTCAGATATAAATATAAACATAAATTGTTGAATCAGGTCAATTAATACAAAATAGTCTGCTCTTGTTTTTAAAAGAATAAATAATTGTAACAAAACCATAGCTGTTTCTTTATCCACCAGAAGCAGCGGAAGTAGGGTGTCTTTGAATGCCTGTTATTTCTGCTTCTGCCTGAATCTTCCCATCTTTCCATTAGTTACTCATGGCTTAGCAGCTGGGAAAAGCATCTTGAAGTACAATGTCACTTAACCCACTTAAGTAACTTTGCAGAACTTTGCAGTAGATTTAAGACTGACTTCTTTGCCATGTTTTGAAACAAGTTCTCACTGTATAACCTTGGATGGCTTTGCACTAACGTATCAGTCCACCTCTACCTCCTGAGTGGTAGCATTCAAGTCTTGGCAATGGGCTGATTTTCTTTGACTTTATTTTTAGCAATGTACTATTTGTAAATAAAATAAAATGAGCTGAATTAAATTAATTAATTATAAATTAGTAATTTATAAATAAATTAATAAGGTAAACTGAGTTTTAGGCCATACTGGATAGATTTGTTATCCTTTACCTTACTGTTAGTGCCATTTCAATGAGCAGTTCTCTATTTTCAGAATTTGGAATTTTATTGATAAAGCACAATTCACTGGTAAATGAACTATTAGGGATGTACAATTTAATCATTAAAGTAGAAGAAAAACAAAAGATAATATTCACTAAATAAGACAACAGAAAATAAGCATTAACGTACAAAAATCCCAAAAATGGGAAAAAAAAAAAAAAGACAAACTATTTTGTTTTAAAATGAAGAATGAAACTTGTAAATGTCAAAACTTGAAGAATATGTAAAGTAAAATTTTGGTCTCAAGAATTGCAACAGTGCCAACAATAAAAGTAAAGTAACATTTAAAATCTTACGCCAGTAACAAATTGAACAGAGCCACTTAATCTGAATCGTGATGTGCTAAAGTAGAATAGAAGAAAGATTAGCAGATCAATTATGTACTCAGGAGACTTAAGAAAGAATGAAGAGCAAGCTGTTTTGGGGGCTTGTTTCATTTGTGTGTCTCTGCTTTGTATATGTGGCTGGGACAAACTCAGAGCTTTTTGTATGCGGTGTAAGCACTGTGCCCCTGAGCTGCTTCTCTCTGCTTGTATTGTATTTTCTTGTGCTCTGAATTCGATTTTGAATCCTCTGTGCTTAATTAATATCTAAGATCAAACAAGCCCTTGACTTGGGAGTTCTTAAGTAAGTTCAGTAAGAGGCAACAAGAATTTTTTTTATCTTAACTTTTTCCCCTTGGCTTCAAATTATTGAAAGGTAGGAGCTGGGTCCTTTGGTAAACCTGTTTGTAATCAAGTACTAGCAGGGATGTTTTCCCCTCGTCAGAATGTCACAGTAGCTGTCAGTCACAAAGCCAAGATGCTTTTCTAGCAAAATCATTGTATTCCTAATACTCCCACCATGATATGTTAGCAGTTGCCAGGTAAATAGGGAGTGTACTTGCCAGTGGGACTGTCCTCTGTGTTAGTCAGTGGGAGGTTGTCACTGAGGAGGTTGTTACTGATTATTGAGATCTTGCCCAATGGATGCTTTTTTCTCACTGAAAAGTGCAGCAGGCACTTTATCAACCAAGTTGTTTCCTGCCTATTCTCAAAAGCCCCAAAGCACTCACCCTGCTGTTGATGATCCTTTCTTTATAGATTATTTTGTCTTTATTAAAACAGGATGAATTAAATCTTGCCGACTCTGAAGTGGATAGCCAGAAACGAGGAAAGCAGCATTATGAAGATAAACAGAAAGAACATTTGGATACCTTAAATAAAAAGAGAAGAGAACTTGACATGAAGGAAAAGGAGCTACAGGTTATCCAGTGGTTTTGTTTTTTTGTTTTTTGTTTTCCTTTCAAATTAATTTATCTACAATGTAAATTGTTAAATTTTTATATTTTTTTCTAGTTTCTGTTATTTTTACTTTTCCACTGAAACTAGATTTTTTTCCCCATACAATATTATAGTTTCTCATTACAGTTCCCCTCCCCAACTCCTTCTAGATTTTCCCCACTTCTCCCACTCAAATCCACACATTGTCTTTTTTATTAGAAAGTAAACAGACATCTAATAATAATAGTAAAACAAAAACAAACCAGAATATGACAAAACAAAACAATAGAAAATAAAGAACCAAAGGAAGAAAACATAAAATTCATGTATATGTCGGGACATACATTTTCACACACAGAAATCCCAGAACAAAAATTGAAGGTATAACGTATAAAATTTGAAGCAAAATATCTGTAAGGTTAAAAACAAAAAACAAAAAAAAAAAACACCCCAGACCAAAGCATTAGAGCCAACAAAATCTTCAATGAGTTTGTTTGGTGTTGGCCATTTACTTACTGCTGGGCATAGGCCTTACCCATGAGTGTAGCTAGTATACCTAGTGAATCCCTTGTAGAATACTAGTTTTTCCTTTGTAGGTGACTATCATTTGGAGATGGCTTCTGGCTTAGGCATGGAGTCTTAACATCTCAGCCCTGGGACCCCATCTGGCTTAGATATCAGTCATGTTGTCTAGAATGTGTTGCTTCTTTGGTGTTCTCTATCCCCAACAAGTTAAAAATCTTTCTGCCTCCTCTTCTGTGGAGTTCCTGACCCTTGAGTTGAGGAATTTGACAAAGACATCCCTTTTAAGATGGTGTGTTTCAGGGTCCCTCATTCTGCACATTGTGTAGCTGTGGGTCTTTATTTGTTCACATCTGCTGTAGGAGGAAGTATCTCTGATGATGGCTGAGCAAGGTACCAAGTTGACGAATATATCACAGTGTTGGCAGGAGCCATTATATTGTTATATTCCTTTAGCAGAACACAGAACAATAGTATTTGGTTTTCCCCTAGATCCCTGTCCTGTCTAGTTTCAGGTTCTTGGCCATCAGGCAGTCAGTGCAGTGTATGGGTTTCATGTCATGGAATGGGCCTCAATTCTAATCACATAATGATTAGTTACTTCAACTCTTGTGCCATCATTGTACCAGAGTGTATTGTATGAAGTCTATTGTAGACTGACGGGTCTGTAGCTGGGTTGGTGTTTACTGTTCTCCTCTGGTATTTTGTAGCGTACCTTCCAGTACCATGAACACTTCATTGGGGGTAGATAGATACCAGGTAGACTTCTCCATGTGCAGTGATTTGTGTAGACGTTGTCTTCAGCAGTAGGGCCTTACCATCAGTTTGTGGAGAGCAACCCAGAGCCTTGGCGGTAGCCTGTGTTACTTTGGAGGTTTCCAGGAGGTCCCTTAGGCCAACAGTTTAATTAAATGTGACCCATTCCTGGAATTAGAGGTTTTATTTAGTGGTAAGCAATGTTTAGTTGGGGCTTTGTCTTCCTGTTACTGGTGACTTAGGTTTTTTTCATGTATGAATATATGTTAAAAAGTGTCTGTTGTGTTTGGTTTCCATACAGCCTTTATTTTTTTCAGTTTTTAATAATGAACTGTAGAGTGATAGGCTTCCACACGAGGTTTCTGTGCATGTTTCCTTTTGCTTAATTCTCTTCTGCTCCCTATTCTCCCTGGTCTCTCTGCTCTCCTTTCTCTCCTATACTCTTTTGTTCCCATCCTTCTTTCCTTCCTTAAGACTCCCTTTTTTCCATGTCATGTTTCTAGAGAAAAACAAATTGTCTTGAGTTTTTGTTTCCTAAAGGATAACATGTGCTTCTGTGAATTGACAGAAGAGAACTTAGTGTCTCTTGGAATCTGAGGACTAACTAGACCAGATAGTCTTCCATTGTGTTTCAGTGGTTGAGAAAATGGCTCTCTCAGTTTGCAAACCTTATTAAGTGCATGCCACTTAATGTCAGCACTATGTCTATCTGTGCATTGCTGGGGTATATGCTGACTTGAGTTTAACTCCTGTCAGCTGTGTCTGTTTACAGCTAAATAGGCACTGTGTTTTCATGGAATAATTGAAGGCAGTCCTGTTGTATGTGGTGGATTCCATCTTTGCTTATATTACAAGTAAAATGAGTGGAACTCTTAATTTGTTTCCATATTTGTTTCAGACATAATACAGTAGATTATAAGATCTATATTGTATAAGAAAATACTTAGAATTTTCTTCATTGCATATAAAACAAGATGGTTTGTTTGTATTTTCCATACCTCTCTTGTTCAGAGTACACTCTATAAATTATACGAGAAGCTGTCATCAGCCTCAGCATCCTGATATCACTACTACACTTTTTTTTTCCACTAGGAAGTAGTAGAATTCTTACAAGTTATTAGTTTTGTGCATAGGGATATACTTTTCTTCCAATATTTCTAATGATGTTTAACTTTGTTTCTTCAATGTAAAACATGGATAGAAAACACTTTTAATGTAGGGTGGAAAGCTGGCTTAACAGCTAAGAGCATGGTAAGAAACTTGAATCTACTTTACAGCATCCACACTAGTGTTAACAACTGGCTATAACTTCAGCTCCAGGGTGATCCAACATCTTTGGCCTTCACAGGCATCTGTAGTCATGGACATTTACATAATTAAATACAATAAATCTTTAAAAAATGCTGATAGTAAATATATGTCTTAAATCTAAGCTCATTTTACTTTGCATATTTTGGCAGAATTAGTATAATGAATTATAATATCAAGAAAAATTTTAAGATCGAAACATCTATTTTCTTAGGAGAAAATGTCACAAGCAAGACAGATCTGCCCAGAACGGATAGAAGTAAAAAAATCTGCATCAATTCTAGACAAAGAAATTAATCGATTAAGACAAAAAATTCAGGCAGAACATGCTAGTCATGGAGATCGGGAGGAAATAATGAAGTAAGTGGTCATTAATTTTCTACTTTAATGTATTATCCATAGATATTATTGAGACATGTTTTATATGTAGGTTTAATTTGGATGAAGAGTTGCTATTGTTATGTAATTGACTGAAGTACTCTGTTAGATGAGCATTACAACAGTGGAACAGTACCTTATGGAATGGCATTTTAACATAAAGGCAGTTTATATTATTATTCATATGGATGGAAAAATATTCAGCTTCACGGGTAACCAAAAACTGCAAATAAAATAATTAGGAGCTTTTTTTCCATATACATGAAAATGAATGCAGTGAAAACATTAATAGTCCAGGTCATTGAGGTCTTAGTGAAATGGGTAGTCTTACATTACTGATAAAAAGAAAGGCTGTAAGAGAAACAGGAGTTTATAGTTTTGCTGTTTACTTACAGGACTTTGGACAATTATCAAATTTTCTTTAGCCTTAATTTCTTCATTTTCCATAATAACTTAGGTTTTGTTACAAAAATCAAACATAAGACTCTATAATAAATAGAATTTAGAGGAAACAGCTTATAGTTGTTAAAACTTCTGAAAAGCATTTAATCAGTATAAATTAAAATGCTTCACAGAATATTTGATGCAGTTTTAAATGAGTCACTGCGTTTATAATGTCACCATCTAAAATGAGAAAATATTGTACCAGTTCCTTAAATAGGTATTATTATTTTTAAAAAATGAAATGTTAACAATAAATAGTATACAGCTCTGAAGAATGGTTAAAAAAAATAGAAAGATTAGAACTTTTCTACAAAACCTCTTTTTAGGTTACAAAATGCTAAGAAAGGGATACAGCAAGGTAGCTCAGCAGGAAAAGGACCTGCTGCCAAGCCTGATGGCCTGAGTTCAGTCCCCAGGATTCACATGATGGAAGGAAGGCACTGACTTCATTGATTATCTCTAACTTCCACATGTGCCATGGTGCCACATAAATACACACACAACACATGTCTTTTAAAAACAAGTTTGACGAAGCAAGTGATCCCAGCTTCATTTTTCAAAACAGTGGGGAAGAATCTGACTATAAAGAAGTTTTTGTAGGCAGTACATCTCTAAAAAATGTTTGTAAACTGCATTATTTGGCTATGGATTCCACTCAAAAGTAGTATACTAGCATACCCAGGGCTCAGGGTTCGATCCTTAGTACTGCAGTTCTCTATGCATGCATGCATATATGCATATATGTGTATGAATGAGCTGAGGAGGAGTGACTGAGTAGTATAACAATTCTTGCTGTGCAGTCACCATGCCCTGAGTTTGGATTTCTTGCACCCTTGTAAACCTGATGTGAGGATACCTGTCTGTACAGCAGGCTGCTGGTTTCCCTTCCAATGTGGCACTTTTGAGTAGCCATGCCTTCCTTACCTCATAGCTTCTTTAGGATGGTAGGATTCCAGTATTGACCCTTCTTTCCTTTATTGACATCAATTACTAAGAAAACCTTCTGGTATAACCCCAGTGGTTTTAGAAGGTGTCAGTTTACTAGTGTTTTCTAAGATATGCCACCCCTGAGCCCTAACCTGAGTACTTATGAACATGTTTTCCATCTTAACCACATTTTCTAAGGCTAGGACTTTGTTTTTTCCTCTTCACAGTTGTGTTGTTTCTCTCCTGTAACATTCATTCTTTGTGGAAATATACTTTGACTAGAAATTAATGGAATCGGCTGTTCTTAGACCCTCTACACTGTTCATTTCCTTTTCTTTCCAGTTAAATATATTTGAGACCTTACTTTTGTGTTTGTATTTATTTACTGACTATTTTATTTATAAAATAGGCAGTACCAGGAAGCAAGAGAAACCTATCTTGATCTGGATACTAAAGTAAGGACTTTAAGAAGGTTCATTAAATTATTAGAAGAAATAATGACCCATAGGTACAAAACATACCAACAATTTAGACGGTAAGTACGTTTTAAAGATATGACTTTTTTAGAATCTGTAGTTAAAACAGAATGCTGATCTGAAAGAACCTTAACAGCGAGCTTACCCAGTTTTCCCACTGTTAGGTAACCTTTACTAGATAACTCTCAGGTGCTGCTTATTGCCTAGTAGGTCGTTAGAGTAGGAACTCAGTGCTGCGAAACAGTTATTTTACTCTTGGACATAGCATGTTTCTAGGGGAGGTTAGGAGGACTATTAAAGCAGTATCTCAACTAATTTACCATGGTCTGCGATTATGGTGTAGGTCCATGCTTGCAAACCTCTGTTTTATTTACTGTAATATCTTCAGTGTTAATAACTGTGCTTGATGTAGCTGAGACTATATCAAGGAAAGGAGCTATTAATGACATACCAAAAGATGCACAGTCTCTCAGGAGTAAATAGATCCCCCCACACACACCAAAGAAGCAGGCCAAAAAACAAACAAATAAACAAACCTAGAAGACGATGGTTAGGGGATATAACCTCTGTTTTCCCCAGACAGTCCCTCAGTGATACTTTTTATTTCTCTTCCAATATCTACTATTGTGTTTTTGTTTATATTGTGTATATGTGTGTTTGGAGGAAGTCTGAAGTTCATAAGTTCATAACAAGTGTGCTTCCTTTATCAACCCTTCTCCCCCACCCCCTTTTTTTTTTGTATTTATAGCCAGCATCTTTTGCTGAGCTAGAAGCTCATCAATTTGGTTAGGCTGCCTGGTCACTGAGCTTCAAGGATCTACACCTGTCTGCCCACTTACCTGCCCAGTACTGGAGTTAGAGGAGTATGAGACTTCTACATGGGGACTTTTATATGCTTCTAGGGATCCAGGTCGTCACACTTGGGTGGGCACTTCAATAATTGAGTCATCTTTCTGACCCCAAAATTGTACACTCATAAGGCAATAGAAATAAAAATATACATAGCTATTGTATATGTGGGGAAATTCAGAGGAAGCATTAATTTTGTATGTGTATATATATATTTTTAATTTGGGGTATGTGTATATACTGTATGCTGTGGCATGCATGTAGAGATTAGGGTAGTTTGCAAGAGTAAGTCTTTTTCTTTTACTATTGAATCTTGAGATTGACCTCAGGAGCTAGGTTTGGTGGCAGGCCTTTGTATACATTGTGCTGGCCAATAGGTGAAGCGTTACGATAAAATGTTCCATCATAGTCTTCAACTAAATGATAGAAAACATTGGAATACATGTTTTAAGTTGTCGAACTTTTCAAGTAGGGTGTTCATAATGGGACACAGTGATTGTGTACATTTGTGGAGTGAAGTGTGACAGGTCAGTTCATGTACATAGATAGTTTGCAAAGATCAGATCAGGGGAATTGGCTTTTCCATCATGGTAGGTATTTATCTTCTTGATGGAAATATTTTTAGAACTTGAATTAACCTATTAGACTGCCTTTAACGTTTTCTTGGCCGACTTTTTGAAGCTGATTTTGTGCTAGCTTGGCACTCTTCTTACCAGTGCTTGTGAGTGGAGAAACAATTTATTGGTAGCTTAAAGGGCTTTCATTAGCAAAATCTGGGAGAATCTGAGGAGCACAGTAACTCCACCCTGGTAAAGATAGAGAAGTGAAGGTGGGAGTCACTCAGTCAGTAGGGCACTTGCTATGCAAGCAGGAGGACCTGAGTTTGAGCACCTATTTTGTGCTCTATATAAAAGCTGGACACAGAAGAGTTGGGCACCATAGTATATATTTATAATTTTATTAACGGGGAGGTAAGAATAAGAGGTTCTGGGCTAATAAAACAGCTAGCTGGGTAGGCAAGCCCCAGAGCAGTGAAAGACTGTGTCACAAATAAGATTGACAGAGTTACTGGATGGCTCAGCAGTTAAAAGTTCTGGTTGCTCTTCTAGAGTTCAATTCTCACCACCCTCATGGCACCTTGTAACCATCTACAACTCAAGTCATAGGGGATTTTTGTCCTCTTCTGGACTCTGTGGATACTTCATGTATGTGGCCCACAGACAAACATGCAGGCAAAATACCCATAAACACACAAGCCTAGAAACATGTACACAAGAAAACCAAGGTGGATAGCACCCATCAATGACAGGTGAGGTTTTCTGGCGTATGTACACATGTACATACATACAAAAAATTAAGGGGAAAAGGTAACTGAGGCAACAGAAGGCTTCTTTATAGTGTGGTCCAATGTCATCTGACAGTAGAAAAGAAATGATGGAGCTTGCATCATATGAACAAGGGATAAAGTATTACCCTTACCTTTTTTTCTAATATGAACTTGGGGAAACTGGCAAATAAATGAGATGCATATGTACCTTCATATCTCTAAAGCTTAATTCCTTTAAGGACAAGATTTCTTTTACGCATTAGAATTATAATGCCTTGAATAAACTATTTGGGTGACTAATACATTTATATTGGGTGACTGTCATAATGGGGCATATTAAATGTGAAATGATACCTTTATTCATTTTACTATTTTTGTATACAATTAATGAACTTGATAAAATCTAAATACAGATAAATATTAAAAACATGGAGGAAATCATGTTAAATCCACCTATTTTATACCATGTTGAATACTGTTCTGTATTTTAACGTGCCAAATTATTTTTTGAAGGTGTTTGACGTTACGATGTAAATTATACTTTGACAACTTACTGTCTCAGCGTGCTTATTGTGGAAAAATGAATTTTGACCACAAGAACGAAACCCTTAGTATATCAGTAAGTATCATGATAAAGTATCTTCATCATTAGTTGCTTCTTTTCTTTTCTTGAAACATTGATTAGCCTTATCCTGTTTTCTACAGATAACAGGAAAACAGGAACTTATCTCTAAGTTAAAGATGGTCTTTGCTAGTATGTTTAACATTAGGTTGCTGTTTACCAAGGTAGTAGCCTAGAGTTTCTTTCCAGAGACAATCACATTGTTTTCTTAGGATGCTAAGGACAGTTTTATTTATTATAATAACAATTTACCTTGTCAATCCACTCCAACTGTTTTAAGTTTTTGCCCAGTACCATGTGTAGGACATTACAGAGAGTCCATTGTCGGCAGTCTCACTGGGAAGCCATGAAATTTATACCTTATAATTTAATTTTCTGTTGTATTCACCTTTATAGATTCTGTGGTTGTGGAAGGAAATTTGTACAAAGGGTGTAGTGTGAGGATATGGGTTAAATGTTGCATAGGAACTTAAAAGACAGTTACCTGCTTTAAGTAGTAATTGTTGCTCTTGGTACAATAATTTTATCCTTCTATTCTAATGTTCACAGTAAATATTAGATGCTTGGATTGCTTTTGTCATCTAGAACTTCTACATTTAAGCAAATTCGGATGTTAATTTTACTGTTCTTTGTTTAAATTATCACTTGTAAATCTTGGTCACTGTCCACCCATTTATTTTTGAGATCCAATCATTTAAAGATCCAGATTTGAACGTACTGGAAAGAATTAGGCTTGTGGTTTGGGAGGTGGTATATCATGATAACCCATTGTTTTTACTGCAAAAGTACAAGGAAATTACAAAAAAACTCTTAAATTTTTAAAGACATTGAAAAGTTGTGGAGGCAACAGCAACTAGATGAATTGAAATCCCAAGAAGTGGGAGAGTCTGTCCAAAGGAAGCTATCATTGCTGGATGTTTTCTTTCCTGGAGGTGTTTAATGGAGCTTGGAATGTTGGTGGTTTTGGGGGTACTAAGACAAGACAGCAGAACTTGGGGAATGTTTAGGCACATGACTAGTATTTCAGTTAATTCTTGAGGGCTGAAGTTTACATGGTTAGCCAAAGGAACTAATGCAGATGAAATAACTTAAGTCTTAGTAAAACTACCAATCTACTCTGGTCCAGCTTTCTCCCAGATTAACTGTCAGTCAGCCTTGAACATATGTACATCCTAATCAAATGGAAAGTTGCTCCACCTTGGTGGGGTATTTTATTGTCTTGTGTCTGTTCATATACAAAGCACCAAGCATAAAGTTAGAAGTCAAGCATGTTGCTCATGCTTACCACTTATTATTATTATTATCTGTACCAGTTTTTCTAGCCAAAATCAAAGAACAAAAGAAATAGATTATAAAGGAAATAAAATTCCTTACATTTGTAATTAACATGCTCATCTGTGTAGAAAACCTGGTGACATTGGTGACATCTACAAAACAAGGAACTATAATTGGTTAAAAGTAGCTGTCAGGGGTACAGGCACAGTCAGCATTCAAAAGTGAGTTGTATGTTTATATATTAGCAACATGATCAAAACCTATAACAGCATTAAGATGTAAAACAAAGAAATCTGACCAAAAATGTCTAGAATTATTCTCTGAAAAGCTAAAAAAAAAAAAAAAAAAAAAAAAAGTACTGAAAGATTAATGAAGACCTATATGAGAAATTCAAGGTTTTCATGACTCAAAAAGACCCTGCAGGGCCTGAGGAGATGTCCCATCTAGTAACTTGTTTGCTGTCCAAGCATTAGAGCTCAAGTTTGGGTCTCCAGCATTGCATAAAAAGCCAACCACTAAGCACTAGTCCCAGTGCTTTGGAGACTTAGTCAGGTGGATTCATGCGACTAACAAATCTGAGTCAGTGGGCTCCACGTTTAATAAGCAACTCCATCTCAGAAAACTAAGGGAGACTGATTGAGGAAAACACCTCTGACATATTCACTGCACACACATGTGCATACAAGCGCATACAAGCATACATGTACAACACACACAGTTCAAACATGTCAAAATTTCAGTTCTTCGCAAATTGGCCTATAGATTCAGCACCATTTGTGGTATGTTTTGTAAAATGCAGTGTGATGCAGGGAGAGGGGATGCCTTAGCTGGGCCTTGCTGAGGTATTCATCCACCCCTCTACCCCTGAGCCATAGGATGGGTCTAGTATAAAATGAAGTTTATTTGGAGCATCAGAAGGGAGGGTGAGAAGTCAGTGTGGGAAAGAAAGGTGAAAGAGAGAGACAGAAAGAGAGAGGAAAGAGCAAGAAGGGAAGAGGCTGTCTGGGACCACGTGGAGAGAGGGAGATGGGGGAATGAGGGTGGGGAACAGGGTGGGGAACAGAGAGGGAGGGAAAGAGAGAGAAAGGGAGGCCAAACAGTCCTTCTATAGCAAGCCAGGCTTGCTAACCTGACTGTTAGCTATAGGAAACCTGGCTGTTGCTGGGTAACTGTTGGGCGGAGCCTAGAAGAAATGCTAACATTTTATATCAAAATAGCCACAGTCTTTTTTTTTTTTTTTTTTTAGAAATTGGTAACCTGGTCCAAATATGTATATGGAAGTACAAAAATTGTATAAAATGCTAAAATCATTATAATAACTCTGAAAAGGAAGAACAGTATTTGAAGACTTCCATAAACTGAAAGCTGAGTCACAGATAGTAAGGTTCTGTTAGAGACATCCAGATCCATGGATGCCAAGCAGAGATTTCGAAGGTTCCCAAGGGAAACTTAAAAAACAATGAGTGTGTCTTGTATTTTGAATTGCAGTTTTGTACATAAACACTTCTAAAACTTAATCAAATCTCACATTTTAAATTTGTACAGTTTATTGTATCTTTACAAAATTAGAGGTTTTGCTGAATTTATTTGAGATTACATGCCACAGTGTAAGTATGCAGGCATGCAGGCTCAAGGACAACTTGTAGTAGTTTTGTTTGTTTTTTTTTTTTGTTTTGTTTTTTTTTTTTGTTGTTGTTGTTGTTCTGTTTTGTTTTTTTCTTCTACCACCATGTGAGAATAAAATTTAGATTTGGCCCAGGCACCCATACACCCTAAGCCATTGTGCTGGTCCTACTGGGTTTTGTTTATGTTTTATTCTTTTTATCTCAAAGCAATAAAAATTAGCAGATAAATAAAGCTTGGAAATGTGACTTAAAGGAAACCAAGAGTAGACTCAAACTCTTGATAATAGTTACAGGAGTTTGAGGAGTAGTTTACAGGAGTAGTTACAGTAGTTTCATGAAATAAAAGTTAGCTATAAACAAGGTGCAGTCTCAACACAGACTTGTAATCCACATGAAACATGGGTTCTAAAACTTTGAAAATGTAATTACCTGATGTGAAAAACTCACTGATTGGCCTAACAGCCAACTAAATTTAGCTAAAGATAAATTTAACTAAATTCAAGTAAGTTAGAAAGCAATATCTTAGGTAAGCAACATCGAAATAAAACAAAACCAAAAGCCACATAGTAGAGATGAAGAAAGGACACACTCAGCAGGTGCTGTATGTATGAAATTGGAGTCCCACTAAGGACGACAGAATGAGCAAAGAGCAGAAGAACATTCAGAACCAAAATACGTAGGGTCAAGAGCATCAAACTTACCTGTTCTGAGATTCTTCAACATTTTAGAAAGTGATATTAATTATATAATTAATTAATGATAAACCAAAACATCATCGCCACACTGTCTCTAGAGCAACCACTAGAAGAATGTTAAGTGGAGGCAAACCAAGTAAGAGAAGTAGACAAAGAAACTGCTTAGTGAGAAGCCAGGTGTGTCTAGTCACATTTACAATGCTCAGACAGGATTAACACAAATTAGAGGCCTTGTTATGCTAATAAACAGAAGAGGGAAGACCACAAAGAACACAAAGGACAAACACAGTAGGGAGAAATAAAACCTGAAGTTACCAGTAGTTACATTAGGCCTTTGTGGACTATAGGGTATTAGAAGCAAAGATTGTCTGTACAGTGTATAAGTCAAAGTCTGTTAAAAGGAAACAGACTATAAATATATTGCTGTAAGATCCCAGGAGGAGCCTAAGTAAAAACATAGAGCAGAGGCATGTCTTGCAGTTAGATAAGGACGCTTACAAACTGCTACTAATGGCAAAATCAGGTTCATACAGGATCACTAGAGACCAAAAGGAGTGTTTTATGATATTAGAAAGTTAACTTTAAAAAATGCGGATTTTGTATATTCAGAAAAATTCAGAAATATTGAGGAAACTAAAGGGCAAAATAGTTAAATATAGGTGGTAATTTTAGAACCTTTCTCAGTGGTTAATGGAAAAAATCAGGCTAAAAGTCAGTAAAGTTACACAAGCCTTACAGTAGTCACCAAATTGAGCCAGTAGCATGAATGTAGAACACTGGAGAACTGTAGTTTTGCGATGCCTGTGGAACAGTTACCTGTGGAACAGTTAGCATAGACCATTGTCTTCACTCAAAATCTCAATTAATTTCAAAGAATTAAAGTTAAACAGAATATATTTCAAAATTGAGTGAAATTAGAAATAACAAAACCCTAAAGTACCCCAAATTTATAAAATTATACAGCACATTTCTAAATGATTAAGGAATCAGAATAAACCGCATGGGAAGTTAAAGATAATTTCCAGCAACAATTTTAAAAAATGTCAAAACTTGAAGGAGACAATGTAATACTTTTCAGAAGGGAATATGTAGCTCTCTGTACATATTTAAGAGGACAGGTAGGTCCAACATTAACAACGCTCTATCTTGGGAAGGTAGAAGATAATTATGCATTTAGGCACAGAGATCTCGTGGAACTGTGAGAGCAGAAGATGAGATGAGAGAGCACATGTCCAATGGCTACAACTCTGGAGTGCAAAGCAGACTGAACTCCTGGCTCCCTCTTCTAGACAGAGATGGTACTACAAACCTATGATTAAGGAGTGATTATTCATGAGTTACTGAATTCAAATTATTGAGTATCCTTTTGGTAAAACAACAGAAAATTACTTTGAGCCTTTATCTCACATTTAGTATAAAAAGTGATTAAAACTGGTAAAAGTAAAATGTAGAACAATAGACTTCCGGATGAATGGATAATGAAGATATAGTAGATAAGCATAATGGAATGATTGTCAGCCATTAACAAGAATGAAATCCTGACATTTGCCTCAAGATGGATAAAACTAGAGGCTACTACATTAAATAAGCCACACATAGAAAATCAAATAGCACATATTCATGGGAAGTTTAAGAGTTAATGTGAAAACAGTGGGGACAGAGGGGAGGAAGAGGTAGCAGGTACTAAAACAGCTTGATGGGAGTAAGTCCCAGTGCTCCACAGCAGTGTGGCCACTGCTGGGCACAGGAAGTAGTAGATAGTTTAAGAAGAACTAGAAGAGAGATAGATATTCAAAAGCTCTACACACAAGTAAGGGGATAGAAATGCTACTGATTCTGACTTGACTAGTGTATGCTTCAAAACGTGTGGAAATAAACATGTTACTCTCCATTGACAAGTGCCACTCTTACCTGTTAATAAAAAAATAAACCATTTTCATGAAGATTTTTGAAATAGGACACAAAAAAGCAATTTTAAAAAGCAACACTAATAAGGTATACTATTGCCTGGGGAAGGATAATTTTTGGTATATAATACAGCAAAGGAACTAATGTAGAATTTTTTGAGGATAATAAAAGAACAAAAATTGAATCTGCTTTAAAATCAACAAAGACTTAGATTAGATGGATTTACCCACATGGAAGATAAGCACATGAGCAGTGCTTAGGATTGTCAGTCATCAGAGAGGTACAGGTTTATGCCTCATAGCTACTGTGTACCCTAATGGGGATGGAGGATGAGCAAGACTGGAAATGGTTTTGGTAAGGACATGGGGTCAGAACTATAACATTGCTGTTGGGAGGGAAATTACATTAATTTGAAAACCTGTCTACTTTCAGGCATAAATTCAAGGAAAGATGAATGCTTATGTCTTCATAAGATATCCCTACCCCCAGGACATACATTTAAATTCAAAATTTGTAAGCCTCTTATGGTGTTAAAATGAATATATGTTCACTTGAGAACATATGTCTAACATATAAAACTGTTTTTTTCACCTTGTTAAGATCTATTTGTTAGATAGATATAGTATGTCTACATTCTTCTCAAGGTAGAATGCCTCCTTATATTGCTTTATATTATTGTCTCAGGAGATTATGCAGAAGAAATGCTTTTAATATCATTAATTAATTTTTTTACTGTTCCCATGGAGGGTTTTTTTTAAATGTTTACTTATTTGTGTTTTATTTATTTTACATCCTGACCACAGTTTTCCTTCCTTCCTCTCCTCCCAGGACCCCTACCCCCACCCCTTTAAGTGTCTTTTAATTCATTTCCTTTATTCTTGGGTAAGCCTCTTCAAGAGGGTTTATGTTTTGAGAATCTGTACTTATTAAAGCATTGTAACCACTAGATGTCACTGTAATTCTAGTAGTGAAAAATTATCTCACTACTTGAAATGGTTAATACAATGACAGTTTCAGAAGAACTAGTTTAAAATCATTATTTTAATAAATAATGTTTGGTTAAATATTGGATTTACTGTTATAGCTTTGGCATTTTGGTATGTTAGGTTCCATTAAAGTGACAAAAAGTGCTCAGTTTGCTTTTTTTTTTTTTTAAATATTTATTTTATATGTATGGACTTTGGGTCTGCATTACATGTGTGTGCACCAAATCCATGCCTAGTGCCTAAGAAGGCCAGAAGTATATTTGAGATGCCTGGAACTGGACTTATAGATAGGCGTGAGCCACCATGTAGATGCTGGGAAATGAGACTGGGTCCTCTGTAAAGCGTCTTAACTGAGCCATCTCTTCAGCATCTCAGTTTGATTCTTTTAAAGTGAAACAAAAATTGGACAGCTATTAAAAGTATAAAATATTTTGATTGTATTTTCATACTGCTAAATGATCTTAGCTTTACCCCTTCTCTCTCTTTTAACTATAAATTTATTCCTTGTGATCACCCTTAAAGGTTCAGCCTGGAGAGGGGAACAAAGCCTCCTTCAATGACATGCGTGCTTTGTCCGGTGGTGAGCGTTCTTTCTCTACAGTGTGCTTCATTCTTTCCCTGTGGTCCATCGCTGAGTCGCCTTTCAGATGCCTGGATGAGTTTGATGTCTACATGGTATTATTGAATTTTAAGTTTTCTAACTTTTATTTGGTTGGAACAGTTTGAAAGAAAGAGTCTTTTGTTTGTTTCCCCACATTAGTTTGTAATCTTAGTGGTTGGGAAGACCTATAGTTCAGTTCTCTCCATGGTTACTGTGTTGTCCTTCAGAGACCCTGCCCTCCCTGAGCTTTTCTCCATCACCATGTACATACTGAGTGTCTGCATGGCAGGGTCTCCTTCCCTAGCTTATTGTCATCAAATTCAAGGGATCATAAAGGTTTTGCTTAATTCAGGACTTCTGTTGACTGGCTCCCTTGGTTATGGCCAAGCTTTCAAAAAAAAAAAGAAGAAAGAAAGCAAAAGGAATAAAGATGCAAGAGCATTTGACTTTAAAGATTAAAAAAATAGTTTTGAAACCAAGGGCTGCTATAATTACTCCAGTGGCTCTAGTGTCTCAGTTTTTCCATGTAGTAGAAGATTCACTACCTCATTGGGCTATGATGAGGTTCTGGTGACATTCTGTGTCTAATACATGCCATTACTATTTTATACATTGTTGTCTGGTCTCTGGTTCCAAAGCAGCATTCATTTATCAGATATCACTCATGAGCTTGGTCTTTATTTATTGGAGTACCTGACACCTGTCCCACTTCCCTTGAGATGTGTTGTTTTATTTCCTTTTATAGTATCTCCTTTTTAGTCTGCCTTGCTGCCTCCAGTTCTGATGTTATTGAGTGTTTGACATTTTCTGTTTGAATTTTACAGTATTGTCATTTTCCTGGTCACATATTTGTAGAAGTGACATAACATGCATCTGTCCACACAGGCTTATAGACCTACGGATGGAGATCTCCTGTCCTGATCTTATTTGCAATCCAGACCTGTATGCCCCACTACTCATTCTACCATCAGTAAACGGCCAGCATTCTGAGCTCAGTGTGTCTGAGACTGAGTAGATCTTCCTCTCAGATCTTTCTTTTCTAAATGTCTTATCTTGTTAACGACAAGTCATCATTACCATCCTAGTCACCTAGCTTCAAGACTATATACATCTGATTAAGTTGTCTCTGGCCTTGCTTGTTCGTCTTCTCAGTGTTCTACCCTTTCCTCCCTTTTCCCTGTGGTGGCTCTGGTATGTCCCTTTACCTCCAGCCTTGATAACCTATTTCTAGACTCTCAGATTTGTGTCCTGTGGTTTCTATAGCCCACTCCCCCACGTGTTTTATGAGTGTTGGTTTATAAAAATAGACCTAATTGTGGTCACCCTTTTAAAACTCCTAGGTGGTTATATATAAAGTATTTAATTTTGTAAGGTGACATTGAGATCCTTAATGCTGTAGTATCTTCCAAACATTTTAGCTGTGCTGTTTATAACTTTGTAAGTACCATGCCTCTGTCTAGTATGTTTTCATGCATTATGTATTGAACTATGCTTGTCTTTCGATGAGGCCTTTTTTGTGATGCCTTGTGACTGCTACACTTTCTAAATTCTCAGAAACTTGATAGATTTGAAACCAGGCAAGTTTTATATTTTTTTTTCTTGAATAATTAACTATTCTTATGCTTAAAGAGTTACTCTGTAATAGTTGTGTGGTTGGTGTAGTTTCTTAGTGTTTTGTTACTTGTGTCTGAGAGAGGAGACCATAGAAAAGAATGGGGAGAATATTTATTCAGTTAATTTCCCCTTATAGTTTTTGTATTTTTTTCATAGATGAACTTCTTGGCATCACATGTAATGAATAAAACTCTAGAGGTTTGTTTTGGACCAAAGAGTGCTGCTTTTATAGAAATAGCTGATGCAAAACCAATCCTAACTTTTATCTTTCTTCTTCAGGATATGGTTAATAGAAGAATTGCAATGGACATGATCCTTAAGATGGCAGATTCCCAACGTTTTAGACAGTTTATCTTGCTTACCCCTCAAAGCATGAGGTAACTTCTTAAAACTTTCTGTGAACACACATGCGCACCCACCCACACAAATTTATTTGTATGTATTTTGATCATGTGTAGAAGTGACATACATATCATTATTACATCCCTCCGGACACATACACAGCCTCCAAAAGCCACACCTCCCAGATGGAGGTGTCTTATCCTCCTGCAGGTCTAGACCTATGATCCCTGCCACTAGGTATGCCATCCACAAACAGCCAGTATTCTGAGACTCAGTGGGTCTTCCTTTCAAAGCATTTTCCTTTTTCTGAATACACACACAAACACGTATGTATGTATGTATGTATGTATGTATGTATGTATGTATGTATTGTATAACAAGGAGGAAGGGGAAAGAAATCTTCTATATGGGAGATACACATGTACCACACACTAAAGCACACACACAAGTCAAAACAATTCTGAGTGAAAACAAAGTGGGACCAGTATGATTTTCATTTGTAAATGCAACAGTGACCAGGCTAAGGGTGGGGAGTGGTTACTCGGTTTTTCTTGCTCAGCAGATTTACTGTCTTTTACTTTCCTAGATGCTTATACTTATTCATGCTTATTCATGTCAAAGAAGGTTTCTACAATGTAATTTTAACTTGCTTGTATTTTGAATTTGCTCCTCTGTAGTTTTCTTGACCAACTAATACAAAGTGATTTTAGTAGTTTTATTTGTAAGACAAACAAACAATTTAAGATCCCTTACTCTTTGTTCTTGGCTACTTAAAAACACTAGTCTTCTAAAGAGCTCTGCTCTGCTCTTCATCCTTTACCATTGAGGGTTGATCCTCTGTTCTAAAGTAGCCCCAGGAATCCTGTCTGTTTGATTTGGAATATCCAGGTAATTTCAGACAAGGACAAGAGTGTAAAATAGCTGACATAGAAAAAAAAATGTTTTCTTTTCATCCAAATTGAAAACAAATAGGATGTAGAAAGAAGTTTGGGGTTTTTTGTTGCTGCTGTTGTTTTGGGCGGTGGGGTTTTGTTTTGTTTTTATTGCTTATATTGTTGGGAATTGAATCTAGGGTGAGTGAGCTAGGGAAGTGAAGTAGATGAGTGTTAAGTGGGTAAAATCTTTGTTGGGAAATTGAATGATTGCTTTTGCTTTCTCTAGCTCACTTCCTTCAAGTAAACTGATTAGAATTCTTCGAATGTCTGACCCTGAAAGAGGGCAAACCACGTTGCCCTTCCGACCTGTGACTCAAGAGGAAGATGACAATGCAAGTTGACAGCTTAGTGCCTTGCCCTCGTACTGAAAGATTGCGAGGGGGAAACATTTGGACTGGTGGATGAAATAAAATGAGATGAGAGGTACTCTAAAATAAAGAAGCTCCTTTAATATGACCCATCGATTGTGTAAATAAGCCTAGAAAACCAGCTGCTGCCAAGAGTTTAAAATTATGATTGCTTTTCCTTGTGAAAACCAATTTCATAATACTGGTTTTAAATCTTTATGTTTGTTTACTTTGGAGTTTCTGTGTTTTGTTTATTTGTTTTTATCATCTACTTTTATAAATTTTTTCAGGAGTAAAATTTTGTACATAATGCACATGTACATAATCTGTTCAGTTTGGGTTCATTTCTATAGTATTTTGTAAGAATTAAAATAAAAGTTTGAGCACCTAATGTTTAGTTTTGCATTTCCAGGTTGTTACAGTCTAGTTTTAAAACTTGTCTGTGGGGAAAAAAATTGCATATGTCTATGGAAAGAGCAGTTCCTCAGTATGGGATGGGGATACAGGGAGTGAGAACTGGTTAGGCTGGACACACTGATGTTTACGTGTTAGAGATCTGCATAAGACTGGTGATACTGGCTAAATCTCTGCTTGCCATTGTTTTTTAACCCTGTGGTACAACTGTAGATTTGGATACAGTTTTTAACCACTACACTTCATCAGTTGTAAGATAGTCTTTTATGCAGCCCTGAAGTGCTGCCAGCTGTGACAAGTGCTTTCTCCTCTGTCCTTTCACTGTCCTCCACTCAAGAAAGAAGGAGACATGTCTGTGACACAGTTCCCACCTTGACCTGTAGCATGTTGGCCAAGTTGTAAAAGCCTTCAGTTTTTGGTGGTAAAGCCACTGGGGGTGGTAGATGCAAGAAGATCACAAGTTCTAGGCCTGCCTGGACTACAGAGTGAGTTTAAGGCCAGCCTGGATAGCTTAACCTCTGTCTCAAAATGAAAGTGAAATTGAGGCCTGAAAATACAGCTTAGCAGGGCTGGAGAAAGCCAGGAGGGAGTTCTGTGGTCACGTAGACAAGCTAGTTAGTGGCTACTGAGTCAATCTACACTTCATGTGAAATGATATAAGACACACCCTGAATTTAGAGACATTAAAACGTTTCTCGATCAGTTTACTGTAAAAATTGGTATTTGTGATTTTTTTTTTTTAAAGAAAACAGTGTATTTGTGCCTGTGTTCTGTTTCATACTAGGGTTAGGGCTAACCTTTAAACTTTTAATAGTAGCAAGAAGCATTCCTTTTATTACCAGCAATAAATTAGAATACATATTTATGGACTTGAAAAGGAAGTATTTTAAGAAAGTACTATTTTTAAAAGCAAGTATAATTCTATAGTTATTGATTAAAAACTGAGTTTTGTTTTGGTGGGGAAGAGAATGTATTCTTAGAATACAATACTTGCCAAAAATCCAAAAGCATTTCTAGTCTAAGAATATAGAAAGAGAAAACTGTTGTTTTAAACTTTCCCCACCATCCATAAGCAGTATAACTCATTTGTATCAGAACTATTTTAACATACATACATTTTTTTCAAATAAATAAAAATGAAGTGAGACTTACCAGTGCATTAATTTTAATTAGCTATGGAGTTTGAATGTTTTCAGTTTTTGTGGTAGTTTTAAATGTGCTTCTACAGAATGAGAAATACAGCCCTCAGATCCTGAGCATCTCCTGCTGAAGACAATGCATTATGGGAAATGAAACCCTCAGATCCTGAGCATCTCCTGCTGAAAACACTGTATTGATTTGGCCTCAGAAAGCTTTGGTTTCAATCATAAGTGAAGTCTTCATCTAATGTTCTAAGGAGTAATAACATCCATCGGAAAACAAAAGCAAAAAGCTAATGTTCTTTTAAAGTATGTGTAACTTCCAAAAATAAAACTTAAAATTTATATGAATTAAGGTCATGCTTTTGTGAACTGGAATAAGGAATAATAGAGTAACTTGGACCTCTTCCTGAACAGCAATTTATTTATACATGGCATTCATGTAGCTCCAAAGTCACTAGAAGTCCCAAGACAGGATTTTAAATTTTACCCAGTGTAATCATTTACAAAATGACAAGTGTAGTGAGTTTTAGTAAGCCAAAGTATAATTACTAAAGTTAATAAGCAACTTATTTTACATATTTCCCCAGTTTTTATTTCTCCCCCTCTTTTTCATGTAGGGAGTGCTGACTCAATGATGTTTGGAGTATTTGTATGTAGAGACAAATGCTTAAAGTCTGTGTAAGAAATGCACTGGCTCATGTATTGCATCAGAGATGCTGTAATGAAAAGTGACCCAAAATGCCATAATGAATGAGTTCTAAGGATAGCCACATAGCAAGACCCTGTTTCCCTCCCATTCTTTTTTCCTGAGTACAAATTAGGTGTAGGAATAAAGAGTATTCCTGAGGCAGTATTCCAGTCATACCAATAACTTGAAAATGTAGTTAGTACATCTACACAGTTAGTATTGCAAGTTCCCCCCTCCCCAGAGCACCTTGTGTTAAATATTTGGTTTTCAGCCTCTGGCATTACCGGGTAGTGGTGGAGCCTCAGGAAAAGCCTACTGGAAGGAAGTTAGATATTGAGGGATGGGTTGTTTCTTTGAAGCTCCCATCTTGGTCCTTTCTGAAGTAACCCCTGGGATGTCAAAGAAGGCAGACACCTAGTGGCTGAGGTGTGCCTGCTTAGTGGAACAGTTCAGAGGGTTCAGTTAAATCCACATTTCATCTTATGGGCTTGCTTTCAGCATTCCCATTTCCCTCTAGCAGATAATAACTTCCACAGTCAGCCACCACAGTAAATCCTTCTCATGTCAGGACCTTGCTTTGTGGAGGACCCCCCCACCCCCTTGCTCTAAGTAGAATGTACCTAATGGTCGAATTATGTAGTTTCCCAGGCCAGATCTGAGTAGGTAATGAAAAGTGAAACTCCTGCCTTTGTCTTTGGGTACTCAAATGCTTCCATGGGTCCCCTGGGCTGGACAGGACTGAGGTCCTTTTTCAAGGCTGCTACAGGAGGAAGCTTAAATTGCCCATGTGAGAAAGCCTTACTACTGCTGGGAAATGTATT